>NC_081418.1:81114121-81714121 GCF_949786415.1 Peromyscus eremicus | reverse complement strand
TTGCCTTTATTATGTTTAGGTATGTTCCCTGTATTCCTGATCGCTCCAAGACCTTTATCATGAAGGGGTGTTGGATTTTGTCAAATGCCTTTTCAGCATCTAGTGAGATGATCATGTGGTTTTTTTCTTTGAGTTTGTTTATATGGTGTATCACATTGACAGACTTTCGTATGTTGAACCATCCTTGCATCCCTGGAATGAATCCTACTTGATCATGGTGGATAATTGTTTTGATGTGTTCTTGGAGTCTGTTTGCCAGTATTTTATTGAGTATTTTTGCATCAATGTTCATGAGGGAGATCGGTCTGTAGTTCTCTTTCTTTGTTGTATCCTTGTTTGGTTTGGGAATCAGGGTAATTGTAGCCTCATAGAAGGAGTTTGGTAATGTTCCTTCTGTTTCTATTGTATGGAACAATTTAGAGAGTATTGGTATTAACTCTTCTTTGAAGATCTGGTAGAATTCTGCACTGAAACCATCTGGTCCTGGGCTTTTTTTGGTTGGGAGACTTTTAATGACTGTTTCTATTTCGTTAGGGGTTATTGGACTATTTAAATAGTTTATCTGGTCTTGATTTAATTTAGGTATGTGGTAACTATCCAGAAAATTATCCATTTCTTTTAGGTTTTCCAGTTTTGTGGAATAGAGGTTTTTGAAGTATGACCTGATGATTCTCTGGATTTCCTCAATGTCTGTTGTTATGTCCCCCTTTTCATTTCTGATTTTGTTGATTTGGATGCTCTCTCTCTGTCTTTTGGTTAGTTTGGATAAGGGCTTGTCTATCTTGTTGATTTTCTCAAAGAACCAACTCTTTGTTTCATTAATTTTTTGTATTGTTCTCTTTGTTTCTATTTTATTGATTTCAGCTCTCACTTTGATAATTTCCTGGCATCTATTTTTCCTGGGAGACTTTGCTTCTTCCTGTTCTAGAACTTTCAGGTGTGCTTTTAAGTCACTAGTGTGAGATTTCTCCAGCTTATTTATGTGGGCGTTTAGTGCTATGAATTTCCCCCTTAGTACTGCTTTCATAGTGTCCCATAGGTTTGGATATGTGGTGTCTTCATTTTCGTTGATCTCTAGGAAGTCTTTAATTTCTTTCTTTATTTCTTCCTTAACCCATTGGTGATTCAGGTGGGTATTGTTCAGTTTCCATGAGATTGTAGGTTTTCTGTAGTTTTTGTTGTTGTTGAAATGCAACTTTAGACCATGGTGGTCTGATAGAACACAGGAGGTTATTCCAATTGTTTTGTATCTGTTTAGATTTGTTTTGTGACCAAGTATGTGGTCGATTTTAGAGAAGGTTCCATGAGGTGCTGAGAAGAAGGTATATTCTTTTTTGTTAGGATGGAATGTTCTGTAGATGTCGATTAAGTCCATTTGAGTCATGACATCAGTTAAGTCCTTTATTTCTCTGTTAAGTTTCGATTTGGGGGATCTGTCCAGTGGTGAAAGTGGGGTGTTGAGGTCTCCCACTATTAATGTGTGGGGTTTTATATGTGATTTAAGCTTTAATAATGTTTCTTTTACATATGTGGGTGCCCTTGTGTTTGGGGCATAAATGTTCAGAATTGAAACTTCATCTTGGTGGATCTTTCCTGTGATGAGTATGTAATGCCCTTCTTGATCTCTTTTGATTGATTTTAGTTTGAAGTCTATTTTGCTGGATATCAGGATGGCTACACCCGCTTGTTTCTTAAGACCGTTTGATTGGAAAGTCTTTTCCCAGCCTTTTATTTTTAGGTAGTGTCTATCTTTGAATTTGAGATGTGTTTCTTGTATGCAGCAGAAAGATGGGTCCTGCTTTCGTATCCATTCTGTAAGCCTATGTCTTTTTATAGGTGAATTAAGTCCATTGATATTGAGGGATATTAATGTCCAGTGATTGTTCATTTCTGTTATTTTTTGGTGGTGATGTGTGTGTACTTTTCTTCATTGGGGTTTACTGCTGTGGCTTTATCTATTGCCTGTGTTTTCGAGGGTGTATCTGACTTCCTTAGGTTGGAATTTTCCTTCTAGTGCTTTCTGTAGGGCTGGATTTGTGGATAAATATTGTTTAAATCTGGCTTTGTCATGGAATGTCTTGTTCACTCCATCTATGATGATTGAAAGTTTTGCTGGGTATATTAGTCTAGGCTGACATCCATGGTCTCTTAGTGTCTGCATTACATCTGTCCAGGACCTTCTGGCTTTCAAAGTCTCCATTGAGAAATCGGGTGTTATTCTGATAGGTTTGCCTTTATATGTCACTTGGCCTTTTTCCTTTGCTGCTCTTAATATTCTTTCTTTATTCTGTACGTTTAATTGTTTAATTATTATGTGGCGAGGGGACTTTTTTTGGGGGTCTAGTCTGTTTGGTGTTCTATAGGCTTCCTGTATCTTCATAGGCATTTCCTTCTTTAAGTTGGGAAAGTTTTCTTCTATGATCTTGTTGAATATATTTTCTGTGCCCTTGAGTTGGTATTCTTCTCCTTCTTCTACCCCTATTATTCGTAGGTTTGGTCTTTTCATGGTGTCCCAAATTTCTTGGACATTTTGGTTCATGACTTTGTTGACTTTAGTGTTTTCTTTGACTGATGAATCTATTTCTTCTATTGTATCTTCAACGCTAGAGATTCTCTCTTCCATCTCTTGCATTCTGTTGATTATACTTGCATCTGAAGTTCCCAATCGTTTTCTCAGATTTTCTATTTCCAGCATTCCCTCTGTTTGTGTCTTCTTCATTTTTTCTATTTCCCTTTTCAGGTCTTGGACTGTTTCCTTCATTTGTTTCATTGATTTTTCTTGATTTTCTTTCAGTATTTTATTGTTCTCTTCCAGGACTTTTTTGATTTCTTCTAATTTGTTTGCCCTTTCCTCTAGTTGTTTACAGCGTTCTTCACATTTTTTGGTCTTTTCCTCTACACGAGCCTCTAGCTTCTTCATGATGACATTCATAAGGCTATTTTCTTCTGCTTCTTCCAGTTTCTGATGTTCAGGTCTAGGTGTTGGAGGAGGGCTAGGGCCTGGTGATGGTGTATTGCTATTCATTTTGTTGTATGTGTTTCTGCCTTGACGTCTGCCCATCTCCTTGTGGTTCGTTCTTGGCCTTATCCACACACTTGGTTCAGAGAGCTGACAGATTCAGGAAGTCTCTCTCTCTTGTCCAGATGGGAGCTCTCTTGTCCAAATTGGAAGTCCGGGGCAGGATGGCAGCTCTTGTTCAGAAGGGATGTCCAGGGAGGATGGGTGCTCTCCTCTCTCTCTCTCTCTCTCTCTCTCTCTCTCTCTCTCTCTCTCTCTCTTTCTCTCTCCTGTGCTTCAGAAGGGAAGTCCGGGGCAAGATGGGAGCTGGGGGCCGGCCTCTAAGTCTCAGGAAGAGGCTTGGGGCTCAGGCGGATGGGGGTGGGGGCAGGGTGTGGAGACTGCAGGGTCTGCCAGGGGTCTTAGAGAAGGGTATCCTTCCCGGAGGGGCTAGAAGGGAACCTGCCCTGTGACCAGAACCTGGGGCCACGTTGGGCAGGTCTTCCCGGGAGTGGCTGGTGCCCAGGGATGGGGTGGGGGGCAAGCTAGGGCACTCACCTGTGCTTCAGAAGGGAAGTCCGGGGCAAGATGGGAGCTGGGGGCCGGCCTCTAAGTCTCAGGAAGAGGCTTGGGGCTCAGGCGGATGGGGGTGGGGGCAGGGTGTGGAGACTGCAGGGTCTGCCAGGGGTCTTAGAGAAGGGTATCCTTCCCGGAGGGGCTAGAAGGGAACCTGCCCTGTGACCAGAACCTGGGGCCACGTTGGGCAGGTCTTCCCGGGAGTGGCTGGTGCCCAGGGATGGGGTGGGGGGCAAGCTAGGGCACTCACCTGTGCTTCAGAAGGGAAGTCCGGGGCAAGATGGGAGCTGGGGGCCGGCCTCTAAGTCTCAGGAAGAGGCTTGGGGCTCAGGCGGATGGGGGTGGGGGCAGGGTGTGGAGACTGCAGGGTCTGCCAGGGGTCTTAGAGAAGGGTATCCTTCCCGGAGGGGCTAGAAGGGAACCTGCCCTGTGACCAGAACCTGGGGCCACGTTGGGAGGGCTTCCCGGGAGTGGCTGGTGCCCAGGGATGGGGTGGGGGGCAAGCTAGGGCACTCACCTGTGCTTCAGAAGAAAAGTCCGGGGCAAGATGGGAGCTGGGGGCCGGCCTCTAAGTCTCAGGAAGAGGCTTGGGGCTCAGGCGGATGGGGGTGGGGGCAGGGTGTGGAGACTGCAGGGTCTGCCAGGGGTCTTAGAGAAGGGTATCCTTCCCGGAGGGGCTAGAAGGGAACCTGCCCTGTGACCAGAACCTGGGGCCACGTTGACAGGTCTTCCCGGGAGTGGCTGGTGCCTAGGGATGGGGTGGGGGGCAAGCTAGGGCACTCACTTGTGCTTCAGAAGGGAAGTCCGGGGCAAGATGGGAGCTGGGGGCCGGCCTCTAAGTCTCAGGAAGAGGCTTGGGGCTCAGGCGGATGGGGGTGGGGGCAGGGTGTGGAGACTGCAGGGTCTGCCAGGGGTCTTAGAGAAGGGTATCCTTCCCGGAGGGGCTAGAAGGGAACCTGCCCTGTGACCAGAACCTGGGGCCACATTGGGAGGGCTTCCCGGGAGTGGCTGGTGCCCAGGGATGGGGTGGGGGGCAAGCTAGGGCACTCACCTGTGCTTCAGAAGAAAAGTCCGGGGCAAGATGGGAGCTGGGGGCCGGCCTCTAAGTCTCAGGAAGAGGCTTGGGGCTCAGGCGGATGGGGGTGGGGGCAGGGTGTGGAGACTGCAGGGTCTGCCAGGGGTCTTAGAGAAGGGTATCCTTCCCGGAGGGGCTAGAAGGGAACCTGCCCTGTGACCAGAACCTGGGGCCACGTTGGGCAGGTCTTCCCGGGAGTGGCTGGTGCCTAGGGATGGGGTGGGGGGCAAGCTAGGGCACTCACCTGTGCTTCAGAAGGGAAGTCCGGGGCAAGATGGGAGCTGGGGGCCGGCCTCTAAGTCTCAGGAAGAGGCTTGGGGCTCAGGCGGATGGGGGTGGGGGCAGGGTGTGGAGACTGCAGGGTCTGCCAGGGGTCTTAGAGAAGGGTATCCTTCCCGGAGGGGCTAGAAGGGAACCTGCCCTGTGACCAGAACCTGGGGCCACGTTGGGCAGGTCTTCCCGGGAGTGGCTGGTGCCCAGGGATGGGGTGGGGGCAAGCTAGGGCACTCACCTGTGCTTCAGAAGGGAAGTCCGGGGCAAGATGGGAGCTGGGGGCCGGCCTCTAAGTCTCAGGAAGAGGCTTGGGGCTCAGGCGGATGGGGGTGGGGGCAGGGTGTGGAGACTGCAGGGTCTGCCAGGGGTCTTAGAGAAGGGTATCCTTCCCGGAGGGGCTAGAAGGGAACCTGCCCTGTGACCAGAACCTGGGGCCACGTTGGGCAGGTCTTCCCGGGAGTGGCTGGTGCCCAGGGATGGGGTGGGGGGCAAGCTAGGGCACTCACCTGTGCTTCAGAAGGGAAGTCCGGGGCAAGATGGGAGCTGGGGGCCGGCCTCTAAGTCTCAGGAAGAGGCTTGGGGCTCAGGCGGATGGGGGTGGGGGCAGGGTGTGGAGACTGCAGGGTCTGCCAGGGGTCTTAGAGAAGGGTATCCTTCCCGGAGGGGCTAGAAGGGAACCTGCCCTGTGACCAGAACCTGGGGCCACGTTGGGAGGGCTTCCCGGGAGTGGCTGGTGCCCAGGGATGGGGTGGGGGGCAAGCTAGGGCACTCACCTGTGCTTCAGAAGAAAAGTCCGGGGCAAGATGGGAGCTGGGGGCCGGCCTCTAAGTCTCAGGAAGAGGCTTGGGGCTCAGGCGGATGGGGGTGGGGGCAGGGTGTGGAGACTGCAGGGTCTGCCAGGGGTCTTAGAGAAGGGTATCCTTCCCGGAGGGGCTAGAAGGGAACCTGCCCTGTGACCAGAACCTGGGGCCACGTTGGGAGGGCTTCCCGGGAGTGGCTGGTGCCCAGGGATGGGGTGGGGGGCAAGCTAGGGCACTCACCTGTGCTTCAGAAGAAAAGTCCGGGGCAAGATGGGAGCTGGGGGCCGGCCTCTAAGTCTCAGGAAGAGGCTTGGGGCTCAGGCGGATGGGGGTGGGGGCAGGATGTGGAGACTGCAGGGTCTGCCAGGGGTCTTAGAGAAGGGTATCCTTCCCGGAGGGGCTAGAAGGGAACCTGCCCTGTGACCAGAACCTGGGGCCACGTTGGGCAGGTCTTCCCGGGAGTGGCTGGTGCCGAGATTGTAATTTAATGGCAATGTGTCCCCCTTCCCTTTCCTCCCTCCAAAACCTCCTATATAACTCTCCCTCAAATTTATGTTTTCATCAATTGCTTTTCTATGTAATCTTTATATTTGAGTATGTATGTATATATTGAATATATGTATATATTCAATTTAAATATATGTATATACATATATATTTCTAAATATAACTTGTTGAGTCAACATAATATCATGCATATTTTTATGGTTGACCTTAAAGCAGTGGACAACTAATTGTTATGTACTTCTCTAGGGAAGGGCCATCCCTCATGCTCCTTGGGTTACAGAGTTGCTTGTACTTCTTTGTGTAGAGTTGAGGCTCTTGGGGTCTCCCCAATGCATTTTGACATCTATAATGATGCCGCCTTTCTTCTCCTCACATTTGGAGAGTTATGTTCATGAAAATTTATAGGTATAGCTTCTGATGTAACTAGGACATACAATTCCACAGCAAAGTACCTGATCTGCTGGCTCTTACAATCTTTCTTGCTCTCCTTCTCAACTTTCCCAGAGTCTTAGGTGTAGGCACATCTTGCAGATGTATTTATTGGTACTGGGCTTCACATCTATGCATTTGTTTTTTGGTTTTTTTAGCTCTGCATTTTGATTGGTTATGATTTTCTTTATGGGTCTCTGTTGTAAAAATAAGTTAACATTATGAGGGGTTATGATTGCACTTATCTGTGGGTATAAGAAGAAATATTTTTATTAATGATTATGCTGGTTTAGTGTAACAGTAATTGTAGAATTTCCTCCAATAACTGTGATTTCACTAAGATTGATTCATTTTTTATTAAGAAATTTTTTATTCATTTTACATATCAAACACAGATCCCCCTCTCTTCCCTCCTCCATCCTCACCCAGGCTTCATGACCCCAACAACCCCCCCAACCAACCCCCCATTCCCTCCTCCAAAAAAGTAAGGTCTCCCATAGGGAGTAAGCAGAGCCTGGTACATTCAGTTGAGGCAGGTCCAAGCCCGTCCCCCTGCATCAAGGCTGTACAAGTTGTCCCACCATAGGTAATGAGCCACAAAAAGCCAGCTCATGCACCACAGATGGATCCTGATCCTACTGTCAGGGGACCCTTTAAGCAGATCAAGCTACACAATTGTTTTGCTTATGCAGAGGGCCTAGTTCAGTCCCATGGAGGTTCCACAGCAATTGGTCTGAAGTTCATGAGTTCCCACTAGCTTGGTTTGGTTGTTTCTGTAGGTTTCCCCATCATGATCGTTATGCCCTTTTCACTTAGAATCCTTCTTCCCTTACTTTTACTGGACTCCTGGAGCTGGGCTGTAGATCTCTGCATTGACTTCCATCAGTTACTGGATGAGGGCTCATGATGACAGGATATTCACGAACCTGATTACTCTGGCTGGAGCTGTAGGTTGTAGTCTGATATTCCTTTGCTTTACATGTAGTATAAGATTATTTAGCTAGCTTTCCTCTTATTGAGCAGGTCTTAAGTCCAATTAGAAAGCAATTGGTTCTTCCTATTCTCATGTGGTCTTCATTTACCATGGTCTCCTATTCCTTGTTCTCCCTCTCTGTTGTTGATCCAGCTGGGATCTCCTGCTCCCCCAAGCTCTCTTTCCCAAGTGCTAGAGAGGCCCACAGAAATCCACAAAGATACCCCCACAACAGACTGCTGGCAATGGTCGAGAGACAGCCCGAACTGACCTACTCTGGTGATGGGATGGCCAAACACCCTAATTGTCGTGCTAGAAACCTCATCCAACTACTGAGGGATCTGGATGCAGAGATCCATGAATAGGCCCCAGGTGGATCTCTGGGAGTCCAATTAGCGAGACTGAGGAGGGTTTATATGAGCGAGAATTGTTGAGACCAAGGTTGGATAAAGCACAGGGACAAATAGCCAAACGAATGGAAACACATGAAATATGAACCAATGGCTGAGGGATCACCAACTGGATCAGGCCCTCTGAGTGGGTGAGACAGTTGATTGGCCTGATCTGTTTGGGAGGCATCCAGGCAGTGGGACCAGGTCCTGTGCTCATTGCATGAGTTGACCGTTTGAAACCTGGGGCCTATGCAGGGTCGCTTGTCTCGGCCTGGGAGGAGGGGACTGAACCTACCTGGACTGAGTCTACCAGGTTGATCTCAGTCTGCGGGTAAGGCTTTGCCCTGGAGGAGATGGGAATGGGGGCAGGCTGGGGGGAAGGTGAGGGGGGAGAGAGGGGGGAGAACAAGGGAATCCGTGGTTGATATGTAGAACTGAATTGTATTGCAAAATAAAAAAAATTAAAAAAAAAAAAAAGAAAGCAGTTGGTTACTGCCTAGGAGTGTTGTCACTACTACACTCGTAGATTTATTGTGATATGCTGGAGCTTGATGTTGATCATAGGTGTCATATCTGGGTAAGACTGTTGGTGCCTCCCTCCTTTTGAAGCTTGTATGTCACCTTCTGATATGAGGAAATATGGTCTTATGAAATGATTTTTTTCCTGTCAGCTCCAGCTTAGGGGTGTCTCTACTCTGATTCTGAAGTCCCAACTCTGGGAAACAGCATTCAGTTATATGTTTTGGGAGTCTCTTAGACATGCCTGGCCAAAAGCTCAAAAGAGGGCTTCTAATGTCCAGTGTTAGGGTTTTGGTTAGGTGATCTTTGACTGTTCAATGGGGCACTATCAGCCTGGGTGAAAAAAAAATATTAAAACTATATACTTACATTATTTGAGTTATAGGATTTTAAAAGGTAAATAGTTAAGAGTCTTGTGAAATTCTCAGATATTTACTTTTTATTTTCCTCAACTCCTTCCTTCTGCATTTACCTCAACCCTTCCCTAAGGAATCTCCCTTTATTTATTTCCCTAACAGATCATTTATATCCTGTGACTCTCTTTCACACTCTTCCCAACTTCTTTCCCTATCTTAGTACCCTTCTTTCAAATTTTCCTGATTAAACTGTTTGTACCTTCTGTTCCCCTCTTTATTGCTCTTCAACACCCCTATTCTGACAATGGTCCTATTTAACTTTCCTAGTTTGTGTATTTAATTCAGGATATATATTCACATCTGAAGACATGGAGCTAGGAGCCTTCAATAAGAAAGAATAAGGAATGTTTGCCTTTTCTGGGTCTCGGTTACCCCAGCACCGGGTTTCTCCTTTACCCCATAATGTCTCCCTCTATCAAGGTATCTCTTTTGATTGAGGTGATAGATATGGATCTAATTTCATCGTTCTGCATGTGTACATCCTGTTTTCATAAAATCATTTAGAGAAGAGAATATCTATTTTCAGTGTATGTTTTTGGCATCTTTGTCAAATATTAATTGATTAAAGTTATGTGTGTTCATGTTTAGGTCTTCTGTTTTGTTCCATTCATCTACAGGTCTCTTTTTCTGTCAATACCATGATGATTTTATTACTATGGTTCTTTAATATATCTGAAGATCTGTAATTATAATCCCTCTATCATTGTTCTTTTTACTCAGGATTATTTTCTTATCCAAGGTCTTTTGTAGTTTCATATGAATTTTAAGATAGTTCTTTCTATTCAGCAAATAATGAGACAGAAACTTTAATGGTTATTGCATGAATCTGTGAATATCTTTTGGTAGAATGGTCATTTATCCAATGTTATGCTGCCAATCCATGAGCATGGGTTGTTTTTTCCAATTTCTAGTCCCTTTCACTAGTTCTTTCTTCGGAGATTTAACATTTCATTTTGAGGTCCTTCACTTCCTTGTTTAAGTTTATTCCTAGATATGTTATTTTCTTTGAGACTATTGTGAAGGGAAGAGCGCCCATGATTGCCTTCTTTGTATGTCCGTTGGTGGTGTATATAAAAGCTATTGATTTGTGGAAGTCACAAATTCTGCCACATTGCTAATTTTTTAATATTTTCTGTAAGTTTTCTGGTAGAATTTGGGGGATCTCTAAATAAATAATATCATATCAACTGCAAATAGAATAGTTTGACTTCTTCATTCCCTGTCTGTATCCTTTTAATTCCCTTCCCCTGCCTTATTTTTACACCTAGTACTTCAGCACAGTGTTGAAAAAGAGTGGGACTAGTAGACAGCCCTCACTTTTCCTGACTTCTATGTAATTGTTTCAAGCTTTTTCTTCAATTATGATGATTGGGTCTTGAATATATATATATTGATGTATGTTCCTTCTATCATTACATTATACAGGAATTTTACCATGTAGGTACACTGGATTTTGTCAAAGGCATTTTCTGCATTTATTGAAAAGATCATGTGATTTTTGTATTCAAGTTCATTTATGCTGTTCATTACATTTTTCACTTGTGCATGTTGAACTATTTCTGTCTTTCATAGACAAGGCTCATTTGGTCTTGGTGCCTTGTCTTTTTGATGTGTGTCTATGTTTTGTTTGCCATGTTTTACTGAGACTCGGGAAACTAAGTTTATCCGAGATATTGGCCTATAGTTTCCTTTTGCTGTTAAATCTGCACCTGGTTCAGGTATTAGGGTGATACTGGTTTAATAGAAGTAGTTTGAGACTGCAACTCTTGTTTTTGTTTTTCTTGTTTGTTTGGTTTTAGTTAATTGATCTTTAAAGGTCTAGTGGAATTTGTCTAACAGCCCATCTAGTCCTTAGGATTTCTTTCTTTCTTTCTTTCTTTCTTTCTTTCTTTCTTTCTTTCTTTCTTTCTTTCTTTCTTTCTTTCTTTCTTTCTTTTTTTTAAGCTGGAAGGATTTTAATTACTATTTCAAGCTCTTCATTTATTCTGTATCTGTTCAGGTTGTTGACTTCTTGGTTTAATTTTTTGGGTGGTTTGGCATAATCTAGAGAAGGATCCAGTTCTTTTAGACATTCTAGCTTTATGAAGTATAGATTTAAAAATATTCCCTTAAAATAATCTGAAATTCTTTGGTGTGTATTGTAATGTTTCCATGTACTTATAATTCAGTTAATCTGGATATTTTCTTTCTATCTTTGGTTTGTTTGGCCCAAGGTTTGATCACTTATGTTTATCTTCTCAAGGAATCTGCTCTTGGATTTGTTAATTCTTCATGTTGTTTTCTTTCTTTCAGATTCATAGATTTTGGCTTTGGTTTTCAGGATTTCTTACCATGGAATGGTTTGGATTTGACTTGTTCTTGCTTCCAACATTTTAGTTGCATCATTATGCTATTTATTAATGCTAGTTTTATTTTTTTAATATAGGCACTTACAGCTATAAATTTTCTGCATAGGGTTGCCTTCAATATGTCCTAGAATTTTTTTATTTTTTATTTAATTAACATTTTTATCATTTATTTTACATAGCAACTATAATTTCCCCTCCCTCCTCTCATCCTATTCCCTCCCAGCTCCCATTTACCTCCTTTCCCATCCACTCATCCTCAGTCTCCATTCAGAAAGGGCAAGGGCTCCCATGGGCTTGAACAAAGCATGACACACCAAGTTGAGGGAGGACCAAGTTCCTCCTTCTGCATCAAGGCTGAGCAAGGTAATCCAACATGGAGAACAACTGTCACATACATACACAGAGTCTAGGTTGGTCCCATGCAAGCTCCCTAACTGTTGGTCCAGAGTCCATGATTTCCCACAAGCTCAGGTGAACTGACTCTGAGGATTTCCTAGTCGTGACCTTAACCTGCTAGTGCTCAGCTGTGGGTATCTGCATCTGCTTCCTTTACTTACTGGATAAAGGCTCTCTGATGACAATTAGGGTCAGTTCATGCTCCCTCTCCACTATTGCTAGGGGTTAGCTGGGGGTTATTCTTGTGGACTCCTGGGAGTTTTCCTAGCACCAGGTTTCTCTCTAACCCTGAAATGGCTCCCCCCATCAAGATGTCTCTTTCATTACTCTCCCCCTCCATCCTGCTTCCAGTTTGCCTTCTACTCTCAGTATGCCCAACCTGCTCCTTCAAGTTCACATTCTCCCATTACCCCACAACCACTCTAAGTTTACTCAGGAAATCTCATCTTATTTCCTTGCCAAGTGAAATCCATGCATCCCTCTTTGGGTCTGCTTTGTTACCTAGCCTCTCTGACACTGTGGATTGTAGCTTGTAATCCTATAAATTTACTCCTAATATCCATGCATGAGTGAGTATATACCATGTTTTTCCTTTCTGAGTCTGAGTTACCTCACACAGAATGATTTTTTTCTAATTCTATCCATTTACCTGAAAATATCATGAGGTCAATTATTTTTTACAGCTGATTAATACTCCATTGTGTAAATGTACCTAATTTTCTTTATTCATTTTTTTGGTTGAGAGACATGTTGGTTGTTTCCATGTTCTGGCTATTATGAGTAATGCTTCTATGAATATGATTGAGCAAGTTGCCTTGCGATATGATTGAACATCCTTGGGTATATGCCCAAGATTGCCATAGTTGGGTCTTGTCGTAGATTGATTTCCAATTTTCTGAGAAACCACCATACTTATTTCCAAAGCGACTGAACAAGTTTGCACTCCCACATCAGTTGAGTATTTCCCTTACTCTACATCCTCTCCATCATAAGCTGTCATCAGTATTTTCAATGTTAGCCATTCTGACAGGTGTAAGATGGTATCTCAGAATTGTTTTGATTTACATTACCCTAATGACCAAGAATGTTTAACAATTCATTAAGTGTATTTGAGACACTTGAGATTCTTCTGTTGAGGATTCTCTGTTTAGATCTCTACTCCATTTTTAATTGGATTATTTGGTACTTTGATATCTAGTTTCTTGAATTCTTTTGGAGATCAGCCCTCTATCAGATGTGTGGTTGGTGAAGGTATTTTCCTATCCTGTAGGCTGTTGTTTTGTCTTCTTGACCATGTCCTTTGCCTTACAGAAGCTTCTCATTTTCAAGAGGTCCCATTTATTAATTGTTGCTCTCAATGTCTGTGCTACTGGTGCTATATTTAGAAAGTAGTTTCCTGTGCCAATGCATTCAAGGCTTCTTCTGACATTCTCTTTTATTAGGTTCAATGTAACTGAATTTATGTTGATGTTTTTGATCCACTTGACTTTGAGTTTTGTGCAGGGTGATAGA
The DNA here is from genome assembly GCF_949786415.1 of Peromyscus eremicus. NCBI lineage: Eukaryota > Metazoa > Chordata > Mammalia > Rodentia > Cricetidae > Peromyscus > Peromyscus eremicus. Next base: position 81,700,907 of record NC_081418.1, on the reverse strand, counting down.
TATGTATCTATTTGCATACTTCTACATGCAGACATTCAGTCATGCTGGCACCATTTGTTGAAGATGTTTTCTTTCTTCATTGTATAACTTTTGCTTTTTTTAAAAAAATCAGGTTTTCATAGGTGTGTAGATTTGTCATGGTATTCAATGCAATTCCTCTGATCCATGTGTCTGTTTTTTTTCTGCCAATAACAAGGTTTTTTTTTTTATTACTGTAACTCTACAATAAAGCTTGAAGTCATAGATGTGATACCTCTTGAAGTTCATTTATTGTAAAGGATTGATTATCTATCCTGGATCTTTTGTTCTTCCATATGAACTTGAGCATTGTGTTTTGAGGTCTGTGAAGAATTGTATTGGGGTTTTGATGGGGATTGTATTAAATCTGTAGATTATTTTTGGTAAGATTGTCATTTGTACTGTGTTCATTCTACCAGTTCATGTGCATGGGAGATCTTTTCATTTTCTAATATCTTCTTCAATTTCTTTCTTCAAAAACTTAATGTTTGTCATATAGGCCTTTCACTTGTTTGATTAGAGTTACTCCAAGATGTTTTATATTATTTGTTGCTATTGTAAATGATATGTTTCTCTGATTTCTTTCTCAGCCCATTTATCATTTGAATATAGGAGGGCTATTGATTTTTTCAGTTAATCTTGTATCCCACCACATTTCTCAAGGTGTTTATCAGGTGTAGAAGTGCCCAGGTAGAACTTTTGCAGTCCTTTATGTATGTAAACTTACCATCTGCAAATAACAAAAGTTTTACTTCTTCTTTTCCAATTTGAATCCTTTTGATTGTCTTTTGTTATCTTATTGCTCTACCTAGAACTTCAAGTACTATATTGAACAGCTATGGAGAGAGTAGACAACATTGTCTTGTCCTAGATTTTATTGTAATTACTTTAAGTTTCTCTCCATTTAAGTTGATATTGGCTGTTGGCTCACTGAATATTGCTTTTATTATGTTTAAGTATGTTCCTTGTATCTCTGATATCTCCAAGACCTACATCATGAAGGGTGTTGGATTTTGTCAAAGGCATTTTCAGCATCTAATGAGAAGATCATGTGACTTTTTTCTCTGAGGTTTTTTTTTTTTTTTTTTTTTTTTTTATATTGTGAAATTCACTGACAGATTTTCATATGTTGCACCATCCCTGAATCTCTGGGATGAAGCCTACTTGATAATGGTGGAAGATTTTTTTAATGTGTTCTTAGATTTGTTTTACTGGTATTTTATTGAGTATTTTTTGCATCAATGTTCATGAGCGAGTTTGGTCTGTAATTCTCTTTCTTTGTTGCATCTTTTTGTAGTTTGGGTATCAGGTCTCCTCCTAAAAATAATTTGGCAATGTTCCTTATTTTTCTATTGTGTGGAATAATTTGATGATAATTGGTATTAGTTGTTCTTTAAAATTCTCGTAGAACTCTATGCTGAAACCATCTGGCCCTGGGATTTTTTTGGTTGTGAGAGTTTTAATGAGTGCTTCTATTTCCTTAGGGATAATAGGTCTATTTAAATTGTTTACCTGGTCTTGAATTATTTTTGTTATGTGGTAACTATCAAGAAAACTATTCATTTCTTTTAGATTTTTCCAGTTTAGTAGAGTACAGGTTTTTGAAGTATGACCTAAGGATTGTCTGGATTTCCTTAGTGTCTGTTGTTATGTTCCCCTTTTCATTTGTGATTTTTTTTTTATATATTCTCTCTCCCTTTTGGTTAGTTTGGATAAGGATTTGTCTGTCTTGTTGTTTTTCTCTAAGAACTAACTCTTTGTTTCATTGACTCATTGTACTGTTCTCTTTGTTTCTATTTTATTGATTTTAGCTCTGAGTTTGATTAATCTCTGCTGTCTACTCCTCTTGGTGAGTTTGCTTCTTTTTGTTCTAGAGCTTTCAGGTATGCTGTTAAGTCACTTATGTGAGATTTCTCTGAATTCTTTATGTAGGTATTTAATGCTATGAACTTTCCTCTTAGCACTGCTTTCATAGTATCTCATAAGTTTGGGTATGTTGTGCATTCATTTTCATTGAATTCTAGGAAGTGTTTAGTTTCTTTCTTAATTTCTTCCTTGACCCAGTGGTAATTCAGTTGAGAGTTGTTCAGTTTCAATGAGTTTGTAGACTTTCTGTAATTTGTGTTGCTGTTGAATTCTAAATTTTACCCATGGTGATCCAATATGACACAGGGAGTTATTCCAATATTTTTGTATCTGTTGATATTTGCTTTATGCCTATGTGGTCAATTTTAGAGAAGGTTCTATAAGGTACTGAGAAGAAGCTACATTCTTTTGTATTTGGGTGAAATATTCTATAGATATCTGTTAAGTATTTGATTCATAACCTCTGTTGGATCACTTATTTCTCTGCTAAGTTTCTGTCTGGCAGACCTGTCCATTGGTAAGAGTGGGGTGTTGAAGCCTCCTGTTGGAAGAAGTTTCCCTATCCCAACTGCCTGCTCTCAAATAACTAGCAGCCACTTCCCAAATAACTGACATGGAGACTTAATATAAATTATAAATGCCCAGACAATGGTTCAGGCTTGTTACTACCTTACTCTTACATTTAATTTAACACATAATCCTTATCTATGCTTTGCCACATGGCTCATAGCTTGTTACCTCATTTTCTACATATCCTGCTCCCTGGGCAGCTGCCTAGCATCTCTTCTGACTCCACCCTTCTTTCTCCCAGCAGTCTCAGGTTGGCTGTCCTACCTAAATTTATCCTGTTCATCTACTGGCAAGTCAGCTGATTTATTAAATCAATCATAATGACATATATTCACATAGTGTATAGAAAAATTCCCCACACTATTTCCCCCATTTTTCTAATTAAAAAGAAAGTTTTAAACTTTACCATATCTCTTATTATCCGGAACGATGATGGGTCCAGTTCAGAAACTAATGTCCCATCAAGGTTCACTGGTAGTAGATATTTGAGAGATTTCACTTTCACTCTCAGTAGTCGAGTCACAGGGGTCACGTTAGATCATCCTACATATCAGAATTTTACATTACATTTCATAACAGTAGCAAAATTACTCTTTTGAAGTGGCAATGAACATAATCATGGTTTAGAGTTATCAAAACATGATGAAATCTATTAAAGTGTCATGGCATTAGGAAGGTGAGAACAACTGTAAGTATAAGCAATTCATTTAAACCCATTAACCCACTCAGACATCGATATTCTTGGTTCTTTGCACTGTGCATGTTCTATCTGGGAAAAAAATATTTCTGTACATCTTTCTAGGGAAATCCTACAGAAAGTCTTCAAAGAACTATCAGGCGTTATTAGTTCCAATGTTGAGGATAAACATAACAGTACCTCAGAATATGAGTGTGTTTGGACACAAGATTTAAAGAGATTATTTAAAGAGTCTCAATTGGAGAAACAATTATTTAAAGAGATTGTATAAAAGAGACTCAATATTTGTAAAGTACAGTAGAGAAATCAAGATACCAGCTATATTATTCTCTTCTGGGAACTCTCACATTGGCTAAAGAACATCTTCTGATATTTTCAATGTTCGTTTCTATTAGGCCTCTGATTACTAATTTTATGTTAAGGGCACCAATTATATTGGTTAGGAACCACCAAATTTAACTAAACAGAATGATCTCTTTAAATATCCTGGGTCCTAACACACTCACATTATGAGGTACTGGTGTGTTTATCCTTAACAGACGGTACAGGCTTTCAGGTGATCCCATCCCTTTGAGATGTTCACTTTATTCCTTGGTTAAGATAGTATCTGGCAAAATTCTCTGCTGCCCCGTTACTACTTCCTTTTTTGCAAATTAGGATTTATGTAAAAGTCTCTGATACTTTGTTAAATTCCTATTACTATTTAAAATGTTAGACTAATTCAAAGATTTTTCTCCAATAAGGATACCATATTAATTATTGTGTTGTTAAAATTCTTCCAATTTGACCAACTGATTTCTCTTGAAATTGGATTCAATTTATGATCATCTGAACCCTTCATGCTTACAGAAATTCTTAGTTGAAAATTCTAGATTCAGAAATTGATAACTTCCCCCAAAGAAGACTGATTTTTTTAATATGTAGAATTTATAAATTTTGAATGTTTAGGGTGACTAAGTAAGTCAATGCTTCTACACTAAGGAAAATTATCTATCTATGCAACACTATGAACAGAAATTCATACTGATACATGTGTTCATATTTCTAGCTAAAATGATATGAGTTTAAATGTCAAACATTTTAATGCTGTTTCAAAAATTCATAGTTTTTAAAGATATTTTCTTTCAACTCCCTTTCCTTACATTAAATATGGTTCTTATTTTCATTAATTCATTTGTTTATTTGATCAACTCCATGTTTAAATCCTTCACATTTTTTTTGCATTTTTCATTTTTTTTTAACTTTGCAATACAATTCAGTTCTACATATCAGCCACGGATTCCCTTGTTCTCCCCCCTCCCGCCCCCCTCACCTTCCCCCTAGCCCACCCCCCATTCCCACCTCCTCTAGGGCAAAGCCTCCCCCACAGACTGAGATCAACCTGGTAGACTCAGTCCAGGCAGGTCCAGTCCCCCTCCTCCCAGGCCGAGCCAAGCGACCCTGCATAGGCCCCAGGTTTCAAACAACCAACTCATGCAATGAGCACAGGATCCGGTCCCACTGCCTGGATGCCTCCCAAACAGATCAAGCCAATCAACTATCTCACCCACTCAGAGGGCCTGATCCAGTTGGGGACCCCCCAGCTATTGGTTCATACGTGTTTCCATTCATTTGGCTATTTGTCCCTGTGCTTTATCCAACCTTCACATTTTTTTTTTAAATCTCCTACCTCTTTGGAAACTTCTTCATATCTACATACACAGTTCTTCTACTCTGATTCTCCTTTTGTGGCATTCCTTAAGCAGATTTAGAGTAACTCAGGTACAGAGAGAAAGTGCCATGTTAATATTCTGCTTTCCCCACATCTCTTGCTCTCAAAGTCTGAGCTCACAGTAACAGCACTACCTACCATGGAAAGAATAATTCTGAACTCCACTGTGGCTGTATCTTCCTGTGAAGAGACTGCACCTTCAGTTTTACATGTTTATATGTTCAGACTCTAAATCTCTGCTGTCCAGACTCATTGAGAAGCATGTTTTCTGGAATATTAAAACAATATTATTGTAATAAAATATGCACATTTAGAGAACATAGTAGATTCAAAGGTATGAAAGAACATATTAAGGAAAGGGCTTCCACATATAAAGTCAATCACTTGCTTTAACTCTAGGAGGAGAACAGGAATAATAATCTGAATTATCTATTAATACTAGGCAGAGGTGCATGGTGCGTTATTGTTTTTTGTTTGTTTGTTTTAGTATTTCTTAATTATTTATTTTAAGTCTTTTTTTTTTTTTTTTTTTTTTTTTTTACAGATGGCTAGACCAAGAGCATGCTTTAGCCTCCAAAAACTGTCTTCATGCCCAACTTCAGGGATATAAAGTTTTAACAGGCAAAACTCACAAAGACACATCAACGTTACATCAGGGTCAGAGTACCTTGAAATCTTCATTCCTAGAGGGTTGCCTAGTTCCACTTAGTGTTCAGCTTTGGATCTCCACATCTGGTCTCATCAGCTGCTGGATGGAGCCTCTCTGATAAAGATTATGCTAAGCTCTCATCTATGAGAATAGTAGAATATTATTAATAATTATTTAATTGACTTTTTCTGCCCAAACATCTTTAGTTCTATCCTAGTTCTTTGCACAATCCAGCCTCTGGTTGCTAGTCACCCAGGAAGTGTCAAGCAAGAGCTACCTCTCCTAGCCTGGTGTGTGCCTTAAGTTGGACCAGTCACTGGTTGGTCATACCCACAATTTCTGAGACACCATTACCCTAGCACAACTTGAAGGCAGGACCAATTGTAGGTCAAAGGTTTGGTGGCTGTGTGATATTCTAGTCCTACCACCGGGAGCCTTGTCTGGTTCCCAAAGATGGCCAGTTCAGGCACCATATCCCCCATTACTAGGGGTCTTCACTAGGGTCACCTTCATAAATTCTCATTAGTTCGATTGTACTAGGTTTCCACATTGACAAGTTTTGCCTCCCAATTCTAGTCATCTCTCCCTGTGTTCTCTCCCTCCATTCCTACCAACTCCTACTCCCTCTTTTTTCCATCTCCAATGGCCTCCAGTCCATTCAGAAATCTATTCTATTTCCCATTCCCAGAGACATCACCCCCTTAAGTCCTCCTTGTTACTTAGCCTCTCTGGTTCTGTATCATAGCATTATTAGCCTTTACTTAACAGCTAATATCCACTTATAAAACTAGATATACTGCATCTTATAGAAGACAAAGTTGGGGAGTAGCCTTGAACACATTGGGACAGAAGACAATTTCCTGAGCAGAATACCAATAGTGCAGGAATTAAAATCAACAATTAATAATTGGGACCTCATGATAGTGAAAAATTTCTGTAAGATAAAGGACACTGTGGTGATACTTTGTTTGTACTGAAATGGGGTGATATTTTATTTGTGCTGTAATAAAGTTTGCCTGGAGATCAGAGGAAATAGCAAGCCATTTTAAGTAAACAAGAAGTCAGGCAGCACATAGCCTTAATCTCTTAGCAGGCAGGATCTCTGTGTGTTCAAGGCCACACTAGGGAACAGAGCCAAACATGGTGACACACATCTTTAATCACAGTACTAACCACAGAGATCTGGAGGTCTGTACAGACACAGAAAGTAACAGAGCTGTGTAGGAAGAGGAAGTGAGGCAGCTGGGCTAAGAGAGCCAATAAGAGGGCAGAACAGCAAGGCAATAAAGGTGGGGGTAGATAGGAAGTAACTCGCATTTAGAAGCTGCAGAGTTGATGAGGTAAGGTTGGTTGGTGGCTTTCCCTATTTCCCTGATCTAAGGCTTTCACCCCTATATTTGACTCTATGTGTTTTATTTAATATGACCATTTAGAAATTTGTCTATAGGACACCATTAGTAGAACAAAATGAAAGCCTACAAAATGGGAAAAGATTTTCACCAACTCTTCATCTGACAGAGGGCTAATATTCAAATTACATAAAAACTCAAAGAAACTAGACATCAACAAGCCAATAATGCAATTTAAAAATGGGATACAGACCTAAATAGAAATTTCTCAATAGAGAGAACTCAAATGCTGGAGAAACATTTAAAGAAATAATCAAGATCCTTAGTCATCAGGGAAATGCAACTAAAACTATTTTGAGATTTCATCTTACACCTGTCATAATGGCCAAGATAAAAAACACAAGTGGCAACTTATGATATTGATCTACTTCATATGAAATCAGGGAACCAACCTTAACTGCCCTTAATTACTAGGCCATCTACCTTGCCCTTTATTTCATATTCCTTTAAGTAAGATGCACCGAGGACAGTTCATTGAGGCCAGCTTGTTAGGGTTGTCATGACCCAGGGTATTATTATAAAACCTCTGGTAACAATTGGTCTAATGCATACCCAATGATAAAGTAAATAATTTCAGCAGAACAATTTGCACACAGATTCATGCATTCTCATGTTGTTGCTAGAAGAGCAGCAACTAGAAGGAAAACTGGGTAAAGAAATGAAGTCAAAGCTGCAGGGTCTTTATTTTCACAAGTCACTGAAGAACAAATAGAAATGGACAGTAAGCAACATTCCCAAACAAAACACTTGGGGAAGAGACTTACGTTACATTTGTTTTCTAACATTTTAATTAATGTTAACCATTTTACTGAGTCCTAAACACAAACCCCACAATTTATAATAGAAATCAAGTTATTAAACAGATAGGTATGTAAATAGGATCTAATTTTCTCATTTAAAATCGTATATGGTAGTTCTCTTGGTTTTGATTATCTTGTACTTTTGGAGTAAATCATTCAATGTTTAATACATTATACAGTATTCTTTTTTTTTTTTTTTTTTTTTTTTTTTTTTTTTTTTTTTTTTGGTTTTTCGAGACAGGGTTTCTCTGTGTAGTTTTGGTGCCTGTCCTGGATCTCGCTCTGTAGACCAGGCTGGCCTTGAACTCACAGAGATCTACCTGGCTCTGCCTCCCGAGTCCTGGGATTAAAGGCATGCACCATCAGCACCCGGCTACATTATACAGTATTCTTTATGTCACCTAGTAACATGGTTGCCATCTAGTAACTGTTGATCTAAGCTATGTGAAATTGACAAAATTGTCATGTACTCTTCAATTCAAAATGACCAGCATGGGTTTGAGTATGGAGGAACTAACATGTTCTCCCCATTTGGTGAGAGTACACCAGGTAACTGACTTTGCAGAGTAGCTCTGATCTACCACCATAGTCCCTAATCTCCTAATAAGACCCAGGGGATTGGGGGTCAGAGATGATTGCCCTAAGGTATTAAAAGTTTGAATCTATTTTTGTTCACCTAGATGGAGTCTTCTGTGAATTTGGACATCTTTGTTACGGATATAACATAGAGGTCTATGGGGGGAAAGATTATCATTCAAAACTAATGAGAATCTAACAGAATTTTGTTTTCCTAATAGAGAAAAATTCTGAATTGGGAGAGTATTCCTGAGACTCAATATGTAGAAAATATAAAATACCCCTGTTCATTCTTTCTTGTATTCTAACCCAGCCTTTCTCTTAAGAAGCTTATTTTACAGCCGGGTGGTGGTGGCGCACGCCTTTAATCCTAGCACTTGGGAGGCAGAGCCAGGCGGATCTCTGTGAGTTCGAGGCCAGCCTGGGCTACCAAGTGAGTTCCAGGAAAGGCGCAAAGCTACACAGAGAAACCTTGTCTCGAAAAACCAAAAAAAAAAAAAAAAAAAAAAAAAAGAAGAAGAAGAAGAAGCTTATTTTACTAATACAGTATTGGAGCCGTATGATAACTCTTGAGGTCTGTCCTAGATTGCTCTTTATGATTGTGGTAAAAAAAACTATGTGTTGTAGTTTAACAGTGGTGAGAACGAACCACAATGTACAACAAAACCCATGTTTGAAGTTTATTGGTAGGGAGTGAAGAGAGGGGGTGAAGGCCTGCCTTGGAAAGAGAAGGGACTGAGAGAGTGAGAAATGGGTGGAGCTCACTTTTAAGGAGGGGCTTAGCACATGAGTGTATAAGCTTACTTAGGCATGCAGCACATGTGCATAGATTACTTAGTGATGTACTGCCATAAGAACCTGGGCTGACTGAACATTTGCCTGAGTATTGACAACACATGTGCAGCCATAGGACCCTAGGGATGGCTAGAGGATGCTGAAAATGCTAACACCATGAGCAAAAGAACTTGGGAAAGAAAGGGTTAAGGTCTGTATGCAGTTCCACTTCACAGTTCATCATAAAGGGAAGTCAGGGCAGGGACTGAAGCAGAGCAGGTACTGGGAGGCAGGAACAGAAGCAGAGGCCATGGAAAAGTGCTGCTTACTGGATTACTCCCCCTGATTTGCTCACCCTGCTTTCTTATATGACCTGCTACCACCTGCGCATGGTTATCACTGTTTATGTTGAACTGCACTTTTCCATATCTAATATTAATCAAGACAAAACCACACAGACTTGCTTAGAGGTGAATATTATCGAAGTATTTCCTCAGTTAAAGTTCTCTCAACATGGATATCATGATCTTGTATCAAGTTGCAAAAACAAAACAAAAAACAGGACAAGGGCTTCCATCAGATTTTAATGATGGATTAATTTGAATTTTAAATTCTATTTCTGAGGTATAACAATTCTCTTTTCTCTTAACTTTGCACGTACCTATTAGCTTTTTATCTGTGAGAAAGATGTTTATATATTTTGAACTGGATGTGTATGGCTTAGTGTTTCTCTCTGTGTATAAGCAGACATGAATGTGTGTGCCTACAGGTGCCCACAGAGGACAGAAGCAGCAGTGGATTCCCTGGAGCTGATTATAGGCAATAGTGAGCAGCTCTACAGCATAAGTGCTCTAGTTACTCAATCAGGTCCTCTGAAAGAACAGAAAACAGTCTTAACGGCTGAGCTACCTATCAATCCCCTGAGAGAATTTTCTGTCAATACATCATACTAAAGCCATTTCATTCAATGACCTACTGAGATGCCTCAACAAAGAAAAGTGTCTTCAACCAAGCTAACATCTTGATATTTTCCTAGACTAACATGATAGGAGAGGACTGACTCCATGCACTGTCCACTGCAATCTATGTGTGTGCCAAGGAATGCACATTCCTCTACACATAAATGCAAACACATAATAAATCAATAACTAAATGTAAAATGATCATTTTACTAATGTATAATTGTTGTACAAAAAGTTATACATACACAATTCATATAAAACAATTGAGTGGTAATATATCTGTGAAATATCATTTTCAACAAACACCAGAAGCCCATAAATCACTTCCAAACTTTCCTTAAACCACATATCCAAGGAAAATTACTTTTAGTATCCATTGCATTTACATTTTCATAGTAAAAATGTAAGATATACCTTCTTGGTATTTTTATTTTTTTTCTACACCTATGGAGACAGATTCAATGAAACACAGGAAAGACAGTTCCTGAATTCCGCATTTAAAATTCTTAAATGGAGAGCTATTTTTGCTGTAAAATTGATGAAAGAGGAAGAAATACATAGTTATTAACACAGAGAGAGTGATTACATACATACTTCTTCAATTTCACTCCCAGTGTTTCTGGAATACAGAACTTACCAAGTTTCTGTCATTGCCCAGATAGACAGTTTTTAGGATGTTATTTTCACATTAAGTACCACATTATGTTTAATTATTATCACCTCTGACATAGAAGATATTTTATGTGATTTTTACAATCTTGAGCATCCTGCATAACTCTTTCCTGTGTCTATACTGCAGCACTAACCCAGGACCTTGCATTTTGCTCCCTAGGGAGGACCCTTGCTTATCTCAGATAAAAGTTCAGTTGTCTGCTTGTGGTTACTGATTGGCCTGTTTGGGTTGCCTTCTCAAAATGAAGTTGTCTGTTCTGCTGTTGGTGCTGCTTTCCTGGTGTTGGTTGTTCTGGATTCCTGTTGAGGAGAGCAGGAAGTGAGAAAGGATGATGGGTAGGGAGGATGAGCTCTGGGTCTCACTGATGGTCATATGTATTCTGTTCATGATGAGAAGACAGGCATTATCCTCCAGGGAGGAGCTGGTGAGATTCATATCTGGGATAAGAAGGTTCCAGATGGGAGAGAACCTGGGCTATAAAGGTTATGACTCAGATGGACGGGAATGGTAAGCCTATGCCTGGAAGCATTTTAGAGCTCTCAATTCACTTGTTTTGTTGAAAATGTAATTATAGTGCATAAGGTATTGTATGCAAAATATGTTGAAAATATAAAAAAAATGTAATCACAAAGATTGTTCATAACTTTGTACTCCTCTCTCAATATTGCAGCTTCCAGAGGTGATGTTGTGATGAACCAAACTCCACTCTCCCTGCCTGTCAGCCTTGGAGATCAAGCCTCTACTGCTTGCAGGTTTAGTCAGAGCCTTGTATATAGTTACGGAAATACCTATTTGTATTGCTACCTGCAGAAGCCAGGGCAGTCTCCACAGCTCCTGATATACAGGGTTTCCAACTGATTTTCAGGGGTGCCAGACACCCTGGTTCAGTGGCAGTTGGTCAGGCACAGATTTCATACTCATGATCAGCTGAGTGGAGCCTAAGGATTTAGGAGTTATTACTGCATGCAAGCTAAACATGTTCCTCCTGGTGATGCAGACCCTAACAAAATTGTCCTTACTTGGAGTGGTCCAGCTGCTAAATATATCACTCATCTGTGTGAAAGAGATATGAGGAACTTTAGATTATTGGCTGCATCTGAGGGCCTTTGATCATGAGTGCCTTGGCTACACCTCAAGATTTATGCATTTCTGGCCTAGTAGGCTGCAATAACAATGATATTGAATCTGCCTCAGAAGAATAGTGAACAGGGACTCTCTCAGCAACCAGAAATGATAGGGATAAAGCTGAGTGAAAACTGAATTTGATAAAACCATGTTTCAAGTATTTTATGTGAGGTAAGAGTGACTCTGAAAGATCTTAATAAGTTAGATTGGCATGGAAGCTGCAAATGCAGCACCTATTGGTGTTTGTCAAACCCTGGAATCTATCTCTAAAGGTAGAGGAGGCAGGATCATGGGCCCTGTGCCTTTTCTGAAGCACCTGGTCACCCAATACTAGCCAACATCATCAAGCTTCTCAGGGGAGGGAAGATGTGTATTGAACCTGAGGCAGCACTGAAGAATGAAGAGAATGGATGACCCATAAGAAAACTATATAATAAAGACTAGATTAAGGGCAGTCACCTATTTATCACCCTGTACTCAATATTAATATTTTTATTTCATTTAATAAATTATTTTATTTAAAAAGTGAGTATGAACTCATTAGTTTTCCCTCAAAGATACAGGGCAGTAAGTGAGTCACAGTATATATAGAAACTCAACCTGGCCTTTCTGATTATGTCCATGATATACTCATGATTATAAGGTCAAGGTATCCATGTCCTTGACCTTAATATGATGTTGAAGGTCTCTGTCTACAGTGTGATTTAAAAAATGAAATGGCATTCAGGAGAAAACTAAATTACTACCATCAAACTTCATAGTTTTATTTTAAAGAAAGTATGAGTTTTATATTTTCAAATTAATGCATAAATTGTGGATGAGATTTTAGTAGCAAGAGAAATTAAAATAATGTACATTATGTACAACTTTAACACCTATAAGGCACTTCAATTCAGGTGGTTACCACCAACTTCATTGTGTGTGTTTTATGTGTGTAAGTGAGAGAGTGAGAGAGAAAAAGAGAGTGAAAGAGAGAGAGAGAGAGAGAGAGAGAGAGAGAGAGAGAGAGAGAGAGAGCCAAACAGACACTGGCACCAAACTCAGCATCTTTTGCATGGTAGGCAAGCACTCTACTGTTAATTAGGAATATATAATATATATAGTTATGTATGTTTTCATGGCTGATCTTTTGGCAATGTGTAGTTGTATTTGCTCTGCCCATGACCTGGGCTATACAGCCCAAACGAGGTGGTGCTTCCTGCCATTATAGGTGACCTCTTATAAAGAGTTGGAGAAGGGTCACATGCCCCTTCTCCCTGCTCCTGCCAGCGTGGAAAATTCGCTCCAGGTCAGATCAGAGGACAACTTTGGCTGTCTACTTCGTTCTGTATTTGTGAGTATATTTCCTCAGTTTATATTTTAATAAATTCTGTTACCCATTTAATAGACTCACGTGGATTGATCATAGTAAGAGGCACTCACGTGACAAAAAGACCCCACACTCCCTGTAGCTCCTGCCCGAAGCCTCTGCAGCAGTAGCTGCAAGTTTGATCAGAAGTTTGTGTGCTCCCTGTTGGTCAGCCTCACTAGCACCCCTTAGTTACTTGTTCCCAACCACATGGATCTGAGCCCCACTTGTCCCCACTGGGGCTAATTGTGTGACCAAACTTTAAGGCACTCGGGCAGCTGCTGGTGAGTTTCTGTGCCCTGTAGAGCCCGAGCAACTCAAACCCCCCAGGAATAACTTGACTCCTGCTCAGACAACCAGCTGCATACAGCAGCCCTGAGGGATGCCTATAGACCAGGCAGCTCGCATGGCATATGGGTCAGTGACTATCTGACCAGGGAACTCACAAGGCAGTAGTTCTTATAACAATTGCGAGGAGCATGTGTGTTCTTTAGAGGACAGAGCACCAGAGAAAGGTGTCTGCACTAGAAGCCTTTCTATTTCTGTGCTTTTAGTGACCAGATAGGGTCACAGTTCTCAGCCTGGTTAGAGATTACCAGCAGACTTTTAAAATTGTTCAGTGTAGCTGGTACCAATTCTGGGACACCCTGGGCCACTGCCCTTGACAGGTCACCCGCCTGCCTGCCCGCCTGCCCACTGGCTTCCTCCACTCTAGGTGAGTCCAGTCCAGGTGCTACACCCTGACCCGTGACTGCCATCAGCAGTCCCATATCACCAGCCAGACAGGCAGCTTCTATCAGGTGAGTAACCATGCCTGAGCACTTCCAGCTCAGTGCTATATTGCCTCATTGTTATGTATAATTTGTTGGGGTCCCAGCAACCCTACCTACTGCTCAGGGATTGCCCAGGTAAGTGCTTAATTCACAGGAGCCATTCAGGGACCTGAGTCAGCTTGCACCAGACCTGTTTTGGTGCTACACCTCTGACACCTACTGGCCAAGCAATGATACTACATCCAAAATCATCCAACAAACCAGCCATTCATTCAACCTGGTCAATTACATATGGAACACCTGGACACATAGGACAATCTTTTGAGAATTTTATCTGAGGTAAATTACTTGGTAATTTTACACTTCAGATTGATTAATAAAATAAAAATTTCTTCACAAATATGAATATTTCTCCAAAATGGCAGAAAATATTACATCTCAAGAGTTAATTTTTTTTGCATGTATGATGAATTAATATCTACAGGACATATACAGCCTTCCTGGGACATATATAATATTCACTGTTATGGCAATTAGCATAATAATTTTTATCATATCATTGAAAAATTGGCTCAATATTAATAGCAAAATGAGGCATTAATAGGACTGATAAATGCTTTACAGGGTAGTGATGAAGACTTAAATAAAAAGATTCATTCTTTGGAATCTGCTGACTTACTACAAGAACTTTAGGCTTTGCAGAGTAGCAATGAGAATTTAAATAGAAGGATTCTTTCTTTGGAATTTGCTAACTTACCTCAAGAACTTCAGTCTCTTAATAATAACTACATTCAGATTTAATTCTATTGATAATAAATGTGAATACTTAATGGATAAAACAATAACCCTCCAGAGCAATGTTACCAACATTCAGATAATTTATATAGAAGAAAGATTATCACTACTCGGTAAAATAAGGTCTATGGAATCATGTGTTTCAGAAGAATATAAAAAGTTACATGATTCCATGAAATCTCTAGAATCCTTTACAACAGAGGAGGTCCTAGCACTACAATAGGTCATAGTTGCTCGATTGCAAGCTCTGAAAGAATCTCTCAATGAAGATGATAAGAAACTGATAAACGGCCCAGGACTTCCCTTCTGAAGCACAGGTGAGTGCCCTAGCTTGCCCCCGACCCCATCCCTGGGCACCAGCCACTCCGGGGAAGACCTGCCCAACTTGGGCCCAGGTTCTGGACCCCAGGCAGGTGCCCTTCTACCCCAACCGGGAAGGATCCCCTTCTCCAAGACCCCTGGCAGACCCTGCAGTCTCCACGCCCTGCCCCCACGCCCATCTGCCTGAGCCCCAAGCCTCTTCCTGAGACTTAGAGGCCGGCCCCCAGCTCCCATCTTGCCCAGGACTTCCCTTCTGAAGCACAGGTGAGTGCCCTAGCTTGCCCCCGACCCCATCCCTGGGCACCAGCCACTCCGGGGAAGACCTGCCCAACTTGGGCCCAGGTTCTGGACCCCGGGCAGGTGCCCTTCTACCCCAACCGGGAAGGATCCCCTTCTCCAAGACCCCTGGCAGACCCTGCAGTCTCCACGCCCTGCCCCCACGCCCATCTGCCTGAGCCCCAAGCCTCTTCCTGAGACTTAGAGGCCAGCCCCCAGCTCCCATCTTGCCCAGGACTTCCCTTCTGAAGCACAGGTGAGTGCCCTAGCTTGCCCCCGACCCCATCCCTGGGCACCAGCCACTCCGGGGAAGACCTGCCCAACTTGGGCCCAGGTTCTGCTCCCCGGGCAGGTGCCCTTCTAGCCCCACTGGGAAGGATCCCCCTCTCCAAGACCCCTGGCAGACCCTGCAGTCTCCACGCCCTGCCCCCACGCCCATCTGCCTGAGCCCCAAGCCTCTTCTTGAGACTTAGAGGCTGGCCCCCAGCTCCCATCTTGCCGTGGATTTCCCATCTGGAGGAGAGAGAGAGAGAGAGAGAGAGAGAGAGAGAGAGAGAGAGAGAGGAGAGCACCCATCCTCCCCCGGACTTCCCTTCTGAACAAGAGCTTCCATCCTGCCCCGGACTTCCAATTTGGACAAGAGAGCTCCCATCTGGACAAGAGAGAGAGACTTCCTGAATCTGTCAGCTCTGAACCAAGTGTGCGGATAAGGCCAGGAACGAACCACAAGGAGATGGGCAGACGTCAAGGCAGAAACACATACAACAAAATGAATAGTAATACACCATCACCAGGCCCTAGCCCTCCTCCAACACCTAGACCTGAACATCAGAAATTGGAAGAAGCAGAAGAAAATAGCCTTATGAATGTCATCATGAAGAAGCTAGAGGCTCGTGTAGAGGAAAAGACAAAAAAATGTGAAGAACGCTGTAAACAACTAGAGGAAAGGGCAAACAAATTAGAAGAAATCAATAAAGTCCTGGAAGAGAACAATAAAATACTGAAAGAAAATCAAGAAAAATCAATGAAACAAATGAAGGAAACAGTCCAAGACCTGAAAAAGGAAATAGAAAAAATGAAGAAGACACAAACAGAGGGAATGCTGGAAATAGAAAATCTGAGAAAACGATTGGGAACTTCAGATGCAAGTATAATCAACAGAATGCAAGAGATGGAAGAGAGGATCTCTAGCGTTGAAGATACAATAGAAGAAATAGATTCATCAGTCAAAGAAAACACTAAAGTCAACAAAGTCATGAACCAAAATGTCCAAGAAATTTGGGACACCATGAAAAGACCAAACCTACGAATAATAGGGGTAGAAGAAGGAGAAGAATACCAACTCAAGGGCACAGAAAATATATTCAACAAGATCATAGAAGAAAACTTTCCCAACTTAAAGAAGGAAATGCCTATGAAGATACAGGAAGCCTATAGAACACCAAACAGACTAGACCCCCAGAAAAAGTCCCCTCGCCACATAATAATTAAACAATTAAACGTACAGAATAAAGAAAGAATATTAAGAGCAGCAAAGGAAAAAGGCCAAGTGACATATAAAGGCAAACCTATCAGAATAACACCCGATTTCTCAATGGAGACTTTGAAAGCCAGAAGGTCCTGGACAGATGTAATGCAGACATTAAGAGACCATGGATGTCAGCCTAGACTAATATACCCAGCAAAACTTTCAATCGTCATAGATGGAGTGAACAAGACATTCCATGACAAAGCCAGATTTAAACAATATTTATCCACAAACCCAGCCCTACAGAAAGCACTAGAAGGAAAATTCCAACCTAAGGAAGTCAGATACAACCTCGAAAACACAGGCAATAGATAAAGCCACAGCAGTAGACCCCAACGAAGAAAAGTACACACACATCACCACCAAAAAATAACAGGAATGAACAATCACTGGACATTAATATCCCTCAATATCAATGGACTTAATTCACCTATAAAAAGACATAGGCTTACAGAATGGATACGAAAGCAGGACCCATCTTTCTGCTGCATACAAGAAACACATCTCAAATTCAAAGATAGACACTACCTAAAAATAAAAGGCTGGGAAAAGACTTTCCAATCAAACGGTCTTAAGAAACAAGCGGGTGTAGCCATCCTGATATCCAGCAAAATAGACTTCAAACTAAAATCAATCAAAAGAGATCAAGAAGGGCATTACATACTCATCACAGGAAAGATCCACCAAGATGAAGTCTCAATTCTGAACATTTATGCCCCAAACACAAGGGCACCCACATATGTAAAAGAAACATTATTAAAGCTTAAATCACATATAAAACCCCACACATTAATAGTGGGAGACCTCAACACCCCACTTTCACCACTGGACAGATCCCCCAAATCGAAACTTAACAGAGAAATAAAGGACTTAATTGATGTCATGACTCAAATGGACTTAATCGACATCTACAGAACATTCCATCCTAACAAAAAAGAATATACCTTCTTCTCAGCACCCCATGGAACCTTCTCTAAAATTGACCACATACTTGGTCACAAAGCAAATCTAAACAGATACAAAACAATTAGAATAACCTCCTGTGTTCTATCAGACCACCATGGTCTAAAGTTGGATTTCAACAACAACAAAAACTACAGAAAACCTACAATCTCATGGAAACTGAACAATACCCACCTGAATCACCAATGGGTTAAGGAAGAAATAAAGAAAGAAATTAAAGACTTCCTAGAGATCAACGAAAATGAAGACACCACATATCCAAACCTATGGGACACTATGAAAGCAGTACTAAGAGGGAAATTCATAGCACTAAACGCCCACATAAATAAGCTGGAGAAATCTCACACTAGTGACTTAACAGCACACCTGAAAGTTCTAGAACAGGAAGAAACAAAGTCTCCCAGGAAAAATAGATGCCAGGAAATTATCAAAGTGAGAGCTGAAATCAATAAAATAGAAACAAAGAGAACAATACAAAAAATTAATGAAACAAAGAGTTGGTTCTTTGAGAAAATCAACAAGATAGACAAGCCCTTATCCAAACTAACCAAAAGACAGAGAGAGAGCATCCAAATCAACAAAATCAGAAATGAAAAGGGGGACATAACAACAGACATTGAGGAAATCCAGAGAATCATCAGGTCATACTTCAAAAACCTCTATTCCACAAAACTGGAAAACCTAAAAGAAATGGATAATTTTCTGGATAGGTACCACATACCTAAATTAAATCAAGACCAGATAAACTATTTAAATAGTCCAATAACCCCTAACGAAATAGAAACAGTCATTAAAAGTCTCCCAACCAAAAAAAGCCCAGGACCAGATGGTTTCAGTGCAGAATTCTACCAGATCTTCAAAGAAGAGTTAATACCAATACTCTCTAAATTGTTCCATACAATAGAAACAGAAGGAACATTACCAAACTCCTTCTATGAGGCTACAATTACCCTGATTCCCAAACCAAACAAGGATACAACAAAGAAAGAGAACTACAGACCGATCTCCCTCATGAACATTGATGCAAAAATACTCAATAAAATACTGGCAAACAGACTCCAAGACCACATCAAAACAATTATCCACCATGATCAAGTAGGATTCATTCCAGGGATGCAAGGATGGTTCAACATACGAAAGTCTGTCAATGTGATACACCATATAAACAAACTCAAAGAAAAAAACCACATGATCATCTCACTAGATGCTGAAAAGGCATTTGACAAAATCCAACACCCCTTCATGATAAAGGTCTTGGAGCGATCAGGAATACAGGGAACATACCTAAACATAATAAAGGCAATTTACAGCAAGCCAACAGCCAACATCAAATTAAATGGAGAGAAACTCAAAGCAATTCCACTAAAATCAGGAACGAGGCAAGGCTGTCCGCTCTCCCCATACTTATTCAATATAGTACTTGAAGTTCTAGCCAGAGCAATAAGACAACATAAGGAGATTAAGGGGATACAAATTGGAAAGGAAGAAGTCAAGCTTTCCCTATTTGCAGATGACATGATAGTATACTTGAGCAACCCCAAAGATTCCACCAAGGAACTGATACAGCTTATAAACACCTTCAGCAACATAGCAGGATACAAGATCAACTCCAAAAAATCAGTAGCCCTCCTATATACAATGGACAAAAAAGCGGAGAAGGAAATCAGAGATACATCACCCTTTACTATAGCCACAAATGACATAAAATACCTTGGGGTAATACTAACCAAGCAAGTGAAGGACCTATATGACAAGAACTTTAAGTCCCTGAAAAAAGAAATTGAAGAAGATGTCAGAAAATGGAAAGATCTCCCATGCTCATGGATAGGCAGAACTAACATAGTAAAAATGGCAATCTTACCAAAAGCAATCTACAGATTCAATGCAATCCCCATCAAAATACCAACACAATTCTTCACAGACCTGGAAAGAATAATACTCAACTTCATATGGAAAAACAAAAAACCCAGGATAGCCAAAAGAATCCTGTACAATAAAACAACCTCTGGAGGCATCACGATCCCTGACTTCAAGCTGTACTATAGAGCTACAGTAATAAAAACAGCTTGGTACTGGCATAAAAACCGACATGTGGACCAATGGAATCGAATTGAAGACCCTGATATTAATCCGCACACCTATGAACAAATAATTTTTGACAAAGAAGCCAAAAGTGCACAATGGAAAAAAGAAAGCATCTTCAACAAATGGTGCTGGCAAAACTGGATATCAACATGTAGAAGGCTGCAAATAGATCCATATCTATCACCGTGCACAAAACTTAAGTCCAAGTGGATCAAGGACCTCAACATAAATCCAGCTACTCTGAACCTGCTAGAAGAGAAAGTAGGAAGTAGTCTTGAACATATTGGCATAGGAGACCACTTTCTAAATAGAACACCAGTAGCACAGACACTGAGAGAAACAATCAATCAGTGGGACCTCTTGAAACTGAGAAGCTTTTGTAGGGCAAAGGAAACGGTCAACAAAGCAAAGCGACAGCCTACAGAATGGGAAAAGATCTTCACCAATCCCACATCTGACAGAGGACTGATATCCAGAATATATAAGGAACTCAAGAAATTAGACATCAAAATGCCCAACAGTCCAATTAAGAAATGGGCTATAGAACTAAACAGAGAATTCTCAACAGAGGAAACTCAAATGGCTGAAAGACATTTAAGGAATTGCTCAACATCCCTAATCATCAGGGAAATGCAAATCAAAACAACTCTGAGATACCACCTTACGCCTGTCAGAATGGCTAAGATCAAAAACACTGAAGACACCTTATGCTGGAGAGGATGTGGAGCTAGGGGAACTCTCCTCCACTGCTGGTGGGAATGCAAGCTTGTACAACCACTTTGGAAATCAATATGGCGATTTCTTAGAAAATTGGGAATCCATCTCCCCCAAGATCCAGCTATACCACTCTTGGGCATATACCCAAGGAATGCTCAACCACACCACAAGAGCACTTGTTCAGCTATGTTCATATCAGCGTTGTTTGTAATAGCCAGAACATGGAAACAACCTAGATGCCCTTCAACTGAAGAATGGATAAACAAAATGTGGTACATATACACAATGGAATACTACTCAGCAGAGAAAAACAATGACATCATGAGGTTTGCAGACAAATGGATGGATCTAGAAAAAATCATCCTGAGTGAGGTATCCCAGACTCAGAAAGACAAACATGGTATGTACTCACTCATAACAGGATACTAGATGTGGAACAAGGATGACTGGACTGCTACTCACATCACCAGGCAGGCTACCTGGAAAACAGGACCCCAAGAAAGACACAGGGATCGCCCAACGACAGAGAAATGGAATGAGATCTACATGAACAGCCTGGACAGGAGTGGGGGTAGTGAAGGGCGAGGGTCGAGGGAAAGAGAGCTTGGGTGAGTGGGAGATCCCAGCTGGATCAAAAACAGAGAGGGAGAACAAGGAATAGGAGACCATGGTAAATGAAGACCACATGAGAATAGGAAGAAACAAAGTGCTAGAGAGGCCCACAGAAATCCACAAAGATACCCCCACAACAGACTGCTGGCAATGGTCGAGTGACAATCCGAACTGACCTACTCTGGTGATGGGATGGCCAAACACCCTAATTGTCGTGCTAGAAACCTCATCCAACTACTGATGGACCTGGAGGCAGAGATCCATGACTAGGCCCCAGGTGGATCTCTGGGAGTCCAATTAGCGAGAATGAGGAGGGTTTATATGAGAGAGAATTGTTGAGACCAAGGTCGGATAAAGCACAGAGACAAATAGCCAAACAAACGGAAACACATGAAATATGAACCAATGGCTGAGGGGTCACCAACTGGATCAGGCCCTCTGAGTGGGTGAGACAGTTGATTGGCCTGATCTGTTTGGGAGGCATCCAGGCAGTGGGACCGGGTCCTGTGCTCATTGCATGAGTTGGCTGTTTGAAACCTGGGGCCTATGCAGGGTCCCTTGGCTCAGCATGGGAGGAGGGGACTGGACCTACCTGGACTGAGTCCACCTGGTTGATCTCAGTCTGTGGGGAAGGCTTTGCCCTGGAGGAGATTGGAATGGGGGGCGGGCTGGGGGGAAGGTGAGGGGGGCGGGAGGGGGGAGAACAAGGGAATCTGTGGCTGATATGTAGAACTGAATTGTATTGCAAAATAAAAATTAAAAAAAAAAAAAAAAAAAAAAAAAAAAAGAAACTGATAAACAGAAGGGCAAGGCCATACAAGTCATAACATTACCAGATGGCTCTTATACAGTGGCTTATTCTGTCACCATCCATGAGAAGCCAACAGATAATAGACATCCTGAGCCATATGTGGAATATATTTTGCAATCTATGCATATGAGAGATTTAATAAAAAACATTAAGGAAGTGGTGATCATCTATGGTATGGACTCAGAATAAGTAAAACAGATGTTAAATATGTGGTTTTCCACAAATAGAATCATACCAGATGACTAGAATCAGTTAATCTCAGATGTTTTAAAATCTAGCCAACAGTTACAATGGAAAACCTGGTTGAGAGAGGAAGCTAGAAACCTGGAACAACAGGATATGATCAAAGATTTTGAGATTTCACAAGATCAAATTCTTGGTGAGGGACATTTTGCTGATAGAAATGTACAAGTTACTTTGGATGAGCATACAACATCCCAATGTCATACAGCACCTTTAAATACTTGGGAAAAAATCAAGAACCAGGGAAACCAACTGAGCTATATACAAAAAAAATTTCCAAGGACCACAAGAGCCTTTTACTGATTTTACAAAAATGCTGACCATAGCTCTAAACAAAGCAGTGTCAGACCCACAATTAAGACAAATATTATTGATGATAATGCTAATACAGAATGCAGAAGAATACTTACACCTTTAAAGATCAGGTCAGAACCTTTAAAGGAATGGATTTAATATACAAATGGTGTTGAGTCTCTTAACTATGGTAATGAGGTTTGGATGGGATAAGCAATTTCCAGAGGATGAGGGAGTCCTTGAGGTATCAAATATTTTAACTGTGGTACACCAGATCATATGAAAAGAAATTGTACATAGGGTGTTCTTATAAGCAATACTCCTAGAAATAACCCAAATGGGATACCCCAACCTTCTGGAATATGCAGATGATGTGGCAAAGTCAAGACATTGGACCAATGAATGCAGATCAACAACAGATATACAAGGCAACCCTTTACCAGCAGAAAATATTTTGGGGAGGGGCTCTCACATGTCCCCAAACCAAATATGGTCCAAATATTTTTAGCCAATGTGGAGGAAATCTCTCTCCAGGACAATTAAATAACCCAATGTCTAATGTATAAAACAATACTGCACTGAATATCGAATAGCTCTAATAGATGGATCAAAAATTCCAAAATACACCATAAAACAAATATTTTGGCTGACTTCCATAAATGAACAAAGATCAAAGCTTAGAGTACAAATTACTGCCAATGTTCTGGAGAGCCTATTAGACACAGGTGTGGATGTGACTATAATTACACCAAAATTATGGCATCTGAATTGGCCTCTTCAAGAGGTAAATATCCAACATCTAGGGATTGTAACTCTATCTCAGGTAAAACAAAATTTGAGGTAGATTGAATGTACGGGGCCAGAAGGACACAGAGGAAGATTGAAGCCAAATGTGGTGGCAAATGTACCAGTGAATCTTTGGGGCTGAAATCTGTTACAGTAGTGGAATACCCAGATCAAAATTTTTACAATCTTAGAAATGGAATACAGGCCAATTCATGTTTCTAGAAATAACATTATAAGATACTATAAAAAAACAGCCACCAACAATTCAGGGTGTACATAAACAGAGCACAATTGCTGTCCAGCTCTTAGGAGTACCAACAGCCCCCTACCTTTGAAATGGCTAACTGATAAACTTGTCTAGGTTGGACAATGGCCTTTGACAAAAGAAAAACTACAGATGTTAGAAGTTAAATGTGGATCAAGGACAGTTAAATGTGCAGCACTTTGAAGAATCCACCAGCCCTTGGAATTCTCCTGTATTTGTTATTAAAAGGAAGTCTGTTAATTGGAGCATGCTGACTGCTCTGAGAGCCATTAATAAATTAATTCAACCTATGGGCTCACAACAGAATGGGATACCCTTGTTCACTCTCTTACCCAAGGAATGGCCTATTATAGTAATTGACTTAAAGGACTGTTTCTTTACCATACCTCTACAAGAAAAGTATAGAGAAAAAAATTGCCTTCACACATAATTTCCAGCCAGTCAAGAGATATCAACGGGAGGTCTTCCTTTAGAGAATGTTAAATAGCCCTACACTGTGTCAATATTTTGAGCAAATCCTTTGAAAATAATTCATGCAAAATTTCCACAATCTATAATCTACCATTATATGGATGATACCTTATTAGCTGATTCAAAGTTAGATACTTTAGAAAATACATTTGAAGAAGTAAAGAAAGTTTGTCTTGCTGGAGATTACAAATTTCTTCTGAAAAAAAATACAAAGAGGAAATTCTATTAATTGCTTAGAATATAAGATAGAACTACAAAAAAAATTAGATCCCAGAAGGTACAATTCAGGACAGATAGATTGTAGCATTTTAATGATTTTCAAAAATTGTTAAGAAGCTTTTCCAACTTTCAGGCTATCATTGAAATACCTAAAGACAGACTAGAAAATTTGCCTAATTCCCTAAATTGGGATAAGGACTCAAATAGTCCAAGAGAATTTTCAAGTTAAACTGGGAAGGAATTGGCTCTAGTAGAAAAGAAAATATGAGATGCAAATGTGGGTCATGTGAATCCAGAACTTAACTGCATTTTGGTCATACTCACCTCCAGAAACTCCCCAACAGGGATTTTGATGCAGAGAGAAGATATTATATTGGAATGGATATTTCTATAATATAAACTAAGTAAGAAGTTAAAAACTTATATAGAAAAAGATCTCTGATTTGATTCTAAAAGGAAAATTAAGACTTCATCAGTTGACATGAATGGACACAGCAGAAATTATAGTACCTTTAACTAATGAGGAAATTTCCTCATTATGGAAAGATAACAAATACTGGCAAAAAGCTTGCAGTAAATTTTTGGGAGAGACTAACAACTGCTATTCCAAAAGCAGGAGAATAGAATTCATAAAGAGAACTGAATGGTTCCTTCCTCACATTGTACAGCAAAACCTAATCTCTGGAGTCTCCACATTCTATACTGATGCAAATAAATCAGGAAAGGTGGGATATAAATCAGGAGATTTAAGTAACATGGTTCAAAGCCCCCACTATTCTGTACAAAAGGCAGAATTGTGTGCCATTCTTATGGTACTAACGGACTTTACGGCACCTCTCAATATAGTTACTGACTCTCAATATGCAGAGAGAGTTGTTTTACATATTGAAACTGCTGAATTTATTCCTGATAATACAGAATTAACTTCACCATTTATACAATTATACAAAATCATCAGAAATAGGGAACATCATATATATATATATATATATATATATATATATACACACATATATATCACCTGATATATATATATATATATATATATATATATATATATCACATATCAGATCCCATTCACAAAGTCTGCAAACTAGAGAAAATACAACTTTCACCTTCTCAGTAACCAACTACTTTTCCCTCAGAAGGTACAATATGATCAAGAATTTGATGGATATGGGACAGAATATCTAAATATTTCTGCAATGTAAACAAGGCTGAGTTTTACTCAAGTAACTTAAGCATTCCCTCTGTCCGAAGAAGAATCAAAATGTGTAGATGGAGCCGGGTGGTGGTGGCACATACCTTTAATCCCAGCTCTCGGGAGGCAGAGGCAGATGGATCTCTGTGAGTGCAACGCCAGCCTGGGCTACAGACAGAGTTTCAGGAAAGGTGCAAAGCTATGCTGAGAAACCCTGTCTCGAAAAAAAAACAAATATTGTGTAGATGGAGATAATGGTATAAGACAACCTGAGGTCCCATCTTTGTGAAATCCTGTGCAGAGGCATGTTTGAGAGCTATGATTCAGATTTCCTCAACTGGGCACTGGTCCTAAGGAGGACATCATTGGACTTTTGAGAAAACATGCAAGGCTTTAGGATTTATGTTTTTGTAACTTTTTCAAACTTAGGGAGGAGTCATAGCTTTGCCTTAGAGTAGATCTTCATCAAGACACTCTTTCTCCAGGGAAAAGATCTAAATCATGAAAGCAGAGTTCTTTATCAACTCTTCTTGGGGTGAATAATGAGGACGATATCTTACTGCATTTTTGTAGAATGTTTATCACTGTAGCAATGTGATACATTTCCTATGTATGTACCTAAAATAAACACTATTATTAAACCTTACAATAATGACAGAGGATCTCCATTCTATTATCTAAAGTGTATATTGAGAACATTGTATAATATAGTCATTAAATTTTAGAATTTACAGGAACATACTATTTACATATATTCAGAGGCCACAACTATATTCCTACCTACAACAATTCACCTGAATAAACAAACCATTACATATTCAATATAATTCTTTCAGGTTTAAAATGTTTACCTCTTCCTGAACTGGGCTTTGTGGGTGCAGTGATTGCTTTTTGACCATGACTTAGAGCAGTAGAAACATCAACAACCAGGTTGATGCTATACCAGCTATGTGATAAGAGTGGAAACATGAAACCACACAATGACTCATGTTAATAAAGCTAAATGGAATAGTCTACAATTTGTTATAGAACTATGGAATGCCTTCAATTTGGATGGCCTTGCCACACTATGGCCAAATACAAGTTCTAATCATTTACATGCTTACAATGTTCCAAAGAATAAGCATAAACTGTATTATAAGTTAATACTTCCTCCAATCTACATGGCTTTATCTGATGTAACTCAAACGTATATTGAATGTGTTAGAAGTAATCAATGCTGTACTCCATTACTTTTGCAACTTTGTTTAATACATTGTAATTAATGTTTTTTTTTTTCTTTCGAATTGGCTTCCAAGGTTAGATTTTTTTTTCCTGATAACGTATGGGTCTTGTGTAGCTCTGGCTGGCCTCAAATTATAGTGAATAATGACCCTGAAATTCAGGAATCCCTATTTCTAACTTCCAAGATCTTGAACTACAGGAGTACACCACCATGCCCAGTTCATGCAATGCTGGGACTGTAATCCAGGGTTCTTTTTACATAGTAGGCAAGAACTCCATGATTAAGTTACATCCCTGCATATTTTGTTACTACTTGATAGCAAGAAGGTACATTGAACTGCATATGTATCTGTTTCTACATGTATTTAAATGTTATGGCCCATGCATAATTCTTACTAATGCTGCTGATAATTTGTAGAAAGAAGCTGTCCCAGATCTGGTTCATTAGTTTTTGCTGAGTGCATTACAATTTGTCATAAATCACCGTTAACTCTTTTGGTACCACATTTGGAAAAAAATATCCAATCCTGTTGTTACTTTAAAATTCTCTCCAATAGGGAAGTCAATAATAAATGTCTAGCCAGTCAAAATCATCACTTTTGCTTGCCAAACAGTGTACCCCTAAGGACAAGAGAAGTTTCTAGTTTGATTCTTTTGGTTTGCAGCATTTTCTCCTTGACACTGCCTACTCATCTGAAAGTGATCCTAGCATTTTACTTACCCATTGTTAGTCAAAGGAGATTGGAGATCCTGACAATTCCTTATGATGCAGGTAGAGAAAAGCCTGCCTTAGGGTTCTGGTCCTGAATAATGATCTTCCTGGATGAGGGGAGGGGGTTAGTGTGATATCTGCTTCCTTTTCCCTACACCCATTGTAGTCCAGTGCAGAGCTGATGCAGATGTTGGATTTTGGATTATTATAATCTTTTTTTAAATTTTTTTTTTATTTTCGAGACAGGGTTTCTCTGTGTAGCTTTGCACCTTTCCTGGAACTCACTTGTTAGCCCAGGCTGGCCTCGAACTCACAGAGATCCGCCTGGCTCTGCCTCCTGAGTGCTGGGATTAAAGGCATGTGCCACCACCACCCGGCGGATTATTATAATCTTAATGGAGGGTTTTTGTAAGTATCATAAAGAGTTTCCAAAGTTGAGAACATAAAGGCCATAGGAAGAAATCATGTCAGTGTGTGAGAAAGAAAATATTTTTCCTGATACAGCTGACAATTCAATTCTCCAATTATCTCAAAGGATCATTATAGTAAATAAAATCCGTGAAAGGCATGACATTTCATTGGCTGTTGAAAGGTCTATGTTGTCCATTTTTCAAATGTTGAATATTGCTAAAGTACAAATTTATGAAAATGAAGTATTTTTCCCCTTTTCAGGGACTGTACATATTTTCTTAGAACTGAGACAGGAAACCACATCATTTATATATTTGCAGCTATGAAGTAACTGGCTGTGAACCAATGCAAGTGTAAATTTCATGATGTTCAAAGCCTCTTGTCACTGTTGTGGGAAGGATCTGAAGACTTATACTTTCTCCACATTAATTGAGTAGCCCTTTACTGTGTAATTTTGTGTCGTTCTCCTGTCAAAATGTAGACAGTACTACAGGGACATGACTCTTGATATTAGGATTAGGCAAACCCTATTAGTGAGCATTTGTTTTATTACTGAATAATCTCATCATTTTGCATACGTGTATGGATAGTGCAATATGGATGCCATGGAGGTTTAACCAGCAGTCCAAGAATTAGATTGTAGTTTGACTGTATTGTTATTTTCTCTATGGCAATGACATGTGCTAGAAAAGAGACTTTTAGAGGAGTATGAGGATGACAGGCTTGGTGTGGACTGGGACTGATTCAGTTCCTTTAATCTTTTTTGTATCATATTTTGTGAGCAATAATAACACGGGATATTCTGAGAATGTAACTTCATGAAGGAAGTGAAAGTAGAGGTAGCCAGCTGAAAGCTCTCAGACACTGTGTTAATTCAACCACGAAACAGATGTGTTGCAAGTGAAGCCTTATTCCCAGAGAATTAGACAAAAGAGTCTAATTATTGATTCTCCTCAGGTGTGGGACAGGTACAACACACTTAAAGTCTAAATTCCACCAGCTTTCCTGACATGGGGTGTGAATAACAATGATTTCTTTTCTGTATGTAGAGAACAAATACACTCCCTATAATCACTGTGTAGATGAGTGTTCTGTGCCATGGTTATATGAGATGCAGCTAAGAATGTGAAAGTCAGTATGTGGTTGAAGGGAGTTAAAAAACAGACAATAGAAAGGGGAAAATCATAAATGTCATTGTGTGTTTGCAAAAGGGCCATAAGCCACCTAAAATTATAATTTTCATGGTCTGGTTGGAATGATTGCTCAGTAGTTAAGAACAATCCTTGTTCTTGCAGAGTAATGAGGCTTAATTCCCAGTTTGCAAATGGTGGTATGAAACCATCCCCATTCAGGGTGTATGTCACCCTCATTTGACCTCGTTGGTATCCAGACATACTAGTGTTGCACATGCAGCAAAATAGTCATATACACAAAAAACCTAATATTTAAAACCTTAATTATAATTTTCATCAATATTCAGATTAGTATACAAATAAACAACATTGCCATATCGAGTATATTTTTTCAAAGTAGTTGCTGCAGGTGTGAAATAAATTAGTATTTTAATGGATTCTTTATGTTTGTGCGTGTGATTTTATTGCTTAAACAAAACATACACATATAATGTCAGTAAATAAAATACATCCACATTAATGCACTGAATTAGGGCAAAGTACACAGATTTTATCTCTATTGCAGACTCTGATATATCCCTCAATGTAAAATCTATGACCATATACATCAGAGTCACTCCTGTCATTGATTTACAGGTCAATCAATTTCTAGACATATCCAACCTATCTTTTGTTTCTGATACCTCCCCTTGCATCCATCATCATTTTTGGGCCCTAAATTGTGTGTCTTTCTAATCCAGTCTGATCTCTGTCTCCTACACAATGGTTGTCCGCACATGTAAAAGTCCTCTCATTCCACCTCTCAGTAAGTCCATCATAACCTATCTTCTGATGTTGATACACTCTAGACCTACCCTATTTTGTCTATAACTTCCCATGTTTACCTTCTACATTCACTTTATTACATGTTTCTCTCACCATGCAGCTGTATCTTTCTGCCATAAACCTATAAGGACAGGCCCTCTCAATCTCTGGAAGATATATGTTGCCCGTAACATATGCATGTTTAAACTGTTTTACATTGAAGGATATGAGAGACAATCTGAGAGAAAACTCATATTCCTTAAAGACAATAATTTCTGATAATGAGGGATAGAATTCAAGTCCAGTAATCTAAAGCCTCACAGGAACTTTGGACATAGATATAATCCCAGTAAAATATATAAAACCCATGACCTTGTCTGGTCTTGATAGAAGTAGTTCTTGTATGGCTGAGCTGTGATAAATAAAATTAAATTCTTTACCTGAAAAGATATGTTATTTACATGAAATCCCATCCTTCCTCATAAATCATGTCTTCAAGTAGTATTCTATTACTCTTGTGGGAACCATTTTGAGTATGAAGATGCACAGGGTTTTGTGGAGCTAAGGCCCAATAGACTCATTTACAGAATACTTACATACCCAAGGCTCAGGGAACATTTTTGAAATTGGAATGTAAATACTGTAAGAGCAATAGGATCAGCGAGTTTGTTGTTAGATTTTTGCCTCCTAGTAACATCAGGAGATATACATGTGAAGTCTCACCAACATTACTAACCAAATATGAGCTGAACAGTGAGGACTCAAAAAGCATGCCAAACTATCCACAAAGGATTATAGACCACTGAGTAAACCTGGGAGCAGGAGAAGTGCTTCTTCCCAAGAGAGAACACACCAGTTGGTTGCCTGTGGCCCAATGATCAGCCCTGAAAATATTGATACAAGTTTTGTTATATAGACTGAATAGTTTATATTTAGAAATATTCAGGTATACACAAGTATAGATATGCATATGATAATGAAGTTATGAAAAAATAGGCCATGAATTTGAAGGAGAGTGAAGAGTAATATTGGGAGGATTTGAAGGGAGGAAAGGAAGGGAGAAATGCCTTAGTCAAAATACAATCTCACAAATAAATAGAAAAAAAAAGAAGTAGCTGCCTGCTCTCAATGAAACCTAGAGCTACCTGTGAAAGACCCTGTAAGGATTTATGTACTTTCTAGAATTGTACCATATGTGACAGTCCCTGACTTGGAGGGAAACATAAGAAGGAAGTTCTACATTGAACATGACAGAAATAAAAATAAAGTGCAATTCTTAGACTCGTTCTGTTCTTTTTGTCCAAAGAGGAGCATATTCCCTACAAATAAACCTGTACTGCCTTTCTGATCTGAAACATAAGAGGACTGCAGGCTGTAAAAAGTCACCAAGTTAGCCAGACCTATGGCTGTGCTCAACCATTGCTGATTTGCATGTGCCCAGAGAGTGCCTGTTCCCCTTCTTCATAGTCAGGTCACTCCTGTACCGGGGTCAGCCTCACACAGTCACAGCACAGACATGAGGGTTCCCACACAGCTCCTGGTGTTGCAGCTGCTCTGGCTTTTAGGTAAGGAATTTTAATTGCTATGAAGAAATTTCCAAATACATTGGAAATTTATTCAGCTGAGTCTGGTCAGTACTTCACTGTCTCTGTAAAAGCCTTTTTTAGCAGAATTAACTGTATACAAATTTATTCCCAATTTTCTAATTTCAGGTGCCAGATGTGACATCCAGATGACCCAGTCTCCAGCCTCCCTGTCTGCTTCTCTTGGAGACAGTGTCACCATGACATGCCAGGCAAGTCAGAACATTTACAGTTATTTAGCATGGTATCAGCAGAAACCAGGGGAGCGTCCTCAGCTCCTGATCTATAGTGCAAACAGCTTGGTAAATGGGGTCCCATCGAGGTTCAGTGGCAGTGGATCTGGCACACAGTTTTCTCTCAAGATCAGCAGCCTGCAGTCTGAAGATGTGGCAACTTATTACTGTCAACAGTATAACGATTACCCTCCCACAGTGATACAAGTCATAACATAAACCCCAAAGGAAGCAGAAGTATGTGGCCTGGTTGCCCCAGATGTTTCTCCTGGTGAGTCACCCACTGAAACTGTTTCTTAGATGTTACAGCAATTTTAATATAGCTCATTATGATTCTTTTTTTTGTAGAAGAGGCCAACCAGTTCTCTCTGTAGTGTATCTTTCTTCAGCTTCATCTCCAGCACTATTGAGTACCAATATCTTTTCTGCATTAAAAGAGGACACAGTCAGTCCCTGTGAGGAGTCTAAGTTGTATCATACAGAAGGAGTGGAAGCTTCTGTGGATATTCCAGAAAATGTTCTTTATGTACAGAAAATTAACTTATAAATGCAAGTATTCAAAAGGGAGGTAAACATTATTGAGAGAAGCTGACAACAGAAAGGTTTCCTGGATTTCTTACAACAGCTAGAGCACAAGGAAAGGGAAGGCTGCTTAGCCATGACCCTTTGGTGTGTTCTGAAATTCCAGCAGTGTGTGTTGATACTTTCTGCTATCTGCCACACTTCAGTTAGAGTTCTAATAGTTCCTAAGTCCACTGGTCTGCTTACAAGAATCAAACACTATTGAACCACACTTACGTGACTTTTTTGTTTGTTTGTTTTCTTATTTTTTGTTTTTTTGAGACAGGGTTTCTCTGTGTAGCTTTGCGCCTCTCCTGGATCTCACTTGGTAGCTCAGGCTGGCCTCGAACTCACAGAGATCCGCCTGGCTCTGCCTCCCGAGTGCTGGGATTAAAGGCGTGCGCCACAACCATCCAGCCACTTATATGACTTTTACTCTCACTATATGAAGTAGAATATAGACTTGTCAATTTTTTTTAATTTTATAATTTAATTTAATTTTACATATCAGCCACGGATTTCCTTGTTCTCCCCCCTCCCGTCCCCCTCCCCCCTTTCTCCCCACCCCACCCCACATTCCTATCTCCTCCAGGGCAAAGACTCCCCTGGGGATTGAGTTCAACCTAGTAGATTCAGTCCAGGCAGGTCCAGTCCCCCCCCCCCCTTCCCAGGCTGAGCCAAGTGTTCCTGTATAAGCCCCAGGTTCCAAACAGCCAGCTCATTCATTCAGGACAGTTCCCAGTCCCAGTGCCTGGATGCCTCCCAAACAGATTAAGCTAAAAAAATAAAAGAATATAGACTTATCTATATGAAATCTTAGAAAGTAAAGGATTGCCTTAAATATGCTTCCAGAAGTGATATTGATGAGAACTTGATTTCCAGAACATACTTTTAGGAACAAAACAAAACAACAAAAGTGACCTCTACTCTATTCTCTCCTTCTCTCTCTCTCTCTCTCTCTCTCTCTCTCTCTCTCTCTCTCTCTCTCTCTCTCTCTCTCTCTCTCTTTTCTCTCTCCCTCTCTCATAAATATCATTTACCATGTGTAAATAAATATATTATTATTCTCTTCATGATGTGCCATTCATCTACCTGCTTATCCCTGTACCTTCAGTTCATACAGACTTAATTACTGTAGATTTATATAAAAAAGAACAAACAAGTCAGAACTTAAAATACCACATTTTGGGGAATTTCTTAGTTATTACATCCATTGAAATTGTACATAAATTCTAGACTGAGTTTATCAACTTTTGAAACTCCACAACTATTCATTTGAGAAAATATACATTTAAGTGTTTGATTGGGATGGAAAGAATGCCCTCTGGTTAAGAGGAATTGCTGCCCTTGAAGAGGACATTGGTTTGATTCTCAGCACCCTCATGGCAATCCACAGCTATCTTCAACTTCAGTTCCAGGGGATCCATCACTCTTTAATGTATAAGGCCTATTCTGCTATCCTCAGTGTATGTGGAATATTTTTCTTTTATCTTTTCCTCATTCTTCTCTCATACAATCATCCTGACCATATCCTCCTCTCTCTCCACTTCTCCCAGAAGCCCTCTAACTCTCTTCTCCCTCAGATTAATTACTCATCCATTTCCTTTCAAAACAGAGAAGAATTCCCAGGGATATCAACCAAACAGAAAGTAACAAGATGAAATAAGACTAGGTGCAAACCTTTATATCAAGGCTATATGGCAACCTAGCAGGAGGAAAAGGGTTCCAAGGTCAGGGAAAAGAGTCAGAGACACCCATACTCCCAGCGTTAGGAGTCCCACAAGAATACCATGCTATACAACCACAACCTACTTGCCAGGGACCTAGCACAAACTCATGCAGGCTCCATGATTGCTGCTTCCATCTCTGTGAGCTCCTATGAGCTGTGCTGTGTTGATTCTGTGGGCTGTTTTTTCCGGGTACCCTTGAATACTCTGACTTCTACAATCCTTCCACCCTTTCCTTCTTCCAGAGGAGGTCCCCAAGCTCCACCCAATGTTTGGACGTGGGTCTCTGAATCTGCTTCATCAGCTGCTGTTAGGAATTCTCTCTGATGACAATTGAGCCAGGCATTGATTTATGAGTGTAGCAGAAGAGCATTAGGAGTCATTTCATTGTTTTTTTTTTTTAATTATTTATCTCTTCAGTCCTGTTTGGTTCTACATTAAATCTCTGGCATACCCAGCTTCCAATCCCTGGCCACCCAGGTAGTGTCATGCCTGGGCTTCCTCTTGTGGCATGGGCCTCAAATTATCAGTCACTGGTTGGTTGTTCATTACCGCATACTCTGTACTATTTTTGCCACAGCATATTTTGCAATCAGGACTGGCTGTAGCTGGAAGGTTTTGTGTCTGGATTGGTGTCACATTCTCACCACTGGAAGCCTTGCCTAATTTCAGAAAATGGCTGTATATCCTTCATTATTTGGTGTCCTTGCTGGGGTTACCATCAAAAGTTTCAGAAGTTTCCACTACAGTTGGTCTCCATATCACCCTCCTGTACTCTCCCCCTGTTCCTTCCTTCTCTGCCTGATCCCTCCTGTTCCCATCCTCACCTGACCCCTGCAAAATATATTTCTCCTTCTCAGGGATATCAATGTGTTGCTCCTTTTATTTAATCATTCTGCGTCTGTGGATTCTAGCATAATTATCATTTAATTAACAGCTAATGCCCACTTATATGTGAATATATACAAAGTTTATTTTTCTGGGTCTGAGATATCTCACTCATGATTATTTTTTTTCAATTCTGTCCATTTGCTTGCACATTTCTTGCCATTTTTCTTAACTGCTGAGTAACATCACATTGTGTAAATATACTACATTTTCTTGATGCCTGATATTTCTAGACAGCACATGACAGTAAGATATGTTCATCACTCTACTTTGCTTACTTAGAGATTGATCATGAATAGCTATTGACTCCTATACAAATGATTTTTAAGAGTCAGTAGAGATAATTATACAGTTTTTCTTCTTCTTAGAATAAGAAATAATATGAACATATTGCATAATGTTAAAATGTCCTTTGTGTTGTAAAATACTTTAAACAAAGGCCTAATGCATTATAGGAGAAAAACAAGAAAGGGAAGGAAGGTAGATAAGAGAAAGAAAAGGAGGAAGAGATGGCAAAATTAAATTGCTTTATTCCTTTCCTCTATATTCCTGCCTCACATTACACAATAGTCAAACTACGTTGTTAGAAAAGACATTTTTAGTGTCTGTGCTACTGGTGTTATATTTAGGAAGTGATCTCCGGTGCCAATGCATTCAAGACTACTTTCTACTTTCTCTTCTATCAGGTTCAGAGTAACTGGATTTATGTTGAGGTCTTTGATCCACTTGGACTTAAGTTTTGTGCACGGTGACAGATATGGATCTACTTGCAGTTTTCTACAAGTTGACATAAAGGTATGCCAGCACCACTTGTTGATGCTTTCTTTTTTCCAGTGTACACTTTTGGCTTCTTCATCGAAAATCATAGGTGTGTGGATTAATATCAGGGTCTTCAGTTCGGTTCCATGGGTCCACATGTCGGTTTTTATGCCAGTACCAAGCTGTTTTTATTACTGTAGCTCTATAGTAGAGTTTGAAGTCAGGGATAGTGGTGCCTCCAGAGGTTGTTTTACTGTAAAGGATTCTTTTGGCTATCCTGGGTTTTTTATTTTTCTATATGAAGTTGAGTATTATTCTTTCCAGGTCTGTGAAGAATTGTGTTGGGATTCTGATGAAGACTGCATTGAATCTGGGACCTCTTAAAACTGAGAAGCTTTTGTGGGGCAAAGGACACATTCAACAAGACAAAATGGCAGCCTACAAAATGAGAAAAGCTCTTCACCAACCCCACATCTGACAGAGGGCTGATATCCAGAATATATAAAGAACTCAAGAAATCAGACATCAAAATACCCAACAGTCCAATTAAGATATGGGTTATAGAGCTAAACAGAGAATTCACAACAGAAGAAGTTCAAATGCCTGAAAGACATTTAAAGAATTGCTCAACATCCTTAATCACCAGGAAAATGCAAATCAAAATGATTCTGAGACACCATCTTACACCCATCAGAATGGCTAAGATCAAAACACTGAAGACAGCTTATGTTGCAGAGGATGTGGAGCAAGGGGATCACTCCTCCACTGTTGTTGGGAATGCAAACTTGTACAGCCATTTTGGAAATCAATATGGTGCTTTCTTAGAAAATTGGGAATCAACCTCCCTCAAGACCCAGCTATACCACTGTTTGGTATATACCCAAGGAATGCTCAATCATATCACAAAGACACATGCTCAGCTATGTTCATAGCAGCATTGTTTGTAATAGCCAGAAACTGGAAACAACCTAGCTGCCCTTCAACTGAAGAATGGATGAATAAAATGTGGTACTTATACACAATGGAGTACTACTCAGCAGAGAAAAACAATGACATCATGAGGTTTGCAGGCAAATGGGTGGAACTAGAAAATATCATCCTGAGTGAGGTAACCCAGACTCAGAAAGACAAACATGGAATGTTCTCACTTATAAGTGGATACTACATGTAAAGCAAAGGATAACCAGACTGCAACTCACAACTCCAGAGAGGCTACCTAGTAAAGAGGACCCTAAGAAAGACACAGGGATCACCCAATGACAGAGAAATGGATGAGCTCTACATGAGCAATCTGGGGGTGAGGGGTGGTGGTGGAGTGCAAGGGTTGGGGGAAAGAGAGCTTGGAGAAGCAGGAGACCCAGCTGGATCAGGTGAGAGAACAGGGAGGGAGATGCCACGATAAATGAGGACCCCATGGGAATAGGAAGAAGCAGAGTGCTAGAGAGATCCCCAGAAATCCACAAAGACACTTCCATGACAGACTACTGGCAATGGTCAAGAGAATGCTGGGGCTGACCTACTCTGTTGGTCGGGTGGCCAAGCACCCTGACTGTCATAATAGAACTCTCATCTAGTGACTGATGGAAGCAGGTGCAGAGATCCATGGCTGGGCCCCAGGTGGAGCTCCTCCAGGAGTCCAATCAGCATCGGTGTGAGAGAGGAGTATATGAGCAAGAGATATTGAGACCATGATTGGAAAAAGCACCTGGACAAATAGCCAAACTAGTGGAACCACATGAACTGCGTGCCAGTAGCTGGGGAGCCCCTATAGAACTGGACCAGGCACTCTAGATAAGTGAGACAGTTGATGAGCTTGAACTGTTTGGGAGGCCCCCAAGCAGTGGGACCAGGACCTGTTCTTGGTGCATGAGCTGGCTTTTTGGAGCCTAGGGCCTATGCTGGGACACTTTGCTCAGCCTTGGTGTAGGGAGGAAGGGACTGGACCTGCCTCAACTGAATCTGCCAGGCTGGGCTGACTCTCCAGGAAAGACCTTGCCTTGGAGGGGTTGGGAGGGGGGGGTCATATTGGGGGAGAGGGCTAAGGGGTGGGAGGAGGGAGGATGGGGGAATCCATTGCTAATATGTAAAATTAAATTAATTGTAAAATAAAAAAATTAAAAAAGACATTTTTAATAAAATAACAACAGTTCTTTACGGTGTCAGAGGTTTTATGTTAACATGTGCTTATCTCTAAGGGGAGCCATATTGGTCTCTGTTTACTGTGTGCATTCCCCGCGGGCCTCATCCATAACAGCAAGAAGATCACAGGATGAGACTTTACTTCCAGCCTTCTACTAGCTGTTTTAGTTACTTTTAAAGCACAATATTTGAAATGGGACAAATTTATTTAAACAATTCATAACTATGATGTCCCATTCCTTTAGATAATAAATACAAGCTCTGTTCTTTATAAGAACATGAAATCTTACCCAACACAGGTGTTTTAATTACTTATGTATCTCAATAACCAAATTATGAGGAAAAGATATTTATTGATTTCTGGACACAGATTTCTTTATTATGCTTGTACTTAAACCAAACCAGGCTGCTGGACTTATTGCATAATTAGCATAAGATAGCATAGAATCTGTCCAAGTTTGGAGGATGTTAAGCGCAGGAGAAATTTTTTTCTCACTGGACAGAATTGTACATATAGTTTACTCCATCCAGTTATTATCAGGTTGATAGTTCCAATTTTCAATATGTGCCCATTGTACATTCAGAAAATGGTCTCAGACTGCCAAGTGCATTGGGTTTGTGTGCATATCCTGAACTAAGTGGAGTTCATGTCGCTAAGCTAATCTTTCTGCTTGCATGTTTCAAAGTCATTTTTACCTCTAGGAAACAAGCACATCCATGAGACTGAAATGTGTGTGTGTGTGCGGGGGGATAACAACAGGAGGGACAGTTGTAGGTATAAAGAGTATGTGTCTTGTTCCTGAGGTACAGTGCTATCTTTCTTGCAGCAGAAATGACAAGAAACAGCTCTCTTTTCTGCAGGAAATAGAGCTCTGAGCCAACTGAAACAAGTTTCCTTACAGCCCACCTGAACTATGTCCCTTTTGGAATGGTTTGTTGGAGGTTTGTTTTGAATTTTGAAACTGTTTCAAAACTTACAAGCAATTCAATGCCCTTCAGAGTACTCATGTTTAGTGCACTGGCATTTGTATCAACATGAAATTTCTTTGTAATTTCTTATTGTCTACTGTCATTTAAGAACATACCAACTTTATATCAACAACATTCGAGTCCCATTGGCAGGCATTTATCTTGCCACAATTTCTACCTCAGAAGTTTTGTTTATTTATTTTTTGTAACTGACCATTTTATTGAAGATGTTAGAGATATATAGACAAGCCTGCCACATTTTTCCCATTTCTCTCTGAAAGCAGAACAGTGGAAAAATGTTTTTTGTACTCAGTTTTCTTTGAGAGTGTTGTTATTGGTCAGGAAACACCTGTTCAAATGTTTGCAAATTAAGCTCTTGACCTTCATTTACCATTACCACATAATGTTCATTGATATTCCCTGAGTAGAAGGTAATATGCACTATTACTATAGTCATAATATCACCCAGCACTGCAGCACAGCCAAGATCTTGCATTGGCATAGGCAGCATTTGGAAGTCAGAAATGCTATGTCAGATGAATTTCCTTCAGCAAAAAAGAGACATAGTTGCTTATATAGGAATGGGATGCAAACTCTGCTTCCAGATTCTGCAGGAACACATGACATTTTGTAACAATAAATGGAAACAGTACCTGTAGTTTAGACCTAGAGAGTGAGGTCAATAATTAAAATAAACAATGTAGCATCTCTCATAAGGGGAAAAAAGACAATACTCCAGGAAGCTGTTTGAAACAAAGCAGGCACTTTCTGTTCTACAAGCCCCTGAGTTAGGATCTTCACCCACAAGCCTGAAGCTGGAGAATGTCTGGAGAGAGGACAATTTGAATTCAGTTCTCATCCAAGGACACCTCACTTCCTTAAGGAAGAGCATCCACTGTAGTCTTGAGCATGAATAAGGTTAAATGTGTCATGAGTCATATCCTGTGCCATACTGCATTAGAAAATGTGAATTGACACACCAACAGGACAGTCTATAAAATATATAATCCTATTATGTTACCAAAGTCCCTGTCACTAAGCTTTCTTTGATAACATGTATACCAGGTGTCAAAATCATGTGAATTACAGTACCCTGCCACTTTGATATTCCCTAAATAAGCAGTGTCTGGATACTGAAAAGTTGTAGTACAGATTGCCTTCCTGACTCACTGTTCACCCTTCACCATGGACAAAATTAGAGATACATCATAGGGACTCCTCTGTTTCCCACCTTTAGAAAGTGTTTATTCTCACACTCCTTTGTAAAACCATTTACTCACCAGTGTGCTTTAACACATGTGTCTGTGGGTACATTTCCTGCCCTGGCCATAACAGAGACCATTATTCAATAAGCAAAAGAGAATGTTTTCAGATTAAAGACTCTGATGCTTTTTTTTTAAAAAAAAAAAAAGGAAAAATCTTAATTTTTTTACCACAAGCTATTTTTATTACATTATATATTTCACTATGTATTTCAAGTAAAGAAATAATCAGAAACTTTCATGGGTTTGAATGGAATTAGATGCTTAAAGGAGTTATTTTAATGTCACATAAAAGATATTGGAATTCTCATTTTACTATGTTGTCGGAAGTTAATGTATTTCAAAGAAGTTTTTTTTAGAAAACAGTATATTTTATTTTATACAATAAATTATACATTTATTTTATACAGTAAAAATCCTATAGATAAGTTATTATAAATCTCAGAGCTAACTTTTCTTACAATCCCAGTCTCCATGTTGCATTTTGGGATGTCAGATTCTTGTGTTTCTCACACACTGTACCATGAATTCTATGACCAAACCAATACAGATCTGAAAACAGCCTCTCAACACAGCTCTGAAACATCACCCCTACCTTTAGCATCTATTTTAATTGAGAACTAGAAAATTCAAATCACAGGCAAAGGCTGCAGGGACATATTAAAACGATTGCATTGCACAGAAAACAGTTAAACTGTGTTCCTTAGATGTGTCTGCTCCACATACAGACCATGTAAACAAATGAAACGCCCAAAAAGAAGAACTTAAAACTAACAACCATGACCGAAATAGCTTCATTATACGAAGAAAAATTAGACTTAAATAGAGCTCTCAAAACACTACTCAAAAATAATGTAGATGAAATATTTCTAGTACATTGCATCTCATACTTCATGGACCGTTGTTTAGTTATTTTAAATTTTGTGTGTCTATGCATATGTGCATGTCCCTGCCATGGTGTAAGGGTGCTAAGAGGACAAACTGTGAAAATCGATTTTGCGATTTTCAGGTATCAAGCTCAGGTGATGAGGCTTGGAGTCATTTTTGCCACCTGAGCCATCTTGATGGTCCCATCAGAGAGAATTATTAACATTCTGACTTATATGACATAAACATGAAGCAAGGATGTACAAAAGGATACATATTAGTAATGGATTATGTAAATTGTCACAAGGAATTTTCATGTTTATATTCTTAGTGAATTTTTTTCTTCTTTCAGTTTGCCATAAAGAAGGACATTCGTTAGGTTTAACTCTAAAGGACAAGGTTTTAATCCTCTTACTTTATTTTGTCTTGCTTGTCCTCACAAGAATATAATACATACTAGGAATATAATTTCTTAATTTAAATTCAAAGACCTCCTTCACCTAGCTTAAATCCCTGATGTAGCTAAATAAAAACCTTGAGTACTAATACTATAATATCTCTAGAATATCCTAGAGGAGGCCTAGAAAGTTGTTCATTGTCCAAAATTCTGACCAGAAAGTACACATGCATGAATCTTAGGTCTATGGTGCTATCTTAGCATTTCTAAGCAGCGTAGATCAAATATATCCTTATTTACACAGATCCAGCTTTCACAGTGCAGTCCACTGCCCCCTGGTTG
Organism: Peromyscus eremicus; assembly: GCF_949786415.1. Lineage (NCBI taxonomy): Eukaryota > Metazoa > Chordata > Mammalia > Rodentia > Cricetidae > Peromyscus > Peromyscus eremicus. The sequence continues at coordinate 81,659,358 of NC_081418.1, read as the reverse complement.
CACCATGGATTATATTTAATTTTCTATAAACAGAGGTGATCCTTAACATCACTTCATTTTTAAGGGTGGTCTGTTCCCTCCACTTGGTATTTTTGACACAGATATGCCAACCAGGGGTTTAGCATGTTGTTCTCTAGGGTGGATTTCTCCTTTGAAGTATGAGACAAATGCTAGTCCTTTTTTCTACCTTGACTCTCTTGATTGTATAGGACTCTGCATGTCAAGTTCTCAGAATGAAATGCTCTGCACAGCTCCTGAGGCTGATTGTGCTCTGGATCTCTGGTGAGGAGAGGACCAAAGATGTTGAAGGATAATATGGAAGCATTGGGTATTGGCGGGCTCTGTAGGTGTGGATGATGTTCTGTCCATGTGTGAGATTGCTAGTCTTGTTCTCTAGGAATGGGCTTGTGAGGTTTAGAGGGTCTAGGAAGAGAACCTGTGTTCTTGTGTAACTCTGACAAGTATCAAACTGTATAGTCCACTTGATTTCTATAGATCCTCTGTGCTTTCTCTACACAGGTATTTTATGCAGAACACTTTTAGAATACAGATAAATGTCATGAACATAATAAGTATAAAATACATAAAAAAGGAAAATCATCTTAAAGTTTCATTCTTTTTTGGGAATAACGTTTCATTGCTCTTGTTTCAGGAGCCAGTGGGGATATTGTGTTGACTCAGGCTGCACTCTCTATGCCTGTCACTCCTGGAGAGTCAGCTTCCATCTCCTGCAGGTCTCGTAAGCATCTCTTACATAGTAATTTCAACACTTACTCTTTTTGGTACCTGCAGATACCTACCCAGTCTTCACAGATTCTGATCTATCTAGTGTCTAACTATGCCATGGGAGTACCATCAGGTTCAGTGGCAGAGAGTCAGGGACAGATTTCACACTGAAAATCAGAGTACAGGCTGAGGATGTGGATGTTTATTTTTGTCAGCAAGGTCTAAAACATTCTCCCACAATGATACAGCCCTGAACACAAATCTCTCAGCCTGCGGAGGCTACTTGCAGCATGTGTTACTTCTCTGAAGAACATCATAGCAAATTTTCTAAGTTTGTGTGAAAAAATAAAAAAAAAGCTGAAGAAATTGCTTAGAATATTTTATATCTGAGACTTTACATGGGATGGGTACTTTCCTTCACATCAGGTACCACAGGTCTGTTTTGACATTATTCGTATAATATAAATAACTGGAGGAAGAAGAGAATCTTTTCAAAGTGGAAAGAAATGGAGGACTGTTTTATAGAGCATCTTTATTCTCTAGACTGTGTCAATATGGTTGGATGATTATCATCATGAATCATCATGATATAACAGAATTTGGTACTCACTTGTGTCACACAAAGTTAAATTTTGAAGTTATTCTTATTTGTTTTGTGGCTGAAAAGTTGTCAGTACACATACAGCATGGAAATATTAAGATGGTTTCTATCTTCCTCCCTTCCTGCCCTGTTTTTAACACAAGTCCTTCCTTATTGGAAGTGAATCGTCAGATATATTTCCACCTTTAAGGAAGCAGCCTACGGCCACTATTCACTTTCGTTTTTATGTTTCAGGGTATTTCTTAGTAAATGTACACCAAAAACAAATGCCATGATTCATAGGGCACTCACATTTTCTGTAATGGTATGGGAAGAAGATATGACATCCAAAGATGATTTGAAATAAAAGACAAGCCTGGGATTGTGAGATAACAGGGGGATATATATCTTGCTTAACAGAATGTTACAGAATAAAGTCAATAACAGCAACAAGAAGTACTCACAATGCCTGGAGATTATCATCCCAGAAAGTGAGGATAGCAGTGGGAAAAATGTAAGATAAACTAAACATACTAGTTTCCTCCTTATGGCAAGATAGCAGCACTGATTCCTCTATGGTGGTGTCTTGGGTAGTTTTGTGTCAGCATGATACAAAGTAGAGTTGTCTGAAGGGAGGAAACCTCTACTGAGAAAATGTCTCAATAAGATCCAGCTATAAGGCATTTTCTTAATTACTGACAGGTGAGGAAGTGCTAAGCCCATTGAGGGTGGTGCCATCTCTGGGCCATTGGTCCTGGTTTCTATAAAACGGTAAGTTGACCAACTTGCAATGGGCAAGACAATAAGCAGCTCTCCTTCATGGCCTCTTCATTAGCTACTACCTCCAGGTTCCTGGCCTGTTCAGACTTCCTTTGATGAAGAACAGTGATATTAAAATGAAAGCCAAATAAACCCTTTCTTCCCCAAGTTGCTTTGGTCATAGCATTTCATTACAGTAATAGTAACTGCAGCTAAGACAGGTGCTATTACAATCCAACCAAGAAATATAAATAAATAAATAATTAAATAAATAAATAAATAAATAACTAGCAGCAGGAGCTGGCCAGGAAAGACAGAGGAAAGAGTCAAAGTATCAGAAACAAGAGGGCAATAGCATAATTGGAGTTGGAGAATCTAAATGGAGAGTAAATAGAGTTCAAACAGTAGAGGAGACAGAGAAACGAGAAGCTGCAAAATGGAAATCTGAGTGACCACGTAATCTTGAATGGAAAAATAATCTAAGCAAGAATTTCCATCACAGAAATAAAAATGCACAGCTTTGCTGAAAGCAAAGAATTTCAATTAGAAGCTTTAAATGATGAAAATGAAATCAGGTAGGTGGAAAATTACAACATAGAGGGTTTAGATTGCATACCTACAGGAAAGGAGTCAGAGCAGAACAAATGCTGAGGTCTGAGACATGGTGGAACACCATTTGCAGAGTCAATTGCTGGAGTCCCAGCAGATTCTGTGTGGCTCCCCTGGCAGAGAACAGTCTTTTAAAGAGAGACATGGGTGCTATCACACACCTTAACAATGGAGTCCAAGGAACTAAATTCTCTCCAGGAAGCCTGTGTTGGGGTAAGGAAAAGACTGAAGCCCGAATGATAGCCAGAGGAGAGATTTTACATAGTTCTGATAAATTATCAGAGTAGTTTGTGCAGATTATGATAATTATGGAAAATTAATGAATTGATAAATAGTGGTAAGGACTGATCTTGACCAAGACTCCTTAACCTTGTTTATCTTTTACCCTTTATTTAGACTTTAACCTTCTGTACGTATCCTAGAGTTGGAAAATTTATGTACCTAGATCCCTATATGGTTAGGACTTAACTGCACCTCAAATATGGCATCACTTCTGAAAATGTCCTAAATGGTTCATGGGTCCAGCACAAAGAGGGCTCTCACCTGGCCAATAGAAGGATTAATATCAGGTAAACAGAAACCTTAACTCAGCTTTCCTCAGAAATCTGGTAAATTGGGTTTTGTTTGTTAGGAGAGCCATTATTTTTTTTTAATCCTCCTCCAATAGTCTAGTACCTCAGTCAAAGGTCATCTAGTTCCTGTTTAATCCAAACAGTCTCCAGCAGATCATTATCTTCTTGCTGACTTCCAGTCTGCTCTGACCTGCACCCCACAGGAAGATGCTACATTCCTCCAATAATAGTGGCAAGGCTATTCTCTGAGGCAGCATGACAATTTGGGTCCACCAAATATACTTTTCTTTAGGTCCATTTAGTGGTCTAGTTGGGTGGTTTCATGAGCCTTGCTTATATTCATTTATCTGTCTGCTCAAGGAGCCACAGTACAGACAAAACAAACAAACAAACAACAACAAAAAAAACAAAACAAACAAAAACCTCTCATTCCTTGGCTTTCCACTATTACCTATCTCTATTTTTTTAAAACTTTCAAGATTTTATTTTAAATGAGTTTATTTTTCTTTCATATATTTCATCCCAATCACAATTTCCCTCCGTCCTCTCCTCCCAGTCCCTTCCATACCTTCACTCTCCCCTAGATCCACTATTCTTCCCTTTTCCTTTCAGAAAAGGGCAAGCCTTCACGGGATATCAACTGACACAGCATGACAAGTTACAATAAGAGTAGGCACATATCATCGTATCAATGCTGGAGAAGGCATCCCAGAAAGAGAAAAAAAAGGGTCCCAAAAGCAGGCAAAAGAGTCAGAGACAGCCCTGACTCCCAAAGTAAGGAATCCCACGAGAATATCAAGCTACACAACCACAACATAGGACCTAAAATCAGACCCAAAAAGGCTCCCTAATTATTGCTTCTTTCTCTGTGAGAACCTGTGAGTCCTGCTTAATTGACTCTGTGAACCATGACCTTGTGGTGTCCTTGACCCTTCTGACTCTTACTATCCTTCCTCTCCCTCTTCCATAGGGTACCCTAGCTCCACCTAATGTTCAGGTGTAGGTCTCTATATATGGTCTCATCAGTTGCTGGATGAAGCCTCTCTGATGAAAATTATGCTAGGCTCTGGTCTATGAGTATAGAAGAAAAATCATTAGGAATGATTGTATTGACTTTTTTAACCAATCATTCTTGGGTCTATTCTAGGTCTTTGTACAATCCAACCTCTGGTTCCTGGCCAACCAGGCAGTGTCAGGCATGGGTTACCTCTCCTTGCTGGGTGTGAGCCTCAAGTTGGACCAGTCATTGGTTGGCCACACTCACAATTTCTGAGCCACCATTATCCAAGCACATGTTTCAGACAGGACAAACTGTGAGTCAAATGTTTTGTGACCAGGTTGATAATCCAGTCCCACCACTGAGAGCATTATCTGGTTACTGAAAATGGCCTGTTCAGGCTCCATATCCACATTACTCTGAGTCTTCACTAGGGTCACCATCATAGATTCCAGCTAGTTTCCATTGCACAAGAATTGCCTCCCAGTTCTAGGTGTCTCTCCTAGTACTTTCTCCCTCCATCCCTCCCAACCCCTGACCCCTCCTTTTCACATCCCCAAGGGCCTCCAGTCCATTCAGAAATCTATTCTATTTCCCATTACCAGAGAGATCCATGCACCACCACCCCCTTAGTTCACCACCACCCCCTTAGTTCCTCCTTGTTACTTAGCCTATCTGTGCCTGTATCACAGCATTATTACTTTCAATTAACAGCTCATATCCATGTATAAAATTAGATACAGTGAATCTGATAGAAGACAAACGGAGAATATCCTTAAATGCATTGGCACAGGGGACACTTTCATGAACAGACCACCAATAACTCAGACACGAAGGTCAACAATTAATAGATGGGACATCAGGAAACTAAAAAGTTTCTGTAAGGCAATGGACAGTGTCAATAGGATAAAATGGCAGAGTACAGGATGGGAAAAGATCGTCACCAACTCCACTTCTGAGAAAGGGCTAATATCCAAATTTTATAAAGAACTCAAGAAATTAGACATCAACAAACCAAATAATCCACTTTAAAAATGAGATACAGGTTTAAAAAGAGGTTTCTTAATGCAGGAAACTCAAATGCTTGAGACAAACATAAAGAAATGGTTAACATCCTTAGTCATCAGGGAAATGCAGATCACAATTACTGTGAGATTTCACCTTACCTCTGCCAAAATGTCTAAGATCAAAACCACAAGTGACAGCTTACAGTCTTGATCTACCTAATCTGAAATCAGGGAAACAAACTAGAGTCCCCTGCAAAAGCACTACCTGCCCTAACCTACTGGGCTATCTACCCTGTTCATTATTTCATATTCCTTTAAGTAAAATGCATTGAGGACAGTTCATTGAGACTAACTTGTTAGGGATGTCATGTCCCAGGGAATTATTCGGAAACCTTTAGTAACAATAGGGCAAATCCATACTCAAAGATTAAGTAAATAATTTCAGCAGAACAGTTTGCACACAGATTCATGCATCCTCATGCTGTTGCTAGAAGTTGAGGAAGTGGAAGAGCAGCAACTAGAAGGAAAACTGAGTAAAGAAATAAAGTCAAAGCTGAAGGGGTCTTTATTTTCAAGAGCCACTGAAGAGGAAATAGAAATGTAAGCAGCAATCTCAAACAAAACGCTTGGGGAAGAGACTTATGTTGCATTTGTTTTCTAACATTTTAAATAATTTTAACCATTTTGTTTGAGTCCTAAACACAAACCCCACAATTTACAGTAGAAATCTAGTTATTAAGCAGATAGATTGTAAAAGGCATATAATTTTCTCATTTAAAATTGTATATGCTAATTCTCTTGATTTTAATTATTTTTTTAACTTTTGGATTAAATTATTCAATATTTAATGCTAATACACAATATTCTTTGTATCATCTATTATCGTTATTGCTATCTAGGAACTGTCCTTTTAAACCATTTGAAGTTGAAAAAATTGTCAAGTACTACTCAGTTTAAAATTACTCAAGAAACTAGACATCAACAAACCAAATAATCCATTTTAAAAATGGGGTACAGGTTTAAACAAATTTAAACAGATTAAAACCATAATGGGTTTTAATATGGATGAACTAGCATTTTCTCCCCATTTGGTGAAAGTACACAGCTTACTGACTGTGGCTGAGTAGCTTTGATCTACCATCATAATCCCTAGTGACAATCTACAAATAAGACCCGGGGTACTGGGGATCAGAGATAATTACCCTGAGATATTAAAAGTTTGAGTCAATTTTTGTTCATTTAGATGGAGTTCTCTTGTTACTTGAACTCCTTTATTATGCATATAGAACAGAGGGCTATGTTGGGAAAAGACTCTTATTCAAAACTAAGAAGCTAACAGAATTTTCTTTTCCTTATAGAGAAAAATTCTGAATCAGAGAGTATTCCTCAGACTCAGTGCATAAAAAACAAAAAAATGCTCATTTTCATTCTCTCCTGTATCTCTAAGAGAGCCTTTCTCTTAAGAAGTATTACTTACTAGTTGGCTAGAGGAGCCATGTAATAATTCTGGAAGTCTGTTCTAGATTGCTTTTTATGGTTGTGCTAAACACCATGGGCAAAAGCAACTTAGGATGGAAAGGGTTTAGGTCTGTATATAATTCTACTTCACAGTCCATCATGAGGGGAAGTCAGGGCAAGTACTGAAGCAGAGCAGGTACTGGGAGGCAGGAACAGAAGCAGAGGCCATGGAGGAGTGTTGTTTACGTGCATACACCCTGTGGTTTGCTCACCCTTCTTTCTCATACTACCCACTACCACCTGTCCAGTATTAGCACTGTCTTCATTGAGCTGGGCTTTCCTATATATCATCAATCAAGACAATACCATACAGGCTTGCTTAGAGGTGAATACGATAGAAGCGTTTTCTCAATTGAAGTTCTCTCAATCCAGATGTCACTATCTTGTATTAACTTGACAAAACAAAAAAAAATCCTAAATAAAACAAACAAATAAGAAAACATCCTGTCAGATGTCAGATTTCAGAAAAAAAATTCCATCAGATTTAATAACAGATTACCTTGAGTTCCAATTTCTATTTCTGAAGTATAACAATGCCCGTTTCTCTTAACTTTGTGCACAATAGCTAGTCGCTCTCTAGCTGTGAGGAAGAGATCTATTATTAGCTGAATAAGTATTGGTTGGTGTCTCTGTGTGTAAGCAGCGATCCATGTGTGTACCTACAGGTGCTAACGGACAGAAAGGAATATTGGATTCCCTGGAGATGGATTATAGAAAATGGTGCTTCACATAGGTGCTAGTTATAAAACTCGTGTTTTGGAAGAATAGCAAGTGCTTCTAACTGCTGAGCGACCTAACAATCCCCCTGAGAGAGTTTATGTCAAAACAGCATACTAAAGCCATTTCATTGTATGAGCTGTCGAGAAATCCCAGCAAATAAAAGTGCCTGCCACCAACCCAACAACTTGAGATTTTCTTAGACTAACATGGTAGGAGGGGACTGACTCCCGTGCATTGTCCTCTGCAATCCATGGAAATGAACATGTCTCTATACACATACATATAAACATAATAAATAAATAAATAAAACTAAAAAGGCCATTTAATTAAGAGATAATTACTAGGTGATACTTAATACATATTTAATTCATATAAAATTGAGTTGGAATACAACTGGGAAATATCATTCTCCACAAACACCAGAGGCCCATCAATCACTTCCAAAGTTTCCTCAAACCATATATTATTCCAGGTAAATTATTTCCCACCTCCTTTACATTTTCATAATGAACACTTCAGGATACCCCTTCCCAGTATTTTTTTCTGCTCCCTGGAGAAAAATTCAATGAAACAGAGGAAAGACTGCTCTTAAGTTCTACATTTAAATTCTTAAATGAAGAGCTTTTTCTGTAAAATCAATGAAAGAGAAGGAAATGCATAATTATCAACTCAGAGAGAGTAATTGCAAATATACATCTTCATTTTCACTCTTTCCAATGTTTCTGTAATACAGCATTTATTGAGGTTCTGGAATTGCCCAGATTGGTAGTTTTTAGCATGTTCTTTACACATGAAGCACCAGATTTTGTTTAGATAGTATCACTCCTGACACAGAAAATACTTTATGTGATTTTTTTTCAATAATGAGAAAACTGCAAAACTCTTGCCCTTATCTATACTGCAACAATAACCAAGGCCTTTGCATATCACTCCCTAGGGAGGACCCACCCTTGCTAGTCTCAGATAAAAGCTCAATTGTCTTCTTGTGGTGACTGATCAGTCTCCTCAGACTGCCTCCTCAAAATGAAGTTGCCTGTTCTGCTGTTGGTGTTGCTGTTGTTCTGGATTCCTGGTGAGGATAGAGGGGAATGAGAAAGGAGGATGGATAGGGAGAGTGAACCATGGGTCCCACTGCTGATCACATGTGTTCTGTCCCTGTATGAAAAGACAGGTCTTATGCTCCAGGATGGGGCCTGTAATATTCATATCTAGGAGATGGAGATTCCAGATTAGAGAGAACCCATGTTATAATGAAGGTTATGATATAGATGGACAGAGATGGAATAAATCATGCCTAGAAGAGCTTTGGGCTTTCAATTCGCTTGTTTTATTTAAAAGGAAGTTATAGTGTATAAAGTATTTCATGTTAAAATAAACATCTGTTGAGGTAAATATCAAAAACTGTAATCACAATAAGTTTTCATACAGTTTTTTAATAAATTTCCACTTCTCTCTCATCATTTCAGCTTCCAGGACTGATGTTGTGATGACCCAAACTCCAATCTCCTTGTCTGTCAGCCTTGGAGATCAGGTTTCCATCTCTTGCAGGTCTAGTCAGAGCCTTGTAGATAGTATTGGAGACACCTATTTATATTGGTGCCTGCAGAGGCCAGGCCAGCCTCCAAAGCCCCTAATCTATGGGGTTTCCAACCGATATTCTGGGGTGCCAGACAGGTTCAGTGGCAGTGGGTCAGGTACAGATTTCACACTCAAGATCAGCAGAGTAGAACCTGAGGACTTGGGAATTTATTACTGCATGCAATATACACATCTTCCTCACACAGTGATTCAGACCCTGACAAAAACATCTTTGCTTGTGGTGGTCCAGCTGTCAAATGTGTTCTTCATTTGTGTGAAGCTTAGGGACTCCAGATTACTGGTTGCAGCTGAGGACTTTTGAGCGTGAGTGCCTTGATTACAACTCCAAACTAATGTATTTCTGACTTCATCAACTGCAATAACAATGATACTGCATCTGCATCAAGAGAATGGTGAACAGGTGCTCTCTCAGCAAACAGAAGTGACGGGGTGAAGCTTAGTGAAAACTGGATTTGATAATTCTATGTTTCAAGTATTTTATTTGAGTTACGAGTGGCTGTGGAAGACTGAATAATTCAGACTTGCATGGAAGCTGTACATACAGCATCTACTGAAGTTTGCAGAACCCAGAATCTATCTCTAGAAGTGGTAGAGGAGGCAGGAATATGGCAAACTGCCTTTTCTCACATTTTCTGGTCAAACAACAGAAGCCAACATCACCAAGCTTTTCAGAGGAGGGAAGATGTGTATTCATCCTGAGGCAGCACTGAAGAATGAAGAGACTGGATGACCCGTGAAAAAAACACTAAAAAATAAAGGCTAGATGAGGGCCTGTCACTATTCACTCCCCTGTACCCAATATTAATATTTTTATTTCATTTAATAAATTATTTCATTTAAAAGGTGAATATAAACTCCTTAGTTTCCCTCCCAAAGACACAGGGTAGTAAGTGAGTCACAGGTTATATTGAATCTCACACCAGGATTTTCTAATTATGTCCATGATATAATCACTATGATAAGGTCAAGATATGCATGCCCTTGACCATAACATGATGTTGAAGGCCTCTTTCTACAGTGTTATTGTGAAAAATGAAGTAGCATTCAGGAGAAAATTAATTCATCAAAATTCATAGTTTTCTTTTGAAGAATATGTGTGTTTTATATTTTCAAATTATTACAAAATTATAAATGAGAATTTAATATAGTATCAAGAAAAATTAAAATTATGTCCATTATATAGAATTTTAACTCCTATAAGGCACTTTCACTCAAATGCTTACCACTCATTTAATTGTATGTTTATGTGTCTTATGTGTGTGTGTGTGTGTGTGTGTGTGTGTGTGTGTGTGTGTGTGTGTGTGTGTGTATGAGATAGAGAGAGAGTCAGAGAGACAGAGACAGACAGACAGACAGTCACTGGCATCAGAGTCAGCATCTTGTGCATGGTAGGCAAGTACTCTACCATTTAGCTAAGTACCTTGCCCTTTGCAGTCTTAAATTGATAAATGAAATAGTTTAAATTATTGGTGGCAATAAATGTACTGTCTATGACCTTAACACTCAAAACTTCACATATCAAATGAAGTATGTGGGTACACGTGGTACAGATTTTAAAATGCTTCTCTCACATTTCCCTGAAAGTCATGAATGCCTTATCTTAAATTTCTTCTTTTTTCTTTGTGTGCTAATGTTTGAGAATGTAATTTAATTGCCATGTATCCCTCCAAAATCTGTCATATAACACTCCTGCTCTCCTTCAAGTTCATTTTTTTCCTCAATTGCTTTTCTATGTATATCTATATTTTTTTTTGTTTTTTCACTTTAAATTATTTTTTCCTTTTATTTATTAGGGGAGGCTCAATCGTGCCATGGCACACATGTGGAGGTGGGTTTTTCTCCTACCATGTGGGACTCTGGGGATTATACTCAGGTCACCAGGCTTAGCAACAAGCACCTTTACCACTGAGCCATCTCACCAGCCCAATGCCTCACACTTTAAATGTTACATTTAAGTACATAATAGGTTTGAAAGTTTAATTCTGACAATACAGGTCTGGGGTTTTATTACACTGGTTTTGGTTTTTAGTTTGTTACTTTGTTGTCTTCTGATGCTGCATCTGCCTCCTCCCTGTCTTCCTCCCCTTGTCCTCCTCCACCTCTTCAATTTTATAAAATAGAATCCAAAAAGTAACTTCCAGATTCAGATCATTGAAAAGTTTGGCCTTCAGGCACAGCTGGTTCCAGGGGCTTGTCATTGAGCCTGAGTGAAAGGAACTGGAATAGGCTTGCCACACAATGTCTCAGTCCCTTTCATGATTGACACAGACGTCTTCAAATAACTGCATGGTGCTCAGAGATTGAGCTGAGCTGCCCTTTCCAACACTGGCCTTGCAGTGACCTGTGTCGAGTGTTCATAGACTGGCTTCCCCGACCTTTAGCAGTTGCCCATGCTCCCCTGCCTCTGCTGCTTCTGTGGAAGCTGCAGTAGGTCAGGGGCTTTCAGGGGCATTTTTCTTTTTCTTTTTTTTTTTTAAATTTTTATTTTGCAATACAATTAAGTTCTACATAGAGGCACAGATTCCCTTGTTCTCCCCCCTCCCGCCCCCCTCACCTTCCCCCCAGCCCGCCCCCCATTCCAATCTCCTCCAGGGCAAAGCCTTCCCCACAGACTGAGATCAACCTGGTGGACTCAGTCCAGGTAGGTCCAGTCCCCTCCTCCCAGGCCGAGCCAAGGGACCCTGCATAGGCCCCAGGTTTCAAACAGCCGACTCATGCAATGAGCACAGGACCCAGTGCCAGTGCCTGGATGCCTCCCAAACAGATCAGGCCAATCAACTGTCTCACCCACTCAGAGGGCCTGATCCAGTTGGTGACCCCTCAGCCATTGGTTCATATTTCATGTGTTTCCGTTTGTTTGGCTATTTGTCTCTGTGCTTTATCCGACCTTGGTCTCAACAATTCTCTCTCATATAAACCCTCCTCATTCTCGCTAATTGGACTCCCAGAGATCCACCTGGGGCCTAGTCATGGATCTCTGCATCCAGGTCCCTCAGTAGTTGGATGAGGTTTCTAGCACGACAATTAGGCCATCCATCACCAGAGTAGGTCAATTCGGACTGTCTCTCGACCATTGCCAGCAGTCTGTTGTGGGGGTATCTTTGTGGATTTCTGTGGGCCTCTCTAGCACTTTGTTTCTTCCTATTCTCATGTGGTCTTCATTTACCATGGTCTCCTATTCCTTGTTCTCCCTCTCTGTTGTTGATCCAGCTGGAATCTCCCACTCACCCAAGCTCTCTTTCCCTCGATCCTCGCCCTTCACTACCCCCACTCCTGTCCAGGCTGTTCATGTAGATCTCATTCCATTTCTCTGTCATTGGGCGATCCCTGTGTCTTTCTTGGGGTCCTGTTTTCCAGGTAGCCTGCCTGGTGATGTGAGTAGCAGTCCAGTCATCCTTGTTCTACATCTAGTATCCTGTTATGAGTGAGTACATACCATGTTTGTCTTTCTGAGTCTGGGATACCTCACTCAGGATGGTTTTTTCTAGGTCCATCCATTTGTCTGCAAACCTCATGATCTCATTGTTTTTCTCTGCTGAGTAGTATTCCATTGTGTATATGTACCACATTTTAATGTATATACATATACGTATACATATATGTATATATTTGAATATATACACATATACATAATTAAATATATATTCAAATATGTATACATATACTTAATTAAATATATATTTATATTAAAATATGTTTATATACATATATATTCAGATATATGTTTATACAATGTATATTCCTAAATATAACCTGTAGAATCAATATAATGTCATGCATATTTTTACAGCTGACCTTGTATCAGTGGACAACTAATTGTTAGGTACTTCCCTAGGGAAGGGCCACCACTCATGCTCCTTGAGTTACAGAGTTGCTTGTAGTTCTTTGTGTAAAGTTGAGGCTCTTGGGGTTTCCCCAATGTATTTTGGCATGTTCTTCTGGTCACATTTGGAGAGTCATGTTGTTGAAAAATTATGGGTATAACTTCTGGTGTAACTAGGATACACAGTCTCATAAAAAAGATTTCCTGATCCGCTGGCTCTTACAGTCTTTCTTGATCTCCTCAACTTTCCCCAAGTCTTAGGTGTGGACATGTTTTGTAGTTATATCCATTGGTACTGGGATCCACAGCTCCACATTTTGATTGGTTATGGTTTTCTTTATTGGTCTCTGTCTGTTGCAACAAGAAGTTTCCATTGAGAGGGGTTATGATAACACTTATCTATGGGAATAAGAACAACTATTTTTTATATTTTATTAATAATTATGCTGGTTTAATCTAACAGTGTTTGTAGAATTTTCTCTAATAACCATGATTTCACTAAGATTGATTCTTTAGCTAGCTTTCCACTTATTGAGCAGGTCTTAAGTCCAATTAGAGAGCAATTGGTTACTGCCTAGGAATGTTGTCACTACTACATTCCTAGGTTTATTGTGCTATGCTGGTGCTTGATGTTGGTCATAGGTGTCATATCTGGGTGAGACTGTTAGTGTCTCTGTCCTTTTGAAGCTTTTATGTCACATTTTGATATCAGGAAACCTGATCTTAAGAAAAACTTCTTTCCTGTCAGTTCCAGCTTGGGGGTGTCTCAACCCTGTTTCTGAAGTCCCAACAATAAAGGGCAACAGCTATACGTTATATGTTCTAGGAGTCTCTTAGGCCTGACAAAAAGCTCAAAAGAGGCTTCTCATGTCTGGTATTGCAGTTTTGGTTAAGTGATTTTTGTTAGATGGAGCACTATCAGTCTGGATGAAAAAAAAATTAAAACTATATACATATATGTATATTACTTGAATTATAGGATTTTTAAATGTAAGTGGTTAATAATATGATTCTTGTGGATTTCTCAGATAGTGACTTTTTATTTCATTCAGGTCCCTCCTTCTGCATTTACCTCACCCATCCCCTAAGGAGCCTCCCTTTACTTATTTCCCCTATCAGATCTTTGGTATTTTTACCTCATTACCACTATCTTAGGATCTTTCCTTCAAATTATCCTGATCAACTTGTTTGTACCCCTTTTTCCTCTCTCTATTGCTTTCCAACATCCCTGTCCTGACAATGGTCCTATTTTACTTCCTTAGTTTGTTAAATTAATTCAAGCTATATGTTCACATCTAAAGACATGAAGCTAGGATCATCCAATAAGAGATAATAAGGAATGTTTGCCTTTTCTGAGTCTGGATTACCTTTCTTGATATGAACTTTTCTGGTTCCATCAATTTACCCACTAACTTCGTGATTTTATTTTTGTTTACAGCTGAATAGTAGTCTATAGATGTGGTTGCTTGAATGTAATTGTCCCACATAACCTCAGAGTGTGTGGCACTAGTAGGAGGTGTGCCTCTTTTGGAGTGGGTATGTTGTTGTTAGAGGAAGTGTGTCACTGTGGGAGTGGCCTTTGAAATTTTGTATGCTCAGGATAACGCACAGTGTCTCAGTCAACTTCCTGTTTCCTGTAAGATTTAGGACTCTCAGCTACTCCTCCAGCACCACTTTTGCCTGCATGCTACCATGCCCCCAGCTATGATGATAATGGACTGAACCTCTGAACTACAAGCAAGCCCCCTCAATTAAATGCCTTCCTTATAAGTTACCATAGTCATGATTTCTCTTCACAGCAATAGAAACCCTAAGACAGTTGTGTATTTGTATTACATTTTCATTACCCATTTGTTGGCTGTTTAACATTAAGTCTGTTTTAATTTCTTAGCTATTGTGATTAGTACAGCAATAAACATAGTTTAGCAATTATCTTTGAAGTACGATATTGAATCTTTAGACATATGACCAGGATTGGTGTAGTTGAATCATATGATAGATTTATGTTTACTTTTTCAGAACTGTTCACACTGATGTCCTTGGTGCTGCAACAGTTTGAAATCCCTCCACCAGTGAATAAGGGTTCCTTTTTCTTCAGACTCCCTCCAGAATTTGATGCTGGTTGTTTCACTGAATTTTGCCATTCTGACATGGTTAAGATGAAATCTCAAAATTGTTTTGATTTGAATTTCATTAATTTCTACCGATGATGTACATTTTTGAGATATTTCTTAGACACATTTATATTCTTCTTTGAAGAACTGCTGTTCATGTCCTGGGCCCATTTTTTTTTTTTTTGAATGGGCAATTTGGTTTTATTTTTACCCTTTGTTCATTGAGGTTTTTCTATAGTAGAGATATTAAAGCTTTGTTAGATTTATTTCTGGGAAAGACTTTTTTCCATTCTGTGGCATCCTCTTTACCAAGTTGATTGTTTCTTTAGTTGTACAGAAGCTTTTATGTTTCATAAAATTCTACCTGTTGATGGTCACCTAATTTTTGGACAACTGTTGTCTTATTTAGGAAGTACTTTCCTATACTCACATTAAGTAAGATATTACCTATTTTTCTTCTGTATTTTAGGTTTAATATTTACATGTTTGGATACATTTGTAGTTAGTTTTTGAGTGAGGTGATAGATATGGGTCTAATTTCATCATTCTGCATGTGTACATCCAGTTTTCATAAACTCATTTAGAGAAGGTAATTTCTTCATTTTCAGTGAATGTTTTTGGCATCTTTGTGAAACATTAATTGATTAAAGTTATGTGTGCTCATATTTATGTCGTCTGTTTTGTTCCATTGGTCTACATGTCTCTTTTTCTGTCAATACCATGATGGTTTTATTACTATGGGTCTATAATATATCAGAAGATCTGAAATTGTAATCCCTCCATCATTGTTCTTTTTACTCAGAATTGTTGGCTTATATAAGGTATTTTGTAGTTTCATATGACTTTTAAGGTAATTCTTTCTCTTTCTACAAATAATGTGATAGAGAATTTAATTGGTATTGCATGAATCTGTGAATATCTTTTGGTAGAATGGTCATTTATACAATGTTACTGCTACCAATTCTAGTCCCTTTCACTAGCTCTTTCTTCAGAGATTTAACATTTCATTTTGAGGTATTTCACTTCCTTGTTTAAGGTTATTCCTAGATATGTTATTTTGTTTGAGACTATTGTGAATGAAAGAAGGCCCATGATTTTTTTTTTTTGTATGTTTATTGGTGGTGTATATAAAAGCTATTGATTTGTGGAAGTCCATTCTGTACTCTGCCACATTGCTGAATATTTAATATTTTCTGTAAGTTTTCTTGTAGAATTTTGGGGATCTCTAAATGAATAATATCAACTGCAAATAGGATAGTTTGATTTCTTCATTCTCTGTTTGTATCCTCTTAATTTTCTTCCCCTGCTTAATTTTTCCAGCTAGTACTTCAGCACAATGTTGAAAAAAAAGAGTAGAAATAGTAGACAGCCCTCATTTTTCCTGACTTCTATGCAATTGTTTCAAGCTTTTCTCCAATTATGATGATTGGATTTTGCACACACACACACACACACACACACACACACACACACACACACACACATATATTACATTTTATGTATATTCCCTCTATCATTACATTATATAGGAATTTTACCATGTAGGCACATTGGATTTTGTCAAAGTCATTTTCTGCATTATTGAAAAGATCATGTGATTTTTGTATTCAAGTTCATTTATGATGTTTATTATATTTTTTTTCACTTGTGCATGTTGAACCATTTCTGTTTCAGAGACCAGGCTGATTTGGTCATGGTGCCTTGTCTTTTTGATGTGTGTCTATGTTCTGTTTGCAAGTGTTTACTGAGACTTTGGAGAGTAAATTTATCAGAGATATTGGCCTAGATTTTTCTTCTGTTGTTGAGTCTTTACCTGGTTCAGGTATTAGGGTGATACTGGCTTCATAGAAGTAGTTTGAGACTGCACATTTTGTTTTTCATTTTCTTGTTTGTTTGTTTTTAGTTGACTTAGCAGGACTGGATGCTGGCTGTAGATCTTTAAAGTCTACATAGAATTTGTCTATGAGTCCATACAGTCCTTGGGATTTCTTTTTTTTTTTTTCTTAAGCTGGAAGAATTTTAATTACTATTTCAAGCTCTTCATTTGTTCTGCATTTGTTCAGGTTGTTGACTTCTTGGTTTAATTTTTTGGGTGTTTTGGCAGAATCAAAAGAAGCATCTATTTCTTTTAGATGTTCTAGCTGTATGAAGAGTAGATTTAAAAATATTCTCTTATAATATTCTGAATTTCTTTGGTGTGTATTGTAATTTTTCCATTTACTAATGATTCAGTTAATCTGGGTATTCTCTTTCTATCTTTTGTTTGTTTGGCCCAGGATTTTGTCTGTTTTGTTTATCTTCTAAAAAAAACTGCTCTTAGATTTGTCAATTCTTCATATTGTTTTCTTTGTTTCAGATTTGTAGATTTTGTGTTTGATTTTCAGGATTTCTTGCCATGTAATGGTTTGCATTTGGTTTGTTCTTATTTCCAACATTTTAGTTGCATCATTACACTATTTATTAATGCTAATTTTGATTGTTTTTAACGTAAGCACTTACAGCTATAAATTTTCTGTGTAGGACTACCTTCAATATGTCCTGGAATTTTTTTTTTATTTTTTATTTAATTAACATTTTTATCATTTATTTTACATAGCAACTGCAGTTTCCCCTCTGTCCTTTCATCCCATTCCCTCCATCCTGCCTCCCATCTATACCCTTTGTCATCCACTCATCCTCAGTCTCCATTCAGAAAGGGGCAGGCCTCTCATGCTTGAACATGAAGGTTGAACAAAGCATGGCACATCAAAGTGAGGGAGAACCAAGCTCCTCCTTCTGTATCAAGGCTGGGGAAGGTAATCCAGCATGGAAACAACTATCACACACATGCAGAGAGGGCCTATGCTGGTCCCATGCAGGCTCCCTAATTGTAGTCCAGAGTCCATGATTTCCCACAAGCTCAGGTGAGCAGACTCTGTTGGTTTCCTAGTCATGACCTTAATCCCCCACTGCTTAGTTGTGGATCTCTGCATCTGCTTCCTTCAGTTACTGAATAAAGGTCTCTGATGACAATTAGGGAAGTGACCAATCTTATTACATAGATGGGTAGTTCAGGCACCCTCTTAACTATTGCTAGGGATTACCTGGGGTCATCCTTGTGGATTCCTGGGAATTTCCCAGGCACACGGTTTCTCTCTAACCGTGAAATGCACCCACATCAAGATGTTTCTTTTATTACTCTCTCCCTCCATCCTGCCCTGAACCTGTCTCCTGCACCCAACCTGCACAACCTACTTCCATACCCCCAGTACTACCTACAGTTTACCCAGGAGATCTCATCTATTTCCCTTTCCAAGGAAAATCCATGCATCCTTTTTTGGGTCCTCTTTGTTATTTAGCCTCTCTGGGGCTGTGGGTTTTAGTCTGTAATCCTATACTTTACTTCTAACATCCACATATGAGTGAGTATATACCATGTTTGTCTTTCTGGTTCTGGGTTACCTCACTCCAAATTATTTTTTTCTAGTTCCATCATTTGCCTGCAAATTTCATTAGGTCAATGTTCTTTACAGCTGAGTAATACTCCATTATGTAATTCCCTCATGTTTTCCCTTATTCATGTTTTGGTTGAGGGGCATCTAAGTTGTTTCTAGGTTCTGGCTACTATGAATAATGCTGCTATGAACATAATTGAACAACTTGCCCTGTGGTATGATTGATCCTTCTTTGGGCATATGCCCAAGATAAATATAACTGGGTCTTGAGGTAGACTGATTCCCAATTATCTGAGAAACGGCCCTATTGATTTTCAGAGTGGTTGTACAAGTTTACATTCTCACCAGCAATTAAGGAGTGTTCCCCTTACTCCACATCCTTTCCAACATAAGCTGTCATCATTGATTTGATTTTACCATTCTGACAGGTGTAAAGAACAGGAAGACATCTATGTATTCAGGAAGGGGAAGGTTTTAAAGATTGCTGTGTATAAATGCCATTCAATCCTTTTATGTTCACTGTGTGAGTTAATGAGCATATGTAATACGTTGATAATTATATCTACTGTCATCACCCTCATCATCACTAACTCTGCTGGAAGTATGTTTCTGAGATAATTTTTACTACTGTTTCCTTAATTCTATTAAAAGATTTGGAAGTCAAAAGCAGAAAATTCAATATCTGCAAGCATCTGCATATAGATGAATGAACTGGTAGCATGGCAAGGACTAAAAAAAATCACAAAGAACATGTTATAGGGAGTCAAGTACATCAGAATAGCAACACTATATTTGCTGGACATGCCTCATGGCATCAAGCTTTGGAGACTCTCTACCTTAGGCTATCTGTCCAAATGAGCATTAGAGAAACCACATCTCTAGTGTCTACTTCCTTGAAGTAACAGAATTCCTATATTAGTCAATTTTGCATTGCCATAAGCGAAATAAACTGTTTTTTAAAGTCTTTTAAAAGGAAAGACTTGGCCGGGCGGTGGTGGCACACACCTTTAATCCCAGCACTCGGGAGGCAGAGCCAGGCGGATCTCTGTGAGTTCGAGGCCAGCCTGGGCTACCAAGTGAGTTCCAGGAAAGGCGCAAAGCTACACAGAGAAACCCTGTCTCGAAAAACCAAAAAAAAAAAAAAAAAGAAAAAAGAAAAAAGAAAAAAGAAAAAGGAAAGACTTATTTGAAACACGTTATTAGAGGTTTAAAATCCATCACACTCTGGAAGATTTTTTTGTAGCCCCTCAGTTAACAACATCAAGGGCCTGAAAGCTTAGCTCAAGAACAAAAATGGCCATCATAAGTAATACATGCCAAGTACTATCCTCAAGTGAATACTTTCTTAGTAAATCTATGCCAAAGTTTAGAATCTCCTTGCTTAGTTTTATTTTTCTTGCTGTAATAAACCCCATGACCAAATCCAACTTGAATAGGAATTAGTTAATTTCAGCTTACAGCTTACAGTCTATCAGGACAGGAATTTAGGGCAGGAACCCAAGGCAGGTACTTGGTGGCAGAAGTCATGAAAAAATGTGCTTTTTGGTTTGCTTCCCAAGGATTTCTGAATTTGCTTTCTTATTTTACCCAGGATCATTCTTACCAAGATGGTATCACCCACAGTGGTCTGAACCATCCTACTTTAACCATTCATCAAGAAAATCCCTCACAGACTCACCTACAGCCCAGCTGATGTAGGCAATCCCACAGTTAAAATTCCTTCTCCCGGATGACTCTACCTTGTATCAAGATAACAAAAGACAAAAAAAGCAACAAAACATAACAACAAAAAACAGCCAGTACACTTCCAAAATAGGACTTAACCTGGAAACAAGTTTTAAACTCTAATCCTCATGAGACATTTCAGGTTTAAACCACTGCATTTCACAAAGGTTTCAAAGGTTCTTAGAATGAGCTACTGCACAGTGCTCATCTCACCCACACTAAGGTTTGAGAAAACTTAGGAGCCTGCCAATGAGGAGATAGGCTATGGAATGCTTTCTTATAGGAGTAATATAAACACGGCAAGTATGAAAACACAACAGTTACAGTGGTCTGCATCATAATTCTAATTTACATGACTTTACTTGGTGTATCCCCACTTTAAGACATAATATCTGTGAATACGTACAGAAAGTATTCTAAGGAATTCATATACTTTCCACACTTTTGCATCTATGTTTAATAAACCTTCTCATTAATCTTTCCTTATGTTTTCACAACAAGAAGTGGGGTGAACATTTGTGTTTTGATGACTGTGTATCTGACTGCATTTGCACAATTGTTCATTTTTTCTATGAGTATACATAGTGAAGAAACCTCCAGGTTTTGGCTTTCCATAAGTTTTTTCCAAGCACATGAGGATTAACACTGATCCTCATCCTTGTGGTTATTCCTCTAGGCTCTAACTTGTTCTATTACATGTCTCTCCAGCAGGGGGAAGTAAATCATATTTATTTTGTCATGGTCACCAGCCTTAGTGCTGAATACCATTCTAAAACAAGAAATAAAAAAAAAGAGGTTCCCAGGCTCTTGATCTTCTTAAGCATCTTCCAGTGTCTTCAGGCCTTTGATCACATCTGTGAGCTTGGTCTGAGCACATTTCATTGACACAGCCTCTGAAAGCTGATGATCCTGAAAATTCAATGTCTTTAGAAGGGGAGAAATCTTCTACCAGATGCTCACTCCTGTTTACAACAAAAGTCATGGCTGAGGAAGATCAGAAGCCTAAGGTCCTATTAAAATCAGCATGAGGCAGAATGTTGGATTCATGATAGATGCTACAAAATGAATATTGATATTTCCTTCTGTTTCACAATGAGGGTTTAGCAGTGTGTTTCACTTGTGGAAATATCTGTAGATCAAAAATTGTTACACTGCATTGGTTTTCCCAGGACTTTATGTGCTTGGGGCTATTTGATTAGACTGGAATGAGTAAGCAAAGCCTTTGTTGAACAGTTGTCAGAGATAGGAGGTGAAGGAACTGGGACCTCAGATTTTCTGATGTACATTACAATAATCCTTAGCTGAGCTTTATCATGGAAAAAATAAATACCACACAGGACAGAGTAGAACCTGTCATTCATGTGTAACAAAATAGGTTTGCTGATGCATTCTGTCAACTTGCTGCCACTTTGTATCATGGGTGTGTAACAGCAGAGGCTCCTAGCTTAACTAACTAGAGCATCCTTTACCTCATGGATGCATTAATTTAAAAGAAGTACCTTTCCTTCCTCCCTTCTTTATTTCTTTCCTCCTTCTCCTCCTCCTTCTCCTCTTCTATTTCTTTGTTGTAATCTTTTTTATCTTTGCATAGTGTGTGTGTGATATAAAAATATGCTAGATCTTGCTTCCTTCTTTCCTTCCTTATGTCTTCTTCCCTTCTATCCTTTCTTCCCCCCTCCTTGTCCTCTTCTTCTTCTCTGTTATCTTTATATTCTTTGCATAATATGTAATTTGAAGATATTCTGAAATCTCATTTTTACTAACTTCTATCTCCTTTCATCTTTCCTTCCATACTTTTGAATGAAGATTGTTCTCACCCAGTCTCCAGTTTCCCTGACTGTTTCTAAAGGAGAAACAGTCACTATCACTTGCAGGACCATCTCAAGTGGCATTCTTGCTAACTTCCACTGGTACCAGCAGAAGCACAGAGGAAAGATTAAGCTCCCGATTTTTGTCATTTCTGATCTGACTTACGGAGACACAACTCACTTTAGAGGTAGTGAGTCTGCGACACCTTACTCTCTCACAATCAGCTGCATGAGGGCAGAAGATGCTGCCACTTAATACTGTCAACAGAGGAGCAGGGTCCCATTCACAAGGTCTTCAAACTAGAGAAAAAACATCATTCATTGTCTTAGGAATCAGCTGCCTTTCTCTCGGAAGATGCAATAAGGTCAAGAATTTGATGGATATGGGACAGAATATCTCAATATTTTTGCAATGGAATCAGGGCAGAGATTTACTCAAGTAACTTAAGCAGTCCCTCTGTCTAAAGAATAGAAAAATGTGTAGATGTAGATAATGGGATAATAAGACAACCAGAGGTCCCATCTTTGTGACACACTGTGCAGAGGTATGTTTGAGAGCTATGATTAAATTTCCTCAATTGGGCACTGGTCCTAAAGAGGACATCATTAAGGTTTTGGAAATATATGCAAGGCTTTAAGATTCCTATTTTCATAACTCATTCCATTTTCAGGAGGAGTCACAGGTCTGCCTCAGAACAGTCCTTCATGGAGTCTCTCTGTTTCCAGGGGAAAGACCTAAGCAGTGAAAGAAGAGTTCCTTATCAACTCTTCCTGGGGGGAATAATGTGGATAGTGACTTACTGCATTTTTTTAGAATGTATATCACTGTGGAAATGTGATACATTTCTTATGCATTTACCTAAAAAAACAGCCACTATTGTAAAACTTTCACATTATGCAAAGTGATCTTTATTCTATAATCTGAAGTATATGTTAAGAATATTGTATAAAATAGTCTTTAAATTTTAGAATCTAGTGGTACACACTATCTACATACACTCACATACAGAGGTTACAACTATGTTCCTACATACATTGATTCACTTGAATAATTAAAAAAACAGATTCTAAACTATTACATATTCAATACAATCTTCCTTTCAGATTTAAAATATTAACATCTTCCTGAATTGAGGTTTTGAGGATTCTGTGATTTTTTTTTTACCATGACCTACTGCTGCTACAGCAGCAGTAGCAGCAGCAAGATTAGGGTTGATGCTACACTAGCCATGTGATAACAGTGGAAACACAAAACCTCACAATGAACCGTATTTTTTAAAAAAAAGCTACACAAAAGAGCCTACAGTTTGTTATAGAACTATG
The DNA here is from genome assembly GCF_949786415.1 of Peromyscus eremicus. NCBI lineage: Eukaryota > Metazoa > Chordata > Mammalia > Rodentia > Cricetidae > Peromyscus > Peromyscus eremicus. The sequence goes on along the minus strand of NC_081418.1, from coordinate 81,636,044 downwards.
GGATGCCTTCAAATTGGATGCCCTTGCCACAATATGGCCAAATACAAGTTCTAATCATTTACATGCTTAGGATGTGCCAAAGATTAAGAATAAACTGTAATATTAGCTAATAGTTTTCCCAATCTACATGGTTTTATCTGATGTTACTCAAATGTGTATTGAATGTGTTGGAAGTAATAAATTCTCTACTCCATTATCTTTTGCAACTATGTTTAATACATTGTTTTTAATGTATCCTAACTGGCTTCCAAGCTTAGATTTATTTCCTGAGAAAGTTTGGGTCTCATGTAGCTCTGGCTGGCTCCAAATTGTAGTGAATAATGACCTTGAAATTCAGGCACCCCACTTCTAACTTCCAAGATCTGGGACTACAGGGATGCACCACTATGCCCAGTTCATGCTATGCTGGGACTATAATCCAGGGTTCTTTTTATATAGTGGCAAAAAGTCCATGATTAAGCTACATCCCTGCATATTTTGTTACTACTTGATAGCAAGAATTAGACTGCATGTATTTGTTTCTGCAGATATTTAAGTGTTATGGGTCATACATAAATTTTTACTAACCCTGCTGATCATTCACAGGAAGAATCTGTCGCAGATTTGGTTCATTAGTTTTTGCTGAGTGCATTACAATTTGCCATAAATCATTCTCAACACTTTCGGTACCACATTTAGAAAAAACTCAATCCTGTCCTTTTTTAAGAAACTCTGTCCAATAGAAGAGGCAATAATAAATGTCTATCCAGTCAAAATCAATAGCTTTGCCCTCCAAACGCTGTGTCACTAAGGACAAGAGAAGTTTCTAATTTCTGATTCATTTGGTTTACAGCATTTTCTCCTAGACACTTTCCACTTATGCGAGATTGGTCCTAGCACTTTACTTACCCACTGTTAGTCAGTGAAGACTGGAGATCCTGGCCATGCCTTATGACTCAGATGGAGAAAAGCCTGCCTTAGGGCTCCAGCCCTGAACCATGATCTTCCTGGTTTGGGGGGGGGGGGTCAGTGTGACACCTGCTTCTTTTTCCCTTCACCTATTGTAGTCCAGTGCAGAGCTGATGCAGATACTGGACTGAAGATTTTTATAACCTGAATGGAGGTTTCTGGTTTACATCCCAAAGAGTTTCCAAAGTTGAGAACATAAAGGATATAGGAAGAAACATGCCAGTAAGTCAGCAAGAAAACATGTTAACTTAATTCTGCTGACATCCAATTCTCCAACCTGATCTCAATGGATCATTATAGAAAGTGAGATCTGTGAAAGGCATGACATTTTGTTGAGTATCAAAAAGTCTCTTTTGTCCATTTTTCCAATCTTGACTATTGCTAATGGTATAAATCTATGAAAATGAATTTTTTAAATGGTTTTTCCTTTTTTGGGAGACTGACCACAGTTTCTTAGAAATGAGACAGGAAACCACGTCATTTCTATATTTGGGGCCATGAAGTAACTGACTGTGAACCAATACGAATGTGAACTTCATGATCGCCAAAGCTTCTTGTCACTGTTGTGGGAAGGATCTGAAGACTTGTACTTTCTCCACACTAAATAAAGTAGCACTTTACCGTGTGGTTTTCTTATGTCATTCTCTAGTCAAAATGTAGATAGTACTCCAGGGACCTGACTCGTGATATTAGAATTAGGCAAATCCTAACAGTGGTAATGTGTTTTCCACTGAGTAATCCATCATTTTACATACTTCTTTGGATAATACAGTGTGGATGCAATGGTGGTTTAAACAACAGTCCAAGAACTAGATTGTAGTTTGACTGTATTGTTATTTTCTCTACAGCAATAGCATGTGCTGGAAAAGAAGCTTTTAGAGGAGTATGAGGATGACAGATTTGGTGTTGATTGAGACTGACCCAGTTCTTTTATTTTTATTATTTTGTATTATATCTTGTTACCAATAATAATAACTGTTGGGATGTTCTGAGAACCTAATTTCATGAAGGAAGTGAAAGTAGAGGCATCCAGCTGAAAGCTCTCAGACACTGTGTCAATCCAACCATGAAAACACAGCTGTGTCTCAAGTGAAGTCCTAATTCCCAGAGAATAAGGCAGAAGAGTGGCTTCTCCATTGAATGCCTCAGGTCAGAGACAGGTAAAGCACACATAAAGACTGACTTTCATCATCTTTCCTGACATGGGATGTGGATAACAATAAATTCAGTCCTGCTTGTGTGTAGAGAACAAACACACTCCATATAATCACTGTGGGGGTGAGTGTTCTGTGCCGTGGTTATATGAGATGCAGCAAAGAAGGTGAAAGTCAGGATGTGGTGGGGTGAGTATTAAGAACAGACAATGGAAAGGGGAAAACAATAAATGTGACTATATATTTGCAAAAGGGCCAAAAGCCACCTAAAATTACAGTTTTCAGGAGATGGTTGGAAAGATGGCTCAGCAGTTAAGGGCACTCCTTGTTCTTATGGAGTAATGAGGCTTAATTCCAAGTACCCAGGTGGTGGTTTGAAATCATTTCCATTCTGGGGGAATGTCACCCTCATTTGACCTCTTTGGTATCCAGACATACTAGTGTTACAAAAGCAGCAAAATGGTCAAATACACAAAACCCATAATACTTAAAACCTTAATTATAATATTCATTAATATTCAGATTAGTAAACAAATAAATAACATTGCCATATCAGCTGTATATTTTCAAATCAGTTGCTGCCAGCTGTGAAATAAATTACAATTTTAATGGATTCTGTATGTTTGTGAGCATGATTTTATTGCTTAAATAAAACATACATATATAGTGTCAGTACAAAAAATATATTCATATTAATCCATTGAATTAGGGCAGATTGCACAGATTTTTATCTCTATTGCAGACTTTTTAATATATCCCTCAATCCAAAATCTATGGGCATATACATCAGAGTCTCTCATGTCATTGATTTACAGGTCAATCAGTTTCTGAACATATCCATTTATCTATTGTTTCTGATACATCCCCTGTGTCCATCATCATTTTTCTGGCCCTAATAGTGTGTATTTCTAATCCTGTATGATCTCTATCTTCTACATAATGGTTGTCTGCACATGTAAAACTCTTCCCATTCTACCTCTTAGTACGTTCATCATAACCTTAATCCTGATGTTGACACATTCTAGACCTCCCTTTGGCTATAACTCCCTTTGATTGCCTTCTATATACCCGTTCTTACATGTTTTTCTCACCATGCATCTTGTGTCCCTGTGTCCAGAACGTATACAGAAAAGTCCTTTTAATATCTGAAAGAAATATGGTGCCCATATCATTTGCCAGTTTGAAACTGTTTTACGTTCAAAAACATGAGGGATAATTTCTGAGAGAAAACTTACATTTTTTAAAGACAATAATTTGTAATAATGGATAGAATTTAGGTCTAATAATCTGAAGCCTCACAGGAATTTTGGGCATAGATATAATCCCAGCATACTATAGAAAAATTTACAAGCCCAGATGCAAGGGTAGAAAATCCATGACCTTGTCTGGTCTTGATAGAAGTAGTTCTTGTGTAGCTGAGCTGTGACAAATGAGTAAAATTAGATTGCTTACCTGAAAAGATATTTCAGTTACTTGAGATTTCATCCTTCCTTACGAATCATGCCTTCAAGTAGTATTCTATTGCTCGTGTGGGAATCATTGTGAGCACAAAGCTGCGTGGGAAGTTGTGGAACTAACTCCCAATGGATTCATCTACACAATACTTCCATACCCAAGGCTCAGGGAACACTTTTGAAATTTGGATGGAAATATTGTAAGAGCAATAGGATCAGCGAGTTTGCTGTGAGATTTTTTTTGCCTCCTAGTAACATCAGAAGATGTACATGTAAAGTCTCACCAGCATTACTAACCAAATATGAGCGGAACAGTGAGGACTCAAAGAGCATGCCAAACTTTGATTCTCCACAAAGGATTACAGACAACTGAGTAAACCTGGGATCAGGAGAAGTGCTTCTTCCCAAGAGAGAGCACACCAGTTTGGTTGCCCATGGCCCAATGATCAGCCCTGAAAACATTTATACAAGTTTCATTATTTAGACTTAACAGTTTATATTTAGGAATATTCATGTATATACAAGTATAGATATGCATACATTAACAAAGTAAAGAAAAATGAGACCATGAATTTGAAGGAGAGTGAAGAGATATATTGGAAGGATTTAAAGGGAAGAAAGGAAGGAAGAAATGCCTTAATTAAAATAAAATCTCACAAATAAATAGAAAAAAATAAGTAGTTGTCTGGCCTCAATAACATCTACAGTTACCTATGAAAGGATCCTGTAAGGATTTATGTAATTTCTAGAAATGTACCATATCTGACAGTCCCTGTTATGGAGGGAAACATAAGAAGGAAATTCTACATTGAACATGACAGAAATAAAAATAAAGTGCAACTCTTAGCGTGTTGTTGTTGTTTCTTGTCCAAAGAGGAGCATATTCCCTACAAATAAACCTGTACTGCCTTTCTGATCTGAGACATAAGATGACTGCAGGCTGTAATAAGTCACCAAGTTGGCCAGACCTGCAGCTGCACTCAGTCATTGCTGATTTGCATGTGCCCAGAGTGTGCCCACTGATCCTTCTTCATAGTCAGGTCAGTCCTGTGCTGGAGTCAGCCTCACACAGTCACAGCACAGACATGAGGGTCCCCACACAGCTCCTGGTGGTGCAGCTGCTCTGGCTCATAGGTAAGGAATTTTAATTTCTATGAAGAAATTTCCAAATGGCATTGGGAATTTATTCAACTGACTCTGGTCAGTATTTCATTGTCTCTGTGGAAATCTTTTTGTAATAGAATTAACTCTATACAAATTTATTTTCAATTTTCCAATCTCAGGTGCCAGATGTGACATCCAGATGACCCAGTCTCCAGCCTCCCTGTTTGCATCTCTGGGAGAAAGTGTCACCATGGCATGCCAGTCAAGTGAGAACATTTACAGTAATTTAGCATGGTATCAGCAGAAATCAGGGGGACCACCTAAGCTCCTGATCTATGATGCAAATAGTTTGGAAGATAGGGTCCCATCAAGGTTCAGTGGCAGTGGATCTGGCACACAATATTCTTTCAAGATCAGCAGCCTGCAGCCTGAAGATGTAGCGATTTATTACTGTCTACAGTATAATGATTATCCTCCCACAGTGATACAAGTCATAAAGTAAACCCCCCAAGGAAGCAGAAGTATGTGGCCTGGCTGCCCCAGATGTTCCTCCTGGTGAGTCACCTCCTGAAACTGTTTCTTGGATGTTATAGCATTTTCAACATAGCTCATAATGATTCTTTTTTTTGTAGAAGAGCCTAACCAGTCTTCTCTGTAATCTAATTTTCATTCTTTCACTTCATCCCAAGCACTACAGCGTACCAGTGTCTTTTCTACATTAAAAGAGGACAGAGCCATTCCTTGTGAGGAGTCTGAGATGTATCACCAGCTGGAACTCATACAGAAGAGTGGAAGCTTCTGTGGATATTCCAGCAAATGTTCTTTATGTACAGAAAATTAACTTTAAAATGCCAGTATTCAAAAGGGAAGGCATCATTATTGAGAGAAGCTGACAGCAGAAAGCATTCCTGGGTTTCTCACAACAGCTACAGCACAAGACTCAGAGAAAGAGAAGGCTGCATATCTGTGATCCTCTGCTGTGTCTTAAAATTCCAGCAGTGGGTATTGATGCTCTCAGCTGTCTGCAGCACTTCAAGTAGGATTCTTCTGGCTTCTATGTCCACTGGTCTGCTTAGAAGAATGAAACAATATTGAATCACCCTCCCATGAATTTTAATCTCACTGTATGAAGAAGAATATAGACTTTTGTAAATGATTGTCTTAAATATGCTTCCAGAAGTGATATTGATGAAGACTTGATATTCCAAAACATACTTTTAGGAACAAAAAAATCCTACAAAACAACAACAGTAATCTGAACTCCATTCTCTCTCTCTCTCTCTCTCTCTCTCTCTCTCTCTCTCTCTCTCTCTCTCTCTCTCTCCGTCTCTCTCTTAGAAATTTCATTGATCTTATGCGTATAAATATACTTTCACTCTGTTCATGATATCCCATTCATCCTCCTGTCTATCTGTGTACCTACAGTCCACACAGACTTAATTACTTTAGATTAATATAAAAAAGAACAAACAAGTCAGAACTTATAATATCACATTTTTAGGAATTTCTTAGTTATTACACCCATTAAATTTTTACCTAAATTCTAGACTAAGGTTATCAACTTTTGAAACTCCAGGGTTATTATTTGCAATACACGGAATTAATGTACCAATTTGTGAGAATATACATTGAAGTGTTTCATTGGGATGGAAAGAATGTTCCCTGGTTAAGAGAAATTATCGCACTTATAGAGAACCTTGGTTTGATTCTCAGCATCCACATGGCAACACACACCTAGCTTCAGCTTCTGTTCCAGGGTATCCACCACCTTCCTCTAGCCTCTAAGTACACCAGGCCTGCACACTGTGTACTTACATGCAGGCAAAACACTCATGCATTTAAAAGTATTGTTAAAGTGGTTCACATTATGAACACAGATATATTCTCTGTTCATTTCTATGCTCTTTAATGTACAGGCCTATTCTGCTATCCTCAGTATACGTGGAAATTTCTTGCTTTTTCTTTTTCTTTATTCTTCTCTCATACAACACATCCTGACCACATCCTCCTCTCCTTCCACTCCTCTCAGCAGTCCCCCAACTCTCCTCTCCCCAGATCCATTACTCCTCCATTTCCATTCAGAAAAGAGAACTCCCAGGGATATCAACCAAACAGTGCATAACAAGAAGAAAAAGACTAGACACAAACCTTTATATTAAGTCTAGATGAGGCAACCTAGCTACAGGAAAAGAGTTCCAAGGTCATGGAAAAGAGTCAGAGACACCCCCACTCCCATTGTTAGGAGTCTCACAAAAATTCCAAACTGTACAACCACAACCTATTTGCCAGTGACCTCGCACAAACTCATGCAGACTCCGTGATTGCTGCTTCAGTCTCTGTGAGCCCGTATGAGCCCTGCTGAGTTGATTCTGTGGGCGGTGTTTTCCAGGACTTCTTGAACACTCTGCCTCCTGCAATTCTTCCACTGTTTCCCTCTTTCAGAGGGGGCCCTCTAACTCCACTTAATGTTTGGCTGTGGATCTCTGAATCTACTCCATCAATTGCTGTTCAAAGCCTCTCTGATGACAATTTAGCCAGGCACTGATTTATGATTGAGTGTAGCAAAATAGCATTAGGAGTCATTACACTGTTTTTCCCCCCTTTTGGTTTGTTTGTTTTTGTTTTATTTATTTATTTTTTATTTATCTCTTCAGTTCTGTTTGGTTCTACTTTAAGTCTCTGGCCTACCCAGCTTCTAATTTCTGGCCACCCAGGCAGTGGCAGGCCTGAGCTCCCTCATGTGGCATGAGCCTCAAATTATCAGTCATTGGTTGGCCACTGCCACAAGCTCTGTACTACCATTGCCCCAGCACATTTCGCATTCCGGACTGGCTGTAGGTAGAAGGTTTTGTGTCTGGGTTGGTGTCCCAGTCCCACCCCTGGAAGCCTTGCTAGTTTCAGAAAATGGTAGTTGAGGCTCTATATCCTCCATTAGTTGGCATCCTTGCTGGGGGCACCCTCATAAGTTTTGAATTTTCCACTGCAATTGGTTTCCACATGATACTCTGTACTCACTCTCTCTCTCTCTCTCTCCCCTGTCTGATTCCTCCTGTTCCAATCCCCACCTACCCCTGTCCACTGCAAAATATAGTTCTCCTCAGGGATAGGGATGCATCACCCCTTTTACTTAATCTTTCTGGGTCTGTGGATTCTAGAATGATTATCATTTAATTAACAGCTAATGCACACTTGTAAGTGAGTATATTCCATGTTTATTTTTCTGAGTCTAAGATATCTCACTCAGGATTATTTTTTTTCTGATTTCATCCATATGCTTGCACATTTCTTGTCATTTTTCCTAACTGCTGAGTAACATCCCATTGTATAAATATACCACATTTTATTTTGCCTGACATTTCTAGACAGCACATGACAGTGCTTTGCTTCCTTAGAGACTGATCATGAATAGCTATTGACTCCTATACAAATGATTTTTAGGAGTCAATAGAGATAATTACACAGTTGTTCTTCCTCTTAGAATGAGAAATAATATGGACATATTGCATAATGTTATTTGTGCTGTAAAATACATTAAACCAAGGCCTAATGCATTATAGGAGAAAATAACAAGGAAGGGAAGGAAGGTAGATAAGAGGAAGAAAAGGAGGAAGAGATGGTAAAAGTAAATTTCTTTATTCCTTTCCTCTATATCCCTGTCTCACATTATACATCAGGCAAACTACTTTGTTAGAAAAGACATTTTAAATAAAATAACATCATTTCTCCATGGTGTCAGAGGCTTTATGTTAACATGTGCTTATCTCGAAGGGGAGCCATATTAGTCTCTATTTACTGTGTGCACTTGCTGTGGTCCTCATCCACAACAGCCAGAGGATAACAGGATGACACTTTACTCCTTCAGTGTGTCCATCTCAGTGAGCATTTGCTTAGCTATATTTAAAATTAGTACATGTGGTAGCCATCATGATAACAATGATGTTCATAATAGAAAAAAAAATTGTTAAGCCTTCAAACAACACAGCTATGTCTATTTATTTTAAATTGTACATTTTTTCCTGTATAGAAAATAGGTTTTTATTTTATCATATTTTCTAATTATAATTTTCCCTCCCTGTACTCCTCTCAGTTCCGCACATTTCCACTACCATTCAGAAACACTCCCTTTTTGTTAATAGAAGACTAACAGGGTTCTTAAGGATAATGTAATATAACAGAATGTAATTAATATAACATAATAACATAAGAAAACTAACACATCTGAAAATGACAAAGCGTCAGAAATAAAATGTCACAAGAGAAGGCACACGAATCAGTGACCCACTCATTCACACACTTAGTAATCAAACAAAAATAATAAATTTAAATCCATACTATACCCATAGTGGGCCTGCTGCAGACTTGTGAAGGTCCTGTGAATGCTGCCTCATTCTATGTGAGTTCATATGAGCTTTGAACATGTTAACTTAGAGAACCTGATGTCCAACCCCTCTGACTCCAGCATTCTTTTTGCCTCTTCTTGTGCAGGGTTTCTTGAGCATTGAGGGGAGGGATTTGTTGTAGACATTCCATGTAGTGCTGGGTTTTCCAATGTCACATACTCTCTGTATAATATCTGGGTGTGGGTCTTTGTATTTGTTCTCATGTGCTGCAGGAAGAAGCTTCTCAGACGATGGCTGAGCAAGACACTGATTATATTTCTTTTGCATTGGCTTGGATACTTCACACAGGATGATTTTCTTTTTAGTTTAATTTAGTAAGGAAGCTTCATTTAGTAACAAAATATATCAAGTTGTAGCCCTGTCTTCACTATTATTTCATGAATTCTTTTAGATTGCTTTCATATATGTCTGTGTTTTAGGAAGTTTCTAATGTATTAGGTTCCTATACTACTCTTAAGATGGCCCTTAATTTTGCCTGTGTCTCCCTGTATTCCTTCTTCATAAACCCCATCTCCTTGTTCCACCCTCCACACTCAAGTTCCAAACCACCCCCTCCCATAAGTATTCATTCTATTTACCATTCTATTTACCTTACCTCACTCAGGAAGATTTTTTTCTAGTTTCAAACATTTACTTTCAAATTTCAGGATTTCATTGTTTAATGACTGAGTAATAATTCATTGTACAAATTTATCACATTCTATTTATCTCTTCTGCTATTGGGCACCTTGGTTGTTTCCAATTTCTGGCTATTATAAAAAGAGAAACAAGGGACATGGTTGAGCAACTGTCTCTGTGATATTGTCCTTTGTGTGTATATGCTCAAGAGTGAAGTAGCTGGACCTTGGGGGAGAACAATTCCCATCTTCCTGAGGAACCATCAAACTAATTTTCATAGTAACTGTAAAATTTACAAGTCTGCTAGCAATGATTGTGTGTTCCCCTTAACTCCATATCCTTGACATGTGTTTTCACTTGTTCTATTGATCTTAGCAGTTCTAACAAGTCCTAAATGAAATTATTTGTGTTTTCAGTGATAATTTTAATTATAATTAAATAATTAATTTTAATTATAAAAGTGATGTTTTAATAATTTATATTAAAATTAAAATAATAAATGCATTTGTATTTCTTTCCACAGTCTCTCTGCAATGATTACTCTTCTCTTCAGCCTGAAATCATGCATCTTATATTTTCCTTATGTTCTGTTGGTTGAATATAAAAATAATATTCAGACTGCTTCTTTCTCCTTCAACCATTGCAGATGCTTTGCTGGTATAGTATTGTATGCTGACTGACACAGTTTTCTAGGAATTGGAATGTGTTTCTCCAGGCTCTTCTGACTTTCTATGTTTTCACCGAGAAATCAGCTGTAATTCTGTTGTGTTTTCTTTTACATGTGATTTGTGATTTTTCTCTTGCAGCTTTCAATACACTTTTTTTGTATATACAATTTTTAACTAAAATATGACATGGGTAATTTTCTTTTCTGGTGTTGTCTACTTGGCAATCTGTGTGGGTATTATGCTTGTATTGGTATGCCTTCCCTTAGTTTTGGGATGTTTTCTTCCATGATCTTTTTGAAGAGCTGGTTTATGCAATTGGCATCAGATTCTTTATTCTCACTTATGTCTATAATTAAAAGGCTTGGTATTTTCATGGTGTCCCACATTTCCTGTGTGCTTTTCCCTATGTTTTAAAAGTTTTTTAAGGTTGCTTGTTTATTTGCTCTAGGTCCTCTGTTTTATCTTTAAGACCTGGTACTCTTTCTTCTGCTTGATTAATTCTACTTGTAAAGCTTTCCAATGAACTTTCTAGTTGGGCTTTCAGATCTTTAATTCCATCTTCATTTCACCTTGAATCATATTTGATGTTTCTACTTCTGTATGAATTTTTTCTGAAGTCTTGGGTTCTCTCTGTCATTTTCACCAGACTTAAGTTTGCATTTTCTTGGCCATCATTATTCTCCTTAAGGTCTTTATTTTTTATTTCATTGAACTATATGACTGAATATCATTGTGTATGTGTGTGTGAGAGAGAGATAGAGATAGAGATAGATAGATAGATGATAGATAGACAGGTAGATAGATGATAGATAAATAGAGAGAGAGAGAGCATAATACTATATGTCAGAGAACAAATTAAGAGTTTTGTCTTCTGGAACTACCTTTAGTAGGCAAACTGAGAAGGCTCAGAAATTCAAACATATCTGCTCTGCCAGAGGACTGTGTTCAATTAGGTTCCCAACCATCTGTAACTCCAGTCCCAGGAGATCTGATGTCCTCTTTTGGTTTTCATAGGCACTACACATGTACCACACAGATATACATGCAAATAGCCATATACATAAAATAAAATATTAAAAATTTTGAATATAAAAGAATATAGACAAAAAGTCATAGAAGGCATTTTCTAATAGGGAAGATTATATGAAACAAAAAGTCTGATAATAGAAACATAAATTAAGCAAGAAGTGTGTAGTCTTATATTAAATCACTATTCAATATGTCACATCTGTAATTGTGGCTCTGATGTGCATCCATGTGACACTTCATAGGTGATTTTCAACTATGATATAAACTATTTGCCTAATGAAATTGGCATTATACATTCTACCTCACTCAGCCCATCTTACATGAAGATCATTTGTGGTAGCACCTTTGGGGACTTACATGAACATTGATGACTTCCAAGAGCAGGACAATAGCTCATGGAACTCTTGTGCAATTACACCGACCTGTGAGGGTTTTTTTTTTCCTTCGGGTGTTACAGTCCACATTCCCCCAGAAACAGTAGCACAGAAACTGTGTATTACAACAGAAATTATTCACATTACAATAGCACAATTTCAAAGGCTAATATTGGTATTGTCCATTTTATCTGCCAATATGATTAACATTGTGTAATTGTTGTATGTTTCCAATCTCAGATACCCAAGGTGATATACAACGGACTAGGTCCTCATTGTTTCTGTCAGCAACTCTAGGATACAGTGTCACTATCAATTATCAGGTCAACATGGGCATTAGCTATTATTTAAAATGGTACCTCCCCCAAACCAGGTAAAGCTATTATGATGAATCTATCTTCAAAATTGGTGTTCCATCAAGGTTTACTGGTAGTATACCTTTGAGAGATATTAGTCTAATTCAATGATTCCTATTTACTCCAATAAGTATACCATCATAATTATTGTGTTGTTAAAGTTTTAATTCAGGTCTGAAAAATTGATATCTCATCAAATTGGTTCCAATTTATGATCATCTGACCCCTTCATTCTTAAAGAATTTCTTAGTAGATAATTTTAGACTCAAAAATTTATAATTCTCCAAAGAAAACTGATTTCTTTTAAATTCATGGAATTTAGAGATTTTAGGTGCTTTGGGTAACTAAGCAAGTCAATCCTTCTATGCTATGAGAAATTATCTGTCAATGCCACTCTATTCACACAAATCCACACAGAGACATGTGTTCATATTTCTAGTTGAAAGGGTGTGAGTTTAATTGTTAAATTATTCTAATGCTGTTTAAAAAATTTTAGATACTTTGTTTAAACTTGCTTTCCTTACATTAAATAACATGGCTCTTATTGTCGTTAATTATTTATTTGGTCAATCCCATATTCAAATACTTCTCTATTTAGTATCATTTTCTACACCTCCTTTGGAAACATCTTCATATCTATATAGCTCTTCGATTCCACTTCTTTTCACGCAGTTTTAGAGTAACTCAGACACAGAGGAAAAAATGCCTATTTCAATGATCTTCTTGTCCCACTTCTGTTGATCTGACAGTCTGGGCCCACAGTAACAACACTAGCTACCATGGAAGGAATAATTCTGAACTTCACAGTGGTTGTAACTCTGTGAAGAGTCTCTGCCTTCATTTTTGCATGTTTGTATATTCTGACTCATTAGGCTCCACTGGTCTATCTAGGCCCACTGAGAACCATGCTTTCTAGAATACTAAAACAATAGTATTGTGGTAAAATATCCATATTTAGAAAATATAGTAGAGTCACAGATAAGAATGAGCCCAAATTAAGAATAGGGCTTCCACATCTGAAGAAAATTGCTTGCTTTAACTCTAGATGGCAAACATTAGAAATGATCTGCATCATCTAGGAATACTATGGAGAGATGTATGTAGTTTTAAACAGAGTCTCAAAGGAACACAGTTTTCTCACATTGGAAGAGGGGAAATACTAACCCTGGCTGCCCATGATGAAAGATATACAGCAAAGGAATCCTAAAGGGAAAAAGGTAGATGGCCTAGCTGAATAGTACAGGTTAATGTTAAAAAAGCCTCTTTTTTATTATAAATCCCAATTCTGTTTCTAGTGGTTCTGATTAATATAGTGCTTCTTTTCACAAAGTATGTCATGGAAATGGAGCAAAAGAAAGACGTTTTGTCATTAGTAGCATATACAAGCATCAAAGGAGTCTGTGAATTTTTTCTTAACTTCTGGGATACGGTCCATGTCCTACCTGAAAAGGTAGCATAGAAAACATGCATTGCAAGATAAATTAATTGCATTACAATAGCATGTTTTCAAATGATAATATTGATGTTTTCCATATGGCCTAATATATATCACTGTAGAAAAATTTGCGCATTCCTGATCTGCCAATAGACAGCTGGTGACATAGGCCCTTGCTGACTCACTGGGATAAATCATCTTGGTAATTGTGTCTAGCTTAATCAAATTGCTGATGATTTCCATGTACCAGAATATAACCTATGCATCTGAAGACTTCCTCAAAATATGTTAAAAATCAGTGTATGTTTCAGTGTAACTGGGGATAAAACTAGGGCATGATGGCTCCTGTTCATCTCACACTGCTCCTTCTGGGGCTCCTTGTTCTTGTTCTTGCTCCAGGGTAAGGAAGGCTGGCATCATTGTATCTCTTAGCCCAGTGTGAACAGTACTGGCTGATTCTTCACATAATTTCTCCTGTAGCATACTTTACAGAATATGTAGCTGAAAGTTTTTCTGTGTCCCACCCAGTCTGCAGCCATTCAGACCCAAGTAAACACACAGAGGCTTATATTAATTAAAATTGCTTGAGGCCAGGTGGTGGTAGTGTACATCTTTAATCCCAGCACTCAGAAGGCAGAGGCAGGCAGGTCTTTGTGAGTTTGAGGCCAGCCTGGGCTACAGAGTGAGTTTCAGGAAAGATGCAAAGCTACACAAAGAAACCCTGTCTCAAAAAACAAACAAACAAACAAATAAAAAATTGCTCGGCCATTAACTCAAGCCTACCACTGACTAGCTCTTACATTTAAACTCAGCCAATTGCTGTTAATCTATATGTTGCCATGTGTTCTGTGGCTTTGCCTGTGTGCCATTACATGATGCTCCCTGGACAGCAGGCTGGTGTAGCTAGAGTTTCCCTGCCTGGCCCACAGTCAGGACAAATCTTTGTCACCCGCCAGTCCCACAGCTGCTCAGACCCAACCAAATAAACACAGAGACTTATATTGGTTACAAACTGTATGGCCGTGGCAGGCTTCTTGCTAGCTATTCTTATAGCTTAAATTAATCCATTTCCATAAATCTATACCTTGCCACATGGCTTGTGGCTTACCGGGATCTTCATATGCGGCTTGTCATGGTGGCGGCTGGCAGTGTCTCTATCTCAGCCTTCCACTTCCCAGAATTCTTCTCCTTGTCCCGCCTATACTTCCTGCCTAGCCAATGGCCAATCAGTGATTTATTTACTGACCAATCAGCAACACACTTGACATACAGACCATCCCACAGCAGGCTGGCATCTCTTGAGTCAGCCTTCCTCTTCCCAGAATTCTCCTCTTTGCTTGGCCTGCTTATACGTCCTGCCTGGCTACTGACCAATCAGCATTTTATTTATCAACCAGTCAGAGCAACACATAGTCATAGCAGACAGAAAAACATCCACAGCACCTCCCCTTTTCTGTTTAATTAAAAAGGAAGGTTTTAACTTTAGCATAGTAAAATTACATATAACAAACAGTTATAAAACAAGAATTACAGTTATAATATCTAGTCTATTTGTATTTTGTAAAATTAAAGAAAATATTTTATCTATCCTATATTTTGAGTCTAAGGTTTGATATCTAATTTATCTTTTATCATAACCAAGGAAAATCATAATTGTAACTATCTAGTCTTCAACTACTTCAAAGATATCAGAAGTATATAATATTATCTATGAAATCAGGAAGAGGATTGTAAACAACTTCCAAAACTCTGGAAATGACAGAGACAGCTGCCTGACTGGAGAGTCATCCAAAGTTCCTCTGCAGCATTGGGGCATCTATCTTCAGCCCATAGTCCTAGTCTCTCAGTCACTTTTCTCTGTGTCTTGTAGAATATCTGGCAGTCTCCTGTAAAAAGCAGGAACCTGAAGGACCATCTCACCTTGTAAAGTTCAGTGGTCACTTTCCTATGGGTCCTGCATGTCCAGTCAATACAACATTTTGTCTAGTAGTCCAGGCAAGAACAGTTTTTTTTGCTCAAATGGCTATTTTTGCCAAGAAGAAGATAAACTCCATATGGAATGTCTTCGATGTTCATCTTTCTCTCTGAAGTAAATTGATGCTGCCAGGAGAAGACGTGTCTCACTGTCCAGAAAGTCTAAGTTTTTAAAACATTTTAAATGACATATTCTGTAGGTCTTTGAAGTGTTTGAAAATTACATAGCTAACTGAATTATATCTATGTATACGTAGAAAACTTAACATGACTATAAATTTGACTATCATAGAAGACTAATTATTAATCTGTATTTCTTAATTATACATTGCAATTTCAAATGAGCTGCACAAACATAATACCTTCAATAAGAGAAGAAATATATACAGTATAACAAAATTAACTTTAAATTTGTATCAATAAACTAAAATCCATAGCAATGTAAAACATTTCAAACAAGTTGTTGCTCTTAAAAGTAGGTTCAATAATCTACCCTTTTCTCCTATCATATCTATATCCTATATATCTACATCATACCCCCTTTCTTCTTTTAGAAAGATATTGACTATGACCAATAATAATTTGTAACCAACAACCTAAAAAAGACAAACATCAATAATCCATTTTTTGGGAATGTGGGCATAGTTTTCTTAGGCTACTTCCTGCTGATAAAGGGCACTGGTAGTCTTATGGGGACACAAAAAAAATTTTAAGATTATGGTCAAATCCTGACTAGAATAGTCTGTAAGTCTGTATTCTCTGAGCCAGTTGCCTTGAAGTTGATTTTGGATGTTGAATGATCTGGGCCATGGTGTCACTGGAGACCTTTCAGGGGTTCTTGGCTGGTCAAACATGATGTATCTTAACCAGGAACAAATCCATAGCCTCTTTCTTTCTGTGAAAACAAAAACAGAGCCTCCTTTCCAAAGCAACATATCCTTAGATTCAAATTTTGAAGTAGAGATACCTTATAAATATTCATATTAGTTTAACTGAGCTGTCTTTACAATCAAATGTCTTTCTGCAATTAAAAATCCCCAAAACAACACAATCCAGATTCTGTGTGATTTCCATCTTTATGTGGCTTATTTTTTATACTACCTTTACTGTCTCTTTAAAGACTTTATTTTTTAAAACTACTTTTATATAACTGGCTATGTTCATTTTTTTTCTCTTTCATGCCTATGTACAATTTTACACACATTGTAAACCATTTAAAGTCTTATTCTATCTGAATCTGCCTTATTATGTAACTATTGCTTTAAAATGCAGCAGTACTAGGATTGAAATAGAAGCTTTGACTGCTGGTTCTGCCCACCTCAGCTTCCCAACATGGCAGAACTACCTTTACCGCTACCTCTAGGAACCACGCTCACTGCAACTATGGGAAACAGTGGGTCTATGTTTCCATCCAACAGTGTATAGCCCAGAAACCTTTTCTTTCTTTCCTTTTTTCTTTTGTCTGTACTAACAAAAGCTATATCCACTATGTGCCATGCTGTGCGGCTTGCAAACGCCACTGTGTACAGTGGCAGGAATCTGCCATGCTGCATTCAAACCCATAAGCCATGAACCCACCATACGTAGCTCAAGTTCACATGGCACAGCATCTCTGTATGTTTTCAGTCTCTATATCTCAACCAGCATGAGACATGAAGTGGAAAGCTGGTTTTGGCTGTATTATTGTGTGTATAGAAGCACTTTTTAAACTGTTTTAGGCCTTACAGAAATTTGAGAGCCCCATGTTGGTACACCAAATGTAGCTGAAAGTTTTTCTGTGTCCCGCCTGGTCTGCAGCTGCTCAGATCCAAGTAAACACACAGAGGTTTATATTAATTAAAACTGCTTGGCCATTAGCTCAGGCATACCACTGACTAGCTCTTACACTTAAACTCAGCCCACTTCTGTTAATCTATATGTTGCCACATGTTCCATGGCTTTGCCTGTGTGCCATTATGTGCTGCTCCCTGGACAGCAGGCTGGCATCTCTTGACTCAGCCTTCTTTTCCAGAATTTTTCTCTCTGCTTGCCCCACCTATACTTCCTGCCTGGCTACTGACCAATCAGCATTTTATTTATCAACCAATCAGAGCAACACATAATCACAGTATACAGAAAGACACCCACAGCAAGAATATATTGATTATATGTTTCCAACCTCAGGTGCACAAGGAGACATACTGCTGAATCAATCTCCATCATCTCTGTATGCATCATCAGCAAGCAAAGTCACCATCAGCTGTCAGGTCAGGTAAAGGATTAGCAATTATTTAAACTAGCACCAGCAGAAACTAGGAAAAGCTCCTAAGTACCAGATCTGTTATGCAAACTACTTGGCAAATGGAGTCGCATAAAGTTTCTGTAGCACTGAGTGTCAGACAGCCTGGAGCCTGAAAATTTTGCGGCTTATTACTGTCAAAAGTAATATGAGCGTCCTCCCACAATGATACAATCATAACAAAAACTTACAAAGGAAGCAATAGTTTCTAGTTGGGTACCTAGTCATTCCTCTGAATCTGTTGGTAATATTTTTTAAATTCACTCACGTTTCAATGTTATTTTGAAATTTCATAGAGAAGCAGCCATTCCATTTCATTGCTTGTGAAAACTTTCTCTGCCTTAGCAGTAAAAATTTGAAATCATTGTCATCTTACTTAATGAAGGCCGGAGGTTATAACAACGGAGGCATCTGGCTGATAAGATAAAAAGGGAGATTATTGAATCTACTTTTGAAAAGAAAGTACTTGTTTTAAAAAGGATATGTAATGATAAATTTTTGTCTGAATTTGTCAAATGTTAATGGACTAGAAATTGTTAATGTAATTCTTGACTGTATATATTGTATATACTTATTGGATATAGTTTTTTTGTATTAGTTATAAGATTTTTTTAAATTTTAGACAAAAATGGGAAATGCGGTGATATTGTGTTCCCCAAAATATTGTGCCCCCTAATAAATTTATCTGGGGTCAGAGAGCAGAACGGCCACCAGACATAGAGGTCAGGAAATGGTGGCACACAAACCTTTAATCGTAGCATTCCAGAGGCAGAGATCTGTCTGGATCTCTGTGAGTTCAAAACCACACTGGAAACAGCCAGGCATAGTGACACACGCCTTTAATCCCAGGAAGCAATAGCAGGAAGCAGAAAGGTATATAAGGTATGAAAACCAGGAACTAGAGCCTGGTTAAGCTTTTAGGCTTTTAGCAGCAATTCAGCTGAGATTCATTCCAGATAAGGACACAGAGGCTTCCAATTTGAGGAAACTAGATCAGCTGAGGAACTGGTGAGGCGACATTAGCTGTGTCTGGTTCTGTTTCTCTGATCTTTCAGCATTCACTTCAATATCTGGCTCCCAGGTTAGTTTTTAGTAATAAGACCATTTGAAATTGGTGTTACATCTGGCTTGCATTGTCAATTGAGTTCTATACCAAAAAATAAAAATAAAAAAGGATATAAAATTTAGAATCTATACTTCAGCCATTAACAGGCTTATATAAGACGGTCATCTAGTCAGGAAGATCTATACAAGAAATTGTAGATACTCTGCTGAGACCTGTCTCAGTAGTTCTGGGTTCTTTTCTATATAACACAATAATAGTTAATCTGAAGTCCTTACTTACTTCCACTGTTCCCTCTGTAATTGGCAGATATTACATTCTATTACATTCTCTTTAAATATCATGGCTGTGTCCCAGTTTGAGGAATTTTATATGTAATCCTGCAAGATTAAGTGTTATGCTTAGTATTAGTCCAGATGGCAACAGTAGCATCTGTGAAAGAAATTTCATAGAAAACTGTCCACATTCCTGAAAATTGTGAACAGTTATAAGATTTAATTGTATTAGTTATAAGATTTTTTTTAATTGTGAATATCTGTGTGTTAAGGAAAAGGAGAGAAGTTAAAAATTGTTGTGTATAAATGTCATTCCTCTTTTTGTTCACTGAGTGACTTAATGAGAACATGTATTAAGTTTTTAATTTTATCTACTGTTATCCCCTCATCATCAGTATCTCTGTTGGAAGTATACTTTTAGGTTAATCAATTTCTACTATAGTTCTCTCAATTGGGCACTCTATTAAAGACTTGGAAGTCAAAACCAAAAGATTCAACATCTGGAAGCATGTACATATAGATGTATGGATTGGTACTGGTAAGGACTAGAAAATCATAAAGAACATGTCATAGGGAGTCAAGTACATCAGAGCAGCAACATTACATTTGCTGGACATGCCTCAAGGCAACAGGCTTTGGAGGCTTTCTACTTTAGGCTATCTGTCTAAATGAGCATTAGACAAACCACATCTCTAATGTCTACTTCCTTGAAATAACAGACTTAACAGAAATAACAGGCCCTCAGTTAATATCACCAAGGACCTGGAAGCAGAGACCAAGAATAGAAATGGTCATCACAAGTACTATGTGCCCAAGGACCTTCCTCAAGTGACTACTTTCTTGGTAAATCTATGCCAAAGTTTCTAGAACCTCCATGATTAGTTTTATTTCTCTCACTGTAAGAAACTCCATGACCAAAACATCCTGAATAGAAATTTGATTATTTCAGCTTGTAGCTTATAGTCTATCATGAAGGGAACTCAGGGCAGGAACTCAAGGCAAGAACTTGGTGGTAAAAGTTATGAAAAAATCTGCTTATAGGTTTACCTCCCATGGATTTATTAATTAAATTTCTTATACCACCCAGGACCATCTGGCCTTGGTTGGTACTATCTACAGTGGTCGGAGCCCTCCCACATGAACCATTAATCAGGAAAATTCTCCACACACTTACCTACAGGCTACCTATAGCATTCCCCGAGTTAACGTTCTTTCTCTCTCTGATGCCTCAAGCTTTTTTTCAAGTTGACTAAAGAAAAAGAAAAAGACAAGGCAGCACACTTCCAAAATAGTACTTTACCAGGGATCAAGTTTTCAAACCCTAAACCTTATGAGACATTTCAGGTTCAAGCCACCACATTTCAAAAAGCTTTTAAAGATTATTATTTTGATACCAGTTTCCTGTATTCAACCAATCCCTTCTTTAATGTCTAATACACTTTCTGTCTTGCTATTTGACTCACAGTTGGTAAGTAGAATAGAAAAGATGACATGAGCCAGGCGGTGGTGGCGCACGCCTTTAATCCCAGCACTCGGGAGGCAGAGCCAGGCAGATCTCTGTGAGTTCGAGGCCAGCCTGGGCTACCAAGTGACTCCCAGGAAAGGCGCAAAGCTACACAGAGAAACCCTGTCTCGAAAAACCAAAAAAAAAAAAAAAAAGAAAAGAAAAAAAAAAGATGACATGACTGTTGATTTGACAAAGAATCTAGCAAAAATAACCCTTCAGAAATGAGATTTATTAGGAGAAATGGTCTCAAGACCAGTATCCATGACATTGTGTGTGAATGATTAAAAAGTAAGCAATGTGTTTACATCAATGTAAAGAGTAACTAGAGTGATGACTTAATGGTTGAGAGTACTTCCTGATCTTGCAGAGGATACATGTTGGTTGATAGCACTCACATCGTGCCTCAGAACATTCTGTAATTCCAGTTCCTGGTATGCCAACACCCTCTTCTTGCCTACAAAGGCATTTGACCAACACTTGGTACACATGCATACATGCAGGCACCCATAAAGTCAAAATTATGAAATCTTTAAAAATTAACAGTCTTAAAGGGAGTAAGTTGCCTTCTTGATAAACTAGAGAGGAGGGCATGGTGTCACAAGGCTTTAATCCCAGCATTCAGGAGGCAATGTCTCAATGGTTAAAAGCAATGACTGTTTTTCCAGAGATCCCAAGTTCAATTCCCAGCACAAAAATGCAGCCCACACATGTCTGTAACTCCAAGTCCAGGCCTTCTGATACACACTCCCAGAAAAACACATAGGCAAAACACCAGTGCATGTAAAAATAATAATAAATTATATATTTTTAAAAGAAGACAATTTATTTTTAAAAAGACATAAAAACAAAAATTGGAGAGGAAATTCGTTAACCAGTTAGCTTAAAAGAACTGTAAGAATATCAGAGAAAGCCTTCATGAGAGGGATGGCATATGAGGTGACACCCAAAGAAAAGAGACTTCACAGATTCAGGAATCCCTGCTTCTAACTTCCAAGATCTGGGAATACAAGAATTCACCACCATGCCCAGTTCATGCAATCACCACCATGCCCAGTTCATGCAATGCTGGGACTGTACTCCAGGGTTCTTTTTACATAGTAGGCAAGAAGTCCATGATTAAGCTACCTCCCTGCATAATATTTTGTTACTTCTTAATAGCAAGAATTGGACTGCTTATGTTTCTGTTTCTGCACATAGGTAAGTGTGATGGCCCATGAATAATTCTTACTAATTCTGCTGATCATTTGTAGGAAGAATCTGTCCCAAATTTGGTTCATTAGAAATTGTGCATTATAAGATTGACTTCACTATTGATTCCCCTCAGGTATGGGGAAGGTACAATACACACACAAAGACTGAATTCCACCACATTTCTTGACATGGAATGTGAATAACAATAAATTCAGTTCTACTGGTGTGTAGAGAACAAACACACTCCATATAATCACTGTGTGCATGAGTGTTCTGTGCTGTGGTTATATGAGATGCAGCAATGTAGGTGAAAATCAGTATGTGGATTGGCTGAGTTTTTAAATCATTTAATGGAAAGGGGAAAATAATAAATGTGATTGTATTTTTGCAAAAGCACCATAGGCCACCTAAAATTACAATTTCAGGGGCTGGTTGGAAAGATGGCTCAGCAGTTAAGAGCACTTTTTGTTCTTGTAGAGGAATGAAACTTAATTCCCAATATCCATATCATGCTTGAAACCATTCCAGTTCCAGGAGGTATGTCTCCCTCTTTTGACTTCTGTGGGAAACAGACATAAGGGTGTTGTACATGAAACAAAATGGTCATATACACACAAAAAAACTAATATTTAAAACCTTAATTGTAATTTTGATTCTCCATAAAGGATTATAGACAACTGAGTAAACCTGGGAGCAGGAGAGGTGCTCCTTCCCAAGACACAGCACACCAATTGATTGCCTGTGGCTGTGGGGCGTTTACCCACCAACTCCATAGTTCCTCTGAGTTTTCTTGAGTGTGAGCAGCAGGAAATATTAGACAGAAGGATTTAGATTGTGAAGATAAACAGATAAAAAATAAAGGATATCCTCAAGAGGGCCTGGAACCTATTCCAACGGGCCCTGACAGTCTCTGCCCCATGGGTATTTACAGAGACACCAAGCGGTGGAGTAAAAGACCTCCCCCACAGCACAGCCAAGTGCAGACCATCTCAGACACCTGCACTCAGGCCCATGGTTCTAATCATCCTCTCTTTGGGTACCTGCTCTGTAAAAAGCCACGAGGAACCTGAAAACCGCTTCCCACATGTGACCCAATGATTAGCCCTGAAAACACACATACAAGTTTGAACTCACAGAGATCCAGAGAGAGCTCTGCCTCTGAAGTGATAGGATTAAGGGTGTGTGCCACCACTGTCTGGCTTCTATGTCTAATCTAATGGCTGGCTCTGTCTTCTGATCCTCAGGCAAGGTTTATTGGGGATACACACTATATCACCAAAACTACCTATGGTGGGGCACCTTGTTCAGCCTTAATGCAGGGGATATGGGCTTGGTCCTGCCTCCACTGAATGTACCAGGCTTTGCTGAATCCCCAAAGGGTAAGTCCTTTTAGAGGAGGGGATGGGGGGATTGGGTGGGAAGGAGAGGCCTGAGGGGAGCTGGAGGAGGGGTGAGATGAGAACGGAATCTGTGGTTGGTATGTAAATGAATAAAAAAATTTGTAAGTAAAAAAAAAAAAGTTTCATTATATAGACTTAACAGTTTATATTTAGGAATATTCATGTATACACAAGTATAGATATGCATACAATAACAAAGTAAAGAAAAAATAGGCCATGAATTTGAAGGAGCATGAAGAGGGGTATTGAGAGTATTTAAAGGGAGGAAAGAAAGGGAGAAATATCTTAATTAAAATAAAATCTCACAAATAAATAGAAAAAAGAAGTAGCTGCCTGGTCTCAATAACATCTACAGTTACCTATGAAAGGATCCTGTAAGGGTTTATGTGCTTTCTAGAATTGTACCATATCTGATAGTCCCTGTCACGGTGGTAATCATATCAAGGAAATTCTACATTGAACAAGACAGATATCAAAATAAAGTGCAACTCTTAGAGTGTTTGTTGTCAAAAGAGGAGCATATTCACTACAAAAGCCTGTACTGCCTTTCTGATCTGAGACACAAGAGGACCACAGGCCTGTAATAAGTAACTGACTTGGCCAATTCTATGGCTCTGCTCAGCCGTTGCTGATTTGCATGTGCCCCGAGCATGCCTGCTCCCCTTCTTTATAGTCAGGTCACTCCTGTGCTAGAGTCAGCCTCACACAGTCACAGCACAGACATGAGGGTCCCCACACAGCTCCTGGTGGTGCAGCTGCTCTGGCTTATAGGTAAAGAATTTTAATTTCTATATTTATAAATAATAAATAAAATTACTAATAATATTGGAAATTTATTCAGCTGAGTCTGGTCAGTACTTCACTGTCTCTGTGAAAGCCTTTTATAATAGAATTAACTCTATGAAAATTTATTCTCAATTTTCCAATCTCAGGTGCCAGATGTGACATCCAGATGACCCAGTCTCCAGCTTCCCTGTCTGTGTCTCTGGGAGAAAGTGTCACCATGACATGCCAGGCAAGTCAGAACATTTACAGTAATTTAGCATGGTATCAGCAGAAACCAGGGGAACGTCCTCAGCTCCTGATCTATAGTGCAAACAGCTTGGCAGATGGGGTCCCATCAAGGTTCAGTGGCAGTGGATCTGGCACACAGTATTCTCTCAAGATCAGCAGCCTGAAGTCTGAAGATATGGCAACTTATTACTGTCAACAGTATGATAATGTTCCTCCCACAGTGATACAAGTCATAACATAAACCCCCAAGGAAGCAGAAGTATGTGGCCTGGCTGCCCCAGATGTTCCCTCTGGTGAGGCACCCATTGAAACTGTTTCTCAGATGTTACAGTATTTTTAACATAGCTCATGATAAATTTTTTTTTTAATTTGGTAGAAAAGACTAACCAGTCCTCTCTGTACACTAACTACCATTCTTCCACTTCATCTTCAGCACTACAGTGTACAAAGTCTTTTCTAGATTAACAGAGCATACAGCCATTCACTGTGATGAGTCTGAGTTGTGTCTCCAGTTGGGACTCATATAGAAGAATCAATATTTCTCTGGACATTCAAGCACATGTTCTTTATGTACAGAAAATAAACTTACAAATGCTGGGGTTGAAAAGGCAGGGGGTCATTATTGTGAGAAGCTGACAGCAGAAAGGATTTCTGAATTTCTCATAAAATCTAAAGCTCCAGTGTCAGAAAAGGGAAGACTGTTTAGCCATAATCCTCTGCTGTGCCTTGAAATTCCAGTAGTGTGTGTTGATGCTTTCAGCTCTCTACAGCACTTCACATAGTATTTTTCTAGTTCCTTTGTCCACTGATATGCTTACAAGAATCAAACAATAGTGAACCACCATCATATGACTTTTAATCCACTGTATAAAGTGGAATAAAAAGTCATCTACATGAAATCAATAGAAAGAAATGGAGTGTCTTAAATATGCTTCCAGAGTGATATTGATGAAGATGTAATATTACAGAGTATACTTTAGGAACAAAATGAAAGAACAACATTGATCTGTACTTCATTCTCTCTCTCTCTCTCTCTCTCTCTCTCTCTCTCTCTCTCTCTCTCTCTCTCTCTCTCTCTCTCTCCCCTTTCCTCTCTCTCACTTTCTCTCAGAAATATCATCTACCATGTATGAATAAATATATTTTCAGGCTCTTTGTGATGTCCCACTCATCTACCTGTCTATCTTTGTACCAACAGTTCACACAGACTTAATTACTGTAGATTTATATAAAAAAGAATAAAGAAGTCAGGAAATACAATACCACATTTTATGATTTTCTTAGTTATTTCTACCTTTTAATTTCTACATAAGTTCTAGGCTGAGTTTATCAATTTTTGAAACTCCACTACTATTCATTGCATTACATGAGGAAGTCCGGCTCCTACCTGTGCAAGGTTTCTTGGAAGGAGGAGAGAGGAATGAGGAAATATTAGATAGAAATATAGGCATAGAAAAAAGGTAGAGACACAGGGTAGCTTTGGGAGGGCCCTGAATCAATATTCAGCCACCTTGAAATTTATTCTAATGAGCCTTTAATACACTACCAAGGGGAGAGGCAAAAGACCTCCCCCTTTCAAAAATCAAAGCACAACATACCTAAAGTGTAGACCCTTCAAAGCACCTGGTAACCATGACCCTCGCCAAAACATCCTATTATGCAGCCCTACTGCATAGAGCAAGTGTAGATTCTCTGTCTTGAATAAGTCTTCTGTGGACACCCACAATATTTTTGAGATCACATGCCAATTTGAGAAAATGCACATTTAAGTGTTTCATTGGGATGGAAAGGATGTCCACTGGTTAAGAGTAATTGTTGCATTTGAAGAGGACCTTGGTTTGATTCTCAGCACCACATGGTGACACAGAGCTATCTTCAACTTCAGTTGCAGGGAATCTAGTACCCTCCTCTAGCCTCTACAGACACCAGGCACACAACTGTGTACTTATATACATGCAGACAAAGCACTCATGCATTTAAACGTATTGTTAAAGTGGTTCACATTATGAACACAGATATATTCTCTGTTCATTTTTATGTTTTTTAATATATAAGGCCTATACTTCTGTCCTCAGTGTATGTGGTATTTTTTCTTTTTCTTCATTATTCTTTCATACAATAAATCTTGACCACATCCTCCTCTCCCTCCACTCCTCTTAGCACTCCCCCAACTCTCTTCTCCCTCAGATTCATTACTCATCCATTTCCTTTCAGAAAAGTTCATAACGCCCAGGGATATCAGCCAAAGAGCACCTAACAAGATGAAATAAGATTAGCCACAAACCTTACTATCAAGGCTATATGGCAACCTAACAGGAGGAAAATGGTCCCAAGGTCAAGAAAAAGAGTCAGAGACTCTCCCACTCCCCTTGTTAGGAGTCCCACAAAAACCCCGAGGTAAACAACCACAACATATTTGCAGAGGACCTAGCACAAATTCATGCAGGCTCCGTGATTGCCACTTCAGTCTCTTTGAGCTCCTATGAGCCCTGCTGAGTTGATTCTGTGGGCTGTGTTCTCTGGGTATCCTTGAGCACTCTGGCTCCTACAATTCTACTATTTCCTTCTTCAGTGGGTGTCCCCATGTTCTACCTAATGTTTGGCTGTGGGTCTCTGAGTTTATTCCCATCAGGGGCTATGGTAATTCTCTCTGATGACAATTGGGCTAGGCACTAATTTATGAGTATAGTAGAGTAGCATTAGGAGTCATTTCATCGTTTTTTTTTTCAGTCCTGTTTGGTTCTACTTTAGGTCTCTGTGGCCCATCCAGCTTCCAGTTTCTGGCCATCCGCACAGTATAAGACCTTGACTTGTAAAGCATTCCATTGAATTTTCTAGTAGGGCTATCAGGTCTTTCAATTACATGTTCATTTCAGTTTCAATCATATTTGATGTTTTACCTCTGTATGAATTTTGTTCTGAGCTCTTGAGCTGTCTCTGTTACTTTCACCAGCTTTAAGTTTGTGTTTTCTTGGTCATCATTATTCTCCTTAATATCTTTCTTCTTGATTTCAGTGAGATTTATTACTGAACTTCATTGTGTGTGTGTGTGTGTGTGTGTGTATGTGTGTGTGTGCACACAAGATTGCAAGTCAGAAAACAACTAGCAATAGTTTGTTCTCTCCTTTTCTGCCACAAGGGTACTAGGGATTCAACACAGGTCATCAGGTTTGGTGGCATGCACTTTGACCTACTAAATCATCTTGTAGACCCTTATTGTGACTTTGCAATGTCTCTCTTAAGTTTGTAAGCCTTTTACTTAGACATTAGTGTTATGCGCTGGTCATTGTGGCTCGAGCCTTTACTTCAGGCTGAAACTTGGCTAATACCAATCTTACATTAATTTTAGATCTTTTCAGTAGGGGGACCTACTAACATATGTCTATCCCTGCAAACACATCAACCTTAAAGTAAGCAGTAACTGTAACACAATAAAATAGAGATACAATCTCCTAGACTCTTGACTAATTGACATCCAGCAAGATCTCCAGATCTCAGACAAATTATGCAGGAGTGATTTATGCACATCTCATTCCACAGTTAGCTGGATGAGGCTGGTGATCCTGAAATCCTATCTCCATCAGGGAAAAAAGAAAATCGTTCCAGGTCTCCCATTCCTAATAAAACTCTTTCCTAAATAAAAATGATCAGTTCTCACACCTGATTCTCCCTCTTTTGATAACTGTTGTAGTCATTGTTCCTGAGCTGATGTTGGTTTGCATCCTAAATGTTTTCAAGTTTCGAGCATATTGAAGGCCAAGAGTGAAAAAGTCGTACTGATAACCTTGAATAAAGTCTTTGGGCATGACACACACTTGTAGGCCTTAAAGATTCTCCTTGACTAGCTATAAAGCATTTTCCTCTAGAATCATTGGTTCTTTCATATGTCAATATCATTGACTTTGTTTTTAGTATCACTATAAAATAGATCAAGAAATCTAAGTATTAAGAAAGATTTAACACTTGTATTAATATTGCCTGTGTGGAGTATAAGGAGTCTTTAAAATTTTACCCAATTTCAGACAAGTGAGACTCCCAGTGGTACAGAGAAATCATGAATCCTGAGAGCTGTGCAACAGACTCCAAATGGGAAGTTAAATTGCACATAACATCAGAATTTTTTGTCCCCTGGAAATATCATTAGAAGATAAACTGGGATAGCTAAGTAATTCAAATATATCTACTATTAAAGGGGACTGAATTCATTTCAGCTCATACCCATGTGTAAGTTGAGTCCCAGGGGATCTGATTTCCTCTTCTGGCTACCATATGGACTGCACACATGTTGCACACAAATATACTTGCAAGCAAAACAGCCATACACATAAAATAATACATTAAAAATTTAAAATAAAAGAACAATACAGCCAAATAGTCAGTAAGTCACTTTTTTTTTTTTTTTTTGGTTTTTCGAGACAGGGTTTCTCTGTGTAGCTTTGCGCCTTTTCCTGGAACTCACTTGGTAGCCCAGGCTGGCCTCGAACTCACAGAGATCCGCCTGGCTCTGCCTCCCGAGTGCTGGGATTAAAGGCATGCACCACCACCGCACTGAAAATGAAAACATAAATCGGCAAGAAGTATGTGGTCTTATATTAAATCATTAACTCAATATTTCACACTTCTAATAGCGGTTTTAATGGGCTTTCATGTGACACTTCATAGTTGATTTTCAGCTATCATTTATTCTTTATAAAGTACATTTTATAAACTATTTGCCTTATGAACTTGGCATTCTAGATTCTATCTCATTCAGCATATCTTATATTATATGAAGATCATTTGTGGAAACACCTCTCGGGCCTCATGCGAAAATATCATTGATGGCTCACAAAGGCAGAATAATAGCTGACGGAACTCCTGTGCAACTGCATGGACCTTTTAATCTTGGAAATTAACAAGAACACATCCTGAGAAAATGCTCAGTACTGAATCTTCCACTTGCACCTAGAGGTTGGCCTTGTCTTCCCTAAGGCTTCCAGTAAGGGTAGTCGATATTAAATACATCAATGACATGCCTTGCCTTGTCTGGATGAATATTACAAACAGGTAGCCTAATCATGGATGAAGTGTATAAAAGTGTGTTGTCTATTTATTGAAACCTGTTGTTAGATTTTAAATAGTCATCTCCACAACTCTACTTTCCTTTCTTCGAATTAAAAAAAAAAATTATTCTGATTATTCTTGAAGAAATCTGAATGTTTTTTTGTCTTTTTTTGTTTGTTTTTTGTTATCTTTTCAGATGTATTAACGAATGAAAGGACTTTTTCTGATTCTAGGTCTTTTCTAAAATTGAGAATATATTGTTTTTTAAATTGAGACTATAGTGCTGTGGGATGGTCTGTATGTCAAGTGTGTTGCTGATTGGTCAGTAAATAAATCACTGATTGGCCATTGGCTAGGCAGGAAGTATAGGCGGGACAAGGAGAAGAATTCTGGGAAGTGGAAGGCTGAGAGAGAGACACTGCCAGCCGCCACCATGACAAGCTGCATGGGAAGATCCTGGTAAGCCACGAGCCATGTGGCAAGGTATAGATTAATGGAAATGGATTAATTTAAGATATAAGAACAGTTAGCAAGAAGCCTGCCACGGCCATACAGTTTGTAACTAATATAAGTCTCTGTGTTTACTTGATCGGGTCTGAGTGGCTGTGGGACTGGCGGGTGAGAGAGATTTGCCCTGACCATGGGCCAGGCAGGAAAACTCTAGCTACACTATATTACTATTATTTTACATCAAATATATTATATGTGCATTTGAGAATCCATTATTATATCACATATATATTACATATACAATTTTGGAATAATATATAATTTTTCCATTCAGGAGGTGTTATATTAAGGTTCGTATTTTAAGTCTGTTAGAGTTTTTGGTGAAAAGAAATTATTGAGTTTTCTGTTTTTCATGTTAAGTAAAATATTTAAATTAAAATAAAAAAATGGTATGTCTGTATTTATTCTTCATTTATGTGCCTTATCCTATTTCAGTAATCACTTTTATGAAAAATTTAATTAATTTATTATATAAATACATATGTGGTGATAAAAGACCTGCTACTTTATTTAGTATTAATGTGTCAAATTTTCTTAATACTTTCCAAGATACATTTTCTACTTATAAATTAATTTTTCTGAAATATATGTTGGGTCTCTACATACTTTAGGCATATTTTTTAGAAATTGTTTAATTTGGCTCACAACCGCAAAAGTTTATTTTCTCCTTTCTTATAATATGTCCATCTTGTTCATGCTTTCTTTGAAGATTGGACTCAAGGATTTGAATGTGACAACCTGTTTTTATCAACAATGACAAAAAGTACAGCACATTTAAAAAGGTAAGTGAGAGAGAGAGAGATATGGGTTTCCCTTTAGCCTTTTGTTCTGGGCTGCTCAATTTTAAAATATATCCTTTCTTTTCCAACATAACATTATTATTGATTATTTGGGAATTTCATTCAGTACACCCTGAACACAGTAGTACTCTATTCCTCCCAGGTCCAAACTCCTACCCTAGTGACTTCTTGAAGATATATCCTTTTGTGACATAAATTGTCTCCTTATTGTCTGAAAAGAACGTGATTTAGTTTTGGTGTAATATTTTATTATGTTCCACATGAATGCATTAACTAAATGATTTGTATGTACCTACAGCATAATACAGGACCTGAAGACTTCTTAATAAACTTGGAATATCCTATGCAGGAATCAGTTCCAGCAAGGAGAGTGCATAGGCCTGATGGCCCTACTACAGTTCATGCTGCTTTTGCTCCCAGGTAAGCAAGAAAAATAAAGTGGAATTGCTTAGTCAAATGCGACTAATCTGGCCTTATACTTCTGACAATTCATCTGGCAACATGATTATCATAGTGTCATTGTATGTTTTCAATCTCAGGTACCCAAGATGAAGTGCATTTGATTAGATCCCCATTACTTCTGTTAGCAACACAAGGAGACAGTACCACCATCAATTATCAGGTCAACATGGGCATTACCTATTATTTAAAATGGCACCCACCAAAAGCCAGGAAAAGCTCTTCAGCTCTGGAACCAAGATTGATCCAGCTTAGATTCTAATGTCCCATCAAGGTTCACTGTTACTTGATCTTTGAGAGATTTCACTTTCAATCTCAGTAGTCTAGAGTCTGAAGATGTTACAATCTATTTCTATCAAAACTCAGGAGCTCATTCCCACAGTGACATAAGTCTTAATATAAACAAGGAAATGATAGTTTCCAGCTAAACTTCTCCAATTCTTTCCTCTGCATACTTAAACCCATTGACTCAATGTGTCTGAGTGATCGGGGCTTTGAAGAATACTG
Source organism: Peromyscus eremicus (assembly GCF_949786415.1). Classification (NCBI taxonomy): domain Eukaryota; kingdom Metazoa; phylum Chordata; class Mammalia; order Rodentia; family Cricetidae; genus Peromyscus; species Peromyscus eremicus. The sequence goes on along the minus strand of NC_081418.1, from coordinate 81,604,483 downwards.
ATATTTTAATAGAAGCAGCCAGGAAAGCCCATTTTATCCTATCTCTGTCCTCTACATAAGTAATAGACCTAACTCTTCTCTTCATGTCATCAAGAGCAGAGTTTAAGATGCCTGAGGCATCTGAATCATGTCATCAATTGATTTACAACAGAAATACAAAAACCACAGTAAAGAAGAGGACAAGCACAGGTTCTGTTAATAAAAAAATTGTCATAATCAATAACTGGATTATGCAAGGTCATATTCAATAGAATGGAAAGTTGTTATTATTAGTATCCTGCTTCTTATCTAAAAGCTAGGCCATCCCTCTGTAATGAACAGCATGTATCCATAATAAGGCTGTGTGGTAGAAATCTACTTTGTAGCCACCATATTATTAATATTGTCTACTAATCATAGAAGCTTTGATTAATCACAGACACCCCTCAAAATCTTGGGCCTGTTAGAAGTTTACCAAGAAGTAAATAATAATGACTCTCTGCAGTGAATACTTCAAGTAAGGATATATGGACAAAAGGGTTTGCTGTGTGACTCACTACATCACACTACCAAGTCCATCATAAGATTCCCCCCACACTTCTTTCTTTTCTTTTTTTTTCTCTTAAATTTTATCTGGGGAAGTGCTGCAAGGACAGAGGGAATATAATCAAGGATGGAAAATGAATGGGATCAAGATGCATGATGTGAAAGACACAAAGAATGAATAAAAAGAAAGTTAAAAAATAGCTGCTCATTAACTTCCACCTGAGATTTCAGCCATTCCTTCTCTTTGACCTTACAAACTGAAAATATTCACTCCACAGACAGATGTGCTAGGTACAGTATATAAAACATTGACTTGCATAAGTATTCGGTTGGTTAATGCAGCTGTGGGTCTCTTCAGTGATTCACCCATACTCCAGTAAGTAACACCTAAGCCATGGTCCTGTAAGCCAGCAGTTCTCAACCTGTATGGTGCAACCACTTTGGGAGGGTCAAGTTACTCTTTTCCAGGGTCAGCTAAGACCATTCTGCATATCACATTTTTACATTACATTTTATAACAGTAGCAAAATTACAGTTTTGAAGTAGCAACAAAATTTATAGTTGAGGTTTACTACAACATGAGGAACTATACTAAAGAAATGGAGCATTATGAAGGTTGAGAACCTCACAAGTGTAAGCAATTCCTATAAACCCATTAACACACCCACCCAGACATGGATAGTATTGGTTCTTTGCTCCTTGTGAATTTCCTGTCTGGGATGAATAGATATTTCTGTGTATCTTTCCAGAGAAATTCTATAGAAAGTCTTCCAAGTACAATTAGGCATTGTTAGTCTCAATACTGAGGAAAAACACACCAGTACTTCAGAATGTGTGAGTGTGTTTGGACACAGGGTATTTACAGAGATTGTTTAAGGAGTTTCGATATTGGAGAGACAATTATTTAAATATATTGTTTAGAAGAGTCTCAGTATTGGTGAAATACAACAGAGAATTCAAGATATTATCCACATTATTCTCTTGTGAGTTCTCTCACCTTGGCTTATAGAACATCTTCCTATGTCTTCAATGTTCATTCCTATTATGCCTCTGCTTACTAATTTTATGTTAATGGCACTAATGATATTTGGTTTTGGAATCACCAAATTTAACTGAACAGAATAATCTCATTAAACACCCTCTGTTCAAACACATTCAAATTCTGAGGTACTTGTGTATTTATTCTCAACAGCAGTTACAAGATTTCAGGTGACTCAATCACTTTAAGATGTTCGCTTTGGTCCTTGGTTAAGATAGTGTCTGCCAGCTGGGTAGTGGAGGTGCATGCCTTTAATTCCAGCACTCAGGAAGCAGAGGCAGTTGGATCTCTGTGAGTTCCAGGTCACCCCGGTCTAAAGAGTGAGTTTCAGGACAGTCATATTTACCAAAATTCTCGGTTGCCAAGTTACTTTTCTCCTTTATGCAAATGAGAATTTATGAAAAAATCTCTGATACTTTCTTTAATTTCTATTTACTATTTAAAATACTAGTCTATTTCAAAGATTCCTATTTTTCTCTAATAAGTATACTATGCTAATTATTGTGTTTTACAAAGTCTCCTGGTCTGATCAAAAGATGTCTCATGAAATTGGATTCAATTTTTGGTCATCTGATCCTTTTATGATTACAGAATTTCTTAGTTGAAAATTCTAGATTCAGAAATGATATTTCCCCAAAGAAGAATAATTTCTCTTAAATTTGTGGGATTTAGAATTTTTGGCTTCTTTGGGTTAGTAAGCTAATCTATGCTATGAAAAGTCAATGATCTATACATCTTTTTGCACATAAATCCACAGAGAGATAAGTATTCATATTTCTATCTAAAATTATGTGAGTTTAAATATTACATATTTATAATGACATTTCTAAACTTTTAGATAATTTATTTCATCTCTCTTTACATTAAATACTATGGCCCTTATTTTCATTAATTCATTTATTTATTTGATCAATCCCATGCTCAAATCCTACACCATTTGTTGTCATCTCTTATAACTCCTTTGGAAACATTTTCCTATCTACATGTACAGCCTTTCCACTATGATTTTTTTGTGTGTGTGTGGCATGCCTCAAGCAGAGTTAGAGTAACTCAGAATCAGAGGGAAAATACCTATGTTAATGGTCTCCTTGTCCCACTTCTGTTGATCTGACAGTCTGAATCCACAGTAACAATACTACCTACTATGGAAGGAGTAACTCTGAACTCCATTGTGGCTGTAACTTCCTGTGAAGCTGTGAAGAGTCTCCATTTTCCTTCCAGCATATTTCTCTATTCAGACTCAATAGGCTCCACTGGTCTATCCAGACCCATTGAGAACCTTGCTTTCTAGAATACAGAAACAATATGATTGTGATAAAAATATCCATGTTTAGAGAACATCGTAGATTCAAAGGTGTAAATGAGCACATGTTAAGGAGAGGGCTTCCACCTCGGAAGACAATCACTTGCTTTAACTCCAGATGTAGAACAGGAGCAACAATCTGTATCTTCTAGGAATACTAGTCAGAGATACAAATGTGGTATTTAGCAGAGACTGAAAGGAGGCCATTTTCTCACACTGGAAGAGGGGATATCCCAACTCTGTCTGCTCATGATGAAAGATATGAAGCAAAAAAAAATTCCTAAACAGTAAGGCAGATGGCTTAGCTGAAGAGTACAGATTAGTGTTGGCAGAGCCAGTTCTTTATTATAAATCCCAACTCTGGTGGTTCTGGTTAATATAGTCTGTCTTTTCACCAACTATGTCATGAAATGGAGGAAAAGAAACACACTTTGATAGCAGTAGCACATAGAAGCGTCAAGGGAGTCTATAAGGTTCATTTCTTTAACTTCTGGGAATACAGTCTATGTCCCACCTGAAACAGTAGCATAGTAAGCATGTATTAAAATTGAAACTAATCATGTTACAATAGTATGTTTTCAAAGGATAATATTGATGCTGTCCATTTGCCCCAACACATGCATTGTCAATAATTTGCACATTCCTTATCTACCATAGGACAGCTGGTGACACAGGTCCTTGCTGACTTACTGAGATGAATCAGCCTAGAAGTTGTGTCCAGATTAATCAAATTCTTTATGATTTGCATGTGCCAGAGCACAATCTATTGATCTGAATGCTACTTAATAAGCTGTTCAAAACCAGTTCAGATATCAGTGTTACTGGGGGAAAAACTAAAGAATGATGGCTCCTGCTCATCTCCTGGGGCTCATTTTAGAACTCCTGTTGGTCTTGCTCCCAGGTGAGGAAGGAAGGCATCATTGTATCACTTAGCACACAGTAACAAATGCTGCCTCATTCTTCAGGTAATTCTTTTTTTTTTTTTTTTTTTTTTTTTTTTTTTTTTTTTTTTTTTTTTTTTTTTTTGGTTTTTCGAGACAGGGTTTCTCTGTGTAGCTTTGTGCCTCTCCTGGAACTCACTTGGTAGCCCAGGCTGGCCTCGAACTCACAGAGATCCGCCTGGCTCTGCCTCCCGAGTGCTGGGATTAAAGGCGTGCGCCACCACCGCCCGGCCAGGTAATTCTTTATTGGTGAAATTATTAAGGCCACTCCACGTAGTTAAAAGGAGATTTATTTAATGGCGTAACTTACAAATTAAGGGATTGGTAGGTCGCAGGGTCTGGGGAAGGTGTATCACAGTCCAGCGGTGTTCTTTGGAGCTCTTTGGCCCACCTCCACCGCCCAGGGTCCTGGAACAGAGAGAGTGCCCGCCGATCCAGACCTCAGGTCTCCAGGCGCCTCCCTTGGCCCCGCCTTGTAGGCGTGACAGTTGCCGAAGTCTCAATGGGGGTTGGAACTTCCAGATCAAAGCTGGAATGGCTACCCACTACAATTCTTTCTTTACCATAATTTACAGATTATATGTTTCCAACCTCAGGTGGACAAGGAGCCATCTAGCTGACTCAAATCCCATCATCTCTCTCTGCATCACCAGGAAACACCATCAACTATTGGGCCAGTTAAAGGATTAGCAATTATTTAAACTAGTACCAGCAGAAACCTGGAAGAGGTCCTTAGTACCTATTATATTATACCACCTACTTTGCAAATGGAGTCCATAGAGGTTTAGTGGTAGTGGGTCTGGGATATATTTCTTCAGAAGCCTGGAGTCTGAAGATTTTGCAGCTAATTATTGCTAAAAGTATTATGGGCTTCCTCCAAGGATGATATTATCATAACAAAAACTCAAAAGGAAGCAAACATTTCTGGTTGGAGTACCCAGTCATTTCTCAGTGTCTATCCATCTGTTGATAGTATTTTTTTAAATTCACCCAGGATTCAAGGATATTTTGAGATTTTAATAGAAGTAGCCATGCAATATTTTTTTTCTTGTAGTAATGTTCTCTGTGTTAGCAACGAAAAATTAAAATCATTGTCATGCTATTTAATTAGAGATAGAGGTTATAACACCCCAGGCATCAGGCTTGCATCATCAATTGGGTTCTTATAGCAGAAAATAAAAATGAAAAAGGACTCTAACAATTTATAGTCTATACTTCACCCATTAACAGGCCTATATAAGGTGGTTGCAGCTGGTCAGGAAGATTGCTGCATGATCTTGGAGATATGCTACTGAGACCTGTCTAGGTGGTGCTGGGTTGCTCAGCTGATGTTCTTATCTTCCTGCAACACAATAATGGTTAATCTGCAGTCCTTACTTATATCTATTTCTCTCTCTGTAATTGGTCAGTATTATATTCTGTTACATTCTCTTATTTTAACTCTTAAATATCATGGCTGTGTTCTTAATTGGTGAATTTTATAAGAAACCATGCAAGATTAAGGGTTATTACTTAACATTAATCCAGACATCAACATTAGCATCTGTGTGACAAAAAGTTTCATAGAAAGCTGTCTACATTCCTGAAAATTGGGAACAGGAGTATATTTGTGTATTAAGGGAAAGGAGAGGTTTTAAAGATTGCTGTGTATGTCATTCCTCATTTTTTGTTCATTGTGTGCCTTAATGAGGATATGTAAATATTGATAATTATGTCTACTGTCATCGCCCTCAACATCACTAACTCTACTGGAATTATCCTTCTGAGATAATCATTTTCTAATACAGCTTTGGCAATCGTGGACTCTATTAAAAGACTTGGAAGTCAAGAGCAGAAAATTTAATATGAGGAAGCATCTGCATATAGAAGCATGAAATGGTAGCATGGTAAGTACTAGAAAATTATGAGGAATATGTTATAGGGAGTCAAGTACATCAGAACAGCATCACTGGGTTTGTTGGACATGCCTCAGAGCAACAGACATGGAGGCTCTCTACCCTAGGCTATCTGTATAAATGAGCCCTAGAGAATCCCAATCTCTAGTATTTACTTTCTTGAAATAACAGACATGTTTTATTAATCAATTTTGCATTACCATAACTGAAATAAGTGATTTTTTAAAAAGAGTTTTTTTTTTTTTAAAGAAAATACTTATTTGAATCTTGTTATTAGAGGTTTAAAATCCATCACACTCTGGAAAGCTCTTTGTAGCCCCTCAGTTAACATCACCAAAGGCCTGAAAGCACAGACCTAGAACAGAAATATCCATCATAAGTACTATGTCCCCAAGGACCTTCCTCAAGTGCCTACTTTCTCAGGAAATCTATGCCAACGTTTCTAGAATCTCCTTATTTAGTTTTATATCTCTTGCTATAATAAACACCATGACCAAAATCAACTTGAATAAGAATTTGGTTATTCCAGCTTACAGCTTGGAGTCTATCATGAAGGGAGTTCAGGTGGCAAAGGCTATGAAAACAAAATCTGCTTATTGCTTTACTTCCCATGGATTTCTGAATTTGCTTTGTTGTATCAGCCAAGACCATCTGTCCCAAGATGGTACCATCCACAGGTGTCTGAACCCTCCCACATGAACAATTAATCAAGAAAATTCCCCCACAGACTTACCTATAGGCCAGGTGATAAAGGCAATCCCACAGTTAAAATTCCCTCTCCCAGATGACTCTACCTTGTATCAAGTTAACAAGAATAGAAAAAGAAAAAGACAAGCCAGCATGGAGGGATTATTTTTACCATTTATTATAATATAAAACTCGGGGATAAATGTAAGATAAAAACCTGAGACAGTCACCATAGTCTCGACACACCCTCCACCCTTAGCCTCCTGGTTCCAAAAGCACTGTGTAACATTTTGGCCAGGCCTCTTCTTCCCCACTCTTTCACTTATCTTGAGTCCCCCAATGACTCTCTGATCCATTCAGGCAAGCTGAATGTGAACTCTGCTTCTTGAACCAAAAGCTCTATTCAACTGAAAAATAGACCATGACATAAACAAAATTTCAGTAACACCAGCACACTTCCAAAATAGGACTTAACCTGGACTCAAGTGTTCAATCTTATGAAATATTTCAGCTTCAAATCACCATATTTCTTAAAATTTTCAAAGATTATTATTGAGATACCAATTTGCTATATTCAACCAATCTGTTATTGAATGTCTACAAATTTTTATGTTTTGCTATATGACTCACATTTGGCAAATATAATAGAGTGGTATGCATGGTTGTTGGTTTCTCAAAGGAACTATCACAAAATAACCCCTCAGAAATGAGATTTACTAGAAGAAAGGATCTCAAGACCAGGATTCATGATTTTGTTTGAGAATGATTTAAAAAGAAATGAATGAACAATTTATTTAAAGCAATGTAAGAGGAACTAGAGAGATGGCATAGTGGTTGAGAGTATGTCCTGCTCTTGTGGAGGATACAGGTTTGGTGCCAGCCTGCACATGGTGCCTCAGAACCATCTGTAACTTCAGTTCCATGAAAGCCAACACATTCTTCGGGCCTCCAATGGCATTTGGCCAATACCTGGTACACATAATATATGTGCAGGTATTCATAAAATCAAAATTAACAAATCTTTGAATATATATTCATAATATGTATGTATATGGAGACACACACACATGCACACGCGCACACACACACACACACACACACACACACACACACACACACACACACAGAAAGAGAGAGAGAGAGAGAATAAATTGCCTTCATTAAAAGCTGGAGAGAAAGGCATTCTGTCACAAGCCTTTAATCCCAGCACTCAAGAGGGGATGGCTCCATGGTTAAGAGCACTAGCTGTTCTTCCAGGGGAACTGCATTCAATTCTCATCACCCACATGGAAGTTCACACCTGTCTGTAACTCCAGTTCCAGACCTTCTGACAGTCTCCTACAGACCTATACATAGGCAAAACACCAATGAATGTAAAAATCATATATTTAAATAATAAAACCTATTTGTTAAAAAACAGATTAAGAACACTGGAGAGAGAATTCTTTAACGAGGTAGCATATAAAAGGGTAAGAATAATAGAGAAAGCCTTCATCAGAGGGATGGCATATCAGGTCACACCCAAAGTAAAGTGACTCCATAGAAAGGCTCAGAGGGGATATCTGAGTTATATAAGCTTTGCGTTGTTGACAGGAAGTTTAAGGCCATATTATTTAAGGTCTCTAAGATGGCATATTTGGAAAAGGACATTGAGAGTCCAGGTTTAATCATGAATTCACTTGAAATTGTAAAACTACAGCAGAACATGGATTCTTAACTCTGTTCATGGTAGAAAGCTGCATGGGTGTGATGTATGGCAGAGTCAATTCAAGGTATGGATCTGGCTTACTAAGACTCACTGAAGTGTTAAAGTAGCAGGCCAATATTCTAACCCTACCTGGTGCTGTAACTCAGAGAAACAACCTATGACAAACAATAAGATAAAGAAAATCATGAGTATTCTTGTCATATCTGTTCTGCTGGGGCTAAGAGACAATAAAACCAATTCCCGACAGAGGGCCCTTCCTGAACTTTCCCATCTATGTTTCCTAGACACCTTCAAAGTCTGTTTGTACAAGAAAATATTATTAGATAATAGAGATGCTGAGAGAAACAAATGGAACATTTCAGCCTCTATATCTGCTGACCTGACTGATTTATGAGTTACGGAAAGTAACTTATAGAACTATTGACAATAGTTAGTTGCAATACCTTCACACTCTTAGATATTTATGCTAAGAGTGAAATGTATCTCAAATCCACTACCATGGAGTCTATTTTGGATCCCAAATCATAACTGAATATATACACAATTCAATAATTTAGGAGCTCTGTCTAGTATCTTTTGCGGCCAGTCTAACCTCTTATTAATTCTCTGATTTGCTCCACAAGTGATGATCTTTGAGAGATGTAGACAAGGAGGATGGTACTACGTCCCATAGTGAAGGTTGAGTGAAGGAATTAAATTGACAAACTGTAAAGATGTCTATAATTTCCACTCTATATTTCTTTGTTGGAGTCATTAATCACCTTTTGACAAATCCAATAGCCATCAAAGAAGTTTCTTTGTAATCAAATATTATTACTACAGAAACCCATGGATGGTCATGGTGCTCAGAACAAGTGACTGTGGAGTGCTTAGCCATAAGGAAAAAAAAAAATGTCACCTGTTCTGCTCTAAGACATGGGAAACCTAAAGAAAATGATTCATAAAAATTTAAGAGCCTGACAATGAGGAGATAGGCTATGGAATGCTTTCTTAGAGGAGTAATGTAAACATGGCAAGTTTGAAAACATAACAGTTACAGTGAGCTGCATCATATTTCTGATCTACATAATTCTACTTGGTATATCCCCATTGTAAGACACGATAACTGTGAATAAGGACATATTGTATTCTTAGGAATTCATACAATTTCCAAACATTTACATCTATGTTTAATAAGCCTTCTTATTAATTTTTCCTTATGTTTACATAGCAAGAAGTGGGGTGAACGTTTGTATGTTGATGACTATGTATCTGACTACATTTGCATAATTATTAGTTTTTCTATAAGTACACAGAGTGAGGAACACTCCAAGTTTTGGCTTTCTGTAAGTTTTTTCCAAGCACATAAAGATTTACACTGATCATCATCCTTGTGATTATTCCTCTAGGCTCGGACTTGTTCTATTACACATCTGCCCAGCAGAGGGCAATATTAACATGTTTATTTTGTCAAAGTCACCAGCCTTAGAGCTGAACATCACTGAAAAACTAGGAATGAAAATGTTTCCCAATTCTTGATGTACTAACGCATCTACTAATATTTTCAGGATTTTGATCACATGTGTGAGATTAGTCTGATCACATTTCATTAACGAAACCTCTGAAAGGTGATGATCCTGAAAATTCAATGTCATTAGAGGGGAGAAATGTTCTCCAGGGGCTCACTCCAGTTTATAAAAAGCAGCCCTGGTAGAAAAAGATCAAGGTCTTCTCAAAATTACCAAGAGTGAGAATGTTGGATGCTACAATATTAGTATTTATATTTCTATTTCCTTCTGTTTCAAAAATGAGTGTTTAGCAGGGTATGTCATTTGCAGAAATATCCACAGATCACAAATTGTCACAACACACTTGTTTTTCCAGGGCTTTACATGCTCAGGGACATTTGATTAGACTGAAATGTATGAACAAAGCTTTAGTTGAATAGCTGTTAGAAGAAAGAGGTGGAAGATCTGGGGCCTCAGGTTTTCTGATGTACATTATCGTCATCCTTAGCTGAGATTTATCATGGAAAAAATAAATACCACACGCTACAGAGTAGAACTTGTCATCCACGCGAGTCAAATTAAACCTAGCTATTAGGAAACATGTGAGGATTTCTCTTGATTAAAAGCTTGCAACACTGTAGAGAAAACAAACAAACAAACAAAAAACATCAAGAGCTTTGGGTCTTTACCAACTTAAGACTATAGATAAGTGAAAGGACACATGTATTTATGAGACAAGGGCATCCTAGGCTACATGTTGCTGTTTGCGTATCTGGTCTTCAGAAACCACAAATGGCTCAGTTTGTTTTAGAGAGAATGAACTTCAAAAAGAGGTTTGTGGTTAGAGACACAGACCAGACAATGAAATGGATTTGCTGGTGCAAACTGTCAACTTGTTGCTACTTTGTGTCTAGGATGGGAAACAGCTGAGGCTCCAAGCTAAAATATAGCATCATTTTTCTTCTGGATGTTTTAGTTTAAAAGAAGCACCTTTCCTTCCTTCCTTCATTATTTCTTTTCTCCTTCTCCTCTTCTATTTCTTCTTGACATGGTCTTTTCCCCCTTTGTATAGTGTGCATGGTATAAAAATATACTAGAATCTTGCTTCATTCTTTCATTCTTTTCTTCTTTCTATCCTTTCTTTCCTCCTCTTCTTTCTCATCCTCCTTGTGCCCTGCTTCTTCTTTGTTGTCATCTTTATCTTCTTTGCATGGAAAGTAATATGAAGATATTCTCACATCTTCGATTTACTAATTTCTATCTCCTTTCATCTTTCCTTCCATACTTTTAAATGAAGAAATTGTTGTTATCCAGTCTCCAGCATCCCTTGCCGTTCCTCAAGAAGAGAGGGTCACTATCATCTGCAGGACCATGTCAAATGACAATTCTGCAAACTTCCACTGGTATCGGCAGAAGCAGAGAGCAAATCCTAAGCTCCTGATTTATGTCATTTCCAATCTGACTTCTGGAGTCACAACTCATTTCAGTGGCAGTGAGCCTGTGACATCTTACTCTCTCACAATCAGCAACATCGTGGTTGAAGATGCTGCCACTTACCACTACCAACAGAAGAACAGTGTCCCATTCACAAGGTCTACAAAATAGAGGAAAAAAATCTTTCACCTTCTCAGGACCCAGTGGCTTTTCCCTCAGATGATGCAATATGGTCAAGAATTTGATGGATATAGGGCAGATTCTCTCAATATTTCTGCAATGGAATCAAAGCTGAGTTTCACTGAAAGACCTTAAGAAGTCCCTCTGTCCTAAAAAGAATAGAAAATGTGTAGATGGAAATAATGGGTAAGACAACCACAGTCCCCATCTTTGTAACACTCTGTGCAGAAGAATATTTGAGAGCTTTGATTCAGATATCCTCAGCTTGGCACTGGTCCTGTGGAGGATATCTTTGGGCTTTTGAGAATATATTCAAGGCTTTATGATCCATATTTTCATATCACTTTCCAATTTCTGGAGGAGTGACAGCTCTGCCTCAGAACAGTCCTTCATCAAGACTCTCTGTCTCCATGGGAAAGACATAAACAATGAAAGCAGAGTTATTTACCAATTCTTCTTCTGGTGAATAATGTGGATAGTATCTTACTGCAACTTTGTAGAATGTATCACTGTGGAAATGTTACATATTTCCTTTGTCTGTACCTAACAAACAACCACTATCATAAAACTTGCAAATTATGACCAAAGATCTTGATACTATAATCTAAAGTGTGTGTTAAGGACATTTTATAATATAGTATTTAAATTTTAGAATCTAGAGGTACACACCATTTACATATACTCGTATACAGAGGTTACAACTATGTTCCTACATACAATAATTCACCTGACTAATTAATAAACAGATTTTAAGCCATTACATATTCAATACAATTCTTCTTTCAGATTTAAAATATTTACCTCTTCCCTGCACTGGAGTTTATGGGTGTTGTGATTTTTCTTACCCACAGGCTATTGCTGCTTTGCAGTAGTAACAACTTGTTGCTACAACAGCCCTGAGAGAACGGTGGAGACACAAAACCCTACAATGAACCACATTAACTAAGGGGCATGAAATAGCCTACAATTTGTTATAGAACTAGGGGATGCCTTCACATTGGATGACCTTGACACAATATGGCCAAATACTAGTTCTAATCATATACATGCTTAGGATGATCCAGAGATTAAGTATAAAAATGTATTTTTCGTTAATTCTCTTGCCAACCTACATGGTTTTATCTGATGTAACTCAAATATGTATTGAATGTGTTGGAAGTAATAAATTCTGTACTCCATTAACTTTTGTAACTATGGTTAATGTATTGTCATTAATATTTTCTAACTGGCTTCCAAACATATTTATTTCCTGAAAAGTCTGGGTCTCATGTAGCTCTGACTGGCTTCCTATTGTAGTCAATAGTGACCTTGAAATTCAGGAATCCCTGCTTCTAACTTCCAAGATCTGGAACTACAAGAATGCATCACCATGCCAAGTTAATGCAATGATATGATTGTAATCCAGGGTTATTTTTTCAGAGTAGGCAAGAAGTCCATGATTAAGCTACACCCTGGCATATTTTATTACTTCTTGATAGCAAGAATTGGACTGCATATCTGTATGTTCCTGCACATATTTATGTACGGTGGCAGAATTCTTACTAAAACTGTTGATCATTCATAGGAAGAAACATTCCTAGAATTTTTCATTAACGTTTGTTTAGTGCATTACAATTTGCCATAAATCACTGTCCACCTTCTTGGGTCCCCATTTGGACAAAATTCCATCCTGTTCTTATTTTAAAACTCTCTCCAATAGGGGAGACATTAATAAATGTCTATCCAGTCAGAATCACCAGCTTTTGACCAACAAACATTGGACGACTAATGACAAGAGAAGGTTCTAGTTTCTGATTCATTTGGCTTGTAGCATTTTCTCCTAGACCTGCCCACTTATATGAGAGTGGTCCTAGTACTTTACTTACCCACTGTTAGTCAGTAGAGACTGGAGATGCTGACAAATTCCTTATGACATAGATGGAGAAAAGCCTGTCCTAGGGCTCTGGCCCTGAACAATGATCTTCAGGAACAGGGAGGGTGGAGTCAGTGTGATGCCTGCTTTTTTTCCCCTTCACTTACTATAGTCCAGTGCAGAGCTGATGCAGCAGCTAGATTGTGGATTCTTATAAACTGAATGGAGGATCCTGGTTAGTACCCTAAAGAGTTTCTAAAGTTGAGAACATAAGGTCCAGAGGAATAAATCCTGTCAGAAAGAAAACATTTTACCTCATACAGCTGACATCCAATTCTCCAATGATCTCAAAGAATCATTATAGAAAGTGATATACCTGAAAGGCATGACATTTCATTGGCTTTTGAAAAGTCTCTTTTGTGCATTTTTCCAAACTTGAATATCCAATCTTAAACATTGCTTTGGGTATACATCTATGAAAATTAACAATTTTTCCTTGTTGCTTTTTTTCCTATATGGAAGACTGTCCTCAGCGTCTTAGAATTGAGACAGGAAACCATATTATTTCTTTATTTGGGGACATGAAGTAACTGGCTGTGATGGAATGTGATTGTGAACTTCATGATCTCCAAATCCTCTTGTTACTGCTGTGAGAATGATCTGAGGACCTGTACTTTCCCCACACTAAATAAACATCACTTTCATGTGTTGTTTCCTTTTGTAGTTCTCTAGTCAATATGCAGACAGTACTCTATGGAGCAAACACATGATGTTAGAATTAGGCATGCCCTATTAGTGATAATGTGTCTTTCTACTAAGGAATCTCATCATTTTACACACTTTTATGGATAAGACATTGTGCATGTCATGGAGGTTTAAACAACAGTAAAATAATTAGATTGTAGTTTGACTGTATTGTTATTTTCTCTATGGCAATGGCATGAGCTGGAAAATAGGCTTCTAGAGGATTTTGACTATTACACGTTCAGTGTGGACAGTTACTGACCCAGTGTTTTAAATTGTATCTTGTGTCCAATAAGAACTATAGGATGTTCTGAGAATGAAACTTCATGAAGGAAATGAAGGTATAGGTAGCCAGCTGAAAACACTCAGACTCTGTATCAATCCAACATGATGCAAGTGAAGTCTTAATTCTCAAAGAATAGAATAGAAGATTGGCTTCTCTGTTGATTTCCCCAGGGGTAGGACAGGTTCAGCACACGCAAACACTGACTTCCACCAGCTCTCTTGACATGAGGTGTGAGTACTATGATTTAAGCTCTGCTTGTATGTAGAGAACAAATACACTCTATATAACCACTGTGTGGGTGAGTGTTCTGTAGCAAAGTCATATAAGATTCTACAAAGAAGATGAAAGTCAGTATGTGGTTGGGGTGAGTTTTAGAAACAGATAATGAAAAGGAGAAAATAATAAATGGGACTGTGTGTTTGCAAAATGGCCATAAGTCACATAAAATGATAATTTTCAGGGTCTGGTTGAAAAAATGGCTCCAAGAGCACTTTTTGTTCTTGCAGAGAAATGAGGCTTAATTCCCATTTCCCACATGATAGTTTGAAACAATTCCAGTTCCAGGAGATATGTCACCCTTTTCTGACCTCTGTGGGAACCAGACATACTGGTGTTGAAACATCCACCAAAATGGTCATACACATTTATCAGACTCCACATCTTTAAAACCTTAATTATAATACTCCCATACTCAAGACTCAGGGAAAAGTTGTAACTGTGATGAAAAGATTGTAAGAGCCATAGGATCAGGGACCTTGCTGAGATATTTTTGCCTCCTAGTAACATCAGGAACTTATACTTGTAAATTCTCACCAACACTACTATACTCATCAAATAAGAGCTGAACAGGGAGGACATCAAAAAGCATTCAAAGCTGGATGGGGAAAAGTCCATGAGGCTTTGATTCCCCCCAAAGGATTACAGACAACTGAGTAAAACTGGAAGCAGGAGAGGGACTCTTCCCCAGGAAAGAGCACACCAATTGGTTGCTCAGGGCCCAATGATCAGACCTGAAAACATACAGCAAGTATCATTATATATAGTTAACTGTTTACATTTAGGAATATTCATATATACACAAGTATATTCATAAAGTAATACAGTAATAAAAAGGCTATGAATTTGAAGGAGGGTATGGGGAGGTGTTAGGAGGATATAGGGGGAGGAAAGGAAGAGAGGAATGCCTTAGTTAAATACAATCTCATAAATAAATAGAAAAGAAGAAATAGCTGCCTGGCCTAAAAAACATCTACAGCTACCTTTGAAAGGGTCTTGTAAGGATTTATGTACTTTCTAGAACTGCACCATATCTGACACAGTCCCTGCTATGGAGGGAAACATAACAAGGAAATTCTACATTGAACATGACAGATATCAAAATAAAGTGCAACACTTGAGTGCTGTTGTTCTTTGTTGTCCAAAGAGGAGCACATTCCTACAAATGAACCTGTACTGTCTTTCTGATCTGATACATAAGAGTGCCAGAGGCCTGTAATAAGTCACCAGCTTGTCCAATCGCCATTGCTGATTTGCATGTGCCCAAAGCACAGCCCATTGCCCTAAGGACTTCTTCATAGTCAGGTCACACCCTGTGCCTATGGCTGTGCTCAACCATTGCTGATTTGCATGTGCCCAGAACGTGCCTGCTCCCCTTCTTCATAGTCACGTCACTCCTGTGCTGGAGTCAGCCTCACACTGTCACAGCACAGACATGAGGGTCCCCACACAGCTCCTGGGGTTGCAGCTGCTCTGGCTTTTAGGTAAGGGATTTTAATTGCTATGAAGAAATTTCCAAATACACTGGATATTTATTCAGTCGAGTCTAGTCAGTACTTCACTGTCTCTGTGAAAGACTTTTTCTAGTAGGATTAATTGTATACAAATTTATTCTCAATTTTCCAATCTCAGGTGCCAGATGTGACATCCAGATGACACAGTCTCCAGCCTCCCTGTCTGCTTCTCTTGGAGAAAGTGTCACCATGACATGCCAGGCAAGTCAGAACATTTATGGTTATTTAGCATGGTATCAGCAGAAACCAGGGGAACGTCCTCAGCTCCTGATCTATAGTGCAAGCAGCTTGGTAGATGGGGTCCCTTCGAGATTCAGTGGCAGTGGATATAGCACACAGTTTTCTCTCAAGATCAGCAACCTGCAGTCTGAAGACGTGGCAACTTATTACTGTCAACGGCATGATAATGTTCCTCCCACAGTGATACAAGTCATAACATAAACCCCCAAGGAAGCAGAAGTATGTAGCCTGGCTTCCCCAGATGTTTCTCCTGGTGGGTCACCCACTGAAACTGTTTCTCAGATGTTAGAACATTTTTAACACAGTTCATGATGAATATTTTTTTATTGGTACAAGAGGCTAACCAGTCCTCTCTATAGTCTATCGTTCTTTCAGTTCATTCATAGCACTACAGAGTAACAATGTCTTTTCTACATTAACAGTGGACACAGTAGTTCCCTGTGAAGAGTCTGAGATGTATCACTAGTTGGGACTTATACAGAAGAGTGGAAGCTTCTGTGGATATTCCAGCACATTATCTTTATGTACAGAAAGTTAACTTGCAGATGCCAGTATTCCAAAGGGAGGGAATCATTAGTGAGAGAAGCTGATAGTAGAAAGGATTCCTGAATTTCTCACAAAGGCTAGAGCACAAGTGTCAGAGAAAGGGATGGCTGCTTAGCTATGATCTTCTGCTGTGTCTCCAAATTCCAGCAGTGTGTGTTGATGCTTTCACGTATCTGCAGCAATTCACACAGAATTCTTCTGGCTCCTCTGTCCACTAGTCTGCTTACAAGAATCAACAATATTGAAACACATGCCTATGACTTTTAATCTCACTGTGTGCATTAGAATATAAACTTTTCTATATGAAATTATAGAAAGTAAAGGCTTGTCTTAAACACGCTTCCAGAAGTGATATTGGTGATGACTTGATATTCCAGAGCATACTTTTAGGAAAACAAAACAAAACAAAACAAAAAAACAGCGAAAGTGATCTATACTCCTCTCTTTTATTCTGTCTCTCTCCTAAAAATATTATCTGTCATCTGCAAACATATTTTCAGTCTCTTCATGATGTCTCATTCATCTTCCTGTCTGTGTACCTAAAGTTTACATGGACTTAATTATTGCAGTTTTATATAAAAAAGAACAAACAAGTAAGAAATTATAATTCCACATTTCTATGAATTTCTCAGTTATTCTGTCCATTGAATTTCTATGTAAATTCTAGACTGAGTGTGTCAACTTTTGATACTCCATAATATTAATTGCATTAAATTTAATTCATGTGCCAATTTAAGAAAATATACAGTTAGGTGTTTCATTGGAATGAAAAGAATGCCTATTGGTTAAGAGGAATTGTTGCACTTGAAAAGGACCTTGGTTTGCTTCTCAGCACCCACCAGGCAACACACATCTATCTTTAACTTCAGTTCTAGAGGATCTAGCACCTTCTGTAGCCTCTAACGGTACCAGGCATGCAAACTGTGTACTTACATACATGCTGACACAACACTCATGCATTTAAAAGTATTGTTAAGGCAGCCTTGCTGAAGTTAATCATCAGTTCTAAGACTTTTTGGGTAATAGCTTTGGAATTTCTTATGTATCAGAACATATCATCTGCCTAACTGAGTGCTTCTAGCTAAATCCGTTCATAAATTATTCTATCTCTGTGACTGGAGATCCCAGAAATCTCAAAATAACATAGGAAATTAGGAAAATTATTTTCCTGCTGTCTATTTTCAGTGTTTTTCTTCCATGATTTATTTCCTATTTTCTTCTTTTGTCTTAGTGCTCTAGGATTCCCAGCACTACACTGAAGAGTATTGCAGAGAGTGAGCATCCTTGTGTTGTTTCTGGTGTGCTTTGGATTTTTCCCATTTACCATGATGCCAGCCATAGCCTTAATATGTAAAGCCTTTATCGTGTTGAGTAATTTTCCCTCTATCGCTAGCCATCTCATCACTTTTAATACAAAGAAAGTGATTTCTTCCATAGGACGTTTTGTGTATATTTAAGATGAACATATAGTTTCTATCTTTGTGTCCATTTATATAATGAATTAGGTTTAATGATTTACACATATTGGACCATCCTTGAATATCTGAATGAAACAAACTTGATTATGATGAATCGCTCTTTTAATCTTGGATTCACTTTGCAAGTATTTTATCGAGCTTTTTTTCATCTATGTTGATCACATAATATACAGTGTTTGTTGTTGTGTCTTTATCTCATTTTGAAACCAGTGTAAAATATTTTGAAAAGATTCCTTCCTTTCCGATTTTGTTGAATAATTTAAGTAGCAATAATCTTGTTGGGATATATGAGTAATTTTACGCAATTTTTCAATACTTGGTAAAATTCTGCACATAAAAAATAAATAAAAGTATTGTTAAAGAGATTCATATTACAAACACAGATAGCTTCTTTGTTCATTTGTATGCTCTTTAATGTACAAGGCCTATTCTGCTGTCCTCAGTGTATGTGGAATATTTTTTTTTCTTTTTCTTTAGACTTCTGTCATACAATACATCCCAACCACATCCTCCTCTCCCTCCACTCTTCCCAGCACTGTCCCCCCAACTCCCTTATTCCCAAATCCATTTCTCCTCCATTTCTTTTCCAAGAGCAGAACTCTTTTTGCATCAATGTCCATGAGGGAGATTGGTCTGTAGTTCTCTTTCTTTGTTGTATCCTTGTTTGTCTTATGAATCAGGGTAATTGTAGCCTCATAGAAGGAGTTTGGTAATGTTCCTTCTGTTTCTATTGTGTGGAACAATTTAAAGAGTATTGGTATTAACTCTTCTTTGAAGATCTGGTAGAATTCTGCATTGAAACCATCTGTTCCTGGGCTTTTTTTTTTTTTTTTGATTGAGAGACTTTTAATGACTGTTTCTATTTCCTTAGGGGTTATTAGTCTATTTAAATAGTTTATCTGGTCTTGATTTAACCTAGGTATGTGATACCTATCCAGAAAATTATCCATTTCTTTTAAATTTTCCAGTTTTGTGGAGTAGAGGTTTTTTTTTTTTTTATTTTGCAATACAGCTCAGTTCTATATATCAGCCACGGATTCCCTTGTTCTCCCCCCTCCCGCCGCCCTCACCTTCCCCCCAGCCCACCCCCTATTCCCACCTCCTCCAGGGCAAAGCCTCCCCTGCGGACTGAGATCCACCTGGTAGACTCAGTCCAGGCAGGTCCAGTCCCCTCCTCTCAGGCCAAGCCAAGCGACCCTGCATAGGCCCCGGGTTTTTTTACTCAGATTTTCTATTTCCAGCATTCCCTCTGTTTGTGTCTTTTTCATTGTTTCTATTTCCCTTTTCAGGTCTTTGACTGTTTCCCTCATCTGTTTCATTGCTTTTTCACGGTTTTCTTTAAGGGATTTATTGTTTTCTTATGTTGTATTTGTCTTTTCCTCTAGTTTTTTTTATAGATTTCTTCCCATTTTTGTTTGACTTTTTATTTTTTTATTGATATCTTCCCCTTTTTGTTTATCTTTTCCTCAATTTCATGTTTTGAATTTTCTTTAAAAGCCTCTAGCATCTTCATGATGCTATTCTTAAGGTTGCTTTCCTCTGCTTCTTCCACTTTTTGATGTTCAGGTCTTAGGGTTGGAGGAGGGCTAGGTTCTGGTGATGCTGTATTGCTCTTTATGTTGTTATATGTACTTCTGCCTTGACATCTGCCCATCTCCTCATGGATTCATTCTTGGTCTTATCAGAGCTCTTGGTCCCATCAGAGCTGACATATTTGGCTTTTCAGGAAGCCTCTCTTGATCCAATGAGAGGTGGCAGATTCTACTTCTCAGAAAGCCACTCTTGGTCTAATCAGGGTTGGCAGATTCCCTGTCTCCTGAGTTTACTCTTGGTCCAATGATGGCTCTTTGTCCAGTGAGAGCGCTCTTTCTCTGGGCCAGGTGGGAGCTCTCTGGGCTAGATGAGAGCTCTCTGGGCTTGATGTGAGCTCTCTGGGCCAGATGGGAGCTCTGAGCCAGATGGGAGCTGGGGGTTGGTGTCCAATTCTCAGGAAGTGGGGAGGAGTATCTTGGGCAGATGGGTGTGGGGACAGGGCATGTAGATTGCAGGGTCCACTGGGGGATCTTGGAGAAGGAGAACCTTCCTGTGGGAGCCCTGCTGCTGGCCAGCAACTGGGGCCAATTTGGGCAGGTCTTCCCAGGGAAAGGCTGGTGCCTAGGGATGGGACCTAGGGGCAGGCCTCCCTGGGTATGTCACCCAGGTGCTCACCTCTGGTCTAGATGGGAGTTCTGGGCTGCATGTGAGCTGGGGGCTGGTTTCCAGTTCTCAGGAAGTGTGTGTGGGGGGGTCTATTTATTTATTTTAAATTGTACATTTTTTCTTTTTCTTTTTCATTTTATTGAAAAGAGATTTTTGGTAGTCCCAGTTGCAGGCCAGCAGGCACGACTCCTGAGGGGAGACCCGCCCTCCCCATAATCTACAAGTAATCTCCCTGTAATCTACAAGTCCCATTCTGTCCCACAAACCACCCATCCACCTCATTTGCTCCCTGAGACACAGACTGTGCCAGCTTCATTTGGATCAAGAGGTGAGTGACAGTTCTCCCAGCCAGTCAGCCCAGTCTCTAGGCCCTGGAGCACAACATGTGCCCCACCACTCCCAACATTGCAGCCTCCATTGCAGGAAAGCAGGCAAGACTCCTGTAGGCAGACTTTCCCACCACCACCACCCCACGTTGGACCCTGAAATCTTCACATGTCCCACTCTATCCCCCAAACCCACCCATCCCCCAAGATCCAGAGGATCCCTGAGACAAAGACACTACCAGCACCAGTTGGACCAAGAGTGCCTCCCTGAGACACAGATATCACTTGTACTGATTGTAGAAATAGGTAGGCACCAGTGCAAGAATACATTCAACAACATAAGTGTAATATGACACCACCAGAATGTAGTGCAACAGAGAAATCAAGATATTATCCACATTACTTTTCTCCTTTGTGTGTATGAAGATTTGCATAAAAGTCTCTGATACTTATTTAATTTCTAGTTAATATTTAAAATATCAGTCTAATGCAAAGATTCCTATTTTCTCCAGTAAGTATATTAGGGTAATTTTTGTGTTTTTCCAACACTTCTAGTCTGAACAATTGATGTCTCATGAAATTGGATTCAATTTATAATCATCTGATCCCTTCCTGCTTATAAAATTTCATAGTTGAAAAGTTTAGATTAAAAAATTGATTTTCTCTTAAATTTGTGAAATTTAGAAGTTTTAGCTGTTTCGAGTTATTAAGTAATACATTCCTTCTATGATATAAGAAATAATCTATTATGCAACTTTATCTACATAAATCCACAGAGAGTTATGTGTCCATATTTCTACATAAAAGTATATGAATATAAATATTAAATGTTATAATGCTATTTCAAAAATCCTTTTATATATTTTCTTTCAACTGAATTTCCTTACATTAAATACAATGAGTTAGAACACCTGAAAGACAATTTACATGCAGATGTTTCCAAAAATTGAATCTTCTGCTTTTGACTTCCAAGTCTCTTAATAGAGTCCCCAAGTGAGAAAACTGGAGTAGAAAATAATTATCTCTGAAGTATACTTTCAGCAGAATTAGTGAAGATGAGGGGATAACAGGAGAAATAATTATAAATATATTACATCCTCATTAAGTCACACAGTGAGCATAAAAGGAGGAATGACATTTATACACAGCGATCTTTAATAGTATGTACTCACCCATAAGTGGATAGTACATGTGAGGGAAGGGATGTCCAGACTCCAACCCACAGCTCCAGAGAGGCTAGCTAACAGGGAAAGACCCTAGAAGGGACACATGGATGGCCCAGTGAAGGAGAAGTGGGTAAGATCCACATGAGCAGACTGGGAGTAGGGTGATGGCTGAAGCCAAGGAGTGGGGTATGAAACAGGAGGGTCGAGCTGGAACAGAGACGAAGGGCAGGGAGGGAGATGCCACGGTAGATAAGGACGTCATGGGAATAGGAAGAGACAGGGTGCTGGGGAGGCTCTCAGGAATCCACAAGGATGACCCTACCTTGGAGTGCTGGCAGTGGCCTAGAGGGTGCCTGGACTGGTCTACTCTGGTGACCAGTCTAGTGAATACCCTAATCATCATCATAGAGCTTTGTCCAGTGACTGATAGAGGCAGATGTAGAGATTCATGGCCAGGTGCCAGGCTGAGCTCCAGGAATCCAATAGATGAGAGACAGGAGGGATTCTGCAGGTGGGGGACGTGGAGATCATCATGGGAAGATGACTGACCACACCAGTGGAAGTCCATGAACTGTAGACTAGTGGCTGTGAAGCACCTATAGGACTGGACTAGGCCCTCTGGATATGGAACATGGTTGTTTGGCTTGAACTGTTTGGGGGCACCCAGGCAGGGAGATCAGGATCTGTCCCTGGTACATGGGCAGGCTTTTGGGAACCCGGTGACAGTGATGTGATGCCTTGCACAACCTTGGTGCAGTGGGAAGGGGCTTGGACCTGCCTAGGCTCAGTGTGCCGGGATCTGCTGACTCCCCATGGGAGACCTTAATTTGGGGAATCTGGGGATGTAGGGAGGGAGGGCTGGAAGGTGGGAGGAGGGGGGATCTGTGGGTGGTATGTAGAGTGAGTAGAAAATTTCCTAATAAAGAAAAATGAAAAAAAAAAAACTTTTTCTTTTCCTGAAAACACAAATATCTTCCTGTTCCCAGTTTTCAGGAACGCAGATGGCTTTCTATGAAACTTCTTGTTACACAGATGCCACTGTTGCCTTCTGGACTAAAGTTAAGCTATAACCCTTAATCTTGCATTGTTTCCTATAAAATTGCTCAATTAGGGACACAGCCATGACATGTAAGAGTTAGAATAAGAGAAAGTAAAAGACTGTAATATTGGCCAACTACAGAGGGACAAATGGAAATAAGTAAGGGCTGCAAATTAACTATTATTGTGTTGCAGGCAGATAATAGTATCAACTCAGCTTCAAACCACTGCATTTCACAAAAATTTCAAAGATCATTATTGAGATACCAATTCCCTGTATTAAACCAATCCCTTCTTGAATGTCTACAAGATCGTCTGTTTTGCTATATGATTCACAGTTGGTAAATAAAACATAATGGGTGGCATAACTGTTAATTTGTCAAAGGATCTGGCACATAACAAGCCTTAATGAATAAGGTTTATTAGGATAAAGTGTCTCAAGACCAGGTTCCGTGACTTTGTCTGAGAAAGATTTAAAAATAAATAAATAAACAATGTATTTTATTCAGTGTAAGAGGAGCTAGACAGATTGTTTAGTGGTGGAGAATAGTTCCTGCTCTTGCAGAGGATATAAGTTGGTTGCCAGCAACCACATGGTGCTTCAGAACAATCTGCCACTCCAGTTCCAGGTAAGCCAACATCCTCTTCTGGCTTCCAATGGCATTTGACCAATACCTGCTGCACATAACATATGTGCAGGCACTCATAAAATCAAAATTAACAAATCTTTATATATATATATATATATATATATATATATATATATATGTATATACATGCATATATATATATATATATATATGAAGAGAATAAATTGCCTTCATTAAAAACTGAAGAGAAGGGTATTCTGTCACAAGCCTTTAATCCCATTACTCAGGAGGGTATTCTTCAACGTTTAAGAGCACTGGCTCTTCTTCCAGAAGAAACTGATTCTATTCCCAGCACACATATGGTGGCTCACATCTGTTTGTAACTCCAGTTCCAGGGCTTCTGACACTCTCTCTCACACATATATGCAAGTAAAACACCAGTGCATGTGAAAATAATTATGTATTTAAATAATGAAGCCCATTTGTTAAAAAAGAAATTAAAAAATAACTGTAGAAGAAATTCTTTAATGGGGTAGCTTGAAAGAAGAGTAATAATGATAGAGAAGGCTCTCATGAGAGGGATGGCATATGGGGTGATATCCCCCAAAGAAGTGGTTTCATAGAAAGGCACCAAAGGGGATATCTAGGTTTTATAAGCTTTAAATTGTTTGCCTTGTGATGTAAGGAGTCTAAAATGGCATAGTTGGTAAAGAACGTTGAGAGTCCAAGTTTGATCATGAATTCACTTGAAATTGTAAAACTACAGTAGGACATGGATTCTTAACTCTGTTCGTGGTAGAAAGCTGCATGGGGATATGATGTATAGCAGGGTTTCTTCAGGATGAGGATCTGGTTTTCTAAGACTCACTGAAGGCTTAAAGTGACAGACCAATATTCTAACCCCACCTGGTGCTGCAACTCAGAGAAATAAAACACAATAAACACTAAGATAAAGAAATCAGTGAGAAATCTTTTCATATCTGCACTACTGGGGCTAAGAGAGAATAAAGACAATTTCTGATACAGGACCTTTACTCAACTTTCCCATCCAAGTTTCCTAGAGAGCTTAAATGCCTATCAGTATCAGAAGATATTGTTAGATGGTAAAGATGCTGAGAGAAACAGATGTGACATTTCAGCCTCTGTATCTGCTGACCCTGAGTGATTTATATTATGAGTTCTAGAAGGCAAGTTTAATACTATTGACAGTAATAAGATGTAATAGCCTCAGACTCCTAACGTCTAACCTTTATTTTTAAATTATATATTACCTTTTAAATGAGTCACATAAGCACAATACCCTAAAGAGAATTAGAAACATACATAATGTGTATCAAAATTATCTTTAAATTTGTATCAATAAAGCAAAATCTGTAACAATGTAAAATATTTTGAGATTAATAGTTGTTTTTTGGAATAAAGTAGATTCAGTAATGTACCCTTTTATCTCATTGTTTCTATATCATATCCATCTTTTTTCCTTTAGAAAAAGATCTTTGAATTTATCTCTTTCGTTTAGCTTTCTTTTTTACTATGACCAAAAACAACTTGTTACCAGTCCCCCTAAACAATGACAGACCTTCATAATCCATTGAATAACCAAAACCCACCCATTCCCCATCTTTTTGGAACATAGGTGTCATTATCCAGACTACATCCTGTTTTCTATGTGCACTAGTATCTTTGCGTGAACCTTGAAAAAATCAGTATAATTGTTAAGTCTTCACTGGAGTAGTTTGTAAGGTTGAACCATACCAGCCAGCAACCTTGAAGCTATTTTAGATTAAGAATTCTAAGGAGACTGTAACAGGCACTTCAAGATGTTAGATCACCTGGGCCATCTATTTTCATTGGTGTCTAGTCTCCTTGTTCTGAAGAAACAAAAAAATTTAAAGGTAACATACATTTCTGTATTAATATGAGTATAGAATGTATGTTGTACAGAAGTAAGCTAAAGATAATTTTTTGTTTTATGTTTGAGCAGGCAAAATATACATTACATGTTTTGAAGTTTTTCTAGTTTATTTATTTATGTCTATAGTCAGGATTTTCAGGGATTCTTCCTTGATTAAACCTGATCCATATCAACCTGGAATGCACCCATATATTCTCATTTACTGGGGAAATAAAACTATAACCTCTTCAACAGAGCAATACATGCTTTCACTTCCATTTTGAAGTCAAGATATTTTTAAAATATATAGGCTAGTTTAATATAGCAGCTTTCATAATCCAGTGTCTCTTAGAAGCCAAAAAATTGAAAAACAACACAATAACATATAGGATCAAGACTCCCTGTGTATTTTCCATCTCCTCATGGCATATATATATATATTATATTAAAGTTTTATATATATATATATATATATATATATATATATATATATATATATATATATATAACTATTTCTTTTTCAAGATTTTTCTTTGCTATTTTTAAACTGTTTTTATTTTATGATGATGATGATATATATATTTTTTTTTTCTGTCCCTATCCTATGTATATTTTGAAACACACTTCAATTTGTCTAGAGGTTTTCTTCCATCTGGATCTGTCTTTACTGAGCATCTGTATTGTTCTTTGACCACATGAGATGAATCTTAAACTGCCATGTTAGTCACTAGCAGGCTCAGCTTAGTGCATGCCTTAGTGAGTGGCATTGGCAGCCAGCTCCTCCCCACTTGGTTCCTTAAGAGCTTAGCTTTATGGTGGAGATATCGGTAGGAGCCACATTACTGCCCCAGCTCTGGGAAGATGTTGGATCCACTCTGCCACCAAGCAGCTTGCTTCCTACTGCTTATAAACCCCATTTAAGTGTTCAGTAGCAAGGCCTCTTCAAAGAGTCAGGCTGGGTTTGCTGCTAGAACCTAGCCAAGGAAGCTACCTTTTTTTTTTTTTTTTTTTTTTTTTTTTTAAGGAGCTGAGCCTCTGCTTGTTGCTAACACGATAGCCTACCTGATAAAAGACAGTTATCTAATCAGTAATCCATTTTTGGCTCCATTTTTGTGTGCTTGGAATCTTTTTTTATGCTTTTTTTGGGTCTTATGTGGAAATTCCAGCCCTACATTTGAACGCTTTTTGTATGTGGACATTTCTATCCCACCAGCCAATTCCCAAATAACCACACAAAGATTTATGATTAATTATTATAAATGCTTGACTGATAACTCAGTCTTGTTACTAACTCTTACACGTTAAATCAACCCTTATTTTTTAATCTACACTGCCATGTACATTGGTACCTTTTCTTAGTACAACAAGTTTATTACTTGCTTCCTCTGCATCTCTTTGTGACTTTCCAGACTCTTCCTCTTCTACTTTGCTCTCTCTTTTTGTCTGCCAGTTCTGCCTGACCTCTACTGTCCAGCAATTGGTCATTCAGCTTCCTAATTAAAACAATCACAGTGACATATATTCACTGTGTTAAAGAATATTCCACACTACATGATTTTATTTGATGTATCCCCAATGTATGAAATAATATCTATGAATAGGGACAGAATGTATTTGTAGGACTTCACACACTTTCCACACTTTTGCATCTATGTTTAATAAGCCTTCTTTTTGCCAATCTTTCCTTATTTCTTTATAGCAAGAAGTGGGATGAATGTTTGTGTTTTGACAACTGTGATTCTGACTGTATTTGCATGATTATTCATTTTTCTCTGAGTGCACAGAGTGAGGTACACTCAAAGCTTTGGCTTTCCATATGTTTTGTTTTCTAAATGCACTAGCATTTACACTGATCATCCTTGTAGTTAGTCCTCTAGGCTCTGACTTGGTCTATTACACTTCGCTCCAGCAGAGGGCAATACTAAAATACATTTATCTGGGTTTATCCAACCCTAGTGGTCATTGCTGCTTGGTCTTTGAGGAAAATTGCATCAGGACTTTATTTATTTGTGTGTACTCGCACTTAAATTTACAATCTAAGGAGTTAGATGTGACATCCTGATGACCCAGTCTCCATCCTCCCTGCTGGTATCTCTATGACACAGTTATCTTCACATGTCAGGCAATTCAGAATACTAATATTTACTTTTGCTGATATCAGAAGAATCCAGGGAATGTTCCAGAGATCTTATCTGTGATGCATTCCATCTTGGGTTCCCATCAGGGTTTTTTTTGGCAATGATTCTGAAATAAATTTGGCCTTCACCATCAGAGCCTGGTGCATGAAAATGCTGCAACTTACTAGTGGCAACAAAGCTATAATACCCTCCCACAGTGCTTCAGTTGTTCTTCCTGGTCTCCCACCTGCTGACCGCTTCTCTCATATGTGGTCAGGTTTTGAAGATTACTGAGAAGTTTTGGTGGAAAGGCCCCAGGAAACTGATGTTTACATAGATTTGCATACTTAAATCTCAACCCACAAAGGACATATATGATAATGTCTCTAATGATTCTCTAAGAAGATAAGTTTTTCACTTAAATTATCTAGGTGAGCATGGGGTGTGATCTATACAGGAAAATAAAAGCCGCTATATACATTCATGTAGCAATCATTTCAAGACACGCAATGGGAATCCAAGTAACACCTGTGATTTTACTTGCCAGGTCTTAGTATCATGAAAATTTCTACTAGAATCATTGGATTCCCTGATGCTATTCTGAACTCAGAACTCCCTACTTTGAATGCACAGAATGCCTAACCATGCTGTCTTTAGACCTTCTCAGGCAGCCTATTATTCCTTCTGAGTATTGGCAATAAAAAGCCAACCGTAGTTCTTGTCATGGAATGATATGAATGTTGATGATGAGGGGAATATTTATAACATGTATGTGTATACTTTGAGGTATTGTCAGCAAGAATCAGATTGATAAAAAGAGAAACTTCATAGAGTCACAGAGCAGATTGAAACTGAGCAATTTTATTAACTATGTAGAAGTCTTTTGGGAACTTAATGACTAGATGGATTATACAAAAATGAAGATATAATTCTATTTTCTCTCACTAGAGGAAAATTTTCCTGTGATCTATTTTGATGCATCGAAAATTTTTTCAGAGTTAAAGTGAATTAGAGAACAGATACACTGCAATAGCATATCATCCCCTGAATGAAATTTCCTCAGTAGATAGTTCTTGGAGCTTCTGCTTGTCATCCAGAAGAAGGAGGTGTTGTTTGCTGTGAGGTCTATTGTGCATGATTTTCAGTTTTGATTGATATGCTTTGTTCAATGTGTATATCTTTTTCCCATGATGTATATGATTGCAACTATATGTGTGGTAGATCATGCATATGTGTAAGATAATAAACAAGAAGATATACATAAAGTGTTATTTTAAGGACACTGTTAGCTGTGTAAAGTCAGTTGTAGCCTGAAATGGTTGACAAAAGATACTTAATCATATTTTTCTAGGTAGATTTGGCCATGCTAAAGGCTGCTATGATGATGTCATATGTTGGAATGATCTGATTGCTTTGTTGGAAAGTGGTGTGGATGCACCTTGATGACATGATTGTGCAGTTGCCAGTCAGCTTCCTTCCTCTCTATGCATCCTGCTTGCAGATAAAGGTATAAGCTCTTAGCTACTCTTCTAGGGCTATGTCTTCCTGCCTGATGCCTGCTTCCTACCATGTTGGTCATGGACCAACCTTCCAAAACAGTAAACTCCCAAATTAAATGCTTCCTTTTATAAATTGTCTTTGTTGTAGTGTTTTGTCATATCAATAGAATGGTAACCAAGACTAGTAAGGAGAGAAATAAATAAATACTTCATAGAGGAAAGCCTCCATTCCTTCATGCATATGATATGAGAATTGACAAGCTGTCTGAGGAGACTTTGGTCAGGAAGACTTACTTTCATTAAGAAATGGGCTCTCAATTCTGATAATAACCTGTTCCCAATATTAGTTTGTGAGAATAATAGGTATTTAGGATTTTTAAATATTTAAGACTTACTTATTTTTATTTTATGTGTTATGTGTTGTGGTTATATTTTATTTATGCTGAAATGTGGTGATATTTTATTTGTATGTTAATAAATAAAGTTTGACTGGAGATAAGAGGAATTACCAAGCCATTAACACAAAAGTCAGGCAGTGGTAGCACACACACTTAATTCGATCACTTGGCAGGCAGGGTCTCTGTGTGTGTTGAAGAGCCAAGCGTGGTGACACACGCCTTTAATCCCAGCACCAACCATAGAGTCCTGAAGGTCTGTACAGACAGGCATTGATAAGGAAGTGAGGTAACTGGGCTAAGATAGCCAATGAGAGGGCAGAACAGCAAGACAATAAATGCACTGGTAGACAGGAAGTAGCTCTCTTTGGAAGCTATGGCGTGATGAGTAAGATTAGCTGATGGCTCTCACTATTTCCCTGATCTCTAAGGCTTTCACCCCTATATTTGGATTCATTTTTCTTATTTAATAAGACTGCTTAGAAACTCATCTTACAATGTATGTTGGTGTTTTGCATATATGGGTGCAATGACCTCAGAGGCTAGGAAAAAGGACATAGAACAGTTTGTCTGATCCCTATATAAAAACCTCACATTGGCCTTTTACTCCAGGCAAAGAGAAATACAGTAACACTGTCAGCAGCTGGAGATACCAGAACTTGCAATTGGGGCAGCCTTGGCTCTCACTTCTGCTTCCTTGGGAGGTTTATGTCATGGCTTAAATCACTGTGGGAGGGGTACTGTAATGCTGTTGACAGTAATAGGTTGCAAAATCTTCAAGCTGCAGGCTACTGATCTTGAAAGAATACTGTGTGCCAGATCCACTGCCACTGAACCTTGATGGGACCCCATCTGCCAAGCTGTTAGCACCATAGATCAGGAGCTTAGGAGGTTTCCCTGGTTTCTGCTGATACCATGCTAAATACCCATAAATGTCCTCACTTGCACGGCATGTAATGGTGACACTGTCTCCCAGAGATGTAGACAGGGAGGCTGGAGACTGGGTCATCTGGATGTCACATCTGGCTCCTGAGGTTGGAAAATAGAAAAGAAATCTCCATAAAATTAATCCTGTTAGATGAGGACTTTCCCAGAGACCAGGCAGCACTGACCGCACTCAACTGAATAAATTTCCAATTCTGTCTTTATTACCTGTAAACCAGAGCAGCAGAAAACCCAGGAGCTGAGTAGGGGCCCTCATGTCTGTGCTGTGCCCTGTGTGAGGCTGACTCCAGTACAGGGTGTGACCTGATTATGAAGCAGTTCTCAGGACAGTGGGCTGTGCTCTGGGCAGATGCAAATTAGTGATCACTGGGCACAGCCATAAGATTGGTCAAGTCAGTAACTTATTACAGGCATGTAGTCCTCTTATGTCTCAGATCAGAAAGACAGAACAGGTTTATTTGTAGGGAATGTGCTCCACTCCAAACAACAAAGAACAGTACTAGTTTATGCGTTACACCTTATTTTGATTTCTGTCATGTTTAATGCAAAATTTCCTTGTTATTTTCCCCCATTGTATCATGTCAGATATGGTACTGTTCTAGACAGCACATATATGATTATAAATTCTTTCATAGGTAGCTGAAAATGTTATTGATGTCAGGCAGCATCTTCTGTTTTCTTTTTTTTTTTCATTCACTGCTTATTTGTGAAACTGAATTTTAGTTAAAGCATTTCTCCATTCCCTTTCTTCCTTCCAAATCCTCCCAAATACTCCTTCCCATTCTCCTTCAAATTCATGACCCTTTTTTCATAAACTGTTATTTCATGCATATTTGTACATGTATACACACACACATACATACATATATATATATATATATATATATATATATATATATATTCCTAATATAACTTGTTGATAATGTATGTTACTTTTATGTATGTTTTCAGGGCTGACATTTTTGCAATGGACAAACCATTGTGTGCTCTTCCCTGGCACATAGCCTGCTCCCAGTTTACTCAATTGTCTGTACCTCTTTTGTAGAACTGAACCTTCCTGTTCTTTACCCATCGAGTTTAACATATTGATTTGTGTCCTTCTGTTTCAGTTCACATTTGAGTGCTCATATTGGTGAGATTTTGGGTGTAGCTTCTGCTTTTACTAGAAAACACAATTTCATAGCAAACAAGCTGGTTCTATGACTTTGTCAATATTTCTACCTCCCTTTCCAAAATGTTCCATGAGCCTTTGTTATTGGATTGTTTTGTAGAAGTATCCATTGAGACTGAGCTCCACAACTCACCATGCAGCTTCTAGTTCACAATGATTTCCAGAAGAGCAATTGAATAATACTGAAAGACATGGTTTGTAAGCAAGGACAGGATCTCTTGGGGATAATCAATGTTCTTGGGTAAATACTATTGTTTTACTTATCTATGATAGCTCAGCTACTCAAGAGCTATTTCCATCAAGGCCAGACAAAGTCATGAACTCTCTTCCTGGATTCAGCTAAGATTATATCGATTCCCAATGTTTCTCTGAAGCTTCAGATTATTGCACTTGATTTATACTCCTTCTTAACATAAATTATTGTCTTTAAGAAATATGAGTTTCTATCCGAAATTATCCTTCATGTCCTTGAATGAACAATGGTTCCTAACCTTGCATATGCTACTAATTCACTGACTAACTGTGGCTAAGAAACGTGCCAGCCCATTTTCACAGAAGCTGCAAAGTACTAGGAGAAATTTTTGGAACTCAAGGGAATCAGAAAATAGAAAGTTATCTTTTCCCTAGTGTTACAGTGGAAGGTAACAGTCAAAAGTCTGGTGATCTTGACTGGTATTGTATTATTTCATTATAACAATGAAAATTGTTAAAATGAAGACAGAATTGGTTCTTTGTCCAAGAGGATGCCAAAAAATAGGTGAACAATGATTTATGTCAAATTGTAATTTGCTCAGCAAAAAATTATAAACCAACCCTGGGACTGTTTCTTTCTGTGAATAAAAGCATTAGGAAAAATTCTGAGTAGATTTTCACACATAAATGTATGCAAGGAAACATATATATGCAGTCCAATTTTAGCTACTCAGCAGTAAGAAAATATTAGGCTGAGATGCAGCTTAATCACGAACTACTTGCCTATTGTGAAAAAAAGATCCCTGGGTTACAGCCTTAGCATTGAATAGGCCTGGTGTTACACTCCTATAACTAGCACTTGGGAATAGGAAGCAGGTTTTCCAGAAGTTCATGGCCACCATTCACTACAATTTAAGGCCATCCAGAGCTACATGAGACCTATACTTTATCAAAAAATCTAATTTTGAAAGCAAGAAATATTGATGACAATAAATTAAACACAGTTGCAAAAGTTAATGGAGTAGAGATTATATTATTTCTGATGCAGACATTCAATACGCATTCGAGTTACATCAGATAAAACTATACAGATTGGAAAAAGTAATAGCCAAGAATACAGTTAATATACCTAATATTTGGAACACCCTAAGCATATATATGATTAGATCTTATATTTGACAATACTGTGGCAAGATCATACAATTTGAAGATAACCCATATTTCAATAGCAGTTTGTGGGCTATTTCATTTAACTTAAATAATATGGTTCCTCGTGGGGTATAGAAGTTTAGTGACCACCTGGATGCCTGGGTATTGCTGTTGCTGCTGCTGCTGCTACTGCTGAAGCTTAGGGTCAAGCAAGCTCACTGACATCACAAACTACAGGAAGATGTAAGGATTTCAAATCTGAAAGAAGGATTGTATTGAACATGTAATGCTTAAAATTTTTCAATTGAATTATTGTACAGAGGAACATAGTTGTGACCTATGTATGTGAGTATGTGTAAATATGTGTGTACCTCCATATTCTAAAATTTAAGGTTATATTGCCTGATGTCTCAACCTGTTCTTTTGATAGTAGGATAAAGACCCTTTGTCATAATTTGAAAGTTTTAAAACTTTCTTACATTAGTTCTTATTTGTTAGGCACACCCACTTCCAAAGTGTATCTGAAAGTTTTTCTGTGTCCTGCCTGGCCCACTGTTGGGACAAATCTCTCACCCACAGTCCTGCAGCCTTTTATAAAATAATCAGTCAGAAGCTTTTATTAATTAAAACTGCTCAGCCATTAGCTCAGGCCTACCACTGACTAGCTCTTACACTTAAACTTAGCCCATTTCTGTTAATCTATATGTCACCACATGTTCCGTGGCTTTACCTGTATACCATTACATGCTGCTCCCTGGGCAGAAGACTGGCGTCTCCCAACTCAGGCTTCCTCTTCCCAGAATTCTCCTTGTCTGCTTATCCTGCCTATACTTCCTGTCTGGCTACTGGCCGATCGCGTTTTATTAAACCAGTGTACAAAAAGCGTTATTCCACAGCACCAAAGTGTTGTATATTCTGCAAAAATTCAATGGGTATTACCATTAAAATTCCTAACCCCCAGAAGAGATGATAACAAAGTCTGCTTTCTTCTTTAGTTTCTTCCCCTTGGAGAAACAAACAGTCTCTGAGGAAGGACTACAATGTGGCAGAGTTATTGTCCCACCCTAAATGGGAAACTTTTGTGAAAATTTGGTTTCCGAAAGCGTATTCTCAAAAGCCCAACAACTTGCTCCTTAGGATCAATGCCCAGTTCAGGAAATCTGAATCACAGCTTTCAAACATTCCTCTGCATAGGATTCCAAAAGGATGGGGACTCTGCTTGACTTTCTCCATCTATATATTTTCTCTTCTTCTTTGCTGGGAATGGCTTCACAAGGCTCTGGAGTAAAACTAAGATCTGTTTTCATTACAGAAATATTGGAAGATTCTGTCCCATATCACTCAAACTCTTGATCATATAGCATCTTTGGAGGGGAAAACAGCAGGGCCCTAAGAAGCTGAAAGAATTTTTTGTTCTAGTTTGTAGAACTGTGTGAATGGGACAATGTTCTTCTATTAAAAGCAGTAAGACACAGCATCTTTGGCCTCTGTGCTGATGATTGTGAGAGAATAAGAGATCCCATACTCACTTCCAAGGAAATGAGCTATGACTACAGAAGCCAGATTGGATGTGACATCATTTAGGAGCTTAGAATTGCTCTCATCTCCTGATACCAGTGGAGGTTATCAGGAAGCCACTTGATGTGGCTCTGTATGTGATTGTAGTAGTTTGAATAGGAATGACCACTATAGATTCATGTATTTGAATGTTTGGCACATAGGGAGTGGCACTATTAAGAGGTATGGCCTTGTTGGAGGAAACATGTCACTATGGAGAAGGGCTTTGAGGTCTTAGATGTTCAAGCTAGACCTAAAGTGACAGTCACTCTCCTTCTGCTGCCTGTGGATCAAGATGTAGAACTCTAAGATCCTTTTCTAGCACCACGTCTGCTTACACATTGTCATGCTTCATACCATGACAATCATGGACTGAATCTCTGAAACTGTAAGCTAGGTCCAATTAAACATTTTCCTTTATAATCGTTGTCTTTGTCATGGTGTCCTTTCACAGAAACTGAAACCCTAACAAAGACAGTGAAAGCAACCTTCTTTCCTTGAGAAACAGGGATCTGGAGACTGGGTGAAAACAATTTATCCAAAAGATACTATGGAGAGAAAGATGAAAAAGGATAGAAGTTGGTAGAAAGCAAGATTCCAGTATACTTCCATACCACACATACTGCAAAATGGAAAAGACGACAACAAAGAAGAATTAAAGGAGGAAGAGAGATGTAAGGAGAAAAGGAAGGAAATAAAGAAAAAAGGAATAATCAAAAGGTGCTTCTTCTAAACTAAAACATCAAAGTGGAAAAGGTTGCTGAGTTTGAGCTTGGAGTCTCCCCCTCTCTCTTACCCACGACACTGAGTAACAAGCTGAGAGTTTGCACCAGCAAACGTGGTGTCTGATCTTTGTTGCTGACTACAAACTTCTCTTTTCTAAGTTCATTCTCTTAAAAGCATGTTTGAGCCATCTCTGATTTCTGAGGAGTAAATAGGCCAACAGTAGGGTGTAGGCCAGGATGTTCTTAGTGAGAGGACTGGGTGGCCAAACCAGGACTCTAACAGGCTCCCTAGCAGCCCTGATATAGACCAGGCCTTAGTTTCAGTTCACTAGAACAAGCTGGAGCTAAGCAAGCAATT
The DNA here is from genome assembly GCF_949786415.1 of Peromyscus eremicus. Lineage (NCBI taxonomy): Eukaryota > Metazoa > Chordata > Mammalia > Rodentia > Cricetidae > Peromyscus > Peromyscus eremicus. Next base: position 81,569,027 of record NC_081418.1, on the reverse strand, counting down.
CTCAGGAAAACCACAACTTAGGGGCAACCAATCAACAGCTGCCTTCTAGTCTCCTACCGGCTCATCTGATGCCCCAAAGCCTCTTCTGCTGGCTCAGAGGATGCCCCTCAGATTTCTCCTAGCTGAAGAGAGCTTTTCTACCCCTCTCGTCAATGAGCCCCTAGAAATTAGACTTCTGCTAGCTAAAGACAGCTTTCCCTACCCTCTGGTCAACAAGGCCCTAGACACTAGACACCCCCACCACTAATGGGCCCTTAACCACTACAACCTCCCACCAATCAGCCCCAAGACTAATCTTTCCTCCACCAATCAGCAGCACCAGATTAGTCTCTCCTCCCTGAAATCCCCCTAACTTTGCTTAAAGTGAGCTAGGCGACCTCCCTTCAGGGTGACTATTTGCCACCCCACCTGTTGGAAACAATAAACGCTGTTGTTAAATTGTATATGTGACTGTTGGCCTTTCTTGGGGACTTCTCTCAGACCCTAACACTTAGCTCATTACAGGTGTCATTTTACTTTCTTGTAGTATTTAATTTGGAAAAGTCTCAAATCGCTCGGTGTTTTTTTTTTTTTTTTTTTTTTTTTTTTCCTCTACAGTGTTGCATGCTACTGGTCCAGTGTATTCCTCACATGTTTTCCCACAGCTAAGCTTTGTTTGACCAACAATGATAAAAGGTTCTACTTAGCAATGTGTGTGATTTATTTTTTCATGTTAAAGCTCAGCTAAGAACAATCATAATTGAAAATATATGATGCCCCAGATATGTCTCCTCCAGACTAGGGCCTTGGCCACCCATCCCAGTCTAATCAAATGGCTATGATCTCACAAAGCCCAGAGAAAACCAGTGAGAGTTTCCAATTTGTGACCTGGAATCAATTTTGTAGCTTCTGTCATGAATCCACACACTGATTTTTAAGGTGATCTTGGGCTTTTTATTCTCCTCAGCCAGGGCTGTTGATATAAACAGGAGTGAGTTTCTGTGTGAAGCTTTAAGGTGTCATCAGCTTTCAGAGGCTGTGTCAATTAAAAGTGCTCAGACCAGTCTCAAAGAAGTGGTCAAAGGTTTAGAGACATTTGTGGATGCTAAGTGGGTCAAAGCCTGGGTACGTCTATTTTCTATTTGTAGTGGTACAGTGGTTGTCAGCACTAAGTCTGGGGACACTGACTAGATAAACGTGTTAGTTTGCAAGTTGGGTATTAGACTGAATGAGAAGAAGTTATTTGGGAGATATCTTCCTGTTTTTCTAAAAGTGTTCATGAAAATCAATGTAAGAATCACAAATGTACCTCCTAAACCCATATGGTATAATATCACTAAGGAGCAATTATACAATGTTCTTGCCCCTCAAACCCATATGTTTGTTAGTTGGATGTTTGTGTGTCTTTTTCTTTGGAAAAATTAAAAATTGTTTAGGGAAAGGATAAATTACTTACATTGAGTATAGGTGATATGTAGACAAGTGCCAAGTATACTTAACATTTTATCATCATTGGGATAGAAAGACTGTGTATGTGGAGAGTTAATTGCTACGACCACATCTCTTTTTATTTGAGACAGGGTTTCACTATGTTGCCTTGAATGCTCTGGAACTCACTTCATAGACCAGGCTGGCCTCAAATTCTCAGGAATCTGTTGCTGGAGAATTTCTCTCCAGCTCCCGCCACCAAGTCCCGCCAGTCCCAGAGCCCACTTATAAAATAAACACACTGACTCTTACATTATTTAAACTGCTTGGCCATTAGCTCAGGCCTGTCACTGTCTAGCTCTTACTCTTATATTTAGCCCATTTCTGTTAATCTTTACTTTGCCACATGGCTCGTGGCTTACCGGGACCTTCCCACACGGCTTGTCATGGTGGCGGCTGGCAGTGTCTCTCTGACTCAGCCTTCCACTTCCCAGCTTTATTCTCCTCCTTGCCCCGCCTATACTTCCTGCCTAGCCAACGGCCAATCAGTGTTTTATTGATTAATTAAGCAACACATTTGCCATATATCCCACAGCAGGAATCTGCCTGCCTCTGCCTCCCAAGTACTGGGATGAAAGATACACAACTATGACATTATAGGCCATATTTTAAAATTTATCACACAAAGTAATGGATTTAATTATGGCATTTGCTTGTATGCATTTTGTCAATGGCCTACAACCTAATCCAAACACTAAGAAGAAGGCAAAGTGGGTAATGGAATACATGTGAAAAGCAAACACAAGGGCGTCATAAGGGAGATAAAGGCATATAGCAGAGAAGGGCTCTGCTTAGGATTCAATAACACCAATGTATGTGAAACAGGAACCTGGGGTATTAATTGATTTCCTGACCTCTCCCTCCATCCTCTGTGACTTGTAATTAACTTTAGAACATCTCAGAAATTTCCATTCATCACAATATACAGATCATGGCAGAAAGTGGACAAAAGAAGAGTAGTGAGGACAGGCTAACAGATTTGCTGTGGACCTCAAACCCCAAATCTCTGTAGTCTTTTTATTGGGAAAAAAAAGTTAAAAGTACATTTCATGTGGCATTTGACAGAAAATGGGAGGGTGAAATCTAAGTCATTATATATTAACATTCATCTGAAATCTGTATACAAATAATTAATTGAAAACTATTTACCATTTTGCATATAAAGAACATCATCAATGCATATCAATATATATGTATATAAATTGCATATCATCAATATAGCATGCTTTGGAATATACAATAAAGGAATACACTATATTCCTGTATAAATGAGACTATGCAATGGAAATGGAAACCTCAGGGTATTTTTCTATATATGGCTGCAACAGGGGACCATGTGTAGCAGTGACTGCAGAGACAGCTTTGATCTGTCTACTGGAGTCCATACTGATTGTATGTATCTATATCACTATTACTTCATCATACAATAGCAGAAATCATCCTTTAACCAATAAACAACCTCAGATTTCATACTGTCTAATTTTGCAGCGCATTCCATGTCCACAGGACAATTACCAACTTGAGAAGACTCAAAACGACCAAGTCAGTGGGTAAGTAGGTACAGATATGCAACAGTTTTCCTATCACGTGCAAAGACAAAGACAGTGTGTTTATATCTGAGTGGTCACCCGAACTTATATAATGTTCAAGTCTAGTGAAACATCAATGTATGTAAAGGGTTTCAAGACTGTCACTTTGGTGGGTTGGAGTGAGTGGTTGTGGATGAAAGTGTCGCCATGAAGCATCTGGAGCATGTGATGCACTAAGATATTCACCCATATGAATATGTACTAAACTATATTCAGTACATAATTAAAATCTCTGCCCCTTAATGTGTTTACTTAACAAAAATAAAAAGACAAATTCTATACTTTTAAATAAACTACTAAACAAGAAAGATGAATCATACAATAAATAAATACAAAAATTAATCTGTAGTAAAGAATGGGTTAAAAGTTGCCTAAGATAGTGTGATAAACTCAAAATCCAGGAGATGAAGAGCAATAAAGTACATTCCTTCTGCCGAGGAAGCAGTCTGAACTCTCCTAATCAGTGTTCATTGAGGCTTAAGAGGAACATCTAGTCCTGTTGTTCAGAGGAGAGTTTCACAGCCTCTCGGGTTTTATTCCCACCTGACCTGGCCGTTTGTTTCATTCCACTGCACCCACCAGGGGATTTGCATATTGCTCTCTAGAAAAGCCTACACAGGCAAGTCTTAGATAAAAGCAAAGCTGTGAAATTGACTGGACTGACCAAGATTCCCCAGTTTAACTCAGGATGGTGATTTTCTATTCTCCACTGGCAGTTTATGCTCTGAATGATCATGCCCAATAAGGTTAGAGGAGAGGAGGACAGTGTGTTCAAATGCAGGGTGAGCAGTGAGGTCCACTGCTACCCTTGGTGGGGTTTGCCCACGAGATTGTGTCTCAAAGAAATGTATTACATGGTTTATGTGATTCCTTGACATTCAGACTCAGCCCATATCCTAAATTTATCCAACACAAAGTCAGGTTTTTCTGAATTACACTTTTATGTACTGTGGTATTGTAAAGGATGCAATCTGCAATACTGAAATTTAAATTTTTCTTTCTAAACATACAATGATTGCCATCTGCTTGACAGAATGCTAGGTGGTGCAATAATCCCTATCTTAGGGCTAACCTCCAATTGGTTAGATCTGGGACCCAGTCTCTGGGAGAAAACTAGTATCTGGCATTGCAAAGACAGTCAAGAGACCATGGTTAGGGTAAATCAAACATCTAATGAACTAACATTTAACTCGTGTTTTGCTGAATAAGCATGGTGTCAAATTGGTGTCTGCATAGATAGGTTTATACTTATAATTTAGTGATACTGTCAGCTTTCTGAAGAGAAACACCTTTTTGTAGTGAAGCTGTTGGATCAAAATGGGTTTTCACTCAGCTTTAGCTCATCATCCATTATTCCTGAGAGTGCACCTGTTCACCATTCTCCTGAGGCAATTTCAATGATAATGAAGATGAAGAGAACTGAGATGCATGACCCTTGAGGTGTTGCCAAAGCAGGTGCTCATGCTCCAAGCCCCTCAACTGCAAGCAATAGTCTTGAGTTCCTCAGCCGCTCTCTCTCACACAGAGAAGTAACATATTTGGCAGCTGGGCCACCCCAAGAAAGGATGTTTTTGTTAGGGTCTGAATCACTGTGGGAGGAAAATTTGAACCTTGGAAGCAGTAATATACCCCTAAATCCTCAGGCTCCACACTGCTGATCTTGAGTGTAAAATCTGTGCCTGACCCACTGCCACTGAACCTGTCTGGGACTCCAGAAAATCTGTTGGAAACCTTGTATATCAGGAGCTGTAGAGACTGGCCTGGCCTCTGCAGATACCAATACAAATAGGTGTTTCCATCACTATATACAAGGCTCTGAGTAGACTTGCAAGAGATAGAAGCTTGATCTCCAAGGCTGACAGGCAAGGACAGTGGACTTTGAGTCATTACAACATCACTCCTGGAAGCTGAAATGATGACAGAGAAGTAGAAATTTATGAAAAAACTTCATGAATGATCTTTGTGATTTCTCTGCTGATACTTATTGCAACTGAGATATTTATTCATACATACAAAAATTGATTTTAGAACAAGTGAACTGAAAGCCCTAAGAGAGTTTTAGGCATAACTTAGATCACTGCATTTTACCCATGTCATAATCATCATTATAGCACTAGTTCTTTCATATCTGGAGCCTTTGTCACACAGATGTAAACCTCACAGGCCCCATCCTGGAGGATAAGGACTGGCTTCTCAGACATGGGAGAACACAGATGATCAGCAGTGGGACCTGGGTCTCATCCTCCCTGCCCATTCTTCTTTCTCACTTCCCTCTGTCCTCACCAGGAATCCTGAACAACAGCAGCACCAACAGCAGAACAGGCAACTTCATTTTGAGGAAGCAGTTTGAAGAGACTGGTCAGTCACTGCAAGATGACAACTGAGTTTTTATCTCAGACTGTAGAGGGTGGGTCCTCCCTAGGGAGTAATATGCAAAGGCCAGGGTTAATACTGCAGTATAATATAAGGGGTAGAGTCATGCAGGATTTTCATGATCACAAAAATCACACTAAGTATCTTCTATGTCAGGAGTGACAATAGTAAAACAAAATGTGGTGTATGGTGGGAAAAATCATGGCAAAAACTGTCAATTTAGATAACAGACACTCATTAAGTTTTGTAGTACAGGAATACTGAGGAGTGAGAATGAAGCTATATGTATACAATCACTCTCTATGAGTTGAACTACTAAGCCTTTGCTCCTCCTTCACCAACTTTGCAGGAAAATGGCTGTCATTTTTAAGAATTTTAAATGTAGAAGTTAAGAACTGTCTTTCTTGTGTTCCAGTGAATTTGTCTCCATGGGAGAAAAAGCAAACAAAAATACTAGAAAGGTGTATCTGCAGTGTTTATTATGAAAATGTAAGGGCAATGGATATTGAAAGTAATATTCCTCAGAAATTTGATTTGAGGAAACACTGCAAGTGATGGAGGAGTCTCTGGTGTTTGTCACAAGTGATAGTTCACAGGATAATTCCAACTCAATTGTTTTATATGAATTAAATATATATAACTTTTCATGTAGCAATTATTTCTCAGTAAAATGATATTTTTTTACACGTATTTATTGTGTGTGTGTGTGTGTGTGTGTGTGTGTGTGTGTGTGTGTGTGTGTGTGTGGCCAATTTCTTTACATAGCACTCCTGTGAACTGCAGAGGACAACTTGGGAGTCAGTCCTCTCCTACCACGTTTGTCTAGGAAAATCTCAAGTGGCTTGGTGGCTGGCACATTTCCCTCCTCCCACCCCCCAGCCTTTCCCCCCACCAATCCCCCATTCCCACATCCTCCAAGGCAAGGTCTCCCATGGGGAGTCAGCAGAGCCTGGTACATTCAGTTGACGCAGGTCCAAGCCCCTCCTCCCTGCACCAAGGCTGCTCAAAGTGTCTTACCATAGGCACTAGGCTCCAAAAAGCCAACTCATGCACTAGGGACAGGTCCCATTCCCACTGCCTGCCCCCCACCCCCCATACAGTTCAAGCTATTCAAGCTAAAACTGTCTCACTTATCCAGGGGGCCTAGTCGAGTACCATGAGGGCTCCACAGCTATTAGTCCACAGTTCATGCGTTTCCACTAGTTTACTACCCTCTTTTATATATTATCTCATAAAAGGACTCTTACTGAATATGCTAAGATTCTTTCTCACTTTGTTTATATTCCAATTCACTGACTACAAAGTGGTAGTTCAAGTTGTTTATCCAAGTTGCTACATTTACAATTTGTGTCACTTACTTTCTTATTTATGTTACTGATTTTCATTCTTTTGATTGCAATTAACTATATTTGTTAAATCACAACAAATAGCACATATAATATATATTACATAACCATAAGAATAGTTGTAGCTTGTTTCCTAGCATCTATGACTATTCTTGTCACAAGTTCTTGTTCCCAATAATTGTCTGGTATGGGTTTCATCTTATGTACTGGTACTTAAATCTAGTATTTGGTTACATCACGATTTTATAGCTACTGCAATATGCCACTACCATAACAGCAGCCCTGTTTTATAGGACTGATAAATTATTGTAGCTCTTCAGAGCAAACAGGATCTAAGGTGTTATTTAACTTTTTCTATATTGTTGAGATTTTCTGTGTCTTAATATGGTCAATTTTGAGAAAAGGGTTTTTGTCGTTGTTGTTTTGGTTTGGGTTTTTTTTTTTGGTTTTCAAGACAGGGTTTCTCTGTGTACTTTTGGTGCCTGTCCTAGATCTCACTCTGTAGACCAGACTGGTCTTGAACTCACAGAGATCCGCCTGGCTCTGCCTCCCGCAGTGCTGGGATTAAAGTCGTGAGCTACCACCGCCCAGCTTTGAGGAAAGTTTTATGGGCTGCTTAGAAGGTTTTTCTTTCTTTCTTTTCCTGTGACTTTTTTATTCTTCTTTTTTAATTCATTTTACATGCCAACCACAGATTGCCCTCTCTTCCTTCCTCCTACCACCCAGCCTCCCCTTCCCAATCTACCCTCCATTTCCTCCTAAGCTTCATCTACTTAAGAGGCTCCCTGGCAGCGTGATCAGGATCTATCCCTGATGCATGAACTGGCTTTTTGGAGCTCATTACCTTTGGTAGGACACCTTGCACAGTCTTGATACATAGTGGGGCTTGGACCTGCCTCAGCTGAATGTACCAGGCTTTGCTGACTCCCCATGGTTGGCCTTACCTTTTGAGAAGGTATTTTCTTTATTGTTAAGTTGAAATGTTCTATAGATTGTTATCAGTTTAGGTTCATAATTATATTGTGTTTATTTTGAGATTACATTCTCGTAGCAAGAATGCTGTATATTATAAAGCCAAGGGATGCAATGCTCTGTAGTAATATTAGTTATATGGCATAGATATTGCTGATGTTCATTATAATTAAAAATATTAACATAATTGAGCCCAACTTAAGCCCAATCCAACTTAGTGTATCCAGGGTATATCTCAAAAAATATCAATACCAAAGTTTTTCATTATGAAAACTAATCAATACAATTAACATAGGTGACAGTTCTATCATATTTAATAGTTATCAAACTATAGACAAAATAATCATAAAACACAAGGTAAAATATATATACATCTCTGAATGAAAACCATAATTCATACCCTTTAAATCAACTCTTTTAAATAACTCAGTAAATCTAAAACAAAAATAATACAAATTGAGATAAAAATAATATGCTGCACAGCTACAATGTGTTATGTGCTGTGCTTCTTTTGAGAGAAGCAACATATTTGACCGTTGTTCCACACCAAGAAAAAAAGTTTTTGTTTGTGTGTTTGTCACTATATGTGGAATAAGAACAGTTTAGATGCAGAAATAAACTCCAAGATCCACAGCTTCGACTCTACTGATATTCAGTGTGAAATATGTCTGTGACCTACTGCCATAGAACCTGATAGGGATGCAGATTCCTGGTTGGAAACCTCATTTTTAGATAAGGAACTGTGGCAACTTGCCTGGCTTCTGCAGGTACCAATACAAACTGGTGTCACCATAACTATCTAGAAGTCTCTGAGTAGACTTTCAGGGAATAGAGGCTATCTCTTCATGGGTTACCAGAAAGGAGAGGGGGGCTCTCGTTCACCACAACATCACAAATTGAAACTGAAATAGGAGAGAAGAAAAAATCACGTTGAAAATTCATGAGCAATATTTAAGATTACCTTCATGCTATATATTTCACTGAAATTCTTTCATGTTGTATATGAAATGTTTGTCTGTATACCAAAAACTTCTTTGTACAAAATGTGGTTATATGATTCTAAAGAGATTCTTAAGATAATGTAGACCAGCCATCCAATTCCACGTGTGTTGAAATCTTCCCAGTATCACAGATACTGTCCCATCTGTTATCTTACTTTTACAGATCTAAACCTCACAAGTCCATTCTGGAAGACATGACCTGCCATTTCACATGTGTGCAGAAAAGTGTTGGACTGCTGCAACTCTATAGTTCACCCTCTCTGTCCATTCTTTTTCTCCATTTCCTTTCTGTCCTTACCAGGAATCCAAAGTATTAGTAGTTCTAGAAACTGACTGCTTGAGACTCTTGTGTAGCCAATGAGTAAGACAAACAGCAGAGGAAATATTAACACCCCAGGAGACACAGAGGAGTGATACCTTGGGTAGCCTGGCAAGTTGGTGTTAGAGATACTTGCTCCCCAGATGCACCACCCTGGCCAGGAAGGCATTCTGTTCGTTAGCTAAAATGAATGAGACCATGCTCTAGATCTCCAAGCCTGGTTTTACTTATGCCAGCATGAAGCACCATTAATATTCCTGTTGGTCCTACAAAGGTCAGTGACACTGTGTCCTGGGACATAAAAAAAATCAGCTGGAAAGGGTGTGTACACAAGAGCCTCAACTGTAATCTAGGTGGTGGTCCCACAAACATTAACAAGAGGCAATCATTTCATCCAGTTCCTTTCATTATGAACAGAAGCTAAACAGGAAAACATCTTCTCTTGTAAGGAAACACTGGTACCAAATGCAAACACAGTGACGGTGAAATCTGCCCGCCCCCCTACATTGTCAGAGTCAGAGCAAAAGGAGAGAAAGTAGCAAAGCTGTTCCTATGTCCAAGAAGTTCTGCCTGGTGCTGATCTGGCCAGGGAGTGTGAAGATGGTACACTGGTCTGGACTATACAATCATAAATACCCAGAGGCTTAAATAACAGAAATTCATTTTCTTAGTATAAAGGAGGCTTGAAATTCCAAAATCAAGTACGAGCAGATATCCATTATGTACCTGTAAATCAGAGTATCTTACTAGTTAGCTACTTCCACGTCTGACTCTCACAGAACCTTTCTTAATACCTGGGATCAGTGACAAAATGCCCATTGTTGACTCTTCTGCTGAGATCACCAACATTATGAGGTTAGTTGACATATGTAGCATCCAACATAAACTTCATTCCTTTGGAAATGGATTCTCCAAATATACTCACATTGAAGTTAAGGATTCACCATATAAACCAGGAGGCAAAATTCAGTTTTTAAGGTGTATATTTGGCAATCCAGAGAAGCCAGAGGAGAGAAAAAGTTCAAAATCAAGCTAAAACTTTCAACAGTAGAGCTCAAAACATAGAATAAATTTTCCTGATAACTTAGGAGCTTAAATATCCTTCCATATGACTCTGGCCAGACTGAAGACCTTTTGCAGTCTCACAAAGCTAATTGGAGACAACTTGACAATGTCACTTTAGCTTTCTTAGGAACCTAACATGGCTATTCCTCTTTTTGTAGGGTTTGTCAGCCATCTGCACATCTTTCTCTGTCACTGCCAAATTATAATAGAATTACATTATTTCTCCCTTCCCTTTAAACCCTCTTGTATAATTCCTTGTTCTTTATTAAATCCCTGGTCCTTTTTCATTCTATTGTTACATAAATGTACATATACATACATGTGCATATATACTAATATTAACATATATTCCTAAATACATAAGTACAATCTGCAAAGTCTTTATAGTATTACCTGTGTAGATGTTTTCAGGAATGATTATTTGTTGTTGGATAACCAATTTCTGTATTCTTCGCTGAGAAAGAGTACTTCTCCCACAGTGAGCATTCCTTAGCTGCTTGTGGTTCTCACCCTGCATCAAGGGCAATTCTCTTTGTAGCAGAGGGAGACTAAAACAGAAAACCACAACCAATTAAAATTAAAAGTTGTAAAGTCCAGACCCAAGGGTTACATCTACAATAACACACACACACACACACACACACACACACACACACACACACACACACACACACACAAGTTCATAGATCATTGCAGAAGATAGAGTTGAATGATTGCAAAAGCCAGATGATGAGGGACTTTAGTGTGGGGTTCTGTCTCCTAGGAATGTTAGAAGCTACACCCACAAATTCTCACCAATATGATCATCTAATTATGGTAATAATTTGGACAACAGAATACTCATGTTAATCTGAATGGGTGAAAGTTCAAGAGTTCTCAAACCTACAATGTAAACAATTGATTGCCAATAAGTATTCTACTGCATATTATCATTAGCTGTTTATGTCATATCTCAAGTGGCCAATGCATTTGCCACCAAACATGACTACCAGAGTTTGATTTACAGAACCTAAAATCAACTACCACAATAGCTCCAATGAGCATGCTTGCACTCTGTCAGGCATGCACATATATGCACACACACACACACACACACACACACACACACACACACACGTACACACATACACACCCTAAAGAAATTAATTTTTTTAAAGAATGGCCTTGGGATATTGAAATTCCATACACTTGAAATGATTTCATCTACTTTGGTTTTGTGTGCTATTTTATAACTCTATCCATGTCCCTTTTTCTCCTTATAAAGATCTAGTTCTTTCTTTCAGGGTTATAAGCTTTATCTTCCTCTTTGTGAGCACTTTAGTTGCTTATTGGTTATGTATGCTGAGCAGACACAACTAAGGAACACAGTTTTACAGTGTTTTCTTTCCATTATAATAGCAAGAATGCAATCTATTGTTTTAATGTATCACTGCAGTCTTTGTACATGATTGTATATTCTTGATCCTGATTAAAATAGGTGCAATTTTAAGGGGTCTGAACTGTGCTGAGGGACTAAATTCAGATAAGTATCAGTTAGACCATGGAGCTCTTGGTAGTTATGAGAAACCAAAGGATCTCCTACCCTTAATATGCATCATGGAGACTTGGGGTAGATGAAAAATAGCACTGAGATTAATAATTAATTATCTATAGGACCCTGGAGTCCTTAATCTGAAAAATTCTCTTTGCTCATGGGGTAACAATCTGTGCTGAGGCCAAGACAATAAACAGAGCTGGAGACACATGTTTTCACAGCACACTGGACACTACAAAGTTTCACAAAAGAGTGTGATAATAAACACTATCTGTCTCAAGGTGAAAAACTAAGGAGTCCCTACAATGTGTCTTTAATTCTGACCATGGTCAAGAGTGAAGATGGAGTCTTGCAGGTGAACTGCACTATAACTTCTCTGTGTTTCCAGATGCTGTTTATTTAGGGACTATTGAACTGGTAGCCTGCTGTAATTCATGTGACTGAGAGACCTGGTTTGGATATGTATATCTTCACAGAAAGGTTACTGACAGTAAGGTTAAAGGACACTAGGACCATACATTCTGCAGACTGCCCTGTAGGACTCTCAACTCACTAGTTCTAAACCAGTACTACACAGGTTGAGATTAAAGTGAAATTCATTCCCAAGAGTATGGTGGATGCTGTCCCTAAGAGAATGGATTTCCTGGGAGGAGAATTCAATTCAAATGCCTTCTCTCCAGGTATTTTCTAGCTTTAGGCATGTGGGAGAAGATTCCTAAATTCAAGAGCATATAGAAAAAAGGCTGAATGCTTCATTCCAAACAACTTCCTGGAGTGAAGGCTGTTTCCCTGTAATAAGAGATGCTGCATGTACACTTGTGTAAAATCTTGCTTGCTGCCCACCCTCCTCCTCCAACTTCCAAGTACTGTGATCCTTTAAAACAGTTACACGTGCTCTGGTGACCCCCAACCATAAAATTCTTTCTCTTGCTACTTCATAATTGTAATTTGCTACTGTTATGGATTGTAATGTAAATATCTAATATGCAGATGGTCTTAGCAGACACCTATGAAAGGGTCATTCGATCACCAAAGGGATTGGGCCTCACAGGTTAACAAGGTTAGAGTATAACATGAGAATGTAAACTAGTTGTAGAATCAAAGCCTTTCAGGAAACATCCTGACTTTGGCCCACAGGTGACATCTCCTCTCTTCCACTCTCATTGGTTTTTGAGGACTTATTCCATAAAGATTCCCATAACAAATTCACCTGAATAAAAGATAAGAGTATTCAGTTACCCTTAGAGTCTGTGACCTATCTCTATGTGGGTATTTATTTTATTTTATTTTATTTATTTATTTATTTATTTATTTATTTATTTATTTATTTATTTATTTATTTATTTTGGTTTTTCGAGACAGGGTTACTCTGTGTAGCTTTGTGCCTTTCCGGGAACTCACTTGGTCCAGGCTGGCCTCGAACTCACAGAGATCCACCTGGCTCTGCCTCCCAAGTTCTGTGATTAAAGGCATGTGCCACCACCGCCCGGCTGAGTATTTTTTTTAACTTCCATTTAGAGTACTAGGCATGGATTCCCTCCTCTGGAGTGATTCTCAAATCCTATCAAAAAACATCTGATTACATAACAATATTGCCACTGTTGTGCAGGTGAGAACGTCTTTCTTGTCATTTTTGGCTAGTAGATGTAGGATTACTGAAAATGTAAGGTCATCAGTGCTTTCCTTGCCCCAGCAAACATGACAGTATCTTCCATGACTATGAAATCTACCCAATCAGAAAAGAAACATCTAGTTGACTTCTACCTTGATTTCTCTATTGTGCATCTGAAGTACATTGTGTCTTAAGAAATATTGTCTTATCATCCAGTACTTGTGGGTAAACAAGACAAACAATAGGCTGCTCTAACTGTTGTGCAATTTTTGGATCATCCTTGACCAACAACTAATGATATATTCACCCCTGTTACTGGGGATTTGTTTAATAATGCAGTTCTGGGAATAGCTATTTCTAGTCATATGGAGTATAACCATATTTTATTTTAATAATTTATATTTTTGTCTCATTTATAATACAGTAGGTTTCTATGTGGCTCCTCTATATCAATAACTCTTGTTAATTGGGCTATTTATTTTATGACTTTTGAATTTTTATGTGTTCTAAATATCAATGTCTTATCATATGTACAGTTGTCAAAGACTTTCTCCCATTCTGTAGACTGAACTTCAATCAATTGACTGCTCCTTTTGTTGTGCAGAAGCTTTTTAGCTTCAGGAGGTCCTAATTGTCAATTGTTGATCTTATTTCTAGAGTGATCACTTTCTTTGTCACTGTTCTATTGCTATGAAGAGACAACATGACTAACACAACTCTTATAAAAGAAATCATCTAATTGGAGGCTTGCTTATAGATTCGGAGGGTGATTACATTATCATCCTGGCAGGGGGCATGTTGGCAAGTATGGCATTGAGTGCTTTACATCCTGATCCTCAAGCAGCAGGAAGAAAGCACTAAGCAACATGTGGTATTTTGGAAAAACAAACATACTCTATCAAGGCCACAGTGACTTCAAGAAGCCACACCTACTCCAACAAAGCCACACTCAATCCAACAACACCACACATCCTAATCCTTCCCTGAGAGCCATTAAACGGAGTAAGAAGGAAATGTATGAGGCTATAGGGATCAGTCTCATTCAAAACAACATAGTTCTTATGTTGTGGAGAGAGTTCTTACCTGTCTTTAAGTGTCTTACCAAACTCTCTGACAGCATATTCCATAGCTTCCAGATTTTCAGTTTCAGGTTGTATATTGAGATATTTGAACAACTAGGAGTTAATGGGGGAGATATAAGGATCTAGTTTCGTTTTCTGTATGTGTGCACATCTGTGTTTCCCAGAACAATTTGTTAATGATTTTGTCTTTCCTTCTCTGTTCATCAGTTTGTGGGTTTGTGGGTTTCTATATTTGTCACACAGTTTACTCTGGCTACTTTGACAAATTTGAGTATTCAAATCTGTTTAAATAACCTATACATTTGTCTCTGCTAATACAATAATGTTTATTATTCTACCTCTATAGTATTGCTTAAGATTAGTTATTATAGTTCCCCCAGATTTACTCTTTGTACTCAGTTTCCATGTGAATCTTAAGATTTTTTTCCTGGGATTAAAGGTGGTGGTGGCACATGCCTTTAATCCCAGCACTTAGGAGGCAGAAGCAGGCAGATCTCACTGCATTCAAGGCCAGCTTAGTTTATAAAACAAGTTCCAGGAGGCTAGGAACCTTGCCTAGAAAAAAAAAAAAAGAGTTTTTGGTTTTTTTTTTTTTTTTTTTTCTGTTTGTAAAGATGTTGCTCTGGTTTGCATTATATCTACAAGTAGATTTTGGTAGGATGATTCTTGTCTCAACATTATTTTTTTAAACCCATAAGTGTGTGCATTCTTTTTGACATTTGGTGTTATCTTTGATTTATTTCTTTAGAATTTAAAAGAAAATTTGAAAGCGAGAGAGATGACTCAGCCTGTAAAGATGCTTGCCACTAAGTCTGATAATCCGAGGTCAATCACTGTGACCTACATGGTTAAATGAGAGAAGTGACTCTCTGACTTGTGCATGTGTGCCTACTCACATACACACCAATACAAAAATGCACACCAATACCAATATATGTAAGTAAACATAAATGAAAATTTTAAATGCCCATTTATTACTTCTCTGTTGCCTTATTGGTTTCTTTATCAGTTGTTTGTTTCAATGATTTGTCATAAGAATAGAAAGATAACACAATATATGTCTCTCATTAAATATTTTTGTTAAGGAAAATCAGAAGACAGAGGAGGATAGATACTAACTACTTTTAGTAGGATGACAGAGGAAGTTTACTTCTAGTAAGTGACTGTCCTGAATGAGAACAACCAGCCAGAAAATATCCTGAAATGAATGAAGGTAGCAGAGACCAGGTGCAAAAGTTCCTGTAGACCTCCAGGGTAGTGGCTAAGTGGAGATGTCAGCTACACTTTCTTTCAACAAACAGAACCAACGTAGAGGATAAAGAAATATTGTCCAAATATGTTACTTGAGGGTACAAGTGGGCTATCATGGAGACATTAAGTTATCCAAAGATACAAATGGCATTGTAAAGAATACATGAAACATTCTGTGTGGATTAGTGCATGCCACTGTTTGAAACCAGCTGGTAACCAAGGGATTTCCTATGGCTGTTAGAATGAGCGAGACCTGCAGTAGTCTCCACTCTAATGCTGTATTCATGAGTTCTCTACAGAAGTAGCTTATTGACCTGTCTTTGCTGACTCTCTTGTAAAAATCACCTGCCTTCCCCAAGGGACCAGAAAATTTCCATTTCTCCATATCCATGAAGAATCATTAAAGTAACCTAATCACACTGCTGGATGTACTCTGATGTCCCTATCCCAAGCCTGCCTTACTCAAAAAGGCAGGAGATTCCCACAGTCTGAAAAGCCCAGCACCCCAGGAGGTGAACGAGCCTCACATGCTCAGAAGCCAAGGCCACTGCAACACTTATAAGCACAGTTTTCCCACACTTATCCCAACCCAACCCACTGTAGCCATGACATCAAGGCACATTTCCAGGAGAAAGTTTTTCATCATGAAAACCAACCAATAAAATTGATATAGGTAAAAGAATCTACCAGAGTTGCATAAAAAATTTCAATATAAGAAATATTAAAAGTAGGAAATATATGTATGATATATGTATGTATGATATATTCTGCCACATATCACTGAAACCCTTGGCCATATTTCATTTTAGGAGGAAGCAGCTGGGCTCTAGCGAGGTAAAGTGTTTTTGTTCCAGTCTGTAGCACTGTGTGGGTGGGCTAGTATTCCACTGCTGACAGTAGTAAGTGGCAGCATCTTCAGCCTCCATGCTGCTGATTGTGAGAGAGTAAGAGGTCCCAGACCCACTGCCACTGAAGCGAGCTGGGACTCCAGAAGCCAAGGTGGATGTGCTATAAATCAGGAGCTTAGGGGAGGCTCCTGGCTTCTGCTGGTACCAGTGCAATCTACTATTGCTTACACTTGAGCTGGCACTACAGGTCATGGTGACCCTCTCCCCTTGAGATGCAGCCATGGATGCTGGAGACTGGGTGAGAACAATTTCTCCATTGGATGCTATGGTCAGGAAATCAAAGAAAAGAGAGAGAGAGGTTAGTAGACATAGAGATACACAAATAACTTGATACCATCCAACATTCAGAAGAAACAAAATGGAAAGTAGTTTATCTTAGACTCAGTCTACCCCAGGAAAATAATATTGGATTCTGAACTCAGAGCCTGTCTTACCCGTGACACTGAATAACATGAGGCTGAAAATCTGCAACTGAAAGTCCATTGTGTTTTCCAGTCTCAGTCACAGACTAATTAGTGCTCATCTGAAAAGTACATTACTTTAAAGCAACTAGGAGCCATTTGTGGTTTCTGAGGTTGAAATATGCAAATAACAAGATATGGCCTAGGCAGTTCTTGGCTCATACACTCATGTAGTCTTTTATTTAGGGCAAAGGCTTCCAATAATCCAGTATAATATTTATACATATTACACTGATAAAGAAGGACATTTCTACAGTTCATGAGTTCCCACTAAGGTGGCTGGTCATCTCTGCACATTTTTCCATCATGATCCCAACATCCATTATTCTTATGCAGATAGGTTTTATATTTCACTAGTGAAAACACTAAATCATCAGTTGTATTATATTAAACTATCAAATAAATCAATATATTGCTCAATATGCCTCATTATAATAAAGGATAGGATATCTCCATCAAGTCATTCCTGAAATTAGTGTTTAGTTCTCAAGGGCCCCCAAAATCTGAATAATAATCATCTTGGCCCTACTGAGAATGAAGAATACCCAATGTTTTCTTTTATTTTGTTTATGTTTATTTATTTTATTTATTTTATGTGCATGAGTGTTTTATCAACATGTATATATGTCTACCTCTTTCATTTTTGGTACATAAGGAAGTCAGAAGAAGGCTTCAGATGCCCTGGAACTGAAGTCACACATGTGAACCCCCATGTGAGTGTTGGCAATTGAATACAGGTCTTTTGAAAGATGAATAAGTGTTCTCAACTGCTAAGCTATATGTCCTTTGGGACATCCAATCTTTTTTTTTTATTTTATAATTTAAGTTAATTTTACATATCAGCCACAGATTGCCCTGTCCTCCCTTCTCCCACCCCCTTCCTCCAACCCACCCCCCCATTCCCATCGCTTCCAGGGCAAGGACTCCCCTGGGGATTCAGTTCAGCCTGGTAGATTCAGTCCAGGCAGGTCCGGTCCCCTCCTCCCTTCACCCAGGCTGAGCGAAGTGTCCCTGCATAGACCCCAGGCTCCAAACAGCCAGCTCATGCATTAAGGACAGGTCCCAGTCCTACTGCCTGGGAGCCCCTCAAACAGTTCAAGCTAATCGACTGTCTCACTTATCCAGAGGGCCTGATCCAGTTCCATGGGGCCTCCTCAGCTATTGGTTCTAGTTCATGTGTTTCCACTAGTTTGGCTAATTGTCCCTGTGATTTTTCCAATCATGGTCTCAACAATTCTCACTCATACAATCCCTCCTCTTCCTCGCCGATTGAACTCCAGAAGCTACACCTCAGGCCTGGCTGTGGATCTCTGCATCTGCTTCCATCAGTCATTGGATGAGAGTTCTACCATGACAGTTAGGGTGTTTGGCCATCCAATCACCAGAGTGGGTCAATTATGGCTTTCTCTCGACCATTGCCAGTAGTCTATTGTGGAGGTATCTGTGGATTTCTGGGGACCTCTCTAGCACTTTGCTTCTTCCCTTCTTCCTATTCCCATGGGGTCTTCATTTATCATGGTGCAGAGAAAAACAATGACATCATGAGGTTTGCAGGCAAATGGATGGAACTAGAAAAAAATCATCCTGAGTGAGGTAACCCAGACTCAGAAAGACAAACATAGTATGTACTCACTCATAGGTGGATACTAGATGTAAAACAAAGGATGACTAGACTGCTACTCACAACCCCAGGGTGCTACCTAGTAAAAAGGACCCTAAGAAAAACACAGGGATCGCCCAAAAACAGAGAAATGGATGAGATCTACATGAGCAAACTGGATGTGAGGGAAAGAGAGCTTAGGGGAGTGGGAGATCCCAGCTGGATCAGGGACATCCAATCTTAACTTTCATATTAACTCATTTCCCTTCTGTCAGATTTGGTACTACGGATAGAACAAATTACCAGAGGAAAGGGATCCTTCTGAATCGAGAACACTTTTGCTAGATGGTCGATTTCTGAGAGAGGCTTGTTCCCCTCTATGAAAGGCCCCAGACTTGCTGGATCTCCAGGTTCAGTAGGCTAACTGAGTTGTCAATGCCAAGACAACTCTAAGCAAAGTAAGCAAAGCCTTGAAAATCTTACTTGGGCCAAGTGAACCAAGAACCTAGGCACTTTGTGTTTTTTTAGTGTGACAATGATTTTTAGCTCTAAGGCTGGTGTTATTACTGGATAGATATGTGTTAATGGTGCCCTCTTCTGGTAAGATGGCCAAATGAAGAAAGTGTTGGATATTGTCCATTTTGGAATCCAGAGGTGAAGATGCATTCATAGTGAACAGTGCTAAATACTAGTGTACTTAAAAATAAAAATGCTTTTGTTGAAAACTGCAGAATGGGACTGTTCTTTCCTCCCAGTGAACAGAGACACAAGAAGAATAATGTTCACACAGTCGCACACATGCACACATACTCCAATTCATATCTTCATGAAGTATAGATACACCAATGAGTAAGTGTTAAATACAGCTGGAAAATAGTTTAAAGTGTATGTGTTCTTATGTGCTTACTAAGTCTATATTCTTAGATATTATGTACTCCATTTCTTATCATGAGGTTACAACCAGCTGAAATGATATAGAATTTAATTATGGTAACAAAGGGACCAAGTCTTTTCATACAAATCTTTAATATAACAAGTTTTGAATATCTTATATAGTTTTAATAGAGTGACACATTATGGATGTTGGTGTTTCTTCTTGTGATCTAATGTCGACATGTGAGTTTTAGATGCTGCTGTTCAACATCAAGGGAGAATACTGATGCCACACATCACATTGTAGTAAAAGGCAAATACTTGCATGTGAAATCAAGTTTCTGTTGAAAATGCAATATTTTGGGGACCTTATCAAGGGGAAAGCTACTCAGCTAAACCAATTAATATAGTAACACTTTAAGTGAAGACCATGAAATTCCACAGAGGACAACAAGACACAGGCTGTTGTTGGGTAAATGTTGATGACTTTTATAGAAAATGACATCTAAATTGTCATAGCTTGCATAGCATCTTCATTCCATGATATTAGGATAGATGACAAGAGGAGCAAATAGCATAAAGATGTACAACCTTGTGGATCATCTGTCTAAACCATATGACATCCTGGGATTCAGGGGCACTCAATACCAAGTAGCTAGGATGAGGAAGGAGACATGCATCTTGTTGGCTTTACTGTTTTATTCCACAGCTGTCTGAGCATTGTTTTGTCACATGAAGAAGAATGGAAACAGGTCTCTGCTGAATGTCAGTATCATTTCAACTGTAACTAACCTTGTTCTTTATAGTCCTCCCTGAGATAATCCACCTCCAATAGTTGATATATTTGGATTCCCAAATGAGAGACAAATTGTCAAGAGAAGATTATGGCTCTACAATCATCATGAATCTTTCATATTGAAAGGGCATTTAGACTTCCTCCCTTTGGAGTACAAATTTGCTTCTACTCCTTAATCCCTGGACATCATCCTAGAGTTGTGTAGCCATGAAGAGGGTCCAGGATGCATTTACCCTGGGCTGAGATGAACTCAGACCTTCTAGGGAACAAACCTAAATTCAGTAGTCAGATAATCCAACTGGAAGCTCTTCTAGGGACTGGGCGCAAAAAGACCTTGTTGAGAGACAGCTCTGTTCCCCAACTTACCTCCTCCCCTGGGCTAGAATGTTCACATGAGCTTTCAGAATGAGAAAGTCCTTTAAAATGAGAAAGGATAGACTGGAGAAGTTATTGAATGGTTAGAATCCAATTTATTTTTTTAGAAACCTGGTTTCAATTCAAAGCATCCACCAGGTGGCTCATAAACCTCTGTAATTCCAGTTCCAGGGGATCTGATGACATCTTCTGAACTCCAGTGGTATTGTAAGCTAATGTGTAGGGTTAGGGCACAAGAGACATACATGCACAAAAAACACCCAAACGCATAAGATAAAATGAAAAACAACAACAACAACAACAAGCAAACAAGGGGAAAGTGTCAAAGTCATGTATGGGGTAGCTTCGTTTACAGTAAAGCAAACATTTGAAATAACTGGCATCAATAGTTAAAAGAAGGAGTATATTTATTAAAATATATATCATGGTACATCATCTGGCTGAATACAGAGGATACCCTTTGATATCTTGAGTTCTGCTCTTCATGAAGGAGGGTACTGGTCATCAGAGCATGTAGGTGGTAAGCCAATGGATCATTCTGGGGCTAAGAGTTGAATGCAGTTCTGTCTGTTTTAAATATGTACCTTCCATCACACAGATGACCCATGACCTAAAATAGGAAAAAACAGAATGATAGTTTAAAATTCATATATTCCCTCTGCCTCTGCCCCACCCCAGACTTACCTTATTTTATATCAGACCAATCTCTACAAGCTCCAAATTACTTTATTTGAGATGAAAGTCAGAGGAAAATATCCATTGCTGCTAACACTACCACTTTTATACATTCCTTCCCATTATTATGGCTTCCTCCTTTACTGTCCTTGCTATACTATAAATTCAATATGTCTTCTTGCAATGGAAGTTAAGAAGCAACTGCTTTTCCTCCATCCAGCTTCTGTGTGAGCTGACTAGAGACACTTAATACCCAGATAACAAGCTTTACCCAGCAAATTTCTAAAGTCTTTGAAATCTTGGTGATAGTTACCCATATAAAATTTTCCATGTTTCATGCCCAATTTTTTACAATGTAGCTGATCTGATTTAAGATGGTTAAGGTACAGAACATCTTCCATTCTATTGCATCAGGTTCTCATGGCTGCTCCATCAATTAGCATGGTTTCTTTCCCTAGAAATAGCACAGTTCTGAAGGTCAGAATTCTCACTAAAGTGTCATGGGGACTTTTTGTGTTCTTTGGGATGGCAGAGAGAATTCAAATCGATTACTTTCTAGCTCTGGAAATTCATGTGGGAAAAATCATGCTCTGATGTGTACAGCCCAGACAAACAGCAAGACATTTTTGTACTGGTTGCTTTATGGTGGCCTAGCTACTTAGAGTCATGTCTCTGTAAGACTCCTAAGATTCAATGATTCATTCCTATGATGGTACTGGTGATTATCAACTTGACAGGATCTACAATAACCCAGATAGATAAGCCTCTGTGTATACCTGTGAGATATCTACAGATATGGTGAATTTCTAGGCAGGCTTGTGAGGGATTCTCTTGAGCAGGCTGACAGTAGTGGGAAGACTCACACTACATCGTGGAGGCATCCCCTGCTGGTGCTCCAGATTTAAAAAAAAAATGTCTGAGTGAAAAGCTTTTGCTAGCTGTTCTCCATGCCCATGAATCTTTCTCCTCAGTTCATCACCTACCCTGTTCTAATCTTGCCCTTGAGTCATCATCTACCCTGTACTCATCCATCTGTTGAGTTCATCATCTATTCTGTTGTCATCCTTCTGTTGAGTTCATCATATACCCTGTCTTCATCTTACTAGAGTTCATCATCTACCCTGTTCTTGTCTTGATGCTGACTTCATTTACCCTGTTTCTGTCCCTGCCATTGCTACTGCTGTAGCTATCCTTTACCGACATGACAATCCAGATTCTTTGGATTTCCAAAGTAGGCTAAAGACTAGTTGTTCTCTTCAAATTGGTACAGCCACACCTGATGGGTGTGGCAAAAGCCATAAAGCCAGCACAGCTGCTTGACCAAGTTCCAGCAATGTGAGCCACATGATGGCGACCATGCCACTTTTGGTTTTGATCTCTTCCTGTTGCATACTCAGGGAATTTTTAATATTTGTGCAATTTGCGGGTATTAGGTTGATGGAAAATTTCTTATGAATCATTTATGCCATTCCTGCTTTTAGGGAGATGTCCTTATCTACTTGAAGGTCTTCTTTACACCTTGGAGTGTGTCACACACATAAAGAATCCGGGTGTCTCTTTATGATGCTATGAGATATTCTTGAAACATCTATTCATGTACTTACTCAGGAACAAGATCACCAAGATACAGTGGGCTAGAGGAATTGGCCACAGATCAGATTACAAGCCTCTTCCCACTTTACACTCAGCCAATTAAGTGACATAAATGGGAACATAGTTAGATTAGCTGAAGTTACCTCTGCCCTACACAGAGACTTATACTGATGAGCAAAGAATGATGTAGAAAGATGACAAAAGAATAAGGTGTCAGGACTTCCCTTTCATAGAAAAACTATCTCATGTGAAGCCACTATAATGCCTTATGACCAAGGAACAAAATAATGCCAGAAATAAACATATAAATAAATTCTATACAGATATGAAATATAAATATTGTGTTGTGCAAGAATTTGAATAATAATTGCAGCAGCATTGGCCTGAGAATTTTTCTTGGACATTCTGATCATTAAGAATTAATAATATACTTCTTGGGACATGGCAATTTGCCCAGGCTGGCTTGAAGACTTTTATTTTTATCTTCCATCCTTGAAGTCACAAAACTTACTCGCCTGAAACAGGCTGTCATATGTCTCTAGAGTCTTAAAAATTGAATTATGGGACTGATGAGTAAAAATGGTTCTAGAAGATAATTTATCAGTGATGACTGAATTGGATTGAAAATAATTGTAAAAGATAACTCTGTTCTGTCATGGTTTATTAATGATTACCAAAAAATATGCAGGAGAAAGTGAAACACAAAGTTATATGATTGATGTTTTGGTCCAAAAATACAATTGATATGATTGATGTTTTGGAGCAACATTAACCTATACCTACTTGCTGAATTCTGTATAAATAAAGACTCTGGCTGCTAGTCAGTCAGGCTGCAAGATTCTCCTTATTACCATCACGCCTGAATCACTTCTTCCCTTGCTGATACCTTACATCCTCCTGGGACCTGCTGGCCTGTGCTCAGGAAAGGAACCCTTGAAGTCTTCAGTATCAGATGAGGAATGCTAAGGCATCCAGTGCCAAAGACTCATCATTTATTGTGTTCCCTGGCTCCCCACTGTGAAGACAGCCATTTATGGACTGTAAGCCCACAGTGTATGCCACACAGAAGAGGAATCTCCATTTATCTAGCCAGAAATGGCATTCTAGTAACCAAATTGTCTAGATCTGGGAGACTGTTGGTTGTTCTCCATTCAAATTGCTGCCTGTGTAAATCCAACAATCTAGTCATTCACCTGTTTTTTGACTCAAAGACTAGCTGAGACCAGGACCATGCTCTTTCTGACCTTGACTATATTTAAGGGTACAGCCTTTTAGCTGCAGTGTTCATAGAACTAGTGGAACCTACTGTGGGGACTTTGAATTAGTATTTAGCCATATTCTGCTTGTATATGCTGCTTATTTTACATCTGTTTTGTTTGTGAACGATGAGGGCCTATTTCACAGTAAACATAAGGAAAAATTTTGAGAGGCTCTTTTCTTTTCTCACTGCAATCCAGACATCCAATCATAAGGTTTGTGAGCACTAAGCACTTTATCTACTGAGGTATCTCAACAGCCCTAAATCTCCAATTCATAAATATTCATTCTATCAGTTCTGCTCTTCTAGAGAACCAGAATGCACACAATCCCTTTTAATAGAGGTACAAGGCATTTTGGCAGTAAATAAAACTTTTCATAGATATAGAGAAAGAGCCTGGTGACTGATCATCATGGTGTGTGCTTTTTTCACCAATAATCACATAACGATGAATGCTGAGCAGAACCTTATACTTAGAAGAACCCCACCCGCCCAAGAAGAAAGAATTTGCTAAACTCTCCACTGTATAAGGTTCCCTGCATGTCTGTAGGCCACACCATCAAGGTCCAGAAAAACTACACTTAAACTGTTATAAATATGATACAGCATAGAGGTAAACTGAGGAAAAACGTGGAGGAAGATACCATGATAGATGAGGACATCATGGGAATAGGAAGAGGCAGGGTGCTGGGGAGGCTCTTAGGAATCCACAAAGTTGACCCTACCTTGGTCTGTTGGCAGTGGTCCAGAGGGTGCCTGGACTGGTCTACTCTAGTGACCAGCCTAGCAAATAAGCTAGCTGTCATCACAAAGCCTTTGTCCAGTGACTGATGGAGGCAGATACAGAGATCCACAGCCAGGCACCAGGCTGAGCTCCGGGAATCCAATAGAAGAGAGAGAGGAGAGATACTGCAAATGATGGATGTTGAGATCGTGATGGGAGCATGTGCAGAGATGACTGGTCACACTAGTGGAAGCCCATGAACTGTGGACTGGTGGCTATGGAGCCCCCTTGGGACTGGACTAGTCCCTCTGGATACGGAAGATAGTTGTTTGGCTCGAACTGTTTAGGGGGCACCCAGGCAGGGGAATTGGGATCTATTCCTGGTCTATGGGTAGGCTTCTGGAATCCAGTGCCTGTGGTGTGACACCTTGCACAGCCTTGGTGCAGTGGGAAGGGGCTTGGACCTGCCTAGGCTCAGTGTGCTGGGCTTTGCTGACTTCCCTTGGGAGACCTCGCTTTGGGGGATGTAGGGATGCGGGGTGGCTTGGGAAAGAGGGCTGGGGAGTGGAAGTAGGGAGGAGGGGGTATCTGTGGATAGCATGTGGAGTGAGTAGAAAATTTCTTAATAACGAAAAATGAAAAAAAAGATTTTGGATATTAGAACCACAGTGAAAGATGCTTGTGTGCTGCCATGTGGGTGTTGGTAGCTGGACTCAGGACCTCTAGAAGAATGGCCAGTGCTCTTAACTGCTGACTAACTCTCCAGCATTGTATGCAGAGATTTTTGTTGAAGTCACCAGCATCACTAAATAGCATACATATGGAAGATAAGGGGAAATATTAGTTAATGTCAGAAGAGAAGGTTTGATATGATGGCTTGATTAGAAATAATAACTCTAAACCAGTAATGGAGTGAGGCTTATTGAATGGTTGCATAGGATTGAAATCTGTAGGTTTTGTCATGTATGAATCTCCCAGTGACACACACTTAGGAACACTATGGGGTGATTAAAATACCTCTGTTGATAAGGACTGGTGCTACCAAGCTTGAAGACCTAGGTTCAAATCCTGTGATTCACATGGTAGAATGAGAGACCTGGCTCCCTCAAAGTTGACTTCTGACCTACATACCTCCCCTCCCCCTACACATACAACAAAAGCTTGTTAAAAGAGTGTTTTGCTTATGTTTATGAGTGTTTGCATGCATGTGTATTTGTGAACCATGTGTGTGACTGGTGTCTATTTTGGAGACTAGAACTACCAAGAGAAACAGCTCACAGGAGGTCAGAAAACTAGAGAGGAGATGAGGAATCAATGAACTACTAGATAGACAGACACATGAGACTTTATCTGAGGAACAAAGCTAATTCTCATTTTATCTTTCTCTTTCTGCTTCTCCTACTCTGCTCTTTCTCTGTTTTGTTCTTCTACCCAGTTGTTTTCCTTCTTCTTTCCTGTTATTCTCCTTCTTCTATTTGTTTATTTTTGTCTTTTCCCTTTAATGCCTCCTAAAATAAAAAAATTATGCAGTAAAAAGATTACCTCATAATCACAAGTCATATATTTTTCAAAAACAAATTAAAATCTTAATACATGTTTTTCTTAGAAACATACAAATAATTAAACACTTTTCTTTGTATTAATTTTCCCACCTTCACATCTTCACCCCAAAGCAATTATTCTTTTTTAATTGAGTAATGAAATTTTAAGTGAGCCAAGTATATTTCAGCCAGTTCCTTTTGCACTGGCATGCAGGTATTTGTGGTTTTAGTGTAGCAGATTCCTACAACATTTTACTCAAATGGTGTACCTAACTGCTCTGGGATACCTTTCTGTATGCTGTGAATAAATGTTGCTCTGATTGGTTACTAAAAAATATGTTTGGCCTATGGCAAGTCAGCTTAGAGGCAGGCAGGAAATTCAGGAGAAAGACAGGAATAAGAAAGGCAGAGGTGGAGGAGATGCCATCCCTCCATCCAGGGAGCAGCATGAAATGACACACAGATAAAGCCAGGGAACATGTGCCAACATATAGATTAATAGAAATGGGCTGAATTTAGTTATAAGAAATAGCTAGCAAGAAGCTTGAGCCATAGGCCATGTCCATAGGTTTGTAAATAATATTAAGCCTCTGAGTGATTACTTATAAGTAGCTGAGGGACCATGGGGCAAGGGACCACTGGAGGAACACAGACTGTGGGGCTGTGCTGGACCTGAGAAAACTTCTGACTACAACTAACCATTTATTATGTATTTATTTATTTATTTACACACAAAGGGTCACTTAATTTCTTTTCACATTTTTTTCAAGATTCAGACTGGGCCTGTATTTAATTCTATAAGCTATATGACCAAGTAACTCAAGCCTGACCTTAGGTGTAGGGACTTAATTGTTTTCCTTGAACATAAGCCTGTTTTTCCACAGGCAGAATTCATGGGTCTATAATGCATGACTCTTCTTTCTTATTTTCCATCCCCTGCAAATCTCATATATAACAAAAGGGAAGGTGACTTCTAGCCTATTTTTGCTGTTTTTGTATTTATTATTGGAGCAATTGGTAGAATAACCTAAACCATTTCCTTAATCATCTTCCCTAACTGTCCCAATCACTTGTATCTTTTAGGCTGACTCAGAAAGTTTAATCAAAGCATAGATTTAAAAAAAAGCATCATGTAGCACGAATCTTAGAATAGTCTTATTAATAAAAATAAAAATAATAAAAATTAATAATTAGTCTTATTAATAAAAACAAACATGATGCCAGTTATTGGGGTGAATGCTGGAAGATCAGAGAAGCAGAACAAGCCACAGCTTCCTCACCTCACCAATTCCTCAGCTGATCCTGTTTCCTCAGACTGGAAGCTTCTGTGTCCTCTTCCAAATAGATCTCAGTTGAACTGTTTCTCAAAAGCCTAAAAGCTTAATCAGCTCTAGTTCCTGGTCCTCATGCCTTAAATACCTTTCTGTTTTCTGCCATTTCTTCCTGGGATTAAAGGCATGTGTCACTATGCCTGGCTGTTTCCAGTTGGCTTTGAACTCACAGAGATCCAGACAGATCTCTGCCTTTGGAATGCTAGGATTAAAGGTGTGTGCTACCACTGCCTAACATCTATGTTTAATATTATGGCTGTTCTGTTCTCTGACCCCAGATAAGTTTATTAGGGTGCACAATATTTTGGGGAACACAATACCACCACAGCATCATTGCACTAATAAAAATAATCTTCCTTATGATCTGCAAGTAAATTGCACATGGAGTTTTCACATGAAATAATCACGCTATACTAGATATAGTGGAATCCATTAACATAATAACCATACCATGACAAATACAGTAGGAACTTGGCAACAGCAAGCAAGAGGAAGCACAGCAGAATCAAGGCACATTCTGGAAACAATTTTCTTGGGTCTTTGCTATTTGGTGGGACATATTTTGTAAGCTCATTGCTGACTGCAGCTCCCATGACATGGCCACCAACAAAGAAGAATGTGATGGATACCCCTGAACTGGAATTACATTTGGTTTTGAGTCAACATGTGGGTGATGGGAATTCAACCTCGATCCTATGCAAAAGTAGCAAGTGCTCTTAAGAAGTGTCATGTCTCCTGACCCCTGTAATAAAATAGTTTTAAAAGAAACAGTGTTATTCTTTTATATAGACATAAAAATGTTCAGTATACTATAAAATAATAACAGTACTGGGAGGTCATCATGAAATGATTTTGAATCTATTTGTGTTTCTGATGAGTGTGTTCTAATAATTATTTCAAATGGAACAATTCATACAGAAAAGACACGAATAAAGAAATAAAGGGAATTTACACTTGTGTTTATATCCATTGCAGTGCTGAAAATGTACCAAAATACCTTTTGTAAGAATCTCTAACATTATCAGAAATAGTCTTCAGTAAAGTCTGAAATATTATGGTCTAGTTTGGGACACCTGCACATGGCCCAGCTGAGTTCCTAAGTTAAACCCGCCCTGCATCTGTGCCCAGATTTTCCCATGTGTTCACTCATATCTTCTTAATAGTCTGGTCATACCCTCATGATTTGCATGTGTTCACTCATATCTTCTTGATAGTCTGGTCACACCCTGTCCAAGATTCAGTCAATATCACAGCACAGCACAGACATGAAGGCTCCCTCTCAGCTTTTGGTGTTCCTGCTGTTCTGGATCCCAGGTAAGGAAGGACAACTATGGGAATTTGTTTGTCCTTTTGTAATCAGTGCTAACTGAAACTTCAGAGAAGTCATTTCTCTAATTACTAACCAAGTATATTGGTTGTATGTTTCCAATCACAGGCATGATATGTGACATCCAGATGACCCAATCTCCATTCTTGTCTGCATCTCTAGGAGACAGAGTCACCATTACTTGCAGGGCAAGTGAAAGCATTAGTAATTGGTTAGCCTGGTATCAACAGAAACCAGATAACTCTCCTAAACTTCTCATATATGATGCAACCAATTTGCAATCTGGGATTCCTTCAAAGTTCAGTGGCACTGGATCTGGGACAGATTTTACTCTCACCATTAGCAGCCTGCAGCCTGAAGATGTTGCTACTTATTACTGTCAACAGTATTGGAGCACCCCTCCCACAGTGATACAAGCCATGACATAAACTACTGAAGGATGTAGCAGAGGCACCAGCTGGCCTTCTTATTGCTTCCATCTGCTAATTTATTTTTGCAAAGGCAGACTGAGAAAATCAAATGATAATAGGGTACAGCTGCCCATAGAGTTTCCTTTGCCCCTAGTCTCTCTCTTCCTCTTTAGTCCCAGTAGCATATTTTGAATGTAATTCTCATAATGTGTTTAAGATCAATATGTTGGGAGTCATATGGCAAAATAGAAAGCTCTATAGAGATTCCTAACAGCTGTTTTCACATACATAATTGTAATCAGAATTATAGGCTCTGGATGACTTGTCAGATGCCTCAAATGTTAAGTAATTTTCACAATATTTTTGGCAGTTTAGAAAACCTTTGTGTTCATACTGGGTGGAAAAATCAGTTCATGGCAGGCAGACCCTTGTAAGAACATTTCTTCATCCATTTATACTACTGTTGTATTCTGTCATCATACTATGCCCACTGAGTACCCCCAATATGCCTTTCTTCACATTATGAGCTATAATTCCTGAAAACATGAGTCAAAATAAATGTCATTTCTCGTTCATCTCTCAGATATTTGTCACAGCTGTACAGAAATAATTAATGAAAGAGGTTTATTATTTCAAAGAAGTTGATACTAGAAATAGGGGATTTTCTGTTGCTTCTTCAGAGTACATCTTCCCCAAGGAAGAGGCTGCAGTGCCTGCTCTCCTAGACTCTTGGTATCATACAATACAGGAGTCGGTCACAAAAACAGAACAATTACAAAGGAGGGTATTCTGTGAACTAACAGGTAGGAAAACTTCAAAATGTTGAGATTTTAAAGTTCTGGCTGGAAAGAGACTGGGGAATCTGTTAAAGATAGCATTGGGGAGTCTATATTATTTTTCTTTAAAAAGCCAGTATGGGGTCAGTTGACCCAATTCAAAATGGATGTGAAGACTAGTAGAAAACTATACCCAAATCCTATTTGAATGATTGTTTGGAGCAATGTGGGAAAAGGTCATTGGTGGGAAATATAGTGAAGGATGTGGCTACCAGATCCTCACTTTATTCTCAGATGATTCCATTTCATATAACAAGTTTGTGTTATTTAACTTATAAAAATTTATGGACCTGCCTCTACCAAATCTACCAGGTTGAGCTGAATCCCCAGGGGAGTCCTTGCCCTGGAAGAGATGGGAATGGGGGGTGGGCTGGGGAGGGGGGGGGCGGGAGGAGGGAGGACAGGGGAATACGTGGCTGATATGTAAAATTAAATTAAATTATAAAATTTAAAAAATACAATAAAAAGAAGTAATAAACTCTTCAACTGGAGAGTTTATCTTTCCCTTTCTCAAACCTAAGATAATAAAAATGAAATAATGAAGAAACAAACTTTTTTTTTAATAATTTATCTTTATTTTATGTGCACTGGTGTATGCATGTATACCTGTGTGAGGGTGTCAGATCTTGGAGTTACAGACAGTTGTGAGCTGCCATGTGGGTGCTGGGAATTGAACCCGGGTCCTCTGGTAGAGCAAGTGGTGCTCTTAAACACTGAGCCATCACTCCAGCCCCAAATTTATTTATTTTTATTTTATGTGCGTTGGTGTTTTGCCATGGGTGTTGGTTCCTCTGGAACTGGAGTTAAAGACAGGTGTGAGCTGCTATGTGGGTGCTGGGAATTGAACCCGGGTCCTTTGGAAGAACAGTCAGTGTTCTTAACCATTGAGCCATCTCTCCAGTCCCCATGGCCTATAGATAATCACACCCCTGCTAAGATACTAACTACTTTAGTATCCAGCAGTTTAAACAGCTGCCATTTGTCAGATAATTGCTTGTGTTATTTCCCATCTTTGCATTAAAGCAGAATGCTATATTTGAAAAAAAAAAACTTTCAACAAGATAATGACCAATCAGTTTCAAAAGCACATTTAAAGATATTCTTTACATTTGGAAGTGACCAAAACCTTCATTTTTATGACCTACAGTGGCTTGACAGTAAGTGATTATGTGCTGTACACAAGCTCTCTACTGTGGTTGTATTAAGAGTTGGGCGAATCTTTAAATAGGGGGTTATACTGGTGTGTGGATACAACATTTGGCATCACCTTAAGAAGATGATACTGAAACTCTTCTATGATTCCAATAATAGGAAGCACAGAATGAACTCAATGCATCTCAATATATTCCCTCTGCCTATAGCTGTGTATAAATTTCCCTTTCTGTTACTGTATTATAACTCTCACAGCTATGTGTACTATTAAGAAAAGATTTGCTTAGTTCAAAGAATTAGAGGTGAGTATACAAAATTTTGTTGTCTCATCTATCAGT
Organism: Peromyscus eremicus; assembly: GCF_949786415.1. Taxonomy (NCBI): domain Eukaryota; kingdom Metazoa; phylum Chordata; class Mammalia; order Rodentia; family Cricetidae; genus Peromyscus; species Peromyscus eremicus. The sequence continues at coordinate 81,537,218 of NC_081418.1, read as the reverse complement.
CTCTGCTGGCAAAACTTTGAAAACTTAACATCATGGTGAATGACACCATGCTGGTCTTCTCAGGAAAACATGGTCTAGTCACATCAGGAGAGGGACTGACACCCCAGGTAGAATTAGTTACTCCTGGGCCCAAGAGAACCACTCTGAAAGACAGAGTTTTACCTAGGAAGACCCAATGTAAAGCATCTCAGGAGCCACCTTTCTTGAATTTGTGGCGTGGATGACATGGTTATATGTGCTTAAACATTGAAACCCAGCTTTTTCCATGGTAGGAATAGAAGAGAGTCTGAGCTCTTCCATAGAGTACCTAGACACCAAGGTGTTGAAACCAGAGTCATTGATATCTCAGGATATGCCTCCTCATTCCATGACTCTTCCATTCTGAGACCACCAGTGTGCCACTTTAGGCATCTCATGGAACACTCTCAGCTTTTCATTCCAACATAAACCTAGAGAGGAGCTCAGAGCCTGGTAGCTACTGCTTAATATCTTCTGCATGGACACATACTTTTCAACTATGAAAACAAATCCAGTTTTGATCCTGTTCTCCCAGGATGAAAACATTACCAGAGTCCCTGACATTGACAACTGTGTTCCCTTAGAAGCTGGAACAGAGTCTCTGATGGTAGGAATATGGCAAGGAATATAGGAAATCCAATAGTTAAATGGACACCTGTGGGAGAGGTTCTCCATTTCTGTAGACAAAGGCTATGTTGACAAGGGACAGAGGGCAGGAACAGTAATCCGAGGCATCAAACAAACACCAGGGTCAGGTATGTGTAACTGCAAGCCCATTCCATTTTGGTGAGATGTGGGAAAGTTCCTGACCTTGGATGGCTTTGATCAAACTAATTGAGCAGATCTTTGATAAATGCAGAGTCAGGCTGAGCTAGATAAGAGATCTGTGCCTTCCTTATTATTGATAATTTCTCATGTGTTTTCTTTTCTTTCTTCTCTTTCCCTCTCTCTTTCTTCCTTTCTTTCTTTCTTCCTTTCTTTCTTCCTTCCTTCCTTTCTTTCTTTCTTTCTTTCTTTCTTTCTTTCTTTCTTTCTTTCTTTCTTTCTTTCTTTCTTTCTTCTCTTCTGTTCATTTTCCTCTCAATGTTAGCACTGAATCAAACCTAACAGCAAGGAATACTGTGTGGAGTAAATCAATCCAATGAAAGAAGTAAATGAGACCTCACCAGATTTGGGGGAGTGTATCAAAAGGATAGTCGAGGTCAGTAATAAAAATATAACCAAAACACATGAAGAGAAACAAAACACATGTTAAAAATTCCACACTACTCTTCCCAGGGGATTCTACACTGACATTCTTTTTTTAATCTTTTCTTCTTGTTTCGGTTTTTGAGCCCTGGTTTCTCTACATAGTCCTGGCTTTCTTGGAACTCACTCTGTAGACCAGGCTGGCCTCGAACTCAGAGATCTGCCTGCCTCTGCCTCCCAAGGGCTGGGATTAAAGGCATAGGCCACAACTGTCCAGCTACACTGATGTTCTTTAGGCCACAGAAAAGAACTTGTTTTCAGCAGACTAACATGTGCTCCTCTTGTTTTTCTTGGGCTCTGTAGGACTCTAGGAGCTGTGCTGAATCACTGAGATGGGCATAGCTCTGGCCAGCCCTCCTCAGCCTCTGCTAATTTGCAAGTGTTCAGGGCATAGCCTAGGGCTCTGAAGATGTTTTAATGGCTTCGTCACATTGTGTGTAGGACTTAGTCCTAGGCAGAACACAACAGTGACAAAAATGACCTTGCTCAACCATAGGACTCCTACTGCTGTGATTTTCAGGCAAGAAGGGATGACATTGGAAAATTTGATATCTCCATATTGTAAGTGTTGTTTGGGTTTTCAGGGTTTAACCATATGTGTTTGTTACATGTTTTCTTTGTCAGGTGTGAAATGTGACATCCATATGACCAGCTTTCCATGATCCCTATCAGCAACTCTGGAGACAGAGTCTCCATCACTTTCCATACCTAGTCTGTTATCAACAGAAACTAAGAGCTTCTATGCTTCTTATCTGTAAGGAATAAAATTTGTAACCTGGTGTCATAGACAAGTTCAGTAGCAGTACATCTGGGAAATACTATATTCCATTCATCAACAGACAGAACTCTGAGGACATTGCATCAGAATATCTCTTTCACAGAGGGAAATTAGACATGAACCCCCATCCCTAAAACAAAAGCTATCTCCAATTGACAATTGCTCACAAAGAAAATTCAGTTTCTCTGAGGTAGCATTACTATGTATATAAATCACAGTTAAGGGTAGGCCTCATCTCAAGCAGTAGATGGCCAACACAGGAAAAACTCAATGGTATTTTGAGGATATTTTGTTTCATTATGCTTTGTTTGGGCATTTTTGGTCATTTGGGTTTTTTATTTTTTGTTTGTTTGTTTTCAAGTGTCTTCATTATGGCTTTCTTGCTGTGAAGAGAAACCATGACCACAGACATTCCTATAAAGGAAAACATTTAGTTGGGTTTGGCTGGCAGTATTAGAGGTTTAGTCCATTTTAGTCATTTTGAGAGGTACGGCAGCATGCAAGCAGACATGGTGCTGGAGAAGGGGTTGAGAGCCGTATATTTTGATTCATAGGCAGCTGAAAAAATTTATCTGTTTTCTAATGAGAAAAAGAAAGAAGGTGTGAAGTTGGAGTGGAGACTATCTGAGAGGAGATGAGGGAGAGGAAATCATGATCGTAATATATTGTATAAAAAAGTATTTTTTTAAACAAGAAAGAATATTCCTAGAATAGGTATATATGTCATATATAAGCATCCCTTGGAAATGGATATGACAGGCCAAGGTGCCCAGTTGCTCCTCCAGGTGCCTCTGTTAATGTAACAGATAAAGCCAGGCTTTTTGTTGGTTTGTTTATCTAAATGGCATTTGCTTGTTTGTCAATGAGCAGGATGTTTTAGATGTCTAAGTTCCAGAGGCTACTTATTTGTAGCACAGGTAAGAGTATCTTTAGAAGAGCAACTTTGAAGAGTAACATAAATAGCAAAAATATTACAGCCCTCACATGTAAATACTTACAGGTAAACCACATGTAAATACTTGACTAAGAAAGTATAATAATAGGTGATGTGGAAGTATGAGGGTGAGTAAAAGGCCAGTGGATCAAGAGGGAGGAAAAGAGACAGACTAGGTGGAGGCTGCGAGGAGTATCAGTGTAAGCAGAGGGTGAACAGATGGGGTAGAAGGAAAACCACTAAACTACTTTTTGTTAGAAAATTCCATAATGATACTGGATACTTTGTATAGTAACTTAAAATAAAAATGATAAACAAATAAAAACTGAAAACCACAAGAGAAAAAAATAAAATAAATAAAATAAAAGCAATAAATAAAATCAAAAGACACAAAGGAAACATAACTGTGTTTCTAAGGTCACTAGGAGGATTCAGGTAAAAAACCCAGAGAGTCTTCTCTACCACCAAACCGTTTCTCTTCACATAGGCATGGGAATTCTAGGAACTTCCTGAAAGGCAGTACTATTCATATTTGAGTAAACTGTATCTTGGCATCTTTGAGATTCATATAACAGTAGAAAACACTTTATATATTCTAAGCAGTATTGATTTGCTATAGAAAAATGATATCTGGCTAATAAGTAGCCTGATTTGAAAGCTGAATATCCCTGAAGCTCATATTTTGTGTATGTGGTCCCCTGCTTCTGACACTGTTTTGGGAGAGTCAGAAAACTTTGGAGGTGAGTCCAAACTGGAAAAAGCAATTCACAGAGGGTAGGCACTTGGCTTCATATTATCTATGGGCATTGTTGGTTTTGTCCTCTTCCAAGTTCAGCATGACATAATTGAGGTGCTTTAAACCCCTCCTTCACTGTGATGAATTGAAAAGTCATATAAACAACTCCTTCACTATTTGGCTATGTTTATTCCAAAACCACTTAAAATTATTTTACTCTGATTATTTAAGATTTTTAAATTTATTTTATGTTTCTAAGTCTTTTGCCTACACGTGTGTAAGTTTGTAAACCACGTGTGTGCCTTGTGCCAAAAGATGTTAAATATGTTTGTTGGATTCTTCGGTACTATAGTTATGGATAACTGTGAACCAACCTGTAGGTGGCTAGGAAATAAACCTGAGTCTTTTCAAAAGCAACAAGTGCTCCTAACTGCTGTGCCAGCTCTTCAGCCACTGAAGGTAAGTTTTGAGGATACTGTGGGTGGATTTGTTTCTTTGTTTTTTTTTAATAAAATATTTGTTGTAAGTATAAAGGTAGGCTGCAGCTTTTGTTAACTTTGCGTTCTGCCACTTTCCTGGAAGTTTTTGTTAGATTTAACAGTTTTGGGGTTGACACTTTAGGTTCTCTTATGTACAGAAACACAGCATCTGAAAATACTCTTTCACTCATCCTTTCCTTCATAATTGTTCTTTGCTACTCTCTTATTGTTTCACAGTTTTCTAGAAGGCAAGGCTGTAATTTGCTTCTCTAACAATCTATTTGTGATGCAGATTGTGCTGCTGATTTCTAAAATGAGAGTGAGTAATTCCTACTAACCCTGATGTTTGGAAAGGTCTACTCCCCTCCAGGCAATCTGTAGGCCCTCTGGGGAGCCAACAGTAGTAACTGTGAGATGTGTAGAATCCCTGGAGGGCACTACATAAATCAGATTCAGTTAGAGTTGGAAATATAGGGTTTTTCAGAAGAAAAGTTGGATTTCCATTCTTTTTCATCAGCAACATTATTAGAGATGGTGAAATTCACTTTCCATAGAACACAAGGCAACGTAGTTATTAATGGACCAGGAACTAAACCAGAAAGGCTGGTAGGATTATTGTATTCTTACTCGCTCTAGCTATTCAAAATAAAATGGGTCAATGGAATCCAGCCTAATCTTAGTGGAAAATATTTAGAGACACAGTTCAGAGTAATAAGAAACATGTATAAGGAGGTCTAAGAAACAGAAAATATAAACAGAAACCCTATGCATCTATTCTTCTTTTGAATAAATGAAGGAGAGAACAAGTGTGATTTTGTGTATCACAGTCTGACTTGAACACAAATGCAGCCACTATTTAAGTTCTGTGAGTTGTATACTGAAGGCTTGGAAGAGTTGTACAATGCAAGGTGTACAAAGTTCCTTTAAAAACTGCTGTTGTCCCAAATAAGTTATACATCTAAATGTATTCAAAGCCAGTTATAATTATCTTTGCAATCCTGGCATTCTAAGAGCAGAAGCAGGAGGAATTTTATGAGTCTGAGACTTTCTTAGATGATATTGTAAATTTCAGGCCAGTCTGAAATACATAGTGAAATACTTTGTCAGTGTTCCATCCCCTAAAACATGACTTCCAATATGCCTTTCTCTTTGAGGTAAGTATTCAAATGAGGTTTGTTTCTAAAATGATTTTTGTTCAAACTTAATCCTTCTTTCTTGGTTTTCACAACACATGATGTGTGCTCCATATTGGAGATGGGGTTTCTCATGCATAATATTCAGAAATAAATGAAGGCTCAAAATCACATTTTGAAACCCTAGACTCAACACTGTAATTTGATCACAGACTGCTGGGTGTGTGCTTCAGTCAGAAATCCACTACCAAAGTTTCTGTCACATTAGAAAGACCTATATGAAGAGAAGAACTCTAGCTATGCAGCTCTCTTGGAGTGTGTTGGATCATTTATGATGAACTCAATTATCCTATAGGATATCGAAGAAAGTCTAAGTTGTTGTGTTTCTTGATTCCATATATGGATTCAAAAAGAGTATCTTGATTTCCATAATTTTGGAAAAATAACACAGATAAAACTCAGTCACACAAGGCTGGTTATGTTAATCAGTCATATTCATCTGTCATGGTCCAGTCCCAGTTTTTCTTTTTTTCTTTTTTGAATATGTCTACTCAATTACTGATATTAGTATTAGTGATTAGAGACTCAAGACTACATGTAAAAGGATAATGTCTTCCAAAGAAATGCAGGTTTTTAAATAAGTAGAAAGGAATCCTGTGATTAATTTATTTCATCTCTTAAACTTTATGTAGGTGTATGCCTAGTGCTTGGGCACCTGCCTGCTAGACATCATTCTGATTGTGATAAAAATAGTAGCACAACAGACAAAAATCTGGATTTTTTTTTTTAGATTTTTGTGATATTGCAATTTCTTTGTATTTTCATCTGACTTATCACTTATAGATCAGGTCATCTAGTCAATATTTGAACATTTCTTATATTTATTTAGCTGGGTTTCATTAGTTGAGTTTTATGTAGAAAGAAAATAAGCTCAGACTTCATTCCAATCAGGTATCACAGTTTATTTTATAACAAAGAATTATAACTTTCTACCTAATATTGTATTTTGAGGGGGAATGTATATATTTATACACACCACACACACACACACACACACACACACACACACACACACACACACACACATATATATATATATATAATATATGGTTGTATCTTTATCTTGTGCATTCTGCTGACACATATGAGACACAGGAGGACCTGCACAAGAAGAGGAACCCGAATTGAGCCACAAAGGAGGTTTTTAGATTTCAGGCTCTTACACTGAAGAGAAGATGACAGCATCTGTAGGAAGGTGTCCAAATCAAAAGTCTCTTTATCTTAACATCAAAGAGGATTCCCAGACAGATCTCAGAACCTATAGAAACTCGAAGGGAAGACTTGGGCCATTGTGCTTTACAAATAGAAAGGTGAATATATAATGCAGGTCCGTGTGCAGGACACAGTTCAGGAGCTACTGCTGCTTCCCACCATAGCTCCTTTGTGTCTCCCTGAACATCCACTTACCAGTAAATCCAAGTGCAAACCTTATACATTACAAAAAGTAACCCAAAATGTGTCATAAGCCTAAATACACAGCAAAATACTCTGAAAATTCTGGAGTAAAAAGAAGAAAATCTAGATGATCTTGTGTAGATGATAGTATTTTAGATCAAATGCCAATGTCACAATACACTGCAATACAGATGAAATATGTAAGATATAGTACATTAAAATTTATAATTTTAGAATAGAACAAAAATCACAAAGCAATTATTTAAAATATTAAAAGATGAAATAATTTGAATAAAGTTTCAATGGCTCTCATTTTAAAAAACATGATATACTTCAAAATTTGATGAGAATATTTTTTATTCCCTCTAGTTTCTCCTTTTTCTTATCTCACAAAGTTTAGACAGGCTGTCTGGGTCCTAAGCCAAAAACATGACCATCATTCTGTATGAAGGACTTGGACTGTATTAAGGAACTCTTTCTCTTGCTCATGTTATAATCAACCAGTTTTTTAAGTCATCAGCAAGGCAGTTAACCTGCCTATGAGAAAACATATTCTGGAATCGTCATCTTGTTCTCTAATCTCTGTCTCAGGCTGCATAGTTCATATCACTTAATTAAGTCTCTTTAAAGGGTCTTTGAGCCATTTGTGGTTTCTAAGGTGAAACATGCAAATACAAGACTGAAGCTTAAGGAATTCTTGGCTTACAAGCCTGTGTAGTCCATTTACTTATGTGCAGCAGTGTGTGATGGTTAATATTCATTATCACCCTAATATACCCCAGAGGAGGGAACCTCAGCTGAGGAGCTGCCTCCATTTACATAGGCCTGTGGATATATCTGTGTATTAGGGGGTATTTTTGTAATTATTATTAAAGTAAGAAGCTTCCAGCCATGATGATCATAGACTAAGCCTCAAAAACTATAACAAGCCCTTAATTACATGCTTTTTCTATAATTTGCCTTGGTCATGGCAATTTTTCACAGCAATAGAACTGTAAATAAGACAGCACCTAAGAAAACGTTAAGCTTATCTCTACCTTTTCACTTGACACCTTACTCATTAATTTCAGTCCAGTCTTTTTTTTTTTAACCCTCAAATCACTGGGAAAACCAGTATCCAAATTTAGGACATGTATTCCATGGACGTTCAGGCCAAATACTGATTTCAAGCAAAGATGAAAGGAAAAAAAGTATCAGCCTCTTCTCTTAAATAGTGAGATGTTACTATGGCTCTTGTGGCTATTATCATTTATCCTCTGTTTTATCCCATGCTAGTCTAAAGAGAACCCTGAGTGATGAGGTTCAATTAATGCTACTCACCTTAAAGAACTACCACTAACAATATGGAAAGTATTGTGTCACTAAAGTGTTGGCTTCTAAGTTATGTTATTATCTTAGAATGCTAGAGATGACTTTTCAAATTATGTTTTAATTTTCAAATTATGATCTTTACTGTGCCTGAAAAATCATTTCAGAGTCTTATCAAACATTTTAAAGGACTTTGAAAGGTCTAGTTAGTAGTATATAAAATTTAGATGGTATTCCAATATGTTTTCAATATTTATGGATTATATATATTATTAATATATTATATATTATTATATATATTATATTATATATATCACATCATGATGAAAGCATAGGATTTTCTCTATTGCCTCTTTTAGAGTATCTGCCTCTGTGAAATACTTCCACAGTTTTCATTGTTAGTTCACAAATATTAGGAACAACATCATTTGGGGAGTTTGTGAATAGAAACCTATTTTTGGATAGTTTGATATCCTAAGTCCTGGTGACTTCAACTTAATTATGAAGGATGATTTCCTAATACCTCAACTCTAAGAATACAGCTGCTTTCATTTGCTGGTTTGAAGAAAGCCCTTGGGTTTTTTCTTTTCTTGATGTTGTTGGGTAGTTAATTGTGAGCATTGTTCTAATTTCTTCACAATCAGGCAACTTACTGTTTGCTTGTTTATATATTTTCCAGTAAAGAGACTAATTTAAGTGTGATATTATTCAAACAGCAGAGCCCTCTGTAACCATAAAAATTAAATTATTACAGCAATTCATTGAACCTTAAGTGATGGCCACAAATATGCCATTCACTTAAATCAGGTTTATATGTATAAATCGAAAGGGAGGAAGAGCCCAGTGATTGCACTGGGGCTCATAGTTTATAGAATCTAATTGTATTAATATGAAGAGGGAAACATTGTTCATGATAGTTATTTTGATTGGGAAGTTATTTGGATATGGATAGTTATCCTATTGTTGGCAAAATTATATGCTTACTTGTATATTCATATCCTATAATTTTGGTAATGTGTCCCATATTCTTCATATTTACAACATTAACAAAACCCAAGTAACCAAAAAAAAAATTCCTGTGTCCCAGAATTCTAAAATGGGGCTTCTGGCATCAACAACAAGATGTGTTCTTTGTTGCATTCCCAAGCCAAACAAACTCTTGGAAGTTTTCTGCCTTCTCAGGTCTGTCCACCTTCCTGTGCTCATTGAGGCATTGTTTTATTGTCACCACCTTCCCTGACTCTGATACTCTCCTCTCTAAAATCTAGTCTTGCGTTTACATTCTGCTCACTATATTTCTCTAGAACAACCTGCCTGTCTCAACACTATTAACTTGATGCTTTCTGCCTGATTGTTTTCTCTCTGAGATATTTTCACTGATTTTGGAAACATAATGTTGTAGATGCTAGCAATTTTCAAAGAAAGTAAGAAAGTAACTATATATACATACATACATATATATATATATATATATATATATATATATATATATATATATATGCAAGGAATTTCTTGTGCCTTTTCTTCTTATTTTAAGATTGGAGATTTGATCTCTAGTCTGATAAAAATAATATTATACATATTAATAATTAGTCACTTTTTCTTGCTATACGTAAATGAAAATGGTCATCTATTACCTAATTCACTTAGAACTAGAAAACTGAGTAGTACAAAAGAAACTTTTCAGGCTTTGAGAATGGGTGATGAGACTGTGATCCTCAAAACAATGGTCCAAAGAAGGACCCCATTTTCTTCCTGGAGGTAATTTCCAAACGATGTTGTAATTAGAGATAATTTTCAACATATCCTATCTTTTTCATCCAGGTGAAAATATTACAAGGAGATTCTCTACAGAAAGAAGTTACTAACAAAAGTGTTTCCATCTTTTGAATGGGTTCCCTGCTCAGATTGAATACATATTATTTTGATGATTACATACATACACATATATGTACATATATATATGTGTGTGTGTGTGTGTGTGTGTGTGTGTGTGTGTGTGTGTGTATTCACTTATGTATACAAATATATTTATTTCTAGACAAAAAGAAATTCTGAGGAAAAAGTTGCCTTTGGTCCCAGAACAAATAAGATCATTTTGGCCTCCATTCATTTCAGTAAAAGCAAAGAGAAGTTATTCAAATGCAGAACATTCAGGAGCCACTGTGTGGAAATGGGACAGTTGACACCCAAAAAACTTATTCAAGAAACATCTCACAAACAATTAACACACTGACTCTTCAACACTAAGGTTTCTGTAATTGGGTAATACCTCACAAGTTTAGAGCAAATTGAACAAGAGCTCTCTACTGCAAATGCAGTTCTAAAGTTCAGGTATGCCAAAGTTGTACAACTCTTTGCAGACAGTTACAGATTTGGAAGATTCTACTCTTCATAGTTTTGGTAGCTGCTGGGGCATCATACATAACCTAGTGAAGTTCTCAACTATGAATTACAAAAATTACAAAAGGGGTAAGCTAGAAAAGTCACTACACACACATAAAAATGAAAGCATTTTGCAATCTTGACTTTCAAGTTGATTAAAAAATATGCTAATTTCTTTTTAAAAACCTTGATTTTTGTTGTCATGACAGGGATAGGGCCAGGCCTCTATCATATTGGGAAAACACTGTGATATGAAGCTGAATTTACAGCTGTTATTGTCTACTGGAACTAGTGAAATATGTATGGAGTGACACTAATTATGAATTGAGGAATTCTTTCTTTGGGTCTTAATATACTGAGAAAAATCAGTCTTAATTTTCCTTTTAGTTTATTTATTTAACAATAAGGCTAATGAAATCTAAGTTGTATAGAATTTATGAGCAAAATACATTGGGTGAATTTCCTAGAAAAATCTTAACTTAAAATCTATCTATGAAGGTAAAAGGTATATAGCAAATCAACTAGAACCATCTATGGTGAAGTTTAATTTATATAATCATGATTTAAAAAACACTCAATGGCCTTCATAGAATAAAAATATCACTTCTGTGAAATTGGCTTTTTTGTTTGACCAGAATAGTGAATGATAAATATGTACTTAAATATTTTCAAGGTCTTGATGCACTTTGTTTCAGTGGCATTCTAAAAAATAAAATTTCATTAGTTCTAAAAGTATACAATATTTCAACACTGCTTGCATTGGAAGAGTATAAAGAGAAGTCAGGCCAACTCTCACATTTCTGTAGATAAAATTCCAATTTATAGGTCCCAATTTTCTGATCACAGAGCCAGCTGTCATGACACTGTGTTCCCTTCACAGTGGAAGGCTGATGCTGGACCCTTCCATGCTCTCTATAAATATATTCCAAGACCACAGGGTAGTTCTACCAAACTCAGGATCTACAAGACAATTTCATATTCCAGCTCCTTGAATAGAAGAGCAGTGATGATTACAGCATATATTGCTATTAAGCCTAATTTTAGTTCTGTGTTTAAACCACAGGTTTCTATCTTCCCCATCTAAATAGAATAGGGCAATATCTGCTCAAGTATTTGAAACAAAATAATAAATGACTATGTACTGTACATTTGATGGCCGTGAGATTATTCAATAATTCATAGAGAACAAGGGGATGGATTTTTCCACAATCTAAAGACTCAAGAAAAGTGTTCAGTAACTGAGACTCAAGCATGTGCTGCCACATGGAAACCCATCAGTACCACTGGCAGCGGATTAGAGAAATGTAGCCTGTAGAGCTGGTTGAATAAATAATTAGATATTTCTGCCTCACCACCCTGCCATTTGCATTATACTTATTGATTAGAACCTTCAATATTGGAGAACAGATTTCTTGGGTGTGGGTTTCTATATTCCTGTTACAATTTGATTTCCAAAGTCAGTGCCAGTAAGTAGGGTTATGACAGTACCCAGAATTCAACCTCCCTTTCTGGGTATTAACAGCACAGTTCATTAACATCTTACATTTTCAAAAGGTTGTATACCTATATACTGTGCTCTAATTGTGATCATAATTCTCCTGATGCTTCATGAAAGCCATGAACCATGTGATAATCTTTCCTAAAGTATCAGTCCCTAATCAATTTAAGCGACCAAGAATGACATGAAAGTCCAATAATTTTGATTTATTATAGAAGTCTATGGTTTAATAAAGCAGAAATTGAGAGAAATGTTCCCTAGAAGTTGAACTCTTGTAATTAGGAGTCAGAGTCCTTGAAGAGGCTTTTCTAGGTCTGCTAAAGACAGTAGATGTTCAGGATTACCAGCTTCCCCTGCCTGAATGTGGGTGGAAGTGCGCCCAGCCACTCTTACATAAGTGGTCAGAGACTAGGGGATGATGCTGGTTATTAAGTGGATCAAGAGCCTAGGAACCACTATCCATTGATTGTAAATTTTTATTTTTTTTATTTTATAATTTAATTTAATTTTACATATCAGCCACGGATTCCCCTGTCCTTCCCCATCCCGCATCTCCCCCCGCCACCGCCCGCCTTCCCACAACCCCCCCCCCATTCCCATCTCCTCCAGGGCAAAGACTCCCCTGGGGATTGATGGGGATTGAGTTCAACCTGGTAGATTCAGTCCAGGCAGGTCCAGTCCCCTCCTTCCAGGCTGAGCCAAGTGTCCCTGTATAAGCCCCAGGTTCCAGACAGCCAGCTCATGCACTAAGGACAGGTCCTGGTCCCACTGCCTAGGTGCCTTCCAAACAGTTCAAGCTAATCAACTGTCTCACTTATCCAGAGGGCCTGATCCAACTTAGGGCTCCTCAGCTATTGGTTCATAGTTCATGTGTTTCCATTAGTTTGGCTATTTGTCCCTGTGATTTATCCAACCTTGGTCTCAATGATTCTCACTCACACAAACCCTCCTCTTTCTCGCCAATTGGACTCCTGGAGCTCCACCTGGAGCCTGGCCATGGATCATTGCATCCAGTTCCCTCAGTCATTGGATGAGATTTCTAGCATGACAGTTAGGGTGTTTGGCCATCCTGTCACCAGAGTAGGTCAGTTTGGGCTTTCTCTCGATCATTGCCAGTAGCCTGTTGTGGAGGTATCTGTGGATTTCTGGGGACCTCTCTAGCACTTTGCTTCTTCCTATTCTCATGTGGTCTTCATTTATCATGGTCTTTTATTCCTTGTTCTTCCTCTCTGTTCTTGATCCAGCTGGGATCTCCTGCTCCCCTAAGCTCTCTTTTCCTCGAATATTGCTCTTCATTACCCCCACTCAAGTCCAGGTTGTTCATGTAGATCTCATCCATTTATCTGTCATTGGGCAATCCCTGTGTCTTTCTTGGGGTCCTGTTTTCTAGGTAGCCTCCCTGGAGTTGTGAGTAGCACTCTAGTCATCTTTGTTTAACATCTACTACCCTCCTATGAGTGAGTACATACCATGTTTGTCTTTCTGAGTCTGGGTTACCTCACTCAGGATGATTTTTTCTAGATCCATCCATTTGCCTGCAAACCTCATGATGTCATTGTTTTTCTCAGCTAAGATAAAAAACACTGAAGACACCTTATGCTGGAGAGGATGCAGAGCAAGGGGAACTCTCCTCCACTGCTGGTGGGAATGCAAGCTTGTACAACCACTTTGGAAGTCAATATGGTGATTTCTTAGAAAATTGGGAATCAATCTCCCCCAAGATCCAGCTATACCACTCTTGGGCATATACCCAAGGAATGCTCAATCAGACCACAAGGGCACTTGCTCAGCTATGTTCATATCAGCATTGTTTGTAATAGCCAGTACCTGGAAACAACCTAGATGCCCTTCAATGGAAGAATGGATAAATAAAATGTGGTACATATAAACAATGGAGTACTACTCAACAGAGAAAAACAATGATTGTAAATTTGAAATGATTGCTGTTTCATGTCTGGTCATTTTGACTGGATAGACTTGTGTTAGTAGGTCCCCCTTCTGGATAGATGGTCAAAATAAAGACAAGGATATGTAACTGTTGAAGATTGCGCCCACAAGAAAAGCTACATATATAGTGAGCAACACATCCAAACACACACACACACACACACACACACACACACACACACACACGATTATGAGAATTCCCAAACAGGAATTACTCACTGAGTAACATTGTACTGTTAAAGATCTGTGCAGATGCAATTACACATATGCCACACACACAAATTCTGTTTCTTGCTCTCAAGAAGTAAGAACACATTGACAAGAAAGTAAGGAAACACAGATACAAAAGTTTGGAAAGTGTGTGAATTCCTGTGAACACTTTCTTTCCATAATCAGAGATGTCCCTGTTTTAAAGTGCAGTTACAAACTCCTATAGTCTTCAATATCAGAAATATGGCAAGCAGGGAATTATTTTGCTAAAAAATACCATTACCTCAATAAATATTGAAATTATCATTGTGGTCAGAACACACTATGTATTTACTGTTAATTTTATAAATTTCTCTAAAATGGGGGGGGGGCTCTGTTCCCTTGTGCACTGTGTAAGATTTGATGATGGCATAAATGCAGATGTAGGGATCACACTAGACTGAAGAGTGTAAATGACTACGTGGTAATCAGCGTCCTCAACTTCTGTAGGAAATGGCTTCGTTTAAGAGTCGGTAAGAATCCAGTAACTAGAGGCACCCAGGGAACATCTTGCATGGATATTTTTAATTATAAGCAGAGCTGGCAATATAGTTCATAGCTTCACACACAACTCTGGCTAACCATGACAGTATTAATGGTAATAATAAAGAACTGTAAAAGCAGGAGATAGATTATTCATTTAGACATGTAAGTTTAAGCATGACAGATCCTTCCCTTCCTTCGAATCCATGTTTCCCATTACTTTGTTTCTCACTTGAACTTCACACTAAGCTATGTAGTAATTACTGCAAAGATGAATCATCTCTAACCTCAGTAACATAATCTGTAACAAATGAAAGGAGTTTGTAGACTATTACAGATCCTGGGATTGTGGAATGGAAGCAAGGGAACACATAGTGAACCCCGAAGAAACGGAAAGAAGATGGTACTCACAGACCTGAGATGATGGCCTTTGACTCCCACAAGCAGGGATGTTTTCTTTCGGGAAGTCTACACTTCTCTGGTAAGAATGTGAGACAAGAGCCTTTGTTGAGTAATTGGAATGAACTTCTGCAGCTGTACCTGCCTTTTAAAAGCCCCTGCCTATTTGCATGTGGCAAAATCATGACCCACTTCTTGGAGTACTTCTTACAAAGCTGGTCATATCCTGTGAAGTTAGTTTCACTCAGGACACAACTTGGACAGGATAGTCTTCACTCAGTTCCTGGGATTTCTTATGCTGTGGTTTCAAGGTAAGCAGGGATAAATTTGGTTATTTTCTCAAATCATAGTGGTTAAATCAAGCAGCTAATTATTCTCTGGGGAAAATTCTGTAATGCTATTATTCATTATTTGTATACTTGTTTTTAATTTCCCCATCTCATAGGTCGGTTGAATCAAGTAGTTGAGCCAAGCTCCATCTCTCGTGTCTGCCTCTCCAGGAGACAAAGTCACTATCACCATCATTTGCAAGGTTAATCAGAACATTTACAATTACTTATACTGGGACCAGCAGAAATCAGAGGCAACTACTAAGCTCTATTATGTATCCATTTTGTAGTAAGGAGTATTATCTAGGTTCAGTGGCAGTAGGTATGATACAAATTATTCCCTCACCATCAGAATCCAGGAGCCAGAAGATGTTATGATTTACTAGGAAGCACAAGGTTATGTACCTTCCACAGTGATACAAGAAATAACAAAAACATTTCCAAAAACTGTGAGGCTATGCTTCCTCAGCTAACATTTTTCATCCATAGTCAAGTTTTGAAGCTCACTGGGAGGTTTTATGGAAGGGACCAGGGAAGCTACTATATACAACTAAGTGTTGTATATAAGGGAGCAAAGTTGATGTGAACTGACTGCGACTGAAACAGGAGGCATAGGGCCTACCTGTATCTGCACTAGGAGCTCTATATATGTACTATAGTTTTCAGTTTAGTTCTTTTATGTGAACCCTGAAGGTGTAAACAAATGGGGCTCTGATACTTGTTGCTTTTCTTAGAATTGGTTTGTTTTTCTGTTGGATTGTCTTGTTCAACATTAACATGATTTTTTATTTTATTTTATTATATTTTATGTTGTTATTTTCTCCTACAAATTGTTCTTTCCAATGAGATAATGAAAGGAAGTCTCATGAGACTTCTGAGAGAGGAGGTGTAGTAAAACTGAGAGGAACAGAGAGAAGGGAAATTGTATTCAGACAAAAAAATAAAACATAAAAAAGAAAGCAAACTGAGCAAGCCATGATGAATAAACCTAGGAGCAACAACTCTCCATGACCACTACATCAGCTCCTGCCTATAGGTTCCAGACCTGCTTGAGATACTGGTCTGACTTCCTTCAGTGATGTAGAAGTGTAAGCAAAATAAAGACTCCCTGACAAGAAAGAAATTAAAGAAAAGAAAAGAAAGATAACTATGACACTTGTCTTTCTAGCAAAGACAGAAATGAATAGTTAATGGATGAAACATGTTCCTCTCAATACATATGATACAAGAGTTGACACCCTATCTGAAGACCATGTGGTCAAGAGGACTTAGATTGTAAGAAAAATCTCTTCCCAAGATCAGTTTGTCTGGGTACTAGTCCCTTAGTATTTTTCGAATATTTAATACTTATTTATTTTTATTTTGTGTGCACTGGTGTTTTGGCTGCATATTTGGTGGTACACCCTGTAAGTGCAATGCCTCAGAGGCTGGAAAAAGGAAGGATTAAGATACTTGGGACTGGAGTTATAAAGAATTGCTAGCAGTCTTATATGTGCAGGGATCAAACCTAGGTCTTGTAGAAGAGAATCTAATGTTCTTAATCAGTAAGCTAACTCGCCAACCTGCTTCCTCAGGATTTTAACGCAATAATCACATAAAAAATTTTCTTTCCAAGGTAACTCCAACTTGGTGTCTGTGGGGGTGGGAGGAAGGGGGTCTTGACAACCCTGTTGTATGAATCTCAGCAGTTGACATAACTCTGTTACTCTGGAAAAGTTATTTTTTCATGTAAGTAATGAGAAACATTTCCTTGATTTTAATGCTAGGCCTGGGGAAGAAGACAGGGATTTAGAACAGAAGAGTTTCTCTGATCCCTACATAAAATCATCACAATGTCCTTTAACTCCAGGCGAAGAGAAACACTTTCAGCAGCTGGAGACAGAAGAACAAACAATCAAGACAGCCTGGGCTCTCACTTCTGCTTCCCTGGTAGTTTATGTCATGGCTTGAATCACTGTGAGAGGTAAAGTGATACCCTGCTCACAGTAATAAGTGGCCACATCTTCAGGCTGCAAGCCATTGATCTTGAGAGAAAACTGTGTTCCAGATCCACTGCCACTGAATCTTGATGAGACCCCATCTACCAACCTATTTGCACCATAGATGAGGAGCTGAGGAGGTTTCCCTGGTTTCTGCTGATACCATGCTAACAGAGTAGCAATGTACTGACTTGCCTGGCATGTCATGGTGACACTTTCTCCCAGAGACACAGACAGTGAGGCTGGAGACTGTGTCATCTGGATGTCACATCTGACACCTGAAATTGAAAAATTGAAAACAAATTTCTACACAATTAATCATGTTAGAAGAGGACTTCCCCAGAGACCAGAAAGCACTGACCACAAAGAGGAATGCATTTCCAATGCTGTCTTCCTTACCTGTAAGCCAGAGCAGCAGTAACCCAAATAGCTGAGTGGGGGCCCTCATGTCTTTGCTGGGACCTGTGTGAGTGTGACTATAGCACAGGATGTGACCTGGCTATGTAGGAGTCCTGAGGGTAGTGGGCTGTGCTCTGGGTACATGCAAATTAGCAAAGGCTGAGCAGAGCCATTGGACTGGCCAAAAGACTCATTAAAGGCTTGTGGTCCTCTTATGTCTTAGATCAGAGAGGCAGCACAGATTTATTTATAGAATGTGCTCCTCTTTGGACAACAGAGAACAGCACCAGTCAATGTGTTGCACCTTTGTGGTGATATTGTGTTCCCCAAAACTTTGTGCACCCTAATAAACTTATCTGGGGTCAGAGAACAGAACAGCCACTAGATACAGAGGCTAGAAAATGGTGGCACACACACCTTTAATCCTAGCAATTCCAAAGGCAGAGATACATCCAGATCTCTGTGAGTTCAAAGCCACACTGAAACAGCCAAGCATGGTGACTTTATTGCAGGAAGTGATGGCAGAAAGCAG
This sequence comes from Peromyscus eremicus, assembly GCF_949786415.1. Taxonomy (NCBI): domain Eukaryota; kingdom Metazoa; phylum Chordata; class Mammalia; order Rodentia; family Cricetidae; genus Peromyscus; species Peromyscus eremicus. The sequence continues at coordinate 81,518,929 of NC_081418.1, read as the reverse complement.
AAAAGTATATAAGGCGTGAAAACCAGAAGCTAGAGTCGGTTAAACTTTTAGGCTTTTGAGCAGCAGTTCAGCTGAGATCCATTTGGATGATGACTCAGAAGCTTCCAAGCTGAGGAAACGGGATCAGCTGAGGAATTGACAAGGTGAAGTGGCTGTGGCTTGTTCAGCTTCTCTGATCTTCCAGCATTCAACACAATACTCAGCTCCAGGTTTGTTTTTATTAATAAGACCTTTTAAGATTCATGCTACACACCTTTTTTTGATTTGTCATGTTCAATGTAGAATTTCCTTGTTATTTTTCCCTCCATGGCAGAGAATGTCTGATATGGTACAATTTTAGAAAGTACATAGGTCATTAAAGGGTCCTTTCCAGGGAGCTGAAGAGGATATTGAAGCAATGGAGCTTATTGTTTCTTTCTTTCCTGGTTTTTGTGAAACTTGATTTGAATCATTTCTCTCTTTCCTTTCTACTCTCCAAATCCCCCATAGAACCCTTCACACTTTTAAATTTATGGTCACTTATTCATCAATTGTTATCTCATGCATATATGTATTTGTATACATGTGTGTATTCCTAATATAATCTGTTGAGAACATAAAATGTTACTTATATGTATGTTCTCAGGGCTGATCATTTCACAATGGACAACTTCCCTGTGTGCTCTTCCCTGATCCTTCATACAACAGTGAGAAGAGGCTTTGAACATATGAAGTTCACACTCACATTAATTCATAACCAGTTATTTCCTAGCACCAAACATAGGAGTGGTGTGGCCCAGTGTCTCAATACTAAGAGGCTGTGAATTGTCTCTCAAAGAGGAAACACACACACACAGAGACAGACAGAGAGAGAGACAGAGAGACAGAGACAGAGAGAGACAGAGAGAGAGAGAGTGTAAGACAGACAGACAGAGACAGAGAGACAGAGAGACAGAGACAGAGAGAGACAGAGAGAGTAGATGAGAGAGAGTGTTCATTTGCATAGATCCATACCATTATCAATATTCAAGATCAAAGAAATGGACAAAAAAGATTTCTCTAATGCCAATGAAATGTCAAACCTTGCCATACTTTTCACATTCTCTAATGATCCAAGCTGAGATTTGGATATTAACTGCATTAGTCAAAATGATTTCCCTCAGACTCTGACATAATTTTTCCTATGGCCTTTATTTTCTCAATATTGGAAATACTGTAGGATGCTGAGCAGCACTTTCCATTCATGTTATGAGGTTATTCAGTTCAGTAACGGCATCAGCTCTGTACTGGACTGCAGTGAGTGATGATGGAAGAGGAAACAGATGTGACACTGATCCTCCTATCCAACATCAGTGTTTAGAGCCAGAGCCCTGTGACAGGTTTTTGTCCGTTTGTAACAAAAAGAATGGTCAGGATTCTCTGTTCTCCACTAACTGTGGGTAAGAAATATGCCCAACTATAAGAAAATGCTGAAAACCAAGTTTATCAGAAACTAGAAACTTCTCTTGTCCCTAGTGTTACAAATATGGATTATTCAAATGTTGGTAACTGTCGCGTCTGCCTCGACCAGTAAGGAAGACGCGACGCCAGGCTCTTCTCCAAGCAGTTTATTCAGGAACCTTGAACAATCTTCTGACCCCGGGGAAAGTCATTTTCTTCTTCTCTCTCACTCATACTCACTCTCCCATTCTCTCTCTCATTCTCACTCACAGTCACTCTCACAGTCACTCTCCTAGTCACTCATCGGGAAAGTCAGCCCACGCCCTTTATAGCCACTGGGCAATCAACCCCGTGGTGCCACGTGGACAATGCCGCTAGGGTCAGACATACGTAAGCAAGCCAGATTAGGTCCAGGTGTGCAGAAGCAAGCCAGATCCTAGCCTTAGCCCAATAAGGAGCATCTGCCATCGGGAAGGCAGAAACCAGACGCCGCGCCATCTTTGAGGCACGGCCGTGCACGGCTCTCTACAGGTAACCTTGATTGGATAGACATGTATTATTGACTGCCCCTGCTGGATGATTGTTAAAATGAGGACAGGGTTGGTTCTTTGTTCAAGTGGAGTCCAGGAAAAAGCAGACAATAATTCATGGCAAGTTGTAATTTTCTCATCAAAACTAATGAACCAGATTTGAAACTATTTATTCCTGTGAATGATCATCAGCAGCATTGGGAAGAATTCTACATAGGCTATCACACATAAATATTTGCAGAATACATACATATGCAATCCAATTCCGGCTACCCAAAGGCAGGAAAATATTGGGCTGGGAAACTGCTTAATCATAGACTTGTTGTCCACTGTGAAAAATAAACCCAGGCATAATGCCCAGTATTCATTCAATGGTGCACTCAATTGGTCCCAGCTCTTGGGAGTAGGAAGCAGGAATTCCAGTAAGATCTACATGAGACCAGAATTTTATCAAGAAATAAGATCTATGTATGAAAACACTTAGGAAATACTGAGGATAATATATTAAACATAGTTTTATAAATTAATGTAGTGGAGAACTTATTTCTTTTAACGCACATGTTCAATACACATTTGAGTTATAGCGGATAAAACTATGCAAATTAGAAAAACTGTTAGTCAAGAATACAGCTAATATACATAATCTTGGTAACACACTAAATATATATATATATATATATATATATATATATATATATATATATATATATAATTAGAAGTTATATTTGGTAATATTGTGGAAAAAAACTAGTCTATTTGAAGCTATTCCATACTTCAACAACAAATTTTAGGTTATTTCAGGTAACTTACTTAACATGATTCAATGTGGGATATTGGTGTTTCCTCAGAAGTCACCTTGAGTTCTGGGTGTTTCTGTTGCAGCATCATCATCTTAGATTCATGTAAAAACACTGGCACCACAAGCCACAATGTGTAATGATAATTTTTTTTGGGATCACCAGTTCCCAAATAATGACATGGAGACTTCTTATTAAGTATGAAAACTTGGCCTTAACTTAGGCTTGTTCTCAACTAGTCCTTATAAGTTCAATAACCCATGTATATTATTTTACATTCTGCCATGAGGCTCGTTAACTCACCTATATACTGTACATCTAATCTTCCTCTACATCTACCTGCCAAAGTCCCCAATTTCTAAGACTCTTTACCAAATTCCTCTATCTGCTGGGAAATCCTGCCAATTCTCTTCTGCCTAGCTATTGGCCATTCAATTCTTTATTAAGCCAATCTGAATGTGTCTTAATCAGATGAGGTAAAACAGACACATCTTTTCACAGTGTGATCAAAATCCTGCAACAACACACAGGAAGAAGTAAAAGTTTAAAATCTGAGAGAAGGGTTGTATTGAACATGAAATGCCTTAGAATATATTTTTTAATTACTCAGTTGAATCACTGCATGTAAAAATATAGCAGGGACTTCTGTATGTTAGTATATGTAGCTATGTTTGTGACTCCAAATTTTAAACCTTAAAGAATAGATTATACAACATTCTAAAACTACATTTTTATGTAGTAGAATGAAGTCTGTTTGTCATAATTTGAAAGATTTTCACCTTTCATATATTAGTGGTTGTTAGGCCACCCATTTCCACAGTGCTGCACATTTTGCAAAACTGCAATAAGACAGAGTCATCGAAGTTGCCACCCCAACAATTGTTGATGGAGAGTTGTGGTATCATTGTTTCATGTCTTCCCCCAGGAGACACAGACAGTCTCTGACAAAGGACTACTCTGTTCTCTCCCCCATAAATTGGAACCTTTTATAAAATATGAATTCCTAAACTCCTGTGTGTGTGTATTCTTTGAATCCTAATGACTTCCTTGTCAGGATCAGTGCCCAGGTCAGGACACTTTCACTGAAAGCTCTCAAACATTTCTCTGCTCAGGATCCCACAAGTTGGGGCCACTGATTTTCTTATCCAATTCTTTCCATCTATATTTTCCATTTTACTCTTTGCAGGGTTGGCTGGCTAAAAGTACTTGAATGAAACTCAGCCTTGATTCTGTTGCAGAAATATTGGGAGATTCTGTCCCATATCATAATCTTGACCACACTGCATCTTCAAAGCATAAAGTAGCAGAGTCCTCAGAATCTGAAAGGTTTTTTTGATCTAGTTTGTAGAACGTTATGAATGAAATACTGTTCTTCTGTAGACAGGATTGTGTTGCAGCATCTTTAGCCTCTATGGTGCTGACTGTGAAAGAGTAGGAAGCCCAAGACTCATTGAACCTGACTGAGCTGTGACAAAGAAGTCAGATTGGATGTACCATAAATCAGGAGCTTAGGATTTGCTCTCAGCTTCTGCTCATACCAGTGGAATAATCATGTATGCCTCTTGATGTGGCCCCATAGGTGATAATGATCCTTTTTTCTTGAGAAGCAGCCAGGGATTCTGGAGACTGGTTAAAAACAATTTCTCAAATCAATACCATAGAAGGAAAGATGAAAAGAGATTGAAATCAGTAAAAATCAAGATTCCATTATATTTTCATACCACACATACTATGCAAAGAATAAAAAGATGACAATAAAAAGTAGAGGAGGAGAAAAAGGAGGAAAGGAAGAAAGAAGAAAGAATCAAAAGGTGCTGCTTTTAAAATAAAACTTTCATGACAAAAACAATCCTGGGTTTGAGTTGGAACTTCCCCTCTTTCCCATACAGGACTGAGTGAGTAACAGCATGTTGACAGTTTGTACAAGCAGACCCATAGTGTTGTCTGGTGACTGTCTCTAACTACCAACTTCTCTTTTCTAAGTTCATTCTTTAAAAAGCCAGTAATAGCCATCCAGGACTTCCAAGCAGTAAATATGCAAACAACTGAGTGTAGGCTAGGGTGTTCATATCTTATAAACACATGAGACATTTCACTTACTTGTAATATTTGATTCAGTTTAGTCACCAATCACTTATTTTTTTTTTCTCTACAGCATCGCCTGCTCCTGGTCCAGAGTATTCCTCACATGCTTCCTCATAGCCAGGCTTAGTTTGACTTACATGGATGACAGGTTCTACATTGCAGTTTATGGTATTTATTTTTTTCCATGATAAAGATCAGCTAAGGATGACTCTAATGTACATTGGAAAACCCAAGGCCCCAGATCTGCCTCCCCTATATCAGACAGAAGCTCAGCTAACACTTTGCTCATCCATCCCAGTTTAATTGAATGGCTCTTAGCCCAAAAAGTCCTGGGAAAACCAGTAAGGGTCCCAATTTGTGGTCTGGAAGGCAGGAATTTTCAGGGGTGTTCCGCAGAGGCCACATGCTGCTTAACGTTCACTTCAGAAACTAAAGGAAACATAAATTATGTTTTCATAGTATCTATCATGAATGCAGTATTCTGCTCCATGCTGATTTGGAGAGGAACTAGGGCGTTGATTCTCTTCAGCCAAGACTTCTGTTACAAACAGACATGAGCTTCTGGTAGAAGCTTTACACTCTCACCAGCTGGCAGTGGCCGTGTCAATGAAATGTGCTCAGACCAGTCTCACAGAAATGGTCAAGGCCTGAAGACATTTGTGGCTGTGAAGTGGGTCAAGAGCTAGGAACTTATTCCTCTAATTTGTATTTGTATTTTATTTATTTATTTATTTATTTATTTATTTATTTATTCATTCATTCATTTATTTATTTATTTATTTATTTATTTATTTTCGGGCCATAGACATTTTATTTATTTATTTATTTATTTATTTATTTATTTATTTATTTGCAATACAATTCAGTTCTTCATATCAGCCACGGATTCCCTTGTTCTCCCCCCTCCCGCCCCCCTCACCTTCCCCCCAGCCCACCCCCATTCCCACCTCCTCCAGGGCAAAGCCTCCCCGAGGACTGAGATCAACCTGGTAGACTCAGTCCAGTCAGGTCCAGTTCCCTCCTCCCAGGCCGAGCCAAGCGACCAGGCATAGGCCCCAGGTTTCAAACAGCCAACTCATGCAATGGAACCTTCTCTAATTTGTATTTTTACAGTGGTTTTCAGTACCAAGGCTGGTGTCCTTATCTACGTAGACATGTGTTAGTATTGCCCTCTTCTGGAGACATGGGTAATTGGCCAAGGCAGAGCCTAGGGGAAAAACTTTGAGGCTGATTATCAGTGTAAATCCTAGTGATTCAAGAGGATATGATAGAAAGATATGGACATGATTGAACTGGGGAGATAAAGGGGTGAAAATGATGTAAATACAGTACTGTATCCATATAGACACACTTATTCCAAAGAAAATCTCAACAGTTCATAAACATGGTGAAAATACATATATAGATTAAAAAGGCAAAATTTATAGTTCCACTCTTTCTCTTCCCTGTGCCACACTGGCTTAATCTATTTGTATTATTGTAAAATCCCACCATTTTGCATCCTCCTCAGTTAGAAGAGAATTTTTGTTTGTTTACTTGTTTCATATTTAAATCAGCACTAAGTAACTTGTGCCTTGACCTTTGTTTATTTTTTACATTACCCTCAATCATTTTGCCAGCTACCTGTCTGTACTTCTATCATCTGAGATTTGAGGTTCTTATTCAAAGAATTGAAGAAGCAAACATATAGTAAATCAGGAAAGGGCTTTATTCATAACCAAAGTGAATTAAAGGCAGATACAATGCAATAGAGTATCATTCCTTGCATGAAATTTACTCAACAGATTGTTCTAAGAGCTTCTCTTTTTCATCCACAGGAGAAGGTGATTACTGAGAGGTCTAATGTATATTATTTTCTGTTTTTCAATGCACACATCCTTTTCCCATGATATATCTTCCCATAATCACATGAATGGTAGATCGTGTAAATGCATAAGATAGTAAATAGGACATTTTTTATAAAATGTTATTTTAAGAATATGCTTTTGCCACACAAAGTCAGTTGTAGACAGGATAGTTGGACTACTCCCACTCCATTATGTCTTCCTGGGTGTTTTTTTTTTTTTTTTTTTTTTTTTTTTTTTTTTTTTGCCATACTGTAAGGATTCTAGTAAGCCATGATTTGGAATGACTTGAATGCTTCCTTTGGAGAGGGGTGTTTGTAAACCTTTGTGAAGTTGTTATTCACAGTTGAAAGTGTTTTGATTTGAAAGAAATTTGTCCACAGATCAATCCCAGTGAGTTCAAGGTTGCTAAGCAATGCCTACCCTTACCTGCCCAACTCTGACTCAGTTTTTGCCACAGTGAACTATCTTAGAAATTTCACTTGCTATGGTGGTTTGAATGAGAATGTCCCCCATAAGTTCACACATTTGAATGCTTGGATATAAATTCTTGAAACTATTTGGGAATGGTTAGTTGTTTGAGGAAGTATCAGTGAGGATGGCTGTAGATGTAACCAACCGTCTTATTAAATAAGAAACACAGAGCCGATTCAGTGAAGAAAGCCAAGAAGTCAGAGCTAGGAGCCTCACCCTTCCTGCTTCAGCAATCCTCTTCAGCCAAGAGAGCTCTCCAAAAAAGGCCTACTACCTGTGTGTTTGACTTTATAGTCTTCCTGTTCTGCCTTCTCATTGGTTGTAAACCCAAACATATGCTGCCTCGTCACTGTCTGTCTGTAGAGACTTCCAGGTCTTCCATGGTTGGTATTGAAATTAAAGGCCCATGTCTCCAATGCTTGCTGTATCATTGAACACACAGAGATCTACCTAGCTCTGTCTACCAAGTGCTGGGATTAAAGGCATGCACCACCACTGCCACGCTCTTGCTATGGCTCTAATAGTTCTGACCCCTGGGCAACTTTATTTATTAACATACAATTAAAATCACATTTCAGTACAAATAAAATACCACCATAGATGGCCTTTGAGGTTTCAAAAGCTCAATACATATCAAATAGCTTTCTGCATCTCTCAGCTTACTATTTGCAGATAAAGATTTAACCTCTTAGCTACTGCTCCAGAACCATGAATGCCTGCCTGTTGCCATGCTTCCCACCACTATATTGGTCCCCAAATAACCCTTTGGAACTACAAGCTCCCAAAGAACACTTTCTTTTAAGAATTGCCTTGGTAATGGTGTCTTATCACAACAATAGAAAAGTAAGCCATTAAATAAATTATAATCAAGCTACAATCTGTATAGCCAGAGAGGTCAAGAATAGAGGAAGTGAGTGGGGGAGTACTAAGCAAGGGGAAATATAAAAAATTTTGTGATTGGACTGGACTTTGGGGGGGCATCAAGAATAGGAGATCATGTGGAAAGGGGTTGAAAGATGCAATTGAGGGAGGGAATGAGAGGAAAGACAGCTAGAATTGAAGAGTATTTGAGGAGCATTTGAGGTGATATATGGGACCCTTGTTCAGTGCAAACTTCCTATAATGCACAATGATGACCTTAATGAATTCCCCAAAGAAAGAGGGAGACAGAATTCTTATTGGTTATCACTTCTTATAAAATGAAGCTCATTTCTAGATTTGGGTGTCATCCAATTGAGTTGTTGACCAATGGCTTTCATGAAAATCCCCAGAATGGCCAGGTTGCTGACAAAACAATAGGTTGCTCTCCACAAACTGACAGTAAGACCCCATTGAAGAAGATAAAACCCACATAAATCGTTGAGTATGGAGAGCTCAACCTGGTGCCTACATGGAAACTTCACCCCCATGTTCTTGTGTCTATGACTGCTTGTCTGCAGGTTACCAAGTGAACATCAATCCAATAAAAATATTTGATCTATAATCCGTCCTGCCTGCAAAATATGCTATGACAATGGTGACACAAATCTTGAGAGAAAATCATCAGATGACTGATTGACTTAAGGACCAATCCATGAGATGGAACTTATACTTGACACTCCTTTGGTCACCAAGATATAGAGTCTAAACAGCCCAGAGAACTAAGGTAAAACCAAATATATCACCAGAGAGGCCTCCTCCTCCAGCAGAAGAGAAAAAATAGACAGACCAATAGGGAGATATTTTTTCAGATATATATATATATATATATATATATATATATATATATATATATATATATATATATATAGAGAGAGAGAGAGAGAGAGAGAGAGAGAGAGAGAGAGACTTTAGAACACACAGCTCTACATGGGATGTCCCCGTCAAATCTCTCCCTGCCAGAGCTCAGGGATCATCATGAAAAAGGAAGCAAAAGGTATGGAGGGGAGACAAGGGATTGAAGACAACAAGAGAACAAGGTCCTCTACAGCCAATGAGCAAAGTTGATATGAACTGACAGTGACTGAAGCAGCATGCACAGGACCTCCCTGTGTCTGCACCAGGTCCTCTGTCTATGTACTATAGTTTTCAGTTTAGTTCTTTCATGTGAGTCCTGAATGTGTAAGGAAGTGGGGCTCTGATTCTTGTTGCCTCTCTTGGAGTTGTCTTCTGTTTCACTTGGATTGTCTTGTCTAGCTTCAATATGACAATATTCATTTTATATTATTATACATTGTTTTATTATTGTCTCCTAGAAGTGTGCTCCTTTCCAATGTGAGACTGAAATCGAGTAGATCTGGATGTTAGAGGAGGTTGAGTGAGATTAAGAGGAATAGAGGGAAAGGAACAGTATTCAGAAAAAAATAAAAATGTACAAAAAAACCAAACTGAAAAAGCCAAAAGGAGTAAGTCTGTGAACATCATTCTGCCATGACTGCTACATCAGCTCCTGCCTCCAGGTTCTGGCTCTGCTGTAGTTCATGGTCTGACTTTTTTTAGTGATGGACTATGATGTAAAAGTGTAAGCCAAATAAAGATTCCCCACCCCACCCTCCCCCCCAAAAAAACCAACAAAGAAAAAAAAAGAAAGAAAGAAAAGAAAAAATTAACTAAGACACTTGCCTTTCCAGCAAAGAGAGAAATGAATAGTTAATGGAGGAAAGTTCCTCCTCTCCATGCATTTGATATGAGAGTTGGCATGCTGTCTGAGGACTATGTGATCAGGAGGACTCACTTACAATGTGAGAATAATCTCTTCCCAGTACCAGTTTGTCTGGTTACTAGTCCCTTAGGATTTTTCAAATATTTAATACTTATTTAATTTTATTTTGTGTGTAATTGTGTTTTGGCTGCATATTTGGTGATAAACCATATAAATGCAATGTCTCAGAGGCTAGAAGAAGGGAAGGTCTAACATACCCTGGGAGTGGAGTTATAAAGAGTTGCTAGCAGTGGTATGTGTGCTGGGAATCAAACCTGGGTCCTGTAGCAGACCAGCTAGTGTTCTTAATCACTAAGCTATCTCACCAACCTGCTTCCTCAGGACTTTAATCCTATATATAATTAGATAAAAGTTTTCTTTCCATGGTAACTCCACTTTGGTATATATGTGCGTTGGGGATGGGGGCCTTGACAATCCTCTTGTATGAATCTCAGTTCTTGCTGTATTGTTACACTGGAAAAATTTTAATTTTTCATGGAAGTCATGCAAAGTACTCCCTTGTTTTTAATGCTAGAGCTCGGGAAGAGGACATACATTCATGACATAGAACAGTTCCTCTGATTCATATATAAAAACATCACATTGGCCTTTAAATCCAGGCAAAGAGAAAGACTGTCAGCAACTGAAGACATCAGAACAAGCAATCAGGGCAGGCTCTCACTTCTGCTTCCCTGGGTGGTTTATGTCATGGCTTGAATCACTGTGGGAGGGTAACTGTTACCCTGCTGACAGTAATAAGTTGCCACATCTTCAGGCTGCAGGCCATTGATCTTGAGAGAAAACTGTGTGCCAGATCCACTGCCACTGAACCTCGATGGGACCCCATCTGCCAAGCTGCTTGCGCTATAGATCAGGAGCCTAGGAGGATTCCCAGGCTTCTGCTGATACCATGCTAACAAAGCACCAACACTCTGACTTGCCAGGCATGTCATGGTGACACTGTCTCCCAGAGATGCCGACAGGGAGGCTGGAGACTGGGTCATCTGGATGTCACATCTGCCACCTGAGATTGGAAAATTGAAAGCAAATTAATTCTGTTAGAAGAGGAATTTCTCAGAAAACAGGCAGCACTGACCACAGTAAGATGAATAAATTTGCAATGCTATCTTCCTTACCTGTAAGCCAGAGCAACAGCAACCCGAAGAGCTGAGTGGGGACCCTCATGTCTGCTGGGACCTGTCTGAGGCTCACTCTAGCACAGGGTGTGACCTGACTATGAAGAAGTCCTCAGGGCAGTGGGCTGTGCTCTGGGCACATGCAAATCAGCAAAGCCTGAACACAGCCATAGGACTGGCCAAGTGACTCATTAAAAGCTTGTGGTCTCTCTTGTCTCAAAACAGAGAGGCAGCACCGATTTATTTGTACGGAATATGCTCCCCTTTGGACAACAGAGAACAGCACCAGTCTATGTGTTGCACTTTATTTTGTTTTGTTATGTTCAATGTAGAAGTTCCTTGTTATTTTTCCCTCCATGGCAGGGAATGTCTGATATGGTACAATTTTAGAAAGTACATACATCATTAAAGAGTCTTTTCCAGGGATCTGGCGAGGATATTAAAGCCATGGAGCTCTTGGATTTTTCTTCCCTGTTTTTTTTTAATAACTGAATTTTAATCATTACATTTCTCACTGTCTTTTTTTCTCTCTAAATCCTCCCATAGAACTCTCCCCAGTCTCTTTTAAATTCATGGTCCATTTTTTCATTATTTGTTATTTCATGCATATGTGTATTTGTATATATATATATATATATATATATATATATATATATATATATATTCCTAATAAAATCTTTTGAGAACATAAAATGTTACTTAAATGTATGTTCTCAGGGCTGACCATTTCACAAAGGACAACCAGTTGTATGCTCTTTCCCGAACCTTCACACAACAGTGACAAGAGGCTTTGCAGATATGAAGTTCACACTCACATTAGTTTATAGCCAATTATTTCATAGCACCAAATATTGGGCTGGTATGGCCTAGTGTCTCAGTACTAACAGGCTGTGAATAATCTCTCAAACAGGAAATGCACACACACACACATACACACACACACACACACACACACACACACACACACACACAGAAAGAGAAAAAGAGAGAGAGAAGGTTCATTTCCATAGATCCATACCATTATCAATATTCAAGATCAAAGAAATGGACAAAAAAGATTTCTCTAATGCCAATGAAATGTCAAACCTTGCCTCACATTCTTTAATGATCCAAGCTGGAGATTTTGATATCAACTGCATTAGTTTAAATGATTTCCCTCAGACTTACTGACATATTTTTTCCTATGGCCTTTATTTTCTCAAATTTGAAAATACTGTAAGGTGCTAAGCAGCACTTTCCATTCATGGTATGAGGTTATTCAGTTCAGTAACTGCATCAGCTTTGTACTGGACTGCAGTGAGTAACAATGGAAAAGGAAACAAATGTGACACTGATCCTCCTATCCAAGATGATCAGTGTTTAGGGTCAGGGTCCTATGACAGGATTTTCTCCATCTGTAACACAAGGAATGGTGAAGATTCTGTGTTCTCCAATGACTAATTGTGTGTGAGAAATATGCCCAAACAACATTCACAGAAATGGGAAAGGACTATAAGAAAATGCTGAAAACCAAGTTTATCAGAAAGAAGAAACTTCTCTTGTCCCTAGTGTTACAAATATGGATGATTCAACGTTTGGTAATCTTGATTGGATAGACATGTATTTTTGACTGCCCCTGCTGGATGATTGTTAAAATGAGGACATGGTTGGTTCTTTGTTCAAGTGGAGCCCAGGAAAAAGCAGACAATAATTCATGGCAAGTTGTAATTTGCTCATCAAAAATAATCAACCAAAATTGAGACTATTTATTCCTGTGAATGATCATCATCAGCATTGGGAAGAATTCTACATAGGCTATCACACATAAATATGTGCAGAATACATACATATGCAATCCAATTCTGGCTACCCAAAAGTAGGAAAATATTGGGCTGGGAAACTGCTTGAGATTAAAGGAATGTGTCTCCATGCTATATCCTTGAACACACAGAGATCCACCTAGCTCTGCCTCCCAAGAGCTGGGATTAAAGGTGTGCACCACCACCACCCAATTTCTGCTATGGCTTGCTATAGCTCTGACCTCAAGGCAACTTTATTTATTAACATACAAATAAAATCACATTTCAGTACAAATAAAATATCAATATATTTCCCCTTTTCTATTTTAATAAAAAGAGAAAAGGAAAAAGTTATAACTAACATAAGAAAAACTATATACACAAGTACAATAACTATATACCATATATACAAGTAATAAATACCTAAACAATGTCTAGTCCATTCGTATTTGACAAATTCAGAGAAAATAATTCCATTATCTATCCTATTTTGGTAAGTCCAAAATGTTTCTAATTCACTTTCTATCCTAACTAATCTTCAACTATAACTAACTAATCTTCAACTATAACTAATTAATCTTCAACTCCCTCAGAGACCCAAGAAGGAAATAATATTACCTAATAAAAAAAATAAAAACAGGAAGTGCATACAAGCAGCTTCAAAAAAATGTGAGTTGACAGAAACATCCAGCTGCCTGGAGAGTCACCTGAGGTTTCTCCGCGGTGTTGGGGCATCATCTTCAGCCTATAGGCTTAGCATATCTGACAGACTCATTTGTGAAGTAGGATGTACACAAGGTCAACAGTTCAACCTCACATTGGGTGAGAGCAGTCCATGTACCAGAAACACCTGAATTCCACTAGTGTCATATCGTGATTCAGGATTTTAAATTCTGGAAATTGTTAATTTTTTTTTAATTCACCTGTCCATTCTTCTTGGCTATGTGTGTGTGTGGCTTCATCTCAGCATCCTGTTCTTCTCCATATCCTTCTATTAAATGCCAGTCTACTATTGAGAGGTGTGAGTTTAGTTACCCTTCAAGTATAACTACTTCAGCTGCTGTTCCACTGCACCTCAGCAGCCATCGGTCCCCTGCCTGTTCAGTTGCCTTCAAAGAAAAGGACACTGTACCTTTTCAGGATTGCAAAGGCCACTTCAGGGATGGTGCTATATTGTCCTTGCCTCAGAAGATGCCTTTTGATAAATCCACAACCACACTTGTTTTGGCAAGAATCAGTAGTTCTTTGTTTCATGTCCTGTCTGTCCATTTTGTCCTGTTGTCAGCAGTTGATTTGAGGATACTTTGTTGTCCAGTGGCTAACTTTTGCCACAATGAAAGTTAACTCCATATGCAGTTTCTTCAATGCCTATATTCTCTCTGAAGTAGATTGGTACTGCCAGGAGCCGACATGTCTCATAGTCATAACAAAAAGAAAAATTTTCTAAGTTATTAAAACATTTTAAATGCCATATTCTGTAGATCTCTGAAGGGTTTGAAAATTACCTGTCTATCTAAAATATATCTGATCAATCTTGAAAACATACCTAATATGACTACAAGTTCTATTATAATGTTTAACTACTAACTTTCATTTCTTTATATCCTAATAGTTGGTAATAATAACATTTAAGGATCAGAAAATTGCATTACATTGTTAAATGAACAATATAAGTACAATATAAAATTAGAAATATACATATAGCATTTTCTAACAATATCAATTTCAATATATATAATTTGTATATAATATAAAACAATCCAATCCAATGTAAAGTATTTAAAACTAGTAATTGTCTTTTTCTTTTCTTTTTTTTTAAAACAAGAACTTTAAATCTAATCTCCTTTGCTTAGCCCTTTTCCTAACCCTTGACGACAACTTGTAACCAACCCCCCTAAACAATAAAAATTATCCCAGACCCAAAACCCATTAAAAGACAAAAAAAAAAAAAAAACACCCACCCCACACCACCTCTTTGGGAATGTAGGTGTTGTATTAGTGATATTATTATTGTCCACGTGAAATTGTTGTTGTTGTGGGGCCCCATCTTCTTTCTGGAAACTTCAGTTGATATTAGGCCTGGCCGTGATTTCCTGCAGAAAACTGATTAGAGACTCGAACACAAAGACATATATATGCAGCTAATTGAAGCCTTATTCTAGAATTAGTTAGTACTCTATATGACCATTCATATCTTAACAAAGTTTAAAATGTATATATATATATCTATATCTATATATATATATTAATCTTGTAAATTTTGATATAAAATTCATACTTCAAGAAAAGTTTAAAGAATCAGAATAGAATCAAAGAGTTGAGATTAGTAATATAATAGTCCCCTAATTAATTTGGTTTTTCTCCTGTCCCATAGCAAAAGATGGCTCTTTTATTCTGGCATGATACAGGGAGTTTGCATTTTCCTTTTAACAACATGCTTGAGTTTAAAGAAGGAGAGAGCCATTCTCCAACTCCAAATTCAGCTTTAAATTTTAATTGAACTGGGACAACAAGAAGACCAATAGTGTTAAATGTCTTTAGAGAAGAGAAGAAACAAACATTTAAGAAGACTTATACAATTTTATAGATGATATACCAATAGGCAATTTTACTCTGTTTCCTGGGATAGATGATTTGTCCTTTTTCTTCAGTTGTCTCATTTGCCCAGTGTTCTTCAGATTCCTTAGCCTTCATTCTCCTAAAAGACAAAAACAAAAACCTTTCCCCAAGACTAATTTTTGGGAGGTTCCCTTTCAGCAAGTTATTATCTGATTAAATGAAAAGGCATGTGTTAATGGTATAAGTTAGTTTAAATTGGATGTTTATGCTGGTTGATGAATTATCATCTCCTCTAACTAAGAGGTCTCTCTTGTTCAAATTGAACCTTTATCAATTTTGATGGTATCCACAGCTTATCTTCTCTTGCAGAAACAAAACCAAAACC
This sequence comes from Peromyscus eremicus, assembly GCF_949786415.1. NCBI lineage: Eukaryota > Metazoa > Chordata > Mammalia > Rodentia > Cricetidae > Peromyscus > Peromyscus eremicus. Next base: position 81,503,242 of record NC_081418.1, on the reverse strand, counting down.
TCATCCCCAACGTAACACACATCCTGGTTTCCATTCTGAGGTTAGCACATCCTTAAAGTATATAGGCTGATTTAATTCTGTAGTTTTTTCTATTATCCAATGTCTCTCTGCAGCTGTTGTTTCTTTCTTTGGCACTGAGAAAATTCAAAGTTAATAGAGCATTATGCAGTCTATTTCTTGGGGGTTTTGTTACCCCTTTCTGTTTATTTAGCATAGACTTTAGAGTTCTGTTTGATCTTTCTATTTTTGCTTGACCTGTAGGATTATGTGGTATACTTGTAATATGCTTTATAATGTAATAAGCAAAAAACTGTTTCATTTTAACAGAGACATATGATGGAGCATTGTCAGTTTTGATTTGTGCAGGTATACCCATGATGGCCATAACTTCTAGCAAATGAGTGATTACAGAATCAGCTTTTTCAGAACTCAAAGCAGTTGCCCATTAAATACTGAATAAGTATTGATGTTATGGTGTACATATTTCAATTTTCCAAATTCTGCAAAGTGAAACACGTCCATTTGCCAGATTTCATTCCTCTGAGTACCCTTTGGGTTACATCCTGCTGGTAATGCCATTTGATTATAGAAGGAACAAGTAGGACATTTCTTTATTATTTCTTTGGCTTGTTGCCAGGTTATGGAAAAATCTTTTTTTAAAACTTTACCATTGACATGATGTTTTTTTATGAAATTCTGAGGCCTCTAGCACATTTCCTATCAATAATTTATCAATCTCATCATTGCTTTGTGCTAGAGGGCCTGGCAGACCAGTATGGGATCTGATGAGAGTTATATATAAAGGATGACTCCTTTTCCTGATTGTATCTTGTAATTGAATAAATAGTGAAGTTAATTCTGAAGCATCAGGGATAAATTCTGCAGTCTCAATATGTAATACTACTCTTTCAGCATAATGAGAGTCAGTCACTATGTTGAGAGGTTCTGAAAAATCCATTAATACCAACAGAATAGCATACAATTCTGATTTTTGAACTGAATTATAAGGACTTTGAACCACTTTACTTAAATTTTCTGATTTGTAACCTGCCTTTCCTTGTTTATTGGCATCTGAATAAAATGTACGAACTCCAGATATGGGTTTTTCCCTGTACAATTTGAGGCAAGATCCAATTAGCTCTCTTTATAAGATCAATTCTATCACTTTTGGGATATTTGCTGTTAATTTCTCCCAAAAAATTACTGCAAGCTCTTTGCCAAGGTTCACTTTCTGTCCATAATTTTTCAATGTCCTCCTTAGTTAAAGGTACAACAATTTCTGCTGGGTCTATTCCTGCTAATTGACGAAGTCTCAATTTTCCTTTCCAAATCAAGTCAGAGATTTTTTCCACATAAGTTTTTAATTTTTTATTTGGTTTATTTGGTAAAAATATCCATTCCAATATTATATCTTCCCTCTGCATTAATATTCCTGTAGGAGAATGCCTAGAAGGTAAAATAACCAAAATGCAATCTAGCTTTGGATCAATACGATCGATGTGTCCTTCATGTACTTTCTTTTCTACCAAGGCCAATTCTTTCTCAGCTTCAGGTGATAATTCCCTTGGACTATTTACGTCCTTGTCACCTTCTAAGGTTTTGAATAATTATTCAGTTCATCATTTTTTACCCCAACACTAGTTCATAGATGAGAAATGTCTCCAAATAATCTTTGAAAGTCATTAAGAGTCTGTAGTGGATCTCTCCTAATTTGCACCTTTTGGGGTCTAAATTTTTGTAGCTCTATTTTATATCCTAAATAATTAATAGAATCTCCTCTTTGTATTTTTTCAGGAGCAATTTGTAATCCCCAGCAAGGCAATTTTTTCTTCACTTCTTCAAACATTCTTTCTAAAGTATCTGCATTTGAGTCAGCTAGTAAAATATCATCCATATAATGATAAATTATAGATTTAGGAATTTTTTTACATATCAATTCCAATGGCTGTTGTACAAAATATTGGCACAGAGTTGGGCTATTCAACATTCCCTGTGGGAGGACCCTCCACTGAAATCTTTTAACCGGTTGAGAATTATTGTAAGTAGGCTCTGTGAAAGCAAATCTTCCTCTGTCTTTTCCTTGTAAAGGTATTGAAAAGAAACAGTCTTTTAAATCAATAACTATGAGAGGCCATCCTTTTGGTAACAGAGTAGGCAAAGGAATTCCAGATTGTAGAGAGTCCATTGGCTGAATTACTTTGTTAATTGCTCTAAGGTCTGTTACCGTTCTCCATTTACCAGATTTCTTTTTTAATAACAAATACAGGAGAATTCCAAGGGCTGGTTGATTCTTCAATATGCTGAGCATTTAACTGTTCTTCTACCAGCTCTTCTAAAGCCTGGAGTTTCTCTGTTGTTAAAGTCCATTGTTGAACCCATACAGTCTTGTCTGTTAACCATTTTAAAGGTAGAGCTGTTGGTGTCTTTGGGAGATCATCAGTTGTGCCCTGCTCTTGCATAATATGGATGGCTGGTGACCACTCATTAGAATAATATCTTCTAATATTTCTCTCAGAAACATGTGCTAGTTTATGATTTGTTTCTGAGATTGGATGGATGTTAACCTGAGTATTCCATTGTTACAACAGGTCTCGACCCCACAGGTTCATAGCTATGTTAGCCACATATGGTTTTAATTTTCCTCTCTGTCCTTTTGGACCTATACATTCGAGCCATCTTGCACTCTGTTTCACTTGATATAATGTCCCAATTTCTAACAGTTGAATGTTTACCTCCTGAAGAGGCCAAGTTGGATGCCAAAATTCTGGTGCAATTATGGTAATGCCCGCACTTGTGTCTACCAGAACAGACAACAAAACACCATTTATTTTTATTGTTAATTTTGGTCTTTATTCATTAATAGAAGTTTGCCAAAAAATTTTCTTTATGTTTTCTCCTGAATTTTATATTCTCTCTGTTTCATCATCCTGAGCAACATGATTTATTCCAATAGGCATTTGGTTATTTAATTGCTCTGAGTAGGGGTTTCCTCTATGACTGCAGGAAAGGTCTGAACTGGATTTGCTGTGGGGACCTGCCTGAGGCCCCTCTGAGAATTTTCCAAAGACCGAGGCAAAGGATTACCTTGCCTGTTCTTTGTTGATCTACATTCATTGGTCCAGTGTTTTCCCTTACCACACCTTCTGCATACTCTAGAAGGAAAGGGCATTTTGTTGCCATCGTTCCTTGAAGAAACATTGTTTCTAGGAATGACCTGTTTACAGTTTCTTTTCAAGTGTCCTTGCTTTCCACATCCAAAACATCTAACATTCCTCAAACCTTTTGAAATTGCTTCTCCTACCCACATATCATCTTGGTCATGAGCCTCAACATTAACTGTGTCTCTAATCCACTCTTCCAAGGGTGCAGATCTTGCCTTTAATGGCCTGATTATTCTCTTGTATGCTGCATTTGCATTCTCAAAAGCCAAAGATTCAATTATAATCTGACTAGCTTCTGAATCCAGGACCATTCTCTTTACTGCTGAAGCCAGTCTTTGTAAAAAGAAAACCTGTGAAAGATTCTTTTGGGATGTATAACCTTTGTAAATGACTCAGTTTTTTTTCCTGGTTTCTCAACTCTGTCCCATGCATTCAAGGCTGCCATTCGACATAGAATTAAGGTTTGGGTATCATATAAACATTGTGTTTCTACTGCAGCATATTGGCCTTCTCCAACAAGCTGATCCTGGAAGATATGTATTCCTTTATCCCTCCATTGTTTTTCTATGTTTTTAGCCTCCTCCTTGAACCACATTTGCCACTCGAGCTGTTGTCCGGGTTCCAGAACAGCATGTGCCAGCTCACACCAGTACTGTGGTATAATACTATTATAAGTTGACCAGGTGTTTAATATTTGCTTTACATATGGGGAACGCATGCCATAAGATACTATTGCCTCCTTAAACCTTCATAAATCTAACATTTCAATTGGAGCCCAAATATTTTGTGTATTCACTTGATCAGGTAACTGCTGTATGTTTTCCAGATAAATTAAGGGTGATTGTGTGAAAACAGGCTTTCTTTCTGTAACTTTATGATCCAATCTTGAAAAACTTCACTGTTAATTTCTTCTATCTGAATTTGAATTTCTCTATAATCCATTTTAACAGGTTTAACAGGTTTTTCTAAAATTTTATCCTGGCACTTAAATTGATTATCTTTTTAAATAGTAAAATGAGGATAAGATCTTCTCATATAGTTGTTCCATTGTCAGACTGGCTAAAATTTCAAACAAAGCCCAGTTTTCTTCCAATGTACACATAAAACCCATTTTTTTAATGTGGAAAAAAAATTCTCTTTTAAATAGTTTCCTTTAAAATATCTGATATCTTAATTGACTTACCAAGTCTGCGTAGAACAGTAGAAATCCAAGGGAATTTCAAAACAGCAACGTAGTGTCCAAGGTGTTAATCCAGAGAGAGAGAGAGAGAGAGAGAGAGAGAGAGAGAGAGAGAGAGAGAAGGAGGGAGAGGGAGAGAGAGAGAAAGCAAACAAGCAAGAAAGCGCAGCCATGAGTTCTGGCTAAAAGCTTAAATCCAGCCACGTGTTTCCACTTGAGTGAAGTCGAGCCTGGGCTCCAGCTTCCTTAAGCTCCCACCATGTGCATTGGCATTTCAGCTGAGAGCAGCCAATCTGAAGTTGCATGCAGCTACTGTAATTAGTGGTAGCTCCAGCAAGCCTGAGTCCTAAGCCGAGCTAGGGAGCCGGGCCCACCCAGGTGGGATACCAGACCCACCACTAAGCCAAGCAGTTTTTAATGCATTCTTGCCACACAGGCGCCAAATGTAGAAGTAACCGTCTTATTAAATAAGAAACACAGAACCAATGCAGAGATGAAAACCTAAGAGGTCAGAGCTAAGAGCCTTACCCTTCACTGCTGCAGCTATCCTCTTCAGCAAGAGAGCTACTTCCTGTGTGTTTGTCTTTATATAGACTTTCTGTTCTGCCTTCTCATTGGTTATAAACCCAACCACATGACGGCCTCATCACTGCCTGTCTGTACAGACCTCTAGGTCTTCTATGGTTGTTATTGAGATTAAAGGCGTGTATCTCCATACTGGTTGTATCCTTGAAAACACAGAGATCCACCTAGCTCTGCCTCCCAAGAGCTGGGATTAAAGGTGTGCACCACCACTGCCCAGTTTCTGCTATGGCTTGCTATAGCTCTGACCTCCAGGAAACTTTATTTATTAACATACAAATAAAATCACATTTCAGTACAAATAAAATATCACCATAGGTTGGAATGACTTGATTGCATCCTTTAAAGAGGGTGTTCGTGAAACTTTGTGAAGTTGTGGTTCACAATAGTAAGTGCTTTGATTGGAAAGAAATTTGTTCACATATCAAACCCAGTGAGTCCAAGGTTGCTAAGCAATGCCTACCCTTACCTGCCCAACTCTGACTCAGTTTTTCCCCATAGTAAACTATCTTAGATATTTCACTTGCTATGGTGGTTTGAATGTGAATGTCCCTCATAAGTTCACATATTTGAATGCTTGAACTTAAGTTCTTGAAACTATTTGGGAAAGATTAGTTGTTTGAGGAAGTATCCATGAAGATGGGTTTTGGGGTTTCAAAAGCTCAATCCCTATCAGATAGCTTTCTACTTCTCTCTGCCTACTATTTGCACATAAAAATTTAACCTCTTTGCTGTGGGATGGTCTGTATGTCAAGTGTGTTGCTGCTGGTTTGAGCTACTGGTGGGTTCCTGGCATGCGTGCTCGACCTGCCATATGGCGGGAATGAGGCCTCTGCAAGTGGCACATTAAGCTGTGTGGTGGATTTAGCCTTTGCTAGCATGAAACAAAAAAGGTTTCTGGGCTACACGCTGCTTGGATAAAAGCATAGACCCACCATAGCTCCCAGAGCTGGCAGTTGGGAAGCTGAGGTGGGCGGAGCCAGCAGCCACAGCTGTTGCAGTTTAAAGCAATAGAGTCACATTAAGACAGATTCAGATGTAATAGTTTACAATGTATGTAAAAATGTACATAGACTTAAAAGGGAGAAAAAAGGGAAAATATACAGTTATATAAACAAATAGATATTTTTTAAAAATAAAGTCTTTAAAGAAATATTAAAGGTAATAAGCCATGTAAAGATGGCTATCACACAAAGAATCTGGATTATGTTGTCTTTGATATTTTTAACTGCAGAAAAACATTTGATTGTAAAAGCTGTTGAGTTATGCCAAAATGTATATTTTAAAGATACCTTGACTTCAAAATTTGGATATAAGGATATGTTGCTTTGGAAAAGAGTCTCTACTTTTGTTCCCACAGAAAGCCAAAGGCTATGGATTTGTTCCAGACTAAGATACATCAGGTTTGACCAGTCAAGACTCCCTAAAAGGTCTCCGATGACACCATGGCCCAGATAATCCAACGTCCAGATCGGATTCAAGGCAACTGGCTCAGACAATACAGCCTCATGGACTATTCCATAATCCTAAAATTTTCTCTGTGTCCCCATAAGTTACAGCACCCCCCTCCAGCAGGAAGTAGTAAGAGAAGCTATGTCCAAATTCCTATTTATATGTAATTTTACTCTGTTAAGGTTAAAACCTTCCTTTTTGAAAAAAAAAAAGAAAAGAAAAGAAGAAAAGGGGAAGTGCTGTGGGATGGTCTGTGTGTCAAGTGTGTTGCTGATTGGTCAATAAATAAATCACTAATTGGCCAGTGGCCAGACAGGAAGTATAGGCGGGACAAGGAGGAGAATAAAGCTGGGAAGTGGAAGGCTGAGTCAGAGAGACACTGCCAGCCACCACAATGACAAACAGCCTGTGAAGATGCTGGTAAGCCACGAGCCATGGGGCAAGGTATAGATTAATAGAAATGGATTAATTTAAGCTGTAAGAAAAGTTAGCAAGAAGCCTGCCACGGCCATACAGTTTGTAAGCAATATAAGTCTCTGTGTTTGCTTGGTTGGGTCTGAGCAGCTGTGGGACTGGCATGTGAGAGAGATTTGTCCTGACTGTGGGCCAGGCAGGAAAACTCTAGCTACACCTCTTAGTTACTTCTCCAGCACCATGAATGACTGCCTGTTGCCATGTTTCCCACTATTATATTGTTCCCAGAATAAGCCTTTGGAACTAAAAGCCCCCAAATTAAATACTTTCTTTTAAAAATTGCATTGGTAATGGCGTCTTATCACAGCAATAGAAAAGTAGCCATTAAATAAATTATAATCAAGCTACAATATGCATAACCAGATAGGCCAAAAATAGAGGAATTGACTAGGGGAGTACTTGGCATGGGGAAATGAAAACAATTTCAATGTGGGATTGGACCTTTTGGGGGGGTCAGGAATGGGAGGATCATGTGGAAAGGGGTTAAAAGATGCAGTTGAGGGAGGGAATGAGAGGAAATACATCTAGAATTGATGAGTATTTGAGGAGTATTTTTGTGGATATATGGGACACTTGTTCAGTGCAAACTTCCTATAAAGTATATGATGACCCTAATGAATTCCCCAAATAAAGAGGGAGACAGAATTCTTACTGGCTATCGCTTTTTACAAAATGATGCACATTTCTGAGATTGGGTGTCATCCAATTGATTTGTTGACAAATGGCTTTCATGAATATCCCCAAACAAGCCAGCCTGCTGACAAGACAATAGGTTGCTCTCCACAAACTGACAGTAAGACCTTACTGAAGTAGACAAATCCCACATGTGGTGGTATTTTACTTGTACTGAAATGTGATTTTAATTGTATGTTAATAAATAAAGTTGCCTGGGGGTCAGAGCTATTAGAGCCATAGCAAGTGCATAGTGGCAGTGGCTCTCAATACCATAGAGGACCTGGAGGGCTGTACATACAGGCAGTGATGAGGCAGTCACGTGTTTGGGTTTACAACCAATGAGAAGGCAGAACAGCTAGACTATATAAAGACATACACACAGGAAGTAGGCTCCTTTTTTTGGAGAGCTCTCTTGGCTGAAGCAGGATCGCTAAAGCAGGAAGGGTAAGGCTCTTAGTTCTGACCTCTTGGCTTTCTTCTCTGAATCGGCTCTGTGTTTCTTATTTAATAAGATAGTTGTTTACATATACACCCACATAAATCATTGAGCATGGAGAGTTCAAGCTGGTGCCTACATGGAAACTTCACCCCCATGTTCTAGTGTCTATGACATGTAAAGTTTCATTGCAGGCTACAAAGTGAACATCAACCCAACCAAAAAATATTTGATCTATAATCTGTCCTGCCTGAAAATATGCTATGACAATTGTGGCACTAACCTTGTGAGAAAATCCACAGATGTCTCATTAGACTTAAGGCCCAGTCCATGAGATGAAACCCATACGTGACACTACTTTGGTAACCAAGAACTAGAGTCTAAACTGGTCAGAGAACTAAGGTAAAACCAAATATGTCACCAGAGAGGCCTCCTCCTTCAGCAGAAGAGAATAAATATAGAGACCAATAGCAAGATAGTTTTTCAGAGAGAGAGAGAGAGAGAGAGAGAGAGAGAGAGAGACCTTGGTTCAAACAGCTCTACATTGGATGTCCACCTCAAATCTCCCCCTGCCAGAGCTCAGGGAACATCATGAAAAAGGAAGCAAAAGGTGTGGAGGGGACAGAAGAGATTGAGGTCACCGTGAGAACAAGGTCCTCTACAGCAAGGGAACAACGTTGATATGAACTCACTGTGACTGGAACAGCATGCACAGGACCTACTTGGGTCTGCACCAGGTCCTCTGTGATGTTCTATAGTTTCAGTTTAGTTCTTTTATGTGAATCCTGAATGTGTAAGGATGTGGGGCTCTGATTCTTATTGTTTCTCTTGGAGATCTTTTGTTTGTTGGATTGTCTTGTCCAACTTCAGTGTGACAGTATTCATTTTATTTTATTATAATTTATTTTGTTGTCTCCTAGAAGTGTGTTCATTTCCAATGTGGGACTGAAATGGAGTAGGTCTGGATGTGAGAGGAGGTTGAGTGAAATTAAGAAAAGTAGAGGGAAGGGACACTGTATTCAGAAAATAAATTAAAAATATGAAAAAGAAAGCAAACTGAGAAAGCCACAAGGAGTAAGTCTGTGAACATCACTCCGCCATGGCCACTAGATCAGCTCCTGCCTCCAGGTTCCAGCTCTGCCTGAGTTCATGGTCTGATTTCCTTCAGTGATGGACTATGATGTGAAAGTGTAAGCCCAATAAAGACTCCCCATCCACCAAAAAAAAAAAAAACCAACAAAAAAAAAGAAAGAAAAGAAAAAAATTAACGAAGACATGTGCCCTTCTAACAAAGAGAGAAATAAACAGTTAATGGAGGAAAGTTCCTCCTCTCCATTCTTTTGATATGAGAGTTGACATGGTATCTGAGGACCATGTGGTCAGGAGGACTCACTTAGATTGTAGGAATAATCTCTTCCCAGTACCAGTTTGTCTGTGTACTACTCCCTTAGGATTTTTCAAATATTTAATATTTATTTTATTTTATGTGTACTGGTGTTTTGGCTGCATATTTGGTGATAAACCATATAAGTGCAATGTCTCAGAGGCTAGAAGAAGGGAAAGTCTAACATACCCTGGGACTGGAGTTATAAAGAGTTGCTAGCAGTGGTATGTGTGCTGGGAATCAAACCTAGGTCCTGCAGCAGACCAGCTAGTGTTCTTAATCACTAAGATATCTTACCAAGCTGCTTCCTCAGGACTTTAATGATATATATAATTAGATAAAAGTTTTCTTTCCACAGTAACTCTACCTTGGTATATGTGTATGCTGGGGAGGGGGGCGTTGACAGACATCTTGTATGAATCTCAGTTTTTGCTGTATTGTTACAGTGGAAAAAATTTAATTTTTCATGTAAGATATGCAAAGTACTCCCTCGTTTTAATGTTAGACCTTGGGAAGAGGACATACATTCATGACATAGGACAGTTCCTCTGATCCAAATATAAAAACATCACATTAGCCTATAACTCCAGGCAAAGAGAAACACTGTCTGCAGCTGGAGACAGCAGAATGAGCAATCAGGGCAGCACAGGCTCTCACTTCTGCTTCCCTGGGTGGTTTATGTCATGGCTTGAATCACTGTGGGAGGGTAACTTTTAGCCTGCTGACAGTAATAAGTTGCCACATCTTCAGGCTGCAAGCCATTGATCTTGAGAGAATACTGTGTGCCAGATCCACTGCCACTGAACCTCGATGGAACCCCACTGGCCAAGCTGTTTGCAGCATAGATCAGGAGCTTAGGAGGATTCCCTGGTTTCTTCTGATACCATGCTAGCCAACTATCAATGTTCTGACTTGCCAGGCAGGTCATGGTGACACTGTCTCCCAGAGATGTAGACAGAGAGGCAGGAGACTGGGTCATCTGGATGTCACATCTAACACCTGAAATTGGAAAATTGAAAACAAATTTCTACACAATTAATCATGTTAAAAGAGGACTTTCCTGGGGACCAGGCAGCACTGACCACAGATAACTTAATAAATTTCCAATGCTATCTTCCTTACCTGTAAGCCAGAGCAGCAGCAACCCAAAGAGCTCAGTGGGGGTCCTCATGTCTGTGCTGGGACCTGTTTGTGTGTGATTGCAGCACAGGGTGTGACCTGCCTATGAAGAAGTCCTCAGGATAGTGGGCTGTGCTCTGGGCACATGCAAATCAGCAAAGGCTGAGCACAGCCATTGGACTGGCCAAGTGACTCATTAAAGGCTTGTGGTCTCTCATGTCTCAAAACAGAGAGGCAGCACAGATTTATTTGTATGGAATGTGCTCCTCTTTGGACAACAGAGAACAACACCAGTCTATGTGTTGCACTTTATTTTGATTTGTCATGCTCAATGCAGAATTTCCTTGTTATTTTTTCCTCCATGGCAGGGAATGTCTGATATGGTTCAGTTTTAGAAAGTACATACATCATTAAAGGGTTACTTCACATGTAGCTATAGACGATATAGAGGCAATGGGGCTTATTGTTTCTTTCTTCCCTGGTTTTTGTAAAATTTCATTTGAATCACAACATTTCTCTCTTTCCTTTCCAATCTCCAATACCTCCCATAGAACCCTTCCCACTCTCTTTTAAATCCGTTTTTCATTAATTGTTATTTCATGCATATATGTATATATGTACATTTATATATTACTAATATAATTGTTGAGAACATAAAATGTTACTTATATGTATGTTTTCAGGACTGACCATTTCACAATGGACAACCAGCTGTGTGCACTTCCCTGATTCTTTACACAACAGGGACAAGAGGCTTTGCAGATATGAAGTTCACACTCACATTAGTTCACAGCCAGTTATTTCATAGCACTAAACGTAGAGGTAGTTTATACCATAGAGGTGTGGCCCAGTGTCTCAATATTAAGAAGCTGTGAATAGTCTCTCAAAGAGGAAACACACACACACACACACACACACACACACACACACACACACACACACACACACAGAGACAGAGACAGAGAGAGACAGAGAGACAGAGAGATAGAGAGACAGAGAGATAGAGAGATAGAGAGAGACAGAGGGAGTGTGTGTGAGAGAGAGAAATAGAGAGAAAAGTGTTCATTTGCATAGATCCATACCATTATCAACATTCAAGATCAAAGAAATGGACATAGGGATTTCTCAAATGCCAATGAAATGTCAAACCTTGCCACATTTTTCACATTCTATAATGATCCAAGCTGGTGATTTTGACTTCAACTGCATTAGTAAATGATTTCCCTCAGGCTTACAGACATAATTTTTCCTATGGTCTTTATTTTCTCAATTTTGGAAATACTGTAAGATGCTAAGCAGCACTTTCCATTCATGGTATGATGTTATTCAACCCAGTAACTGCATCTGCTCTGCACTGGACTACAGTGAGTGACAATGGAAAAGGAAACAGATGTAACACTGATCCTCCTATCCAAGATGATCAGAGTTTTGGTCAGAACCCTGCTGTCTGGATTTTCTCCATCTGTAATACAAGGAATGGTCAGGATTGTGTGTTCTCCACTGACTAACTGTGGGTAAGAACTTTGCCAGAACCACATTCACAGAAGTGGGAATGGATTATAAGAAAATGCTGAAATCCAAGTTTATCAGAAACTAGAAACTTCTCTTGTCCCTAGTGTTGCAAATATGGATGATTCAATGTTTGGTAATATTGATTGGATAGGCATGTATTTTTGACTCCTCCTGCTGGAGTGATTGTAAAAATGAGGACAGGGTTGGTTCTTTGTTCATGTGTAGCCCTGGAAAAATTAGACAATATTTCATGGCAAGTTGTAACTTGCTCAGGAAACTAATGAACCAGACTTGAGACTATTTATTCCTGTGTATAATCATCAGCATTAGGAAGAATTCTACATAGACTATCACACATAAATATGTGCCCAATACATACATAAGCAACCCAATTCTGGCTATCCAAAGGTAGGAAAATATTGGGCTGGGAAACTGCTTAATCATAGACTTGTTGTCCACTGTGAAAAATGAATCCTGGCATGGAGCCCAGTATTCATTCAATGGTGCACTCCTTTGGGCCCAGCTCTTGGGATTAGGAAGCAGGAATTCCAGTAAGATCTACATGAGACCAGAATTTTATCAGGAAATAAGATCTAAGATTGAAAACACTTAGGAAATCCTGAGGACAATATATTAAACATAGTTTCATAAATAATATAGTAGAGAATTTATTCCTTCCAACACACATGTTCAATACATATTCAAGTTATAGCAGATGAAACTGTGCAAATTGGAAAAAGTATTAGTCAAGAATACTGCTAATATACCTAATCTTAGGAACACTGTAAGCATATATATAATTAGAAGTTATATTGGCAATATTGTGGCAAAGCCAGTCAATTTGAAGCAATTCCTTACTTCAATAACAAATTTTAGGTTATTTCAGGTAGCGTAGTTAATATAGTTCAATGTGAGACATTGGTGTTTCCTCAGAGGTCACCTGGATGCCTGGGGGTTTCTCCTGCATCATCATCAGCAACATCTCAGAGTCCATCAAAAACACTGGCTCCACAAAGCCGCAATGTGTAATCAGACATTTTTTTTTTTTGGTACACCAGCTCCCAAATAATGACATGGAGACTTCTTATTAAGTATGAAAACTTGACCTTAGCTTAGGCTTGTTCTCAACTAGCCTTTACAAATTCATTAACCATTTATATTATTTTATATTCTGCCATGAGTCTTGTTGACTCTCCTATATACTGTACATCTAATCTTCCTCTACATCTCCCTGCCAAAGTCCCCACCTCTCAGATTTTTTACCAAATTACACTCTCCACTGGGAAGTCATGCCAGTCTTCTTCTGACTAGCTATTGACCATTCAATTCTTTATTAAGCCAATCAGAATGTGTCTTACTCAGGCGAGGTAAAATAGACACATCTTTACACAGTGTGATCAAAATCCTGCAACAACAATGCAGGAGGAAGTATATGTGTAAAATCTGAGAGAAGGATTGTTTTGAACATGAAATGCCTTAGAATATATTTTTTTAATTACTCAGTTGAATCACTGCATGTAAAAATATAGCAGGGGACTTCTGTATGTTAGTATATGTTGCCTTGTTTGTAACTCCAAATTCTAATCTTAAAGAATAGATTATAAAACATTCCAAAACTACATTTTTATGTAGTAGAATGAAGTCTGTTTGTCATAATTGGATAGATTCCCACCTCTCATATATTAGTGGTTGGTAGGCCACCCATTTCCACAGTGCTGCACATTTCACAAAACTGCATTAAGACAAAAATCATCAAAGTTACCACCCCAACAATTTTTGATAGAGAATTGTGATTTCATTGTTTCGTGTCTTCTCCCAGGAGACACAGACAGTCTCTGACAAAGGACTACTCTGTTCTCTCCCCTCCCTAAATTGGAACCTTTTATAAAATATGAATTCCTAAACTCCTGTGTGTATTCTTTGAATCCCAATGACTTTCTCCTCAGGATCAGTGCCCAGGTCAGAAAGTTTCACTAACATCTCTCAAACATTTCTCTGCTCAGGATCCCACAAGTTGGAGCTACTGATTGTCTTATCTAATTATTTCCATCTATATTTTCCATTTTCTTCTTTGCAGGGTGGGCTGGCTGAAAGCACTTGAATGAAACTCAGCCTTGATTCTGTTGCAGAAATATTGGGAGGTTCTGTCCCATATCATACTCTTGACCATACTGCATCTTCAGTATGATCTTCAGCAGACTCCTCACAATCTGAAACGTTTTTTGTTTTTGTTTGTAGAATCATGTGAATGAAATGCTGTTCTTCTGTAGACAGTATTGAGTTGCAGCATCTTCAGCCTCTATATTGCTTATTGTGAAAGAGTAGCAAGTCCAAGAGTCACTGAAAATGAGTGAGCTGTGACTAAATAAGTCAGCCTGGAGGTACCATAAATCAGGAGCTTAGGATTTGCTCTCAGCTTCTGCTGGTACCAGTGGAAGTAATCAGGTATGCCACTTGATGTCGCCCCATAGATGATAATGATCCTCTTTTCTTGAGAAGCACCCAGTGATTCTGGAGCTGGTAAAAAACAATTTCTCTAATCAGCACTATGGAGGGACAGATGAAAAGAGATAGAAATCAGTAAAAAGCAAGATTTCATTATATTTTCATACCACATATACTATGCAAAGAATAAAAAGATGATGATAAAGAAGTAGAGGAGGAGAAAGAGGAAGAAAGGAAGAAAGCAAGGAAAGAAATAAAGAAGGAAGAATCAAAAGATGCTGCTTTTAAAATACAACTTCCATGAGGAAAACGATCCTGGGTTTGAGTTGGAGCCTCCCCTCTTTCTCAGGCAGGACTTAGTGAGAGCAGCATGTTGACAGTTTGTACAAACAAACCCATCTTATTGTGTGGTGGTTGTCACTGATTACAAACTTCTCCTTTCTAAGTTCATTCTTTAAAAAGCCAGTAGTAGCCTTCTGTGGCCTCCAAGGAGTAAAAATGCAAACAACAGCATATAGGCTGGGATGTTCTTGTCTCATTAACACATGAGTCATTCCACTTGTAATATTTGATTCGGTTAAGTCCCAAATCTCATTTTTTTTTTCTCTATGGCATCGCCTGCTCCTGGTCCAGAGTATTCCTCACATGTTTCCTCATATCCAGGCTTAGTTTGACTTATATGGATGACAGGTTCTACTTTGCAGTGTATGGTATTTATTTTTCCTTGATAAAGGAAAGCTAAGGATGACTCTAATGTACATTGGAAACCCAAGGCCAGATCAGGCAGATGTTCAGCTAATGTCTTTCTCATCCATCCCAGGTTAATCAAATGGCTCTGAACCCAAAAAGTCCTGGGAAAACCAGTAAGGGTCCTTATTTGTGGTCTGGAAAACAGGTATTTTTAGGGAAGTCCCACATAAGCCACATGCAGCTAAACTCTCACTTCTGAAACAGAAGGAAACCTAAATAATGATTTTGTAGCATCTACCATGAATTCAGTATTCTGCATCATGATGACTTTGAGAGGAACTTGGGCATTTATTCTCCTCAGCCAAGGCTGTGGTTATAAATGGGAGTGATCTTCTTTACAATGCCACCAGCTTCCAGTGACTCTGTCAATAAAATGTGCTCAGACCAGTCTCACAGAAATGGTCAGAGGCCTGAAGTCATTTGTGGATGCTAAGTGGGTCAAGAGTTGTATTTTCACAGTGTTTTTCAGCACCAAGGCTGGTGTCCTTATCTAGGTTAAACATGTGTTAGTATTGCCCTCTTCTGGAAATAGGGTTAATTGGCCAAGGCAGAGCCT
Source organism: Peromyscus eremicus (assembly GCF_949786415.1). Lineage (NCBI taxonomy): Eukaryota > Metazoa > Chordata > Mammalia > Rodentia > Cricetidae > Peromyscus > Peromyscus eremicus. The sequence goes on along the minus strand of NC_081418.1, from coordinate 81,487,516 downwards.
AGAGGGAAAACTTTGAGACTGATTATCAGTGTAAATCCTAATAATTTAAGAGGATATGGTAGAAAGATATGAAGGTAATTGAACTGGGCAGAGAAAGGACTGGAAATGATGTAAATATAGGACTATATTCATAGACATACTTATTCCAAAGAAAATCTCAACAGTTCATAAACATGGTGAAAATACACATATTGATTAAAAAGGCAAAATTTATAGTTCCATTCTTTCTCTTTCCTGTACCAAACTGGCTAAATCTATTTGTATAATTATAAAATGCCACCATTTTGCATCCTCCTCAGGTCGAAGAGAATTTTTTTGTTTACTTGTTTCATATTTTAAGCAGCACTAAATAACTTTTGCCCTGACCTTTGTTCGTTTCTTTACATTATCCTCAATTATTTTGCCAGGTATTTGTCTGTACTTCTGCTTTGTGTGTTTTGAAGGTCTTATTCAATGAATTGAAGAAGCAAACATATAGTAAATCAGGAAAGGATTTTATTCATAACCAGAATGAATTAAAGGACACATACATTGCAATAGAGTATCATTCCTTGCATGAAATATACTCAACAGATAATTCTAGCTTCCCATCCACAGGAGAAGGTGGTTGCTTGTAGGTCTAATGTATATTATTTTCTGTTTTTCAATGCACACAACCTTTTCCTATGGTATATCTTATTATAGTCATATGAATGGTAGATAATATATATGCATGAGATAGTAAATAGGACAGTTTGCATAAAATTTTATTTTAAGAATATATTTTTGCAACACAAAATCAGTTGTAGACAAGAGAGTTGGACTACTCCTACTCCATTTTATCTTCCTGGATATTTTTTGCCATGCTATAGAATTCTATTAAGCCATGGGTTGGAGTGACATGATTGCTTCCTTTGGAGAGGGGTGTTTATGAACTTTTGTAAAGTTGTGGTTCACAATTGAAAATACTTTGATTGAAGACAAATATGGCCAGAGATCAAGCCCAGTGAGTCCAAGGTTGCTAAGCAATGCCTACCCTTACCTGCCCAACTCTGACTCAGTTTTTGCCATAGTGAACTATCTTAGAAATTTCACTTGCTATGGTGGTTTGAATGAGAATGTCCCCCATAAGTTCACATATTTTAATGCTTGGACCTAAGTTCTTGAAACTATTTGGGAAAGATTAGTTTTTTCAGGAAATTTCAATGAGGATGGGCTTTGAAGTTTCAAAAGCTCAATCCATATCAGATAGCTTTCTGCCTCTCTCTGCTTGTTATTTGCAGATAAAGATTTAACCTCTTAGCTACTGCTCCAGCACCATGAATGCCTGCCTGTTGCCATGCTTCCCTCTGCTATATTGGTCCTCAAATAATCCTTTGGAACTACAAGTCCCAAAATTAAATACTTTCTTTTACAATTTGCCTTGATAATGGCATCTTATCACAACAATAGGAAAGTAAGCCATTAAATAAATTATAATCAACCTACAATCTGTATAACCAGAGAGGTCAAGAATAGAGGAATTGACTGGGGGAGTACTTGGCATGGAGAAATGAAAACAATTTTGTGGTTAGACTGGACCTTTGGGGGGGGGTCAAGAATGGCAGAATCAGGTGGAAAGTGCTTGAAAGACACAAATGAGGGATGGAATGAGAGGACAGTCATCTAGAATTGAAGAGTATTTGAGGAGCATTTGAGGGATATATGGGATCCTTGTTCAGTGTAAACTTCCTATAATGTACAATGATGACCCTAATGAATTCCCCAATTAATGAGGGAGACAGAATTCTTTTTTTTTTTCACAAAAGACTTTATTATCTAGTGATGCATAATGAGAACATACAGAAATCTGCATGGTCCACTTCCCATGCAGGAGAACAATGTTCACTTTACAGTAAGTGGCTGTCAACTGTTTATGCAATAGACAACACTTTAAAGTCACATTTTAAAGAAAAGCTTCATTTACAAAAGAATTAAAAGGTAAAGAAGCAGCCGGGCGGTGGTGGCGCACGCCTTCAATCCCAGCACTCCGGAGGCAGAGCCAGGCGGATCTCTGTGAGCTCGAGGCCAGCCTGGGCTACCAAGTGAGTTCCAGGAAAGGGGCAAAGCTACACAGAGAAACTTTGTCTCAAAAAACCAAAAAATAAATAAATAAATAAAAGGTAAAGAAGCAATTACCGCTTTTAAAAAGCAGCTGCTTTGTTCAAGAGTGGAAGGTTTATGCCTGTATTGAAAGACAACATGATCACAAATAATGCAAACAATGAACAAATGAGACAGAATTCTTACTGGCTATCACTTCTTACAAAATGAAGCACGTTTCTGGGATTGGGTTCATCCAAATGAGTTGTTGACAATGGCTTCCATGAAAATCACCAGACAAGCCAGGCTGCTGACAGGACAATATGTTGCTGTCCACAAACTGCCAGTAAGATCCCACTGAAGAAGACAAAACCCACATAAATCACTGACCATGGAGAGGTCAAGCTGGTGCCTACATGGAAAATTCAACCCATGTTCTAGTGCTACCAAGTGAACACCAACCCAACCAAAAAAATATTTTATCTATATTCTGTCCTGCCTGCAAAATATGCTATGACAATGGTGACACAAACCTTGTGAGAAAATCAACCGATGTCTGATTTGACTTAAGGCTCAATCCATGACAGGGAACCCATACCTGACACTCCCTTGGTAACCAAGAACTACAGTCTAAACAGCTCAGAAAAATAAGGTAAAACCAAATATATCACCACAGAGGCCTCCTCCTGTAGCAGAAGAGAACAAATAGAGAGACCAATAGCAAGATATTTTTCAGAGAGAGAGAGAGAGAGAGAGAGAGAGGCCCATCATGAAAAAGGAAGCAAAAGGTGTGGGCGGGACAGAAGAGATTGGGGACACCGTGAGAACAAGGTATTCTACAGCAAGGGAGCCAAGTTGATATGAGCTGACAGTAACAAAACATTGTGCACAGGACCTCCCTGTTTCTGCACCAGGTTCTCTGTCTATGCAGTATAGTTTTCAGTTTAGTTCTTTTATGTGAATCCTGAATGTGGAAGGAAGTGGGGCTCTGATTCTTGCTGTTTCTCTTGGAGGAAAGTTCCTCCTCTCCATGCATTTGATATGAGAGCTGGCAAGCTATCTGAGGACAATGTGGTCAGGAGGACTCACTTAGATTGTGAGAATAATCTCTTCCCAGTATCAGTTTGTCTAGTTACTAGTCCCTTAGGATTTTTCAAATATTTAATACTTATTTATTTTTATTTTATATGTACTGGTGTTTTGGCTGTGTATTTTGTGATAAACCGTATAAGTGCAATGTCTCAGAGGCTAGAAGAAGGGAAGGTCTAACATACCCTGGGACTGGAGTTATAGAGTTGCTAGCACTGGTATGTGTGCTGGGAATCAAACCTAGGTCCTATAGCAGACCAGCTAGTGTTCTTAATCACTAAGCTATCTCACCAAGATGCTTCCTCAGGATTTTAATGCTATATACAATTAGATAAAAATTTTCTTTCCATGGTAACTCTACCTTGGTATATGTATGTGTTGAGGAGGGAGCTGTTGACATACATTTATGACATAGAACAGTTCCTCTGATCCATATATAAAAACATCACATTGCCCTTAACTCCAGGCAAAGAGAACACTATCAGCAGCTGGAGACAGCAGAATGAGCAATCAGGGCAGCACAGGCTCTCACTTCTGCTTCCCTGGTGGTTTATGTTATGGCTTGAATCACTGTGGGAGGGTAACTGATACCCTGCTGACAGTAATAAGTTGCCATATCTTCGGACTGCAAGCCATTGATCTTGAGGGAATACTGTGTGCCAGATCCACTGCCACTGAACCTCGATGGAACCCCACTGGCCAAGCTGTTTGCATAATAGATCAGGAGCTTAGGAGGATTCCCTGGTTTCTTCTGATACCATGCTAGCCAACTATCAATGTTCTGACTTGCCAGGCATGTGATAGTGACACTTTCTCCCAGAGATGTAGACAGGGAGGCTGGAGACTGGGTCATCTGGATGTCACATCTGACACCTGAAATTGGAAAATTGAAAACAAATTTCTACACAATTAATCATGTTGAAAGGGGACTTCCCCAGAGACCAGAAAGCACTGACCTCAGTGCTATTACTTTCTTTTTTTTTTTTTTTTTTTTTTTTTTTTTAATTTTTATTTTGCAATACAATTCAGTTCTACATATCAGCCACAGATTCCCTTGTTCTCCCCCCTCCCGCCCCCCTCACCTTCCCCCCAGCCCGCCCCCCATTCCAATCTCCTCCAGGGCAAAGCCTTCCCCACAGACTGAGATCAACCAGGTGGACTCAGTCCAGGTAGGTCCAGTCCCCTCCTCCCATGCTGAGCCAAGGGACCCTGCATAGGCCCCAGGTTTCAAACAGCCAACTCATGCAATGAGCACAGGACCCGGTCCCACTGCCTGGATGCCTCCCAAACAGATCAGGCCAATCAACTGTCTCACCCACTCAGAGGGCCTGATCCAGTTGGTGACCCCTCAGCCATTGGTTCATATTTCATGTGTTTCCGTTATGTATTACTTTCAATGGCTGTTGTACAAAATATTGGAAAAGAGTTGGGCTATTTAACATTCCCTGTGGTATAACCCTCCATTGATATCTCTTAACTAGCTGTGAATCATTATAAGTAGGCACTGTGAAGGCAAATCTTTCTCTATCTTTTTCTTGTAAGGGTATTGAGAATAAACAGTCTTTTAAATTGATACTATAAGAGGCCATCCTTTAGTTAGCAGAGTAGGCAAAGGAATTCCAGATTGCAGAGAGCCCATTGGCTAAATTACTTTGTTATTTGCTCTAAGGTCTGTTACCATTCTCCATTTATCAGATTTCTTTTTAATAACAAATAAAGGAGAATTCCAAGGGCTGGTTGATTCTTCAATATGCTGACCATTTAACTGTTCTTGTACCAGCTCTTCTAAAGCCTGCGGTTTCTCTATTGTTAAAGACCATTGCTGAACCCATACAGGCTTGTCTGTTAACCATTTTACAGGTAGAACTGTTTGTGTCTTGGAAAGATCAGCAGTTGTTATGCCTTGTTTTTATACAATCTGAATGGCTGGTGACTGTTCTTTATAGTAATACCTCCTTATATTTCTTTTAGAAACATGTGTTAGTTTATGATTTGTTTCTGGGGTTGGAGGAATATTAATCTAAGTATTCCATTGTAATAGATCAAAGCCCCATAAATTCATAGCTGTATTAGCCACACATGGCTTTAATTTTCTTCTCTGTCCTTCTGGACCTATACATTTGAGCCATCTTGCACTCTGTTTCACTTGAGATAATGTTCCACTCTCTAACAGCTGAACATTTTTCTCCTGAAGATGCCAATTTGGATGCCAAAATTCTGGTGCAATTATTGTCACATCTGCACCTATATCTACTAAACTGTCCAAGAAAACGTAATTTATTTATTTTTAATTTTGATCTTTGTTTATTTATAGAAGTTTGCCAAGAAATTCACTTTATGGTTTCTTCTCAATTTTCTGTTCTCTGTGCTAAAGCTGTTCTATCACCTCGAGCAGCTTGATTTATTCCAATAGGCATTTGGTTATTTAATTGCTCTGAGAAGGTGTTTCTTCTATGATGGCAGTAAAGTCTGAACTGAATTTGCCATGGGCACCTGCATGAGGCCCCTCAGGGAGTTTTCCAAAACCAGAAGCAAAGGATTCCCTTGTCTGTCCCTTGTTGATCTATATTCCTTAGTCCACTGTTTACACTTACCACACCCTCTGCATAACACGGAAGGGAGGAGCATTCTGTTGCTGTTGTTTCTTGAATAAACATTGTTTCTAGGAATACTCTGTTTATACTCCCTTTTCAAATGACCTTGTTTACCACAATTAAAACATCTGATAAATTAAAACACTATGATAAAAAACTTTGCAAAAAAAATTGCAAATTGTTGGAGCTGGTATGTAAGATGGCTGATATGATGCCAGCAGAGATTGGAGAAAAGGGGACCCGAGATTTTGGACCATCAAAACTCAGTGTGTTCCCCTCTGGATCTTCTGCTTAGCATGCCTCTAGAGGGCTAAGGCAGGAATGTCTACATGTCCCAAGGTCATGCTTTATGGACATCATATCCTCCTCCATATAAATACTTCTTGTAATATTAGTCTTTTTCTTCTATCTGATCTTCATGTTCTGTGTTCCTAGATCAATGGTGATTTCTGTGATACAGGAAAGGAGTGAAGTAAATTTCACAGAGATAATCACCCAGGCTGGGGTCAAGGCAGTTATGCAGGTCATGGGAAAGAAGCTTTTTAGGCTTGGATAAACTGTACCAAATGTGTGGTGAACTATAGCACATGTTATGATGTGTATTAACACACTGGATTCAAATTGGCCATGATGAATAATTCAGTTTCTGAGGATATTCCAAGGGCATTGTGTAAAACAATACCCTAAGGGGTATTGGCTGAAGACTGTGGCTGGAGTAACATATAGATGGGATGACAAACTGAAAGTGTGGGAACCTAGAATAGGAAAAAAATAGTGGCCTCCACCAAGAAAGGGAGATGGCAACTTTAATCCAGATATTTTTATTCTTCCTGAAGGAGTGTGGAGACACTGTGGCAATGGTTGGAGTGATTGCTACAAGCTTTATTGGATTCCTAGATTAAAACGAGCTGCCAGAAAAAGTGAGCTTCCTTTCTTGGAAGCTCTGAAAATTAGATTAGGTCTTCCTTGGAATTGTTGGAATATAGAAGGACAGAAATTGCTAACTTGCAGGGACAGATTTCTTGTCTGAGGTCATTGTGGCCCACCAGTCATGGGGCTTAGTGTTTGCAGAGGGCTGAGGAGGAACTTAGGTGACTATAGGGGTCTTGAGGTCAGAGCAGGCTGTGTGTGTGAGAAGGAAATGACTGTCTGGTACATTGACCACTGTTCTTATTTTTATCTTTTTTTTTTGTGAAATTGCATGTTGCTAGCCTCTGAGTCAAATGCTCAGAAAATTGTATAATCATTAATAATAAAAATAGATTATGCTTGCTTTGGTGTTAAGTCTGGGATAGTTCCTGTGTTTAGTAAAAGATGATGAAGAATATATTGGTGATTTTCTAAGAATAACCTTTGGAACCATGAGAACCATTTTATATTGTGTAATTTCCCCTTTTCTTTTTGTTTCCCCTTGCTTCCGATAATAAAAGACTCTTACCAGGACAAAAGCAGAAACTAAAGGAAGCTAGGGAAGTTAAAGAAGCTGTAGCAAAGAAGCTACGTAGCAACTGCAGAAGCCCAAAGTGACCTGTCAGCTTGCATGAGCACTGTCTCTGAGTCGTTACTGTGCCTTCCAGGTATCCCATCCATCAGACCCCAAAAACTGCTGAGGCTGCTTCCTGGCAGCAAATTATTATGATTCAACAATTAATTAAATCATAAAAAGTTAATATGATCATCAAGCAGTACTTTGAAATTAAGTAAATGAATGATATTTATACAGTATATATAATATATATGAGAATGGAGATTATTTCACCGATCCATAATAAAATCATTTCTTCAAAGAAATTGCTTCTGTGGAAATGTTATCAGCAGCCAGGATTGTAGACTGTAGTCTACATGCCCTTTGTAGGCATTGTAAAAAAGGAGCAGATATACATACTTACTGTATATTCCTTTAAGTCTCTGTCTCTCTCTGTCTCTGTCTCTCTCTGTCTCTCTGTCTCTCTGTCTCTCTGTCTCTCTCTCTCTCTCTCTGTCTGTGTGTGTGTGTGTGTGTCTTCTCATCTTCATATATATGGAAAAATTTGTGACAAATATGCCAAAAGTCATTTTCTGTGATGTCATGACTGGAACATAGGTCTGTATTTGGAATGTCTAGGTTATGAGCCATAAATTCAATAAAAGAATATATGATTTGTTGATTTGAAGTGATCTTTATTGTTCCTGTCATTATTTATTTTTCATACCAATGTTCAATCTTTCTAAAAAATATTTTTAGATTTTTAATTAAAGTATAAAATAAAATTATCCTTTTAATTTTTTGATTATTAACTCAGTTTAAAAATCTATTTTCTCTCACTGGTTACCTGACCATTTACATTTGATCTTTGATGCAAGGACTCTTACGGGGACATGAAGATTCACTACTATTGTGTTTCTTTTGCCTGAACTGTTAGATTGTTTTTAGATATGGAAAGAAGGACTCAGATATTTTTCCTTACTTTGGCTAAATCTGATCTTGAGGCAGGGAAAGCTTTTTCTCTGTTTTTCATGAAGCTATCCATAAAATCTGCCTCCCTTTCACTGATCAGAAAATTCATCAAAATAAAAGCTAAGTGATAGAGCTTTTAAAATACTCAGTCAAATTCAGTATCTGCAAAAGGCATCCAAATGTTAATGTACCTTTATAGTCCACTATAATTCAGTTATTATTAAAAGGAAAATTATTTGCATTTGCTACTTACTTGAACTCATGACATCTAAACCTAAGTCTATAAGCTCATGCACACCTCAGTTTCTAGGCGTTATCTCTGCTGTTTCTCATACTTCCTTCACTGCTTCACAATACTTTTTCCTATAAGTGAGTACCATAAATCACTCAGCAAGAATCGTAAAATGGGAAAAAATGACCTTAGTGTCAACAAATACTTATTCTGTAAAATATTTGTTGATGAATTTGTAATTGAGGCATGAATCATAGAGTATGAATGTTAATTTTCATCTCTGTGGGGGTATGTCATTTCCCAACTGCAGTTTTAAAAAGCAGAATAGCACAGCATCACCCTGGCTTACTGTGTCTCCAGACTGAGTTACTTTTGTTCTGAGTTGTATCACAGTAGTAGAGAAGCTATCATTAAATCAGGAGAGGCATTCTCAGATATGCAGTATTGGGGCTGTGGTAGAGTAAATAGAATTCAGACACAGAAGAGCCTGAGCCTTTCAGGTTTATTCAGCCCAAGATCCCTATAAACCATAAGCCTCACTTCATCTGAGATATCACTCAGGCAGGTGGAAGCACCACAAAAAACACAAGGGATTACAGCATCAAAGATTTGTTTTCCTGAGTTGTTTATGCTATGATCTATATGATTGTGGGAAGGAGCTTTTTCCTTAATGACAATGATAAGTTACAAATCTTTAGGTTGTAGGATGATCCTATGGGATAAATCTGTCCTGACACACTGTCATTGACCCTTGAGGGTGTCCCAGAGATGGTATGGGAAGAATACTTCATGAAGATCCTTGGAGCCTAGTTTGGATTTTGTGGGTATCAGAGTAAATGTGTGCTAATGCCCTGGCTGGCCATGCAGTTGATGGTGGCTCTGTCTCCTACAGTCATAGAAAGGAGAGCTGAAGACTATGTTAGCACAATGTTACCTCTGGAGGCTGGAACCACATATGAAAATTAGAAGCAGAAAATGAAAAATACATTATATTCTAAATTACAGATCTAAATAATAGCCAAAATTCCATATAATACAGGACTCCAAATATTAAGTACATTTATGTAACAGCTTCTACTTTATGATTTTTCTCATAGTCTTGCCCTAAATCTACAATAGAAAAAGCCAAGGAACTGCGATATGGACAGCATCTTCCTTCAATTAAAAGGATGGAGGCAACCAGTAGTCCTATCCAGCTTTAAAGTCTGTGAACCACATCTATGACCAACATGGCACAACACAATTACAAGTACAGTAGTGGTCCACATAACTTGGCAGTAACTAGTAGCTGTCTAATTGGACTGCAGACTGGCTCAATAAAAGGGATATAATTCCTACTACTGGTAACTAGCTAACTAATCAATCCTATTGAAATTATAGCAAGGAGAATCTATAATCACTACTTTTCTAAACTAACAGAATCTTTAACAAAAATCTAAAAATGTTTGTCCTTATACCCATGGATAATTGTAGACTCCATTCCTCACCAAAGAAACATTGCTTTGTAATAGACAGAGATCACTATAGAAAAGTTTAACCAGGCAAAATGTAGAGTTGTGGAACCCAGATCCAATGGATAAATCTACAAAACATTCCCACAACTCGGATCAGGGAATATTGCAGAAAATGTGTCACAAAAATTGTAAGAGCCAGAGATCAGGGATTTTGCTGTGACATTGTGTCTCTTAGTAATATCAGAAGTTACAACTATAAAAGCTTACAATATAAGCGTGAGTTGAACAAGGAGGACAGCAATGAACATTCAAACTTCATTAGGAAAAGCCTATTAGGCATCATATCTACACAAAAAACTACAGGTGATTAACTCTATGAGTGGATGAGGTGAGCCTTCCCAGAGAATGCCAGGGACAGCATATAAGATGGCTGATGTACTGCCAGCAGAGATTGGAGAAAAGGGGACCCAAGATTATGGACCATCAACCCTCTGTGTGTTCTCCTCCAGATTTTCTGCTTAGCATGCCTCTAGAGGGCCAAGGTAGAAATGCCTTTGTGTCCCAAGGTCATGCTTTATGGCATGCACATGTCATGCCCTCCTCCATATAAATATTTCTTGTAATACTAGTCTTCTTCTTCTATCTGATCTTCATGTTCTGTGTTCCTAGATTAATGGTGATTTCTGTGATGTAGGAAAGGAGTGAAGTAAATTTCACAGGAAATTATACAGAGATGATCACTCAGGCTGGGGTTGAGGCAGTTATGTAGTTCATGGAAAAGAACCTACACCCTGGAGAAGCTTTTTAGGCTTGGATAAACTGTAACAAATGTGTGGTCAACTATAGCACATGTTATGATGTGTATCAACACACTGGACTTAAATTGGCCATGATGAATAATTCAGTTTCTGAGGATATTCCAAGGGCATTGTGTAAAACAATACCCTAAGGGGTATTGACTGAAGACTGTGGATGGAGTAACATATAGATGGGATGATAAACTGAAAGTGTGGGAATTTAGAATAGGAGGAAAATAGTGGCCTCCACAAAAAAAAGGGAGATGGCAGCTTTAATCCAGATACTTTTTATTCTTCCTGAAGGAGTGTGAAGATAATGTGACAATTGATGGAATGATTGCTACAAGCTTTATTGGGTTCTTAGATTGAAAAGAGCTGCCAAGAAAGGTGAGCTTCCTTTCACAGAAGCTGTATAAATTAGACTAAGTCTTCCTTGGAATTGTTGGAATATAGAAGGACAGAAGTTGCTGACTTGCAGGGACAGATTTCTTGTCTGAAGTCATTGTGGCCCACCAGTCATGGGGCGTTGTGTTTGCAGAGGGCTGCAGAGGAACTTAGGTGGCTACAGGGGTCTTGAGGTCGGAGCAGGCTTGTGTGAGAAGGAAATGACTGTCTGGTACATTGACCACTGTTCTTATTTTTATCATTTTTTGTGAAATTGCATGTTGCTAGCCTTTGGGTCAAGCGCTCAAAATATTGTATAATCATTAAAAATAAAAATAGATTATGCTTGCTTTGGTGTTAAGTCTGGGATAGTTCCTGTGTTTAGTAAAAGTTGATGAAGAATGTATTGGTGATTTTCTAAGAATAATTTTTGGAATTATGAGAACATTTTGTATTGGGTGATTTCCCCTTTTTTCTGTTACCCCTTTACTTATGATAATAAAAGACTGAGGTCACCAGGGCAAAAGCAAGAGAAGCTAAAGAAGCTGTAGCAAAAGCTAAGAGAAGTTAGAGAAGCTAAGAGAAGTAAGAGAATCTAAGAGAAGCCAGGGAAGCAAAAGAAACTTAGCAACTGCAGAAGCCCAAAGTGACCTATCAGCGTGCACAAACATTGTCTCTGAGCCATTATTTCACCTTCCAGGTATCCCATCCTTCAGACCCCCGAAACTGCTGAGGCTGGTCCCCGGCAAGAGAAGAACACATCAATTGCTTGTCCATTGTCAATAGGTCAGTCCTGAAAATATACCTACGCACAACATCATATGGACTCAACAGGTTATAGTTAGGAATACATAAGTATATACAAATTATATACATATACATATATATATATATATGTGTGTGTGTGTGTGTGTGTGTACATACAATGCATGTATACCATATGTATATATACCATAGCAATTGTTGAAAATGCCAATATTTCAAAGTAGAGCAGAAAGGGTTACATAAAAGAGCTTGGAGGGAAGAAAGAAAAGGTAGCTACATTGCAATTAAAGTACAATCACAAACATAGACAAACAAACAATAAAGAAATGCAAAGACATTAGTGACCTTAAGGAAGACATGAGGTAAGCTTTATTAGAATCTGGACCATATCTATCCCTATACATTTCTTAGTATGTGTAGTGGTTGGTTTTTACTCTTTGACTCTTTGGGGAGCCCTGGCATCCAGCTCTCAAATAATCACACAGGGAGACTTAATTCTTATTCATAAGTGCCCAGTCTTAGCTTAGTTTATTTCTAGCCAGTTTTTCTTAACTTAAATTATCCCATCTATCTTTTGCTTCTGAGTTTTTATGTTTATCTATTTCTACATATCTTTTCTTTCCTTCTTACTCCATGGCTGGCTGTGTTACTGGGTGGCTGGCCCCATGTTTTCTCAATCCTTCATCTTTTCTTACTTCTAGTTCTCCTTTCTCTCCTTTTCTCCTTCTATTTATTCTCTCCGCCATGCCATCCCTGCCTATTTCTCTCTCCTGCCCTGTTATGGCTGTTCAGCTCTTTATTAGATCAATCAGGAGTTTTAGACAAGCAAAGTAACACAGCTTCACAGAGTTAAATAAATGCAACATAAAAGAATGTAACTCATCTTTGCATCATTAAACAAAAGTTCCACACCATAAACAAATGTAATACATATTAAAATAATATTCTACAACAAGCATGTGATATTTTTAGTCTTAATGGCATAGACTATACATTTATTTCCATAATCAGTTTAAGCTATTTCATTTATTATTTTAAAACTGCAAAGGGCTGTTTATTTAACTTAGTAGTAGAGTGTTTGTTTATCAACTACAAGGTGCTGGCTTTGACCCCAGTATCACAGACACACACACACACACACACACACACACACACGAGTCAAATTGGGGGTGAACACTTATGTGAAAGTGCCTTATGAGTTCTAAAATTCTGTATAATATGCATGATTTGAATTTCTCTTGCTATAATTTTCAGTATCATTCACAATTTGCTCTCTAATATGAAAACATAAAATTTATACTTTCTGTAAAATAAAACTACAAAGTTTTGATGATAGTGATTTCTTTTTCTCCTTCATTTTTCACAATCACACTACAGACACAGGACTAGGTCAAGTGCATGGGAACCACCATGGGCAAAATCAGAAGGTCCTGATGTTATGTTCCATATAATCTGTGATCCATTTACTGGTCTGGGTCTTTGAGGAATAACTAATCAGTTTATATAATTGTTTTTATACAAAACAACTTACTAAATGGGATACAAGATGAATATTGAGAACAGGAGTATGGATAAGTGACAGTCATTCATATAGCCCTCATAAGTTAGTCGATTTCATGAGTCATCTAGCCTTTTTATTCTGAAATGCTTTCTCAAGACCAATACCTCTGAAAAGTTTGGTGGACCAATACATCTGAAAAGTTTGATGATGTTGTATTGTGTTGCTTGGCCAGGCTCTGAGGCAAAAGCCAATAGGCCCATGCTCCTGCCACTTCAGCTACCTCTAGAGACAGACCTATGTGTTTGACAGACCCTAGTTGGTGATGAATTTTCAGGTTCAATGCCTGTCTAAATTATTCAGATCTTCCAGAACACATATTACCTCAAATCAACTATTTGCAACATGAGTTAAGCAAATCCAGTTACATCTTATACTAGTTCTGAACTCTTAGATGAATTATTATCTACTTCCTTAACTCTCTTGTGAAGGCAATCCTATCTATCCCAGTGAACAAGTGTTCAGAATTACACTTTTCATAGTTATTTCTATCAATAGTGCCTATCCTTATTCATTGTCTGCCAGCATGAGTTCATGGGGGAATTTCGATAGTGATGAACAAGCCTCTATTTGTTCAAATGAGTTCACCCATGATAGACCAAATTCTCTCTTTGGCCTCGGATTACATAGCCACCTTTGTCTCAAATAAATATATTACATTATTAATTTACATCCTTGGAATTCAAACTCAAACTATCTCCTGAATTTGAGCAGCTGAAATGTAGAGTACTCCTTATCGTCGTTTTTTGTACTGGGATATTGTAAAGGAAGCAATCTGAATTGATGAAAATTGAATTTTCCTTCTGAAGTAAATCTCAAACGTGGGGGTTTGAGCCCCTTTATCACCTCCATCTTTTTTTCTCATTTACTTGGTATCCAGGTGTGGTAGTCTGAATGGCATGGCCCCATGGTCTCATATGTTTGAATATTCTATCCCCTTTATGGAAGTGTTCAGAAAGGTTTACGAAGTACGACTTATTGAGGAGGCATATTGTGGGATGCGCTTTTGAAGTTCCAAAAGCCTGCTGTCATCCCCTGTGCTTTCTCTGTAATGAATTCTCCACAGGTGCCTGGCCTGAGAAGATTTCTACTAGGGTCCAGAACAGAAGCTAAAAATGCCTAGAATTCTAATCTGAGTGATATTAAATGAATCTAAGCACACTGAGTTCTCTAGTCCATTCACTTTATTCTTCTAAGTAAATTCTATCTACACAGTTTCTTTTCCATTCTCATACTTAGCTCCTCTCAGTCCATTCTGCTTCTCTCTCATCTCTATCTAGTTCTTTGCATCTCCATCCTCATCTTTGTTATTCTAAATCAATTCTGCTAGTGCTGTGGGGGAACCAGTATACATACACAAGCAGTAATTCTTTGGCAAAACAATGCAATGCTTGAAGTTTTCAGGGTCTCAGAGAAAGGTGATAAGGATCTATACATAAAGCAATAATTGCCAGCTTCCAATTACAACTCAAAACGAGGAGTCAATTTGCACAAGAAATGAAGCTTGGCACCTATCATCTGCCTGGCTTTGTCAGAAATCTCCTTTGGTCAGTGGGAAATAATTACCTTAACTCAGTAACTAGCAAGTAGCTAAAACATCATCCCAGAAATGGGAGCAGTACATCTCTTAAATTATGGTCTCGTGTAAATAACCTGAGAAGAAGGTAAAAAGTTGAGGATTTAATTGTTACTGGTTATTTTATCTTATCTGTAAGTGAGATGAGCTAATTCTTATCTACGTGTAGGCATCTTTGTTCAAATACTTTTGTCCAGAAAATGGCCTTGGCCGGATGTAAGCTAATGAAGAATAAACACGGCTGGGAAAATTTATCCAGTTACCCCAAATATATAAGGAGAGTTGTGCTCATAAGAATGAGATGTAATCATGAGATTACATATACACATAACATAGAAATTCAGGAAATGGGGAGAATCATAGCTGTTATTGCACAAGAAGTTTACAACAAGAAACAGCCAGTTCATTCAAAAGGCAGTAATTCCAAAATGCTTTGCATGATGATTTCCTCTAACAGAACCTTTGGTTCTGATAGGTTGACCTTCTGAACTCTAGTTGTCACCTGCTGTATATTCTCGGGGTCTTTGGCTATCAGCAGCTTTCAATATCTCTGCGTACTTCTTGTGGATTTAGATGTGAGTTCTGAGCTGTTTCTGCTGTCATGTTTTGCAGGCCATCATTAACTCTAGCCATCTGAAATTATAAGCCAAATTCAACATGTTCCATTATAAGTTGCCTTGGTCATTGTGTTTCCTCATAGTAATACGAAAGTAACTAGGACACCAGGGTTCCACATTAGATCAGGGCTCTGAATGTGAGTCACAATCAGTCCTTTCAGAAGTGAATACAGGAAGGGGAGATGCATGGAGACAGAGTTATATTTTCTTGTTGCACAATTGCTCAGGTAGCACTGCCTCGTGGGCTCAGAATCTTACTGGATTCATTTCTATCTCAGTGAAACATCTCTTATACAAAGCAAACACAAGGAACTTGCACAATAGGGGGAAAGTGACAATTTGTTGGTTTGTTTGGGTTTTTCTATGACATAGTCTTGATGTTGCTAGGTCAGGCTTCTCTAGAACTTGCTAGGAATCCAGGGCTGGCCTTCAAGTTACAATCCTTCTGCCACAGAGTGCCAGTGTAGGAATTATAGAGAAATTTTAGAAAGCTTAACATTGTATTTTGCATATACCTACATAAATGAATAAAACCTTTTATATATTCACATATGATTATAAAAAGAATGGAAGACATAGTAGAATCGTATGATGTGAAAGCAGACAGTGAGAATACTAGTTTAATTTTAAGTATGGTTATACCAAGGAATAGTGGAGAGGAGAGGTTGTTAAGCAACCAAAAGTAAGAGTGTATAGCCAAAACTGAATGGAAACACACTATTTTCCAATTCTATTTTAAAGCAGAGTCAATAAAGCACACTGTATGGTGTATAATGTTCCCTGACAAGCCACAAATTATTAAACAAAGATCCTAGTTTCATGTATAGGAATCTCCATTAATAAGGGAGGCCCCCAAACCATGAAACAATACAGGCCATTGTCAGTATTCTTCTTTGCTCATGAGAACCAGGTTGTAATTCTTTTTGCTAAAGACACCATTCACTTTGGTTGCAGAACAGAGAAATAATGATGGAATTCAGTTCAAAATTTCCTGCTGGCTCCCTAGCTTTCACAGTTCTAGAAGGTGCTCTACAAAATCTTGGTGGGGAAATTTTTATCAAAGTTTTGCTAAGCTATGGACTTCATTACCTATAATAATTGCCATCTGATTGGCAGGATGCTAATTGGTACAATATTCCCTATCATAGACCTAACCCTATCATAGAGCTTTCTGGTTAGATCACTGGCAGAGAACTAGTGTCTGGTATTTCAAAGACAGTCAACAGCCAATGGTTGAGGAAGTCATACACCTTGTGAGGTAACTTATAACTGTTGTTTTGTTGAATAAGCATGGTGTCAAATTGGTTTCTACATATTTATACTTGTGGATTAGTGATGCTGTCAGTCTTCATCAGAGAAACTCCTTTTTGTAGTGGGTGGTATTTAATGTCTATGCTCACAGATTTTCAAAGTGATAAGAATAACTGTGGAATGCTAACACTTATCTGTAGTGGGTAGCCATTCCAGCTTTGTTCTGGAAGTTCCAACCCCCATTGAGACTTCGGCAACTGTCACGCATACAAGGCGGGGCCAAGGGAGGCGCCTGGGGACCCGAGATCTGGATCGGCGAACAGGCTCTCGGTTCCAGGACCCTGGATGGTGGAGGTGGACAAAGCAGAGCTCCAGAGAACACCGCTGGACTGCGATACACCTTCCCCAGACCCCGCGACCTACCTATCCCTTAATTTGTAAGTTGTGCCTTTAAATAAATCTCCTTTTAACTACGTGGAGTGGCCTAAATAAGTTCACCAATATCTGGCACTCACGCGGGGCAAATTCCAAAAGCCTGGGTGGCTCCTGCCCTCAGCCCCCTCCCCGGCTAGCGGGCACCTAAACCCGCCTGCAAAGTTCCATATAACCAGGGAACACCCACACGGTTCCATTCCCGAAAAAGGGAGCAGCTAGTCCGGTCTCAGCTCCCTAGCTTAGCCCCGAGACCAGCGAAAGAGGCACTCCCCAGCTTCCTGAGTGCACGCAGCTGCGGCTCGGCTCCGCCATCTTGACTCCAGCGAGCTGCAGTCAGCCAAGATCACCAGCAGGCCCTGCTTTGGAGCTGTACCATCGCCACCTGCTGGCTGAAAAGTGCTACTACACCCCCCAAAACCACGAAAGGTTAGTAAAAGTACCTGATAATTTTACACCTTAAAATTGACTAACAAATTTTGAGTAATTCTTGTAATATGGCTGACAACATTACTTCACAAGAATTTGAAAACCTTTTTGCCTGTATGATGAATGACATCTTCCTGGAAATATACGACCTTCCTAAGGGATATCTGGCCTGTACCATTTTGGCATTCATCGTAATAATTCACACAGTGTTCAAACACTGGTTTAAAAACAAGAACAAAGATGAGTCATTATTGGGACTGATACAGGCTTTAAGCGAGAACAATGAAGGCTTACAGAAAAAGATTCTATCTCTGGAATCTGCTTTAATGGATAGCAATGAGACCTTAGAGAAAAAGATTCTCTCTCTGGAATCTGCTAACCAGGATTTACAGGCTTTCAAAACTAACAATGAAGGCTTACAGAAAAAGATTCTATCTCTGGAATCTGCTTTAATGGATAGCAATGAGACCTTAGAGAAAAAGATTCTCTCTCTGGAATCTGCTAACCAGGATTTACAGGCTTTCAAAACTAACAATGAAGGCTTACAGAAAAAGATTCTATCTCTGGAATCTGCTTTAATGGATAGCAATGAGACCTTAGAGAAAAAGATTCTTTCTCTGGAATCTTCTAATCAGGATTTACAAAACAGGCTTGTACCAAAAATTGATCTTATTGATAATAAATGTGAATATTTAATGGACAGAACACTAACTCTCCAGACACTATATAAGGAAGAAAGATTATCATTAATTGATAAGATAAGGTCCATGGAATCATGTGTTTCTGAGGAACATAAAAACTTCTATGATTCCATGAGAAATCTGGAGTCCCTTGCCAGAGAGGAGGTTCACTCCCTAGAACAGACCCTAGGTGCTCGTTTGCAGGCCTTAGAAGAAATTCTCAGTAAACATGACAAGGGACCTAATAGGCAGAAGGGCAAGACCATAGAGGTTGTAACATCTCCAAATGGCTCTCACACAATGGCTTATCCTGTTATCATCCATGAGAAGCCAGCGGATGACACACACCCCAAGCCATATAATACATATACATTACAACCAATTTCAACAAGGGACTTTAAAAATATAAAGGAAGCAGTAGTTACGTATGGGATACACTCCACATACGTAAAACAATTGTTAAATTCGTGGTCTACCTCACATAGAATCATCCCAGATGACTGGCATCAGTTAATTTCAGCTGTTCTAGAATATAGTCAGCAGCTACAGTGGAAAAGCTGGTTGAGAGAAGAGGCAAAAAATTTAGAACAACAAGGTAAACTCAGAGGTTTTGTGATCTCCCAAGATCAAATACTTGGTGAGGGATGTTTTGCTGACAGGAATGTACAAGCCATTTATGATGAACATACAATATCCCTATGCCGTACAGCAGCTCTAAATGCTTGGGAAAAAATTCCAGAACCTGGAAAACCAACTGAGGTATACACAAAGATATTTCAGGGACCGCATGAACCCTTCACTGATTTTTTACAAAGACTGAACACAGCTATAACAAGAGCTGTATCAGATAAAGAATTAAGAAAAGTATTAACTGAGTCCTTGGCGTTCGACAATGCTAATGCAGAATGCAGAAGAATACTTACACCATTAAAGATCAGATCAGCTCCTTTGGAAGAATGGATTCAGTATACTAATGGTGTTGAGTCTCGTAACTACAGTAATGAAGCTTGGATAGGAGAGACAAATCCCAGAGGTGAAAGAAGGCCCCGTGTTACCAAATGTTTTAAATGTGGTACACCAGGTCATATAAGTAAAAACTGTACGTGGGGTACTCCTAGGAGTAATACTCCTTTTAGGAATAGCCTAAACAGGAGACCCCAACCACCTCCTGGATTATGTAGAAGGTGTGGCAAAGGCCGACATTGGACCAGTGAGTGCAGATCAAAAATAGATATACGAGGTAACCCTTTACTGGCGGGAAACGCCTCAGGGGGCCTCTTGCAGGCCCCCAAATCAAATGTAGTACGAACATTCCCAGCCACTGTGGAAGAAATTCCTCTCCAGGACAACTGAATAAACCACTGCCTAATGTAAAAACCGATACTGCAATGGATGATAAAACAGCTCTGATGGATGGATCACAGTTTACAAAGAACACTATAAAACAAATATTTTGGCAGACTTCCATAAATGATCAAAGACCAAAGCTTAGAATTCGAATTAATGGCCTGGTTATGGAGGGACTGGTAGACACAGGTGCAGATGTGACTATAATTACACCAAAATCATGGCATCCGAATTGGCCTCTTCAAGAGGTAGATGTCCAACTTTTAGGGATTGGCACCTTATCTCAGATAAAACAGAGTTCGAGATGGGTTGAATGCATAGGGCCAGAAGGACAGAGAGGAAGACTGAAGCCATATGTAGCAAATGTAGCAGTAAATCTTTGGGGCCGAGATCTGTTACAACAGTGGAATACCCAGATTAAAATTCCTACACTTTCAGAAAAAGAATACAGACCAATGCATGTTTCTAGGAATAATATCATCGCATGCTATAAAAATCAGGCACCAACCATTCAGGCTGTTCACAAACAGAGCACAACTGCTGTTGAACTCTCAGAAGTACCAACTGCCTTACCTTTAAAATGGCTAACTAATAAACCTGTCTGGGTTGGACAATGGCCTTTGACAAAAGAGAAGCTACAAGCTTTAGAACAGCTGGTTCAAGAGCAGTTAAATGCTCAACACATCGAAGAATCTACTAGCCCTTGGAATTCTCCTGTATTTGTTATTAAAAAAAAGTCTGGTAATTGGAGAATGCTGACAGATCTGAGAGCTATTAATAAAGTAATTCAGCCAATGGGCTCCCTACAGACTGGGATGCCCTTGCCCTCTCTGCTACCTAAAGAATGGCCTATAATAGTTATTGACTTAAAAGACTGTTTCTTTACCATACCCTTACAAGAAAATGATAGAGAAAAATTTGCCTTCACAGTACCTAATTATAACAATTCTCAGCCAGTCAAGAGATATCAATGGAAGGTCCTCCCACAGGGAATGTTAAACAGCCCTACTTTGTGCCAATACTTTGTGCAGAAACCATTGGAGATAATTCGTGTAAAGTTTCCACAATCCATAATTTATCACTATATGGATGATATCCTATTAGCTGATCCAAAGTTAGATACATTAGAAAGCATGTTTGAAGAAGTAAAAAAAGTTTTGCCTCACTGGGGACTGCAAATTGCTCCTGAAAAAATACAAAGAGGAGATTCTATTAACTACTTAGGATATAAGATAGAGCTACAAAAAATTAGACCCCAAAAGGTACAGCTAAGGAGAGATCGATTGAAGACTCTTAATGATTTTCAAAAGTTATTAGGAAGCATTTCCAACTTACTGGGTATCATGGGAATACCCAAAGATGGACTACAAAATTTGGCTAATACTCTAGAAGGGGACAAAGAATTAAATAGTCCAAGAGAATTATCAGCCGAAGCTGAGAAGGAATTGGCTCTAGTAGAAAAGACAATTCGAGAAGCACATGTGGATCGTGTGGATCCAGAACTTAAATGCATTCTTGTCATATTCCCCTCCAGACATTCCCCAACAAGTATTTTGATGCAGAGGGAAGATATTATATTGGAATGGATATTCCTACCACGTAAACCAAATAAGAAATTAAAGACTTATATAGAAAAGATCTCTGATTTGATTCAAAAAGGTAAACTAAGACTTCGCCAGTTGACAGGAATGGACCCAGCAGAAATTGTAGTACCTTTAACTAATGAAGAAATTTCATCACTATGGAAAGATAATGAATACTGGCAGAGAGCCTGCAGTAACTTTTTGGGAGAGATTAACAACCACTATCCCAAAAGCAAGAGAATAGAATTTATAAAGAAAACCGAATGGGTCCTTCCTCACATTGTACGACAAAAGCCAATTTCTGGAGTCCTCACATTCTATACTGATGCAAATAAATCAGGGAAAGCAGGATATAAATCAGGAGACTTAAGTAAAGTGGTACAAAGTCCATACAGCTCTGTACAAAAGGCAGAACTGTATGCCATTCTTATGGTACTGATGGACTTCACAGAACCCCTCAATATAGTCACTGACTCTCAATATGCAGAGAGAGTTGTTTTACATATTGAAACTGCTGAATTTATTCCTGATAATACAGAATTAACTTCATTATTCATACAATTGCAGGAACTCATCAGAAAAAGGGAACATCCTATATATATAACACATATCAGATCCCATACAGGTCTGCCAGGACCTCTAGCACAAGGTAATGATGAGATTGATCAGTTACTAATAGGTAATGTGCTAGAAGCTTCAGAATTTCATAAGAAATACCATGCAAATAGCAAAGGTTTGAAGAAGGATTTCTCCATCACTTGGCAACAGGCTAAGGATATTGTGAAAAAATGTCCTACTTGTTCCATCTATAACCAACTTCCATTACCTGCAGGGAGCAATCCAAAAGGTATACAAAGAAATGAAATTTGGCAGATGGATGTGTTTCATTTTGCAGAATTTGGAAGATTAAAGTATGTACATCATACCATTGACACCTATTCAGGATTTCAATGGGCAACTCCTATGAGTTCTGAAAAGGCTGATTCTGTGATTACACACCTATTAGAAGTTATGGCCATCATGGGGATACCTGTACAAATTAAGACAGACAATGCTCCAGCATATGTCTCCAATAAAATGAGACAATTCTTTGCTTATTACAATATAAAGCATGTTACAGGTATACCACACAATCCCACAGGCCAAGCAGTCATAGAAAGATCCAATCGAACTTTAAAGGATATGTTAAATAAACAGCAACAGGTAACAATGACTCCTAGAAATAGATTGCATAGTGCTTTATTAACCTTGAATTTTCTCAATGCTGATGAGAAAGGAACAACAGCTGCAGAGAGACATTGGATGACAGACAAAACTCCTGAGCTAAACCAACCGGTTTATTTCAAGGATGTGCTGACCTCAGAATGGAAACCTGGATATGTTCTACGTTGGGGAAGGGGTTTTGCCTTTGTTTCTGCAGGAGAAGAAAAGCTATGGATACCAACAAAATTAATAAAAATTCGATTTGAACAGGAAAAACCCCTTGATGAGGTGAAGTAAAAGATCATCCACCAATGTGACATCTCTACAAGTTGTAAGAAAAAATTAACAATCAAGGTTGGGGTAGGGTTCTGTTTTTGTCTTTCCAGGATAATGGAAATACCCATCTTCCAAAAATCATAAGGCCTTGGATATCCGGATGTTTACAGCAAAAAGAAAGAATCTATTGGTACCAATCTACACACGGTAAAATCTCACTGTCTAACATCTATCTCTCTATCAATATAGAAAAGTTGTGGTTCCAATTCAATTATAAGCTAAGCTGGCTTTGGAGATGGAATTGGCTCACTCCTTCTCTAAACCCAAGCACATTGCTAAAAGAAAAGTTTGAGAGATTCTTCAGTACCATATCAGAAGAGCCCTCTGGTGTGGGACAGAAGGAAACCAATTAAAAGGGACCATTGTCTTCTAGATTCTAATTCTCTCCATGCTTACTCTTGATTTCTCAGAATCCTTTCTTACATGCTATGTCCTCTTTAAATCCAAATCTTCCATTTTGATAACAAATAAGTTTTTCTAATAGCAATCTCAGAAGTCTCCAGAAGGAAGATGGGGCCCCAACAACAACTCTACCCAATCCAGAATGATGCCATGGTAATCATCATCATACTACACTTCTTACCAGAATTTCAGACAATCTTACCCATTACTCTAAGACTTGCTGCAGAACCTACAGTTAGTCTAACTGAAATTTAACTATCTGCGCTTTCTCACAGTACCCAACAGAGATAACATCACCCCCTAAACAGCAGGAAGCAATTCTAAGAAAACGACGCCCCTTCTCCCTTAGGTTTCATAATTCTCAGGGTTATGGATGATGGTTATAGGGTTGGGGGTGGAAGGAAATATTAAACTCAGTACTCCCCAAAAAAAAAAAAAAAAAAGGAAAAGAAGAAATGGAATGGATAGGTATAAGACATTATGGTAGATTATTGTGTATACTAGTAAACAAATTTAGTAAAATAGCAGCCTTGACTAATTTGCACTGTAATTTGCACTGTTATGGATTCTTATATGTTGATACAAATGTAAACTATTTTTATATTCCTGTTTAAGATAATTTGTATATTGATACAAATACAGAACTATACTTGGTATAATGTACATACATTTCTACTCTCATTTGAAATATTTGTATATTGATACAAATGTAAATTTATATCTGTCATACTTTATGTATGTTCTACTTCTGTTTAGGATATTCGGTATATTGATATATATTTAAGATTATTGTCATATTGCATATCCCACTACATACTCCTACCTCTGTTATAAATATTGATATATATTTAAGATTATTGTCATATTGTATATCACACTATACACTCCTACCTCTGTTATAACATCTTGTGTATTGTCACAATTTTGAAGTCATCGTTCTTTACCATACACTTGCTTATAGACCGTCTACCTTGTTTACGTGAAGCCTTAGTCCTTAGGTTATTTCAGTAGATAAGACTTATAGATTTATAGTCACCTATGCTTGTCATCTCTATAGTTACGTTAGTCAGGTTATACAGATTTACAGATACATAGGTCAGATGGACAGGTAATCTTCAAACACTTCATAGACCTAGAGAATATGGCATTTAAATAACTTAGAATTCTGTTGATGCGAGACACAATTGCTCCTGGTTGCACCAATTTGATCCCGAGAGAATGTTGGGCTTCTAGACATTTCCATTTGGAAGTTTGTCTTCTTGGCACAAAATGGCCTACTGGGCAAAGAACTGCCCTTGCCTCGACGGCTGACAGTACAAATGCAATGCTATCCTTTCTGGACAAGCGGGACACAAGGAAAGCGACCACTGTACTCTGCCAAGACAGGGTAAGATGGTCTTTCAGAATTCCTGCTTCTGAAAATGGTCTGTCAGATACTTTAGGCCTGTAGCCAATTTGAATGCACCAACAATGCTGAGAAACATTAGGTGACTGTCCAGGCTGCCAGCTGTCTCGGTCTACTCTCGCAAGATTCCCGAAAGTTGCTTGCATCCATCTACCATTTCTCAGGTACCATTATATTCCTTCTCAGGTCTTTGATGGGATTGAAGACTAGCAGTTATAGTTACAACTTAGTAGATAGAACATATTAAGTATTAGATTTAGGTTCTTTAGGATAGGACACCTTTTGGAATGATCTTTGTAACATGCCATTTACCTATGCTCTATACGTCTCTGGATTTTAATATGTGTTTCTTGCTTGATATTGTTTGCATTGGTTGTAGTTCCATTTATCTAGGTCATTATCCCTCATTATTCCTGGACAATATTTGATAACCATTCCTTTGTATATAGTCTTGTATTAGGTTAGAACTTTCTTATTTAGACAAAAAGGGGGAGATGTAGTGGGTAGCCATTCCAGCTTTGTTCTGGAAGTTCCAACCCCCATTGAGACTTCGGCAACTGTCACGCCTACAAGGCGGGGCCAAGGGAGGCGCCTGGGGACCCGAGATCTGGATCGGCGAACGCTCTCTTGGTTCCAGGACCCTGGATGGTTGAGGTGGACAAAGCAGAGCTCCAGAGAACACCGCTGGACTGCGATACACCTTCCCCAGACCCCGCGACCTACCTATCCCTTAATTTGTAAGTTGCGCCTTTAAATAAATCTCCTTTTAACTACGTGGAGTGGCCTAAATAAGTTCACCAATACTTATCCTTAACAGGTTTATTATCCCCGTCAGGCTGAAGGGACTTCAGACACAGGATATAGGAAGAATGTAAGAACCAGAGGATAGAAAAGAGTCCAGTGAAACAGTGGATTCTGGACATGATCATTGTACTCTTGAACTCATTGCTGTGGTTACCTGTGTATGATTGTAAGAAGATGGACACAACACTTTTTCATCTTGTATGCAAGAGGGGATGATGAATGTTCACTACTCATGAACTACTACTAGCAGTTAAAGGCTATTAGGGAAGGGTGTGCCATTCTCTTCTGCCCTGTAGCCACTGATAAACTGCTATGTTCCAGTAAATAGGCCCCAACTCATGTTCATGCAAGCAAAGCAAATTAACTCTCTGAATCAAAACAAAAACAGTATTCGAGCTGGAGGAAGACTTCAGTGACTAGGAGTTCCAATATGAGGAGGAAGACAATTGGGCATACAAAGATAAAATAATGCTTTGTATTTTTAAATTTCAAAAAAAGAAATAAAACAAAATACAAAAGAATAAACAGCATAGGCAGTATGAAATGAATACATGCTTATATTATGGTGTTTCTAATAAGAGGAGAGAAAGATGAACATACAAAAACAATATTTATTGAAGTCATACCTGAACATCCAGGCCCTCAAAACTCAAAGACTTTCATTGCAAGATACCTGATCAAAAGATCAAATCTAGAAAGAAAAAGTAGACACGAAGGTGCTAAGGTACATTTAAGGGAATCTTATTATATGGAAACTAATTTCTTTCTGCTCATCATAACACTTTTATTAGTTACTGAGGACTTTCATACCACACACACACTTGCAAATCAAACAAGGAGAGAATTGGGATATATAGCCAAAGTTCTATCAAGCACAGCAAAATTTCTCTTCCAACAAGAAAATACAATTACCAGAAACTTCAGAAAAGAGGAAACATGGTCATTCTCTGAAAACTGAAGAAAAGTAATTTAACCTGAAAATAAGTTTGCACTAAATTCACACAAATAAAGGAGAAAAATGGTAAAATTGTATCAATACATAAAAAACACCAAATGATGAACAATTAGGAAAAATGGAAGGAAAATATTCAGAACTAGAAAATTCTAGCATGTACATAATTCTACCTATTGATAACTGTGCATTTAATTGAAATAAAACATGCAGTCAAAATAGAACTGTAGCTAGAGAGCTTTTCTCTCCGGGTCCCACCAAGTCCCGCCAGTCCTGGAGCCCACTTATAAAATAAACACACAGACGCTTACATTATTTAAACTGCTTGGCCATTAGCTCAGGCCTATCATTGTCTAGCTCTTACTCTTATATTTAGCCCATTTCTAATAATCTATACTTTGCTACGTGATTTGTGGCTTACTGGTCCCTTACATCTTGCTTGTCCTGGCAGCGGCTCCAGGCAGTCTCTCCCTCTGCCTTCCTGTTCCCTCAATTCTCCTCTCTGTTAGTCCCACCTATACTTCCTGTCTGGCTACTGGCCAATCAGTGTTTATTTATGCAGAGCGATATCCACAGCATAGAACAGCTAAATTGAGATAAGAGGAATCGTTTTCTTGTCAGAAAAGAAATACTTCATGAGTTAAGTTAGTCTGAAATTTAAGGAGTTGATGAATATACCTTACAATAATAGTAAACAAAAAAGTGAAGGATATGTAATATCCATATTAACAAAATGAAATTTAACTCAAAAGCACAAAATGTTACAAATAAATTAATTATGTCCTTAAGGAGACAGTTAACCAAGGAATAAATCTTCATTTTCTGTCTTCTTTACTGGATAATTTTGAGCAACAAATGTCGACAAGGAACGTTGGATCAGAATGGGTTTTCACTCAGCTTTATCCCCATCATTCCTGGTTGCTGAGAAGGTTCCCATTTGTTATTCTCCTGAGGCAGGTGCAATATCTTTGTTATTGTAGCTGTTGAGGCCAGAAATGGATGACCAGTGAGGTATAGACAAGGCACTCATGCTCCAATGCCCTCAACTGAAACCCATAATCAGGAGTTCCTCATCATCTCTTTCTCTCACAGATAAATAACTTATTTGGCAGCTGGGTTACCCCAAGAAAGGATGTATTTGTTAGGGTCTGCGTCACTGTGGGAGGAACATGTGTAGCTTGCATGCAGTAATAAACTCCTAAATCCTCTGGCTCCACTCTGCTGATCTTGAGTGTGAAATCTGTGCCTGACCCACTGCCACTGAACCTGTCTGGGACCCCAGAAAATCGGGTGGAAACTTTGTAGATCAGGAGCTGTGGAGACTGGCCTGGTTTCTGCAGGAGCCAATTCAAATAGGTGTTTCCGTTATTATGTACAAGGCTCTGACTAGATCTGCAAGAGATAGAGGCTTGATCTCCAAGACTGACAGGCAGGGCCAGTGGAGTTTGGGTCATCATAACATCACCCCTGGAAGCTGAAATAATGAGAGAGAAGTACAAGGTTATCAAAAAACTTTATAAACAATCTCTGTGGTTTCTTTTTTGATATTTATTTCAGCTCTTATATTTCTTTTTACACACAATTCTTTATACACTAAAATTCCCTTTCTAACAAAACAAGTGAACTGAGAACAGTTTTCTAGGAATAAATTTTATCATCCCACACCATCTGTGTCATAATAGTTACTATAGCACAGGTTCTGCCCAATCAGTACCTTACTGTCGCAGATGTAAACCTCAAAGGCCCCATTGTGGAAGATAATACCTGTCCTTTCATACATGGATAGAATACATGTGATGATCAGTGGAACCAAAGGCTTATCCTCTCTTCCTATCTTCCTTACTCACTTCCCCCTGTCCTTACCAGGAATCAAGAACAACAGCAGCAACAACATCAGAATAGTCAACTTCATTTTGAAAGGAAATCTAGGAGACTGATTAGTCACTGCAAGGTGACAGCTCAGCTTTTATCTCAGGCTAGCAAGGGTGTGTCCTCCCTAGGGAGCAATATGCAAAGGCCAGGGTTAGTGATCTAATATAGATAGAGGGAAGAGTTGTGTATGCTTCTAGTGACTGTAAAATTCACATAAAATATCTTCCATGTCAAGATATTTTTGACAAAATGTGATGGTTGATGGGAAAAGAACATGCTAAAAACTATCAATCTGGGCAGCACCAGAATTCAATAAGTGCTCATTAAAGAAACACTGGAAGGAGTGAAGATAAAAACGTATGTATTCAATCATTCTCTATGAGTTGAATAACTATGCTTTTGCTCCTCTTTCATCAATTTTACAGGAAAAATACTGTCATTTAAGAATATTTAATCTAGAAGTTAGGAGATTTCTTTCCTGTGGTCCATTGAATTTATCTTAACATAAACACAAAAATAAACAAAAAATACTAGGAAGCTATATCTTAAGTATTTAGCATGAAAATGTAACAGTGATAGATATTAAAAATAATCATCATAGGAAACATGTTTGGGGGGAACTTTGAAGTGAGGGATGGGTCTCTGGTGTTTGTGGGTAATGGTATTTCAAAGGTAAATTTTGATTCATTTGTTTTGTATGCATTGAATATTTATATATATAATTTTATGCAGCAATTATACTTCAGTGGAGTGACATTTTTATATTTATTTATTTATCATGTGTTTTTGTGTTTGTGCAGGCATGTGTATTAGATAGCACACACATGAAGGGCAGAGGATAGCTCATGGGTGTCGTGATATATTGTGTCTCCCAATATTTTGTGCACCCTAATAAAGCTTATATGAGGATCAGAGGAAAAAGTCAGCCACTATATTAAACTTAGAAGTCAGACAATGGTAGCACATGCCTTTAATCCTAGCATTTGGGAGGCAGAGATCCATCCAGATTTCTGTGAGTTCAGTGCCTCACTGGGAACAGGCATTGTGACATACACTTTTAATCCCAGCACTAACCATAGAGTTCTGCAGGTCTGTACAAACAGACAGGAAGTGATATAGTTGGGCAGAGAAAGGAAGTGAGATGCAGAACAGACAGGCATATAGGTGTGGGTATACAGGAAGTAGGTCTCTTTGGCTGAGGATTTCCAAGTGGTAAGAACATGACTGGCTTCTTTCTGCTTTTCTGACCTCTCAGTTTTTCCCCCAGTATCTGGCTCCAGGTTTTTATTAATAAGACCATTTAGCAATTCATCTTACATTGTCCCACATCTTTATGTACCACATATAATGAATATACATGGTGAAATTTCAAACTTTAATGGAATTAATAAAAATCTCACAGACTAGAATGGCAAGAATTTACATTGTATCTACTGCTTTCATAAAGATCTGCAATACAATACATTTTTAACTTTGAAAAGTTCTTTCTGCTTGTAACTGAATCTATGTGCCCTTTGATACAGACCATTGTGGGGTTAATGTTGAGAGCAAAGGAGTCTTTCTCAGTTCTTTGTAAGCTCAGATAGGGCAAGGTTAGGGTACAGGAGAACCTGATGGTCACCCAAGTTGTCTGATTTAGAAGCGTTCAAATTC
Organism: Peromyscus eremicus; assembly: GCF_949786415.1. NCBI lineage: Eukaryota > Metazoa > Chordata > Mammalia > Rodentia > Cricetidae > Peromyscus > Peromyscus eremicus. The sequence goes on along the minus strand of NC_081418.1, from coordinate 81,457,603 downwards.
TTGTCTCATAGATTCAAAGAATTAAATTCATGGGCCACAGTGGGAATTTTAGCTGAATACCCAGACACAGCCATCATCTAGAAATGTATCAATTTTCTCTTTATCATATTTGTTCTCACTAAGGTAAGAGATTGTGGTTTTGGTTTTCTTTCTCTCTGATTATTAGTATTATTGATCACTTTTTTCTATAGCTATTGGCCATTTGTAAAAAAATAAATAAATAAAAAGATATATCAAGTACTTTCAACAAATCTCACACCAAATAATGAGACTGAAACTATTTTTTCATTTGAATTTTATGTTTGATTTTTAATAACTAGCTTATGTATCCTTTGTAAATTATAAAGTAGGAAAAAATGAGGTCACAGACTTTCCAGCGTTCTTGTCTAATACAGAGCATGATTAATTCTGTTAAAGGCCCAAGGACATTCTTGTGAGCAGTGTTCTCAGCTTGTCTGAGATATAGCAATGACTTTCTCAGTGAAACTATTTGGACATAGCAATCCGGTATACAGTGATAAAGACAGAATTCTCTGGCTGATAAAAAAATAGTCACTGAGATCAATAATATAATGTAAAGACAAGCAAGAAATGGAATAATAAAGATATGGCTGACTGGCCTTTGACAAAAGAGAAAAATTCAGAGGAAGAAATAAATTATTGAACAAATGATTGGAAACAGAAGTTCACATGCTGAAGTACTGAAAAGATTCTAAATATAAGTTCTAGCAAAATTTACCTCTTATTGATCAATAAACTTATAAAACTGCTAGAATAAAAGAGAATATGGTAGTTTTAGGGATTACAGAAAAAGTATGACTTGTGAAAAAGAAGAAAAGTTTGAATGCACTAGAAGTTTTAAAATGCACTCTTTAAAAGACAAAAATATAAAGAAAATTTCTTTCTGATCATTTTTTTTTAAATTGATGAAACCTGACAGCTTGTTTCCATTTCCACATATTCAATTATTTTTTTTCATTTCTATAATCTCATACCATATGAATTCTTTTGTAGTTAGCTATATTTTGGAGCACTTTTGAGGGAAAATATAGAAAAAGTCATCATGTGTGATGACATGATAGTAACAAAAATCTATAATTCCAAACCTAGACTGTGGACCATAAAATGATGAGTATATGAGCAGAGAAATATAAACAAATTGTGCTCTTCCTGGTACTGAACAAACATTAATCAAAAGAAAGTCACCATGAGTGTAAATAATATTCTATGAAACTATTTTCCATTGATTAAGGTACAAAGAAGATATTCATCTGTTCTTTCAATTCTTGACAAGGTTACAGAGTTAGTTTTTCTAATCGGTAAATTTCCTTGCTTCACATATTCTCTGGTGAAAGGACTCTTACTAAGGAGACAAGCGTTCATTTTTGTATTCATTTATTTATTTGTTTGTTTATTTGTCAATTTGTTTACTTGTTTGTATTTACTTCACAAATGCAGTTTTCCTTCCCTCCTCTCCTTGCTCCCCGCAGTCCTTCCTCTCCCACCTCCCCTTTTTCCCACTGGCATTAATCCTCCTCAGTTTCTTTTCAGGAAAAAGGTAGCCTTTTATAAATATCAACTGGCCATGGTATATTAAGTTACAATGAGACCAGTCATCTCCTCTCTTATTAAGGATGGAAGAGGCAACCTGGTAGGAGGAAAGGGTCTAAAAACCAGGCTATAGAGTTAGAGACAGCACCCACTGTTAGGAGTACCACAAAAAGACTAAGCTACACAACTGTAACATATATGTAGAAGGCTTTGATCAGTCCCACATAGGCTCCTTGGTTGTCAATTCAGTCTCTGTGAGGTCTTTTGAGCCCAGGTTAGTTGATTCTGTGGGTTTTCTTGTGCTAACATTGACCCTCTGGCTCTTGACTGTTCTTCCTCCCCCTCTTCTGCAGGATTCCCTGAGCTCCACGTAAAGTTTGGCTGTGAGTCTCTATATCTGTTTTCATCAGTTGTTGGGTGAAGCATGTCTGATGACAGTTGGGCTAGGCATCAATCTATGAGCATAGTAGAATATCATTAGTAATCACTTCATTGTCTTTTTTTTCCCCAGTTGTATTTGATTCTATCCTAAGTCTCTGAGTTATCCACACTCTGGGTCCTGGCCTTCCAGGTAGTGCCACGGGTAGGCTCCCTCTCATTGTATGGTTCTCAAGATGAACTAGTCATTGGTTGGCCACTCCCACAATTTCTATGTCACCTTTCTCCAGAACATCTTGTAGGCAAAAATAATTTTAGGCTTAAGGTGTGTCTGAGTTTGTGTCCCAATCCATCCACTGGAAGTCTTCTGTGGTTACTGGAGATTGCTGGTTCATTTATGTATTCCTCATTGCTAGGAGTCTTAGCTAGGATCATCCCCACAGATTCTTGAGAGTTTCCATTGATGTAGGCTTCTAGTTCATCCCAGAGATGCCCCCAGATTCCAATTGTTTCTCCTAGTATTCTCTCCCTCCATCCTCCCCTGACCTGATCCATCCTGTTTCCATCATCATTCCGCCATCCAGACCCCTCCTCCCACCCACAGGTTATGTCTATTCTATTTCCCCTTTACAGTGAGATTCATGCATCTCCCCTTCCCTAATCCCTCCTTGTTACTTAGCTTCTCTGGGTCTGTGGATTGTAGCATGATTATTCTTTATGTTACAGCTAATACCCAGTTATAAAGGACTACATATCATCTTTGTCTTTTTAGGCCTGGGTTACCTCACTCAGGATGATCTTCTAGATCTATCCATTTGTCAGAAAATTTAATGATGTCATAGTTTTTAACAGATGAGTAATGCCATTGTGTAAATATACCATATGTTCTTTATCCATTTTACAGTTGAGGGACATCTTGCTGTTTTCAGTTTCTGGCTACTATGCATAAACCTGTTATGAACATAGTTGAGCAATTGTCTTTGTGGTATGATGGAGGGTCCTTTGAGTATATGCCGAGGAGTGGTATAGTGGAATCTTGAGGCAAAGTGATTCCCAATTTTCTAATAAACCAATATATTGATTTTCAAAGTGGCTGTATAAGTATGCACTCCCATCAGCAATGGAGGAGTGTTCCCCTTGCTGCCTATTCTCCCCAGCATCAGCTGTCAGGTGTGTTTGTGTGTGTGTGTGTGTGTGTGTGTGTGTGTGTGTGTGTGTGTGTGTGTGTTTAGATGGGATTTTTCAGGAATTTTTATTCATTTTACATACCAATCACAATTCTCCCTCTCATTCCTCCTCTAGATGCACACCAACCCACATCCCATTCCCTGTGCCAACAAGGTAAAGCCTTCCATGGGGAGTCAGCAGAGCCTGGTACATTCAGTAGAGGCAGGTCCAAGCCCCTCCTTCTGCATCAAGGCTGTGCAAAGTATCCCACCATAGGTAGTGGGCTCCAAAAGCCAGCTCATGTGGTGATATTTTATTTGTGCTCTAACAAATAAAGCTTCCTTGGGGATCAAAGGAAAAAGCTAACCACTATATTAAACATAGAGGTCAGGCAGTGGTAGTACAGGCCTTTAATCCTAGCATTCAGGAGGCAGAGATTTATCCAGATCTCTACGAGTTCAAGGCCACACTCATAACAAGCCAGGTGTGGTGGCACACACCTTTAATTCCAGCACTAGTTAAACATAGAGGTCTGGAGGTCTGTACAGACAGACAAGAAGTGATAGATCTGGACTTAAAGAGGAAGTGATATACCTGGGCAGAGAAAGGAAGTAAGATGGCAGGGCACAGAAAGGTATATAGGCATGAGTATACAGGAGGTAGCTCTCTTGGGCTGAGGATTTCAGAGCAGTAAGAACTTGTGGCTGGCTTGTTCTATTCCTCTGATCTTTCAGCTTTCACTTCAATATCTGGCTCCAAGTTTTTTATTAATAAGACCATTTAGCAGTTCATGTTACAAGCTCATGTACCAGGGACAGATCTTGATCCTACTGCCAGAGGGCCTTTTAAGCAGATCAAGCTACACAACTGTCTAGATTGTGCAGAGGACCTAGGTCAGTCTCATGGAGGCTCTACAGCTGTTGGACTAAAGGTCATGAGTTCCTACTAGTATCATTTGATTGTCTCTATAGGTTTTCCCATCATGATCTTGATGCCCCTTGCTCAAAGAATCCCTCTTCACTCTCTTTGACTGAACTCCTGGAGCTCGGCCTGGTGCTTGGCTGAGGATCTCTGCATCTGCTTCCATCAGTTACTGGATGAAGGCTCTATGATGACAGTTAGGGTATTCACCATTCTAATTACCATGGTAAGCCAGTTCAGGTACCCTCTCCACTATTGCTAGTAGTCTAACCTGGGGTCATACTTGTGGATTCCTAGGAACTTCCCTAGCACTCAATTCTCCCTATCCCAAAGATGTCTCCCTCTATCATGGTATCTCTTTCATTGACCTCCCACTCTGTCTCTGTTCCAGCTTGACCATCCCATTACCTTATGTTCTCATCCCCTACCCCCTACTCTCCATTGCTACCTCACCCCTAGTTTGCTCATGGAGATCCATCTATTTCCTCTTCCCAAGGTGATCTAAGAGGTGCATCCCTCTTAGAGTCTTCCTTGTTAGCTAGCTTCTCTAGAGCTGTGAGTTGTAGTCTGGTTATCCTTTGACTTACATATCTAGTATCCACTTATGAGTTAGTTCATACCATGTTTGTCTTTCTGAGTCTGGGTTATCTCACTCAGCATGATAATTTCTAGTTCCATCCATTTGATTGCTAATTTCCTGAGGTCATTGTTTTGTTTTTGGGTTTTTTGGGGGTTTTTTTTGGGTTGTTTTTTTTTTTTGGTGTGTGCATGTGTGTGTGTGTGTGTGTGTGTGTGTGTGTGTGTGTGTGTGTGTACCACATTTTCTTTATCTATTCTTTGGTTGAGGGGCATCTAGGTTGTTTCCAGGTTCTGGCTACTGTGAATAATGCTGCTATGAACATAGCTAAGCATGTGTCCTTGTGATATGATTGAGCATTCCTTGGGTATATGTCAAAGTATGGGGATTGCATTGAATCTGTAGATTGATTTTGGTAAGATTGCCATTTTTATTACATTGGTTCTACCTCTCCATGAGCATGGGACATCTTTCCATTTTCTGATACCTTCTTCAATTTCTCTCTTCAAGGACTTGAAGTTTTTATCATATAGATCTTTTACTTCTTTGGTTAGAGTTACCTCAAGGTATTTTATATTAATTGTGGTTATCATAAAGGGTAATGTTTCTCTGATTTCTCTCTTGGCCCATTTATCATTTGTGTATAGGAAGGCCACTGATTTTTATTTTTAGTTATTCTTGCATGCTGCTATATTACTGAAGGTGTTATCAGTTGTTGGCATTCCCTGGTAGAATTTTTGGGGTAACATATATAGACTATCATGTCATCTGCAAATAGCAAAAGATTGACATCTTTCTTTCCAAATTGTATCCCCCCTTGATCTCCATTTGTTGTCTTATTGCTTTAGCTAGAACTTCCAGTACTATATTGGATAGATATGGGGAGCATGGGAGAGCCTGCCTTCAGGAGTCTTCTCTGCTGGTTGGTAACTGGGGCAGCAATGGGTCAGGGTTCCTGGGCATGGGTTGTGCCCCATGGCCTAGATCCTAGAGGTAGGACTCTTTGGGTGGATGTAGAGTCACTCTCCTCTTGGTCCAATCAGAGCTGGAGGATTCTATGTCTCAGGAAGCTGCTGGAGTTGCAGGGGGATTTGAGGATTTGGGGTGGGGCATGAGTCTTGTAGATTGCAGGGTCTGATGGGGGTTTTGGTGCAGAAGCCTGCCTGCAAGAGTCTTCCCTGCTAGATGGCAACAGGGGCAGTGATGGGTGGGGGTTCCTGGGCATAGGTTGTTTTCTAGAGCTGGATCCTTTGCTACTGCCTCTTCTCTTCACCATTCAGTCCTCTTTGCTCTGATTCACAGGTGAGTAGATCTGTGAGACCCTCAGAATCCAGGCTGCTACACTTCTCCAAACAGGAGAACTGTGCAAAAAGCTCTGTGAGCAAGATCTAGGCATTATTCCCAGCACTCCTATTAGAAGTCCTCAGTCAAGGTTTCTCCTGGGGAGTTAGCCTAGCCTTGCAGATTCAGTTGAGGCAGCTCAAGTCCCCTCCTCCTGCACCAAGGCTGAGCAGTGTCTCAGCATAGGCCCTAGGTTCCAAAAAGCCAGCTCATGCACCAAGGACAGGTCCCGGTCTCATGGCCTGGGGGCCTCCTAAACAGGAGGAGGTGGGAATGGGGAATCCATGGCTGATATGCAAAATTAAATTAATTATAAAATAAAAAAAATATTAAAAAAAATAAGTCCTCAGTCACAACACTGAATGTCAACAAACCCTGGAAGTTTCCTGGGCTGCCGGACTGAGGTTCCCACCACTTCACTGCGAACTGGTGACTTTTCCAGACCACCATGAGTGGAGACTGGTTCTGAGGGGTGTTCAGGTCCTGACTGTCTAGGTGGGTCTTCTTCTCCCAGTTCCAGATCAAGTAGTTCCCTGAGTTCAATACAGAATACTCAGTTGTGTTTTTTATCTTAGCCATTCTGACAGGCATAAGACAAACTCAGGAGAGTTTTGATTTGCCATTCCCTGATGGTTTAAGACAGTGAATATATATTTATGTGATTCTTGGTAATTTGAGATTCCTCTCTTGAGAATTCTCTGTTTAGAATTATACCACAGTTTTTAAATTGGATTATTTAGTTTGTTGATGTTTAGTTTGATGAGTTGTTTATATAATTTGGATATCAACCCTCTGTCAGATGTGGGGTTGATGAAGTTGTTTTCCAATTCTGTAACTACTGTTTTGTTCTTTTGACAGTGTCCTTTGCTTTACAGAAGCTTTTCAGTTTCATAACATCATATTTGTTAATTGTCTATCTTAGTGCCTGTGATATTGCCCCTAATTTTAGTGGAATTGCTTTAAGTTCCTCTCCATTTAGTTTGATGTTGGCTATAGGCTTGCTGAAAGTTACCTTTATTATATTTTAGGTATATACGTTGTATCCTATATCTGTCCAATAATTTTATCATGAAGGGGTGCTGGGTTTGTCAAAGGCTTTTTCACCATCTACTGAAATAATTATGTGGATTTTTTCTTTAGTTTGTTTATGTGATGTATTACATTGACAGATTTTCATATGTTGAACCATCCCTGCATCTCTGGGATGAAGCTACTTGATCATGGTGGATCATCTTTTTCATGTGTTCTTGGATTTGGCCTGGGAGTACTTTACTGAGTATTTTTGCATTAATGTTCAGAAGGGAAATTGATCTGTAATTCTTTGTTGAGTCTTTGTGTGGTTTAGGTATCATGGTGACTGTGGCCTCATAAAATGAATTTGGTTATCTTCTTTCTGTTTATATTTTGTTGAATAATTTGAGAAGTACTGGTATTAACAATTCTTTGAAATTCTTGTAGAATTCTTTGCTAAAACCATCTGGGTCTGGGCTTTTTCTGGTTGAGAGGCTTCTAATGATTGCTTCTATTTCCTTGGGAATTACAGGTCTATTTAATTTGTTTATCTGATCTTGATTTAACTCCAGTGAATGGTATCTATTGAGAAAAATGTGCATTTCTTTTAGATTTTCCAATTTTGTGGAGTATAATTTTTTGAAATGTGACCTAATGTTTCTCTGGATTTCCTTAGTGTCTGTGGTTATGTTTCCCTTTTCATTTCTGATTTTGTTAATTTGAATATTCTCTCTCTGCCTTCTAGTTAGTTTGGATAAAAGCTTGCTTTTCTTGTTGATCTTTTCAAAGAACCAACTCTTTGTTCCATTGATTCTCTGTATTGTTCTCTTTGTTTCTATATTATTGACTTTGTCCTTTGAGTTTGATTATCTTCTGACATCTACTCTTCTCGGGTGTGTCTGCTTCTTTTTGTTCTAGATTTTTCAGGAGTGCTGTTAAATCACTAATGTGAGATCTCACTAATTTCTTTATAAATACCCTTATTGCTATAAACATTCATCTTAGCAATGCTTTCATTGTGTCCCATAAGTTTGGGTAGGGTTGCATTAATTTTCATTGAATTCTAGGAAGTCTTTAATTTATGTCTTAGTTCTTCCTTGCCCTAATGGTAATTCAGTAGGGAGTTGTTCAGTTTCCACAGTTTGTAGGCTTTCTGTTGTGTCTGTTGTTGTTTAAATCCAGCTTTAAACCATGGTAGTCTGATAAGATACAGGGGGTTATTTAAGTGTTTTTTTTTTTTTTTTTGTATCTTAGGCATGTGAGACCACCTATAGCTAATGAGTAAGACAAGCAAGAAAAGGTGATATTAAAAACCCAGTGGAGAGAAAGGAAGCAATATCTTGGGTAGCCTGGCACTTTGGTGGTCAGAGATCCATGCTTCTCAGATGCATGACCCTGGACAGGCAGGCATATATTCACCAGCAAAAGTGAATGAGGCAGTGCTCTGGATCTGCAAGCCTGGCTTTTACTCATACAAGAATGGAGCAACACTAATATTCCTGCTGGCTCTACAAAGAACAACAACTCTGTGTTCTGGGGCATAAAGAAAGCCATTGGAGAAGGAGTACACACTACATCCCCAACTGCAGTCTAGGTGATGATTCCACAAATGTTATAGACAAGCAATTGAGTCATTCAGTTGATATGATTGTGTTCAGAAAGCTAAACAAGAAAATACCTTCTCGTATTTGAAAACAATGGTTCTGAATGTAAACACAGTGAGGATGAAGCCTGGACCCTTCTTCTTTGCCTGAGTCAGAGAAAAAAAGTAGCAAAAAGGGCAAAGCTGTTCCTATGTCCAAGAGGGCCTTCCTTGCAGTGGTATGGCCAGGGACTGTAAAAATGGTACAGTGATCTGTACAGTCCAACATAGGTCCCTAGAGGATTAAATAGAAACAGAAATTCATTCTTTTAGCATTTAGGAGGCTTGAAAGTCTAAAATCAATCACTAACAGGTGTTCATTATATTAGTATTTCAGACTTCCTAGTTGGACAAGTCCATGTATGGCTTTCATAGAACTTTCCCTGAAACCTCTGATCAGGGATAGAAAGCTCCTTGTTGCCTCTTTTGTTGAGAACACTAATATTATGGGTTAGTTGACACCTGTAGCATCCAACATAAACTTTATTTCTTTCTTAAATGAATTTTCCCATTGAAGATAAAGATTCACTCTATAAATAAGGAGGCACAAATTAGTCCTCAAGATAAGTTTCTGGGAATCCATAGAAACCAGAGAGTTGTAAATTAAGCCAGAGCTTCTACCCTACACTGGAGTACAAAACATAAAACGAGTCTTTGATAACTGAGATTCCTAAGTATCCTTTCACATGGCTCTGATCAGACTGCAGACCCTGTTCAGTGTCACAAGCTTAAGTGGTGACAACTTGACACTGTCACTTCAGTAGCCTAACATGGCTTCTCTGCTAATCATGGGGTTTGTCTGCCATCTTCAGGTCTTTCAATGGCATGGCCATGTCATAAAATAATTACATTATTCTCCCTTCCCTTTTCTCCCTCCAAATCCTCTCATGTAACTCCTTGTTCATTTTCAAATCCAGGGCCTCTTTTTCATTAATTGTTGTTACATACACACGTGTGTATGTGAATATATAAGTGCAATCTGCACAATCTGTATAATGTTCCCTGTATATATGTTTTTAGACATAACAATTTCAATTTATTGTTAGATATCAATTGGTGTGTTCTTCCCTGGGGAAGACTATTTCTCCCACAGTGAATATTCCTTAATTGCCTGTGATTCTCACCCCACATCATGCAAGCTTCACGTTGCAACAAAGAAAGACCATAACAGAAAACCACGACCAATCAAAATGCAGAATTGTGAAGGAATACATCTACAATACAATCCCCACATTCAAGATTCAGGGATCATTGCATAGAAATTGGTGGAAAGATTATAAGAGCCAGAGGATTACGGAGTTTAATGACAGACGATGCCTCCTAGTAATGTAAGGAGCCACCCACATAAAGTCTCACCAAAACGATTTTTCCTAATCATTGGCAAAAAAGGGTCAATAACAATAGACATGCTAATCTGAATGGGAGAAATCCCATGAGGCTTCAAACATACACTGTTCTGTTTTTGAAAGAGCATTCCTTAGGAACTAGAGGGCAAATTTTCAGGGGTGGGGGTCAGGGAAGTTATCAATGCTTCTTGTGCTATATCTGTCAGTGAAGCCTCATCTGTTTCACCCAGACAACTTTGCAGCAGCCAACTTTGAGAACCACAGTTGCTGAACTAGTTAGGAGATCATTTGAAGTTACCTAGGATTGTAGAAAACACCTGGTGGGTTGGTGGTCTGAACTGAGAATAATCAAAATAAGCTTTTAAACTATCACTGCTCCATAGACTCTCCCTCAGTGAAGGTGTTTCTACGTAAGCTCTGCAATACAACAGCCATTAATCAGAAGTTGCACATTAATCAGAAGTTGCACTATACTTGAAGTATAGCAAGTGAAACTGCAGATTATAGTTTATACTTTAATCAAAATTCAAATTCATATTGTCTTGTGTGGCTAGTGTTAACCTCATGGAAGAACATTTCTTTAGCATAAGTAGTTTCATAAGGTTTACCTCATAGTCACTGCTATTAGGTATTAGGAATCAGCAGAGGGAGCTTCAGGCTCCATCACATTCAGACCAACCGTCATTGAGCTGGGAAGGATGCTGCTCCATCTTGTGGACACTTAATAAACTTTTAGGCCAGCTTATCTTGTTCTCTGAGTGAACCACTGCAAGTGGGCTTTTCTGTCAGTGACCTTTTTTCTTACATTGACCTTTCAGGTGAAGGGGATTATTGCAACAAGGATATCTCAAATAAGGGTCTTTTCTTCTAGAAGGAGGGTCTCCATATCAGAATCTCATGTACAAAATTTGCACTGTGTTAGTATAAGTTGTATAGCAACCCTTTGCTTTAGTCACATCACCAAAATTTTAATATTTTTTTTTAATTTTTCATGTGTTATGCTATTTTATAGCTTCCCTTCTGATTTTGTCTTCAGCACCATTTTATAAAAAATGTGTTCATTTTTTTCTGTTGTATTTATTGGCTTTGCCTGTGTCCTTCTGTTTTGATTTATAATTACATACCATTCTTCCATCGAAGAATATTTGAATAGTTCAGGTCCTAAATTACATGCTGTACAACATGAAGACATGAGTTTGACCCCAAGAACATGAACACATGTAAAAATATTGCAAGCAGAGTAGCAAGTGATTGTAATCTCAGCCCTTGAGAGACAGAGAAAGGCATATCAGGTGCCTCACTGGCCATCCAATCTGGCTTACTCAGAAAGCTCCAGGCAAAGGGGAGTCCCTGTTTCAAAAATAGAAGACAAAAGAAAAATAAGTAAAGTGCTTCTGAGAATAAGCTCTCAATATGCACACACATATTAACAAGACCCTTCACAACCACATGCACATGAATAGAAGACAATTTGAGTGCTGTAAGCCTTTTAAATTATTTTATTACTCTCCTTTTTGTGACTGACACAAATTGTATTCTAGAGTATATCCCATGAGCTCATGAAAAAAATAAATAACTCTACTCTTGCAGATGTCTTACCATTCAGTGCTTCCTGTCCTTTCTATTTTGGAAGGACTCTCTTCCTTCTCCTATTACTTATATTATAGAGAAAATGTAAAAGCAGACAGGTGGTACTTGAGATGAAGAATAGCACACCTACTCACCCATTCTAGATTCTTACCTATAAATTATTCTGAGCTGTTTAGTTGGTTTGTGTTTGGAGGTTTTGTTTTTGTTTTGTTTTGTTTTTTAATGCAAATTTAGAGAATTTGCTATGATGTTCTCCAGAGAAAGAACACATGTGGCAGTTTTTTCACTCCATGCAGAGAGGTTTTTGTTAGGGCTATATCACTGTGAGAGGAAGCTCTACACTTTGTAGACTGGAATGAACACCCACATCCTCAGCCACTACTCTACTGGTTTTCAGTGTTAATTGTATTCCTCACCCACTGCAACTGAACTTGTCTGGGACTCCAGAAAACCAATTCGAAATCTTATAGATCAGGAGCCGAGGAGACTGGCCTGGCCTCTGCACATACCAATTCAAGTAATTGTTTCCGTTATCATGTAGCAGACTCTTACTAAACTCTCAGGAATTGGAAGCTGACTCTCTGGGAGTGACAGGTATGGAGCATGCAGTCTGAGTCATCACAGTATTCCCACTGGCTCCTGAAAAGAAAGGTTATGTACAAACTTAATCATATTTTCAAATGATTTTTCCTTCATTCATTTCATTCTAATCATGTTTGTGATTTTAATTCATAATCTAAAAATGTTCAACATACAATACCCATGTAGAGAGAACATAGAGAATCTTTAGAAATCACCTGGACCATCTGCTTTGATACTTGTCACAAGAGCACCGGTTCTCCTCCCTTCACCCTCTAAACCTCACAAGCCCATTCCTGAAGAGTAAGACTGGCAATCTCACACAAGGACAGAACATGCGTCCACATCAGGAGGACCCCAGAAATCCCCATCCCTTCACATTTCTTCTTTATCCTTGTTTCTCTCCTTACCAGATAATTAGAGCACAAGCAGCCCCAGTACCTGAGCAGGGCACCTCATTTTGAGAACTTGAGATGACAAACCTTGAGTAGTCAATGCAGATAGACTAGCTTTGGTCTTGGACTTGCAAGGATGTCCTCCCTAAGGAGCAATATGCAAATCCTGTCATTGGTATAGCTGTGTGAAAAGTAACAAGAACAGGGAAAATCCCATTCTTTTTTGTTTTAATTAAGAATTTTTTTATTCATTTTACATACCAATCAAAGATCCCTGTCTTCCCTCCTCCCACCTCTCTAGCCTCCCCCTCCTAACCCACCTCCATTTCCTCTTACAAGAAGATAAGGCCTCCCATGGGGAGGTGCATTTAGTAGAGGTGCATGCAAGCCCCAAAGCTGTGTGAGGTGTCCCATAATAGATAATGGGCTCCAAAAAGCCTGCTCATGCACCAGGGATGGATTGTGATGCTACTACCAGGGGGCCCCTTAAGCAGATCAAGCTACACAACTATCTCACCATGCAGAGAGCCTAGTCCAGTCCCACACAGGCTCCACAGCTTTTGATCTAACTTTTATGAGTTCCCATTAGTTTGGTTTGGTTGTTTCTGTAGGTTTCCCCATCATGATCTTGATACCCTTACTCATAGAGTCCCTCCTCTTTCTCTTCTACTGGAGCTTGGCCTGGTGTTTGGATAAGGATCTCTGCATCTGCTTCCATCAGTCACTGGAGAAAGGGTCTATGACGATGGTTAGGGTATTCACCGATCTGATTACTAGGGTAAGCCCGTTCAGGAGCCCTCTCCACTATTGCTAGTAGTCTAAGCTGGGCTCATCTTTAGGGATTCCTGGCAACTTATCTAGCATCCAGGTTCTCCCTATCCCCATGATATCTCCCTCTATCATGGTATCTCTTTCATCACTCTCCCACTCCATCCCTGTTACAGCTCGACCATCCTGTTCCCTTATGTTCTCATCCAACATCCCTTACCCTCCATTGCCCACTCATCACCCCCAGTTTACTCATGGAGATCTCATCTATTTCCCATTCTCAGGATGGTCCATGCATCCCTTTTTGGGTTCTCCTTGTTAGCTAGATTCTCTGGAGCTGTGGGTTGTAGCATAGGAGACTACTTCCTACATACAACACCAGTAGCACAGACACTGAGAGCTATAATTAATAAATGGGATCTCCTGAAACTAAGAAGCTTCTGTAAGGCAAAGGTCACAGTAAGTAAGACAAAATGACAGCGTACAGAATGGGAAAAGATCTTTACCAACCCCACATCTGACGGAGGGCTGATCTCCAAAATATACAAATAATTCAAGAAACTAGACATGAAAATAATGAACAATCTAATTTAGATAGGGCTACAGAGGTAAACAGAGAATTCTCAACCAAAAAAATCTCAAATGGCTGAAAGACATTTAAGGAATTGCTCAATATCCTTAGTCATCAGGGAAATGCAAATCAAAATGACCCTGAGATACTATCTTACACCTGTCAGAATGGCTAGGATAAAAAAACACTGAAGACAGCTTATGTTGGAGAGGATGTAGAGCAAGCGGAGCACTCCTCCACTGTTGGTGGGAGTGCAAATTTATACAGCGACTTTGGAAATCAGTATGGTGTTTTCTCAGAAAATTGGGAATCAATCTTTCTCAAGACCCAGCTATACCACTCTTGGAGATATACCCAAGGAGTGCTAAACCATATCAGAAGAACGCATGCTCAACTATGTTCATAGCATCATTATTCATATTATCCAGAACCTGGAAACAACCTAGATGCCCCTCAACTGAAGAATGGATTAAGAAAATATGGTACATATATACAATGGAGTAGTACTCAGCAGTGAAAAACAATGATATCATGAAATTAGCAGGCAAATGGATGGAACTAGAAAATATTATCCTGAGTGAGGTAACCCAGACTCAGGAGGACAAACATGGTATGTACTCTCTCAGAAGTGAGTACTAGTTGTAAAGCAAAGGATAACCAGACTACAACCCACAGCTCCAGAAAATCCCACTCTTAAGAATTAAGTAACAAGTTTTTACCTGACCCCTAGGAAGCTGCAAGGATGATCCCAGCTGAGAGTGCTAGAAATAGTGGATATGAAGCTTGAACTAGACATGTCCTTTGACAAGACTGGTGCCTAGCCCAGTTGTCATCAGAGAGGCTTCATCCAGCAGCTGATAGAAACAGATACAGACCCACAGCCAAACATTAAGTGGAGCTTCGGAAATTTTTCAGAAAAGGGAGAGAAAGGATTGTGGGAGCCAGATGGGTCAAGGGCCTCACAAGAAAACCCATAGAATCAACTAACATAGTCTCATAAGGCCTCACAGAGACTGACAACCGGGGAGCTTACATGGGACTGACCTAGGCACTTTGCATATATGTTACAGTTGTGTCTTGGTCCTTTTGTGGGACTCTTAACAGTAGGAGCAGGGGCTATCTCTGACTTATTTCCTAGTTTCCGGGATCCTACTGGTCTTAGTGGGTGACGTTCCTGAACTTTAACACATGAGAAGGTAGTTAGTTTTACTGCAACTTGCTATATCATGCTTTGTTGTTTTCCGTAGGAGAGACATGCCCTTTCCTGAACAGAAAGGGAAGAGGAGTGGATTGGGGTTGGGAACAGAGTCAGGTAGTAGGAGATACTAGGAGGAGAGGAGTGAGAGGAAACTGCAGCCACGATGTAAATTAAACAGATTTTAAAAAGAGAGAGAGAGAAAGAGAGAGAAAGAAGCCACATAAAATGTCTATTTGTAGTTAAATGGATACAGTCTGTGTTGCCTACAGCAAAGGGCAGATGGACTCCACTGAAAAAGGCTGGATCTGCATGAATGGAGACACAAAGGATCTGCAAGACTTAGGCATGTCAAGATAGCATCACAAACCTATATTTCATGCAGGTGTGTGTTCTGTTCAGAGTTTTGAAAGAGAAAGGGCAGCTTGCTTGTCTTCTTCCAGGCTCTTCTAGAGAAGACTTAACATCTGCCTCAGTAGTATTAATGCTCAAGGGTTTTACTTATCAACATCAGGTATTTAAGCTAGTTGAAGGAGAATCTATGAATGATAATTAAGACATTAAAATATATAAGGACTAGAAAAACGAAAGTAAGTAAGGTGAATAAGACCTTGTAGCACAAATTTTAAAGGGTCTTATTAATAAAGACATACCTGGAGCCAGGAATTGGGGTGAACACTGAATAACCAGAGAAACAGAACAGGCCACAGCTACCTCACCTTGCCAATTCCTCAGCTGACCTGTGTCCTCAGATTAGAAGCCTCTGAGTCCTTATCCAAATGGATCTCAGCTGAACTGCTTCTCAAAAGCCTGAAAGCTTAAGCAGTCTCTAGTTCCTGGTCCTCATGCCTTATATACCTTTCTGCTTTCTGCCCTCACTTCCTGGGATTAAAGGCTCACTTTGTGAGATTAAAGGCATGAGTCACCATGCCTGGTGGTTTCCAGTGTGGCCTTGAACTCACAGAGATCCAGACGGATTTCTGCCTCTGGAATGCTAGGATTAAAGGCATGTGTGCCACCCTAAAGGCCTCTATATCTAGTGGCTGTTCTGTTCTCTGACCCCAGATAAGTTTATTAGGGTCACACAATATTTTGGGGAACACAATACCACCACAAAACCTTGTCCTTTATAGCTAAACTTAATGACCATCTCTAAGCTGAGATGAAAGAGGAAGAAAATTTTTTTCTATAAAAATCTAAATGTGAAAACTTTTTGCAACAATATACACAATCTATTACTAATGAATATGCTATTGTACAGCTTTATTGTGTGTATAGGCAATATAAATCAAAGTGTTAAGAATTCTCTATGATGGGGACATCAAGGTGGCTCACTTGCCACCAAGCTTCACTACCTGAGTTTGATCATCACAAACTATAATACCAACTATCCCAATTTGTCCTCTGATCATACTTGTACCATGGCAGGCATGTGAACATATGCTTAGACACATACAATAAAGAAATAAATTTCTTTGTTAAATAATGAGTTATGGATAATGAGATGTAATATACTAGAAATAATGACACTGAATGCTACACATACCATTGAAAAAGCAATGCCAAGCCAAAGTACTGGGTGATAATAAGACTATTATGATACCACATATTGTATTCTTCTCAAGATATCAATGAACAAAAATTATTTGATGGCAGTAAATCAAGAACAGAAGGCTTTAGTTTGCAAACATGTGAACAGGTGTTTACAAATCAATAACAACACACTCAAGGAAACAACTGAGCATAAACATTATCTTTGTACTGCTCTCCTTTCAGAGAGAAATGGGGAAATGAAACCCCCATGTCTGCATACCCCTAACATCTTCAGAAAATGTTCAGTTGTAAAACATAAATAAACAAAACCTTTGCAGTATAAATTATGGCAAGTCAATCGGAAATGAATACTGTTGATATTAAGTTGAAATGTTACTAAATAAACAAAAGACAACAGGAAGTTACAATGAAGATTTAGAAGACTACAAAATGTCAATGCAATAAGCTAGAGTACTGTCAAGGATATGGAATTTTTAATACACATTTTAAATGTCTTTAAGATTCAAAGCAAATCTCCAACAAACCATTCGAAAAAATGGCACAGTTGATGTGAGTAGTAAGGAACCTTGCTTCATGCAGCTCAGTGCTCTGGCTGCCTCCTTCAGAGAGGAGAGCTTGTGGTGGTTTAGAAAAAAAAAATGGCCCCCAAAGGGAGTGGCACTATTAGGAGGTGTGGCTTTGCTGGAGTAGGTGTGGTCTTATTGGAGGAAGTTTGTCATTTGGAGGCAGGCTTTGATGTCTCATATATGCTCAAGATATTGCCCAGTGTTTCAGTTCACTTCCTGTTGCCTTCTGATCAAGATGTAGCCAGCACAATGTTTGCCTACACGCTGCCATGCTCTCTGCCATGATGATAATGGACTGAACCTCTGAACTGAATTGTAAGCTGCCACCACAATTAAATCTTTTTCTTTTTTATTGTTTAAAAGATTTTTTTTTTATTTTACATGCCAACCACAATTCCCCCTCCCTCCCCTCCTTTGCTTATCTGCCAACCTCCCCCCCCAACCCCACCTCTCATCCACTCCTCAGAAAGGGTAAGGTCTTTCATGGGGAGTCAACTAAGCCTGGCATACCAAGTTGAGGCAGGACAAGGCCACTCCCCCCTGTATTGAGGCTGAGCAAGGTATCCCTCCATAGGGAATGGGCTGCCAGAAGCCTGTTCATGCACTAGGGATAAATCCTGGATGCACTGCCAGTGGACTCACAAACTGCCTAAGCCAAACAACTAGGGACTAGTTTGGTACCATGCTGGTTCTCCAGCTGTCAGTTCAGAGTCAGTGAGTTCCAAATAGATCAGGTCAACTGTCTCTGTCAGATTCCTCATCATGATCTTGACCCCTTTGCTCATGTAATCTCTTCTCCCTCTCTTTGACTGGACTCTGGGAGCTCCGCACAGTGCTTAGCTGTGGATCTCTGCATCTGCTTCTATCAGTTACTGGATGAAGGTTCTATGTTGAAAATTAGGGTAGTCATCAATCTGATTACAAAGGAAAGCTAGTTCAGGCACCCTCTCCACTATTGCTTAGAGTCTTAGCTGGGGTCAATTTCCCTAGCAACAGGTTTCTCCCTAACCCCATAATGGTTCCCTCTGTCAATATATCTCTTTTCTAGCTCTCCCTCTCTGTCCAAAAAAATGGTACAGGCATAACTGGATGGTGGCATGTAAAAGAATGCAAATAGATCCATATCTATCACCCTGCACAAAACTCAAGTCCAAGTGGATCAAAGATCTCAACATAAATTCAGTTACACTGAATCTGAAAGAAGAGAATGTGGGAAGTAGCCTTGAATGCACTGGCACAGGAGATCACTTCTTAAATATACAACTGGTAGCACAGACGCTGAGAGATATAATTAATAAATGGGACCTACTGAAACTGAGAAGCTCCTATAAGGCAAAGGACATGGTATATAAGACAAAACAACAGCCTACATAATGGGAAAAGATCTTTACTAACCACACATCTGACAGAGGGCTGCTCTCTAAAATACATAAAGAATTCAAGAAACTATAAATCAAAATACCAAATAATTCAATTAACAAAAATGAGCTACAGATCTAAACAGAGAATTCTCAACAGAAGAATCTCAAATGGCCGAAATATACCCAAAGAATTATTCAACATCCTTAACCATCAGGGAGATGCAAGTCAAAATGACTCTGAGATACAATCTTACACCTGTCAGAATGGCTAAGATCAAAAACACTGATGACAGCCTATGCAGGAGAGGATGTAGAGTAAGGGGAACATTCCTCTGTTGCTGTGGGAGTGCAATCTTGTATAGCCACTTTGAAAATCAGTATGGTAGTTTCTCAGAAAACTAGAAATCAATCTACCTCCTGATCCAGCAATACCACTCTTGGGTAAATACCCAAAGGATGCACATTCATACCACAAGGACATTTGTTCAACTATGTTCACAGCAGTATTATTCGAAATAGCCAGAACCTGGAAACAAATTTGATGCCCCTCAGTGGAAGAATGGATGAAGAAAATGTGATACAATTACACAATGGAGTATTACTCAGTGGTAAAAATCAATGATATCACGAAATTTGCAGGAAATGGATGAAACTAGGAAAAAAACAATCCTAAGTGAGGTAAACCAGACCCAGAAAGACAAACATGGTATGTACTCACTCATAAGTGGATACTAGATGTAAAGCAAAAGATAACCAGGCTACAATCCACAACCACAGAGAAGCTAGGTAACAAGGAGGACCATAAGAAAGACACGCATGGAAGGGGTAATTGATAATATCTCCTAAGTAAATTGGGAGCATGGGGAAAAGGGAGAGGAAAAAAGGTGAGACAGGAAGAGAAAATGTTTTTCTTTAGAAGAGTTGCCATAGTCATGGTATCTTTTCACAGCAATAGAAACCCTAAGACAGAGCTATTCCTGTCCCTTTTGTTCCAACAAAGACAGAACTATACTTCAGGTATCAGTCACCCTGCCCCCTCCACAAGAAACCCTCCATCAGGTTGTTAGACATCCTCCAATTTCAGTCTCTTAAGGATGTGTTTCAAGGATATGGTGGCTTTGAAATAGGTAAACATAAGGATTAGTTTAACAAGTTGGAACGGTACTTTGTTTGGGATATGTACATACACCTTACATATTTGGCAGCTAGAAAACCTTTTATGAATGTGCTATGAACAATGCAACTAGAAACCTGCTAGTGACTAAGCAAATATTACTGCATACCCAGTTCTAACAGTGGGATAAATTTCTCCTCCCTTTAAAGACCTGCAAATTTGGACAGATTCTATGCAGTTACTCTTCTTGTGTCAAGGTATGAGACTTGGGCAGCCTGATTTGATTTGGATAAGGGGATCTGTGTCACAGAATAAGTGAATCTTTTATTTTTTTTCTCTCTGGTAATTTGGTAAATGATATACATAAACAATTAATACACATGCATTGAGATTCCCTTTATTTATAATCAACAGCATCACAGGATTTGTGTTTGTTGACTAAAGGAAGGGACACAGTTGCTCTAAAGAACTGAAATAACATTGTCCCATTTCAAATATTATTGTGCTTATAAATTTGTGGGAATTGAGGGTAGAGAGCTGGAGAAAATCTTTGGTCACGTTGAAAAAAATAAGATCACAGGGATGAAAAATGTACTAAAATTTTAATTTCCCAAGTAACAATCTTAGCTTCACTAATTAAAGAAATGTGATCTCTGCATACAGAGATCATAGGGAATTTTCAGCCTTCAGCTTGAGGTTAAGTCGTTGCAGCAAATGAAAGAGACAAAGTATGAAATTTAGGGCAAAAGGAATATATTTCATAAATAGAAAACAAAAGGGAGGTGGACATATGCATTTATATTTGCTAAAATGAAATTTAATGGAATTTAAAAACTGAAACAGAGACAAATAAGTTGTGTACATAACAGAAAAGGAGTGAATTTAACTAGAACATATTTTTAAGTTACTTGACTGTGATGCTGAATAACTTTGAGCAAGGGAGATGAGGATGAACTTTGATTCAGCTTTACCTCAGCTGGTCCTTATGATGATATTTTATTTGTGCTGAAATGTGATTTTATTTGTATGTTAATAAATAAAATTGCCTGGAGATCAGAGGTCAAAGCGAGCCATAAGCATAGTCAGGCAGTGGCAGCACATGCCCTTAATCTGATCACATGGCAGGCAGAGTCTCTGTGTGGTCCAGGACACAGCCAAGCGTGGTGACATGAACCTTTAATCCCAGTACCAACCATAGAGATCTGGAGGTCTATATAGACAGACAGTGACAAGGAAGTCACGTGGTTGGGTTTAGAGCCAATGAGAAGGTAGAACAGAAAGACAATAAAATGATAAGTCAGACAGGAAGAAGTGCTCTCTGGGGAAGAGACAGAGGCGAGGTGCTAAGATAAGGTAGTCGTGGCTCTCTGATCTCTTTGGCTATTTCCTCTGTATTTGGCTCTGTGTTTCTTATTTACTAAGACTGTTTAGAATTTAATCTACAGGTCCTGTTTGCTGAGAGAACCTTACACATCATCATGCTGCAGAAGCAATGTCAATGCTGTAGCAATTTACTTGGCTGGAAATGGGTGGCACTTGAAACACTGGTGGGCCAGAGCCCTTAGCTGCAAATGTTTATCCTGAGTTCTCCAGCATCTCACACAGATGCAGAATGTGCTGTGCTCCTAATCCAACAAAGAACACATTTGGCAGCTGGGCCATTCCAAGAAAAGAGGTTTATATTAGTGTCTGTGTCAATGTGGAAGGACCATGTGTACCTTGAAAGCAGCAATAAACTCCAATATACCCAGGCTCAACCTGGTGATTTTCATTGAAATCTTATGTGAAATGCTGCAGACAGCTGAAAGCATCAGGACCCACTGCTGCAATTTCAAGACACCGCAGAGGATCATGATTAGGCAATCTTCCCTTTCTCTGAGACATGTGATCTGGCTTCTGTGAGAAAAACAGGAATCCTTTCTGCTGTCAACTTCTCTAAGTAATATTTCTCTGCCCTTTAAATACTGGCACTTAGAACTAATTTTCTGTACTTAAAGAATGTGTGCTTGGAACGTCCACAGAAGCTTCTACTGTTTTGATGAGTACCAGGTAGGGATACAACTCAGTCTTCTTGCAGGGAATGACTGTGTACTTTGTTAAGGCAGAAAAGCCATTGATAAACTGGATTCCTGAAGATGAAGAGAGATAAAGATAGGGTACAGAGAGGACTCTTTAGCTTCTACTGCTAAAACAAATGTCTCTCCATGAGTTTTGCTAAAAATCTTGTGACATCTATGACACCGTTTCAATATGTGACTCATGAGGAGGGGCAGCTGGGGTAGCCTAGCCTCTCACTTCTACTTCCATGTGGGTTTATGTTATGACATGTATCACTGTGGGAGGGTTGCTAGCAGCTTGCAGACAGTAATAAGTTGCAGTGTCTTCAGACTCCAGGATGCTGATGGTGAGAGAATAATCTGTCCCAGATCCACTGCCACTGAACCTCGATGGGACACCATCTGGCATCCTGTTTGTATAATAGATCAGGAGCTTAGGAGCTTTTCCTGGCTTCTGCTGGTACCAGTTTAAATAATTGCTAATGCCCTGACTGGCCCGGCAAGTGATGGTGACTCTGTCTCCCAGAGAGGCAGACAGGGAGGCTGGAGACTGAGTCATCTGGATGTCACATCTGGCACCTAGGAATGGAGACATAATAAACAGCCACATAGTTAAGCATGATAAGAAAAGACTTTCCTCAAATTTCAGTCAACAATAATCACCATGTAACAGTGAAATTCCCATTTTAGTCCTTTTTTACCTGGTAACCAGAGCAGCAGGAGCCCGAGGAGCTGAGCAGGGGCCCTCATGTCCATGCTGAGTCCTGACTTCAGTAACAACTGTACGGGGTGTGACTGGTATATGAAGAAGTCCTCAAGGCTGTGCAGTGAGTGCATGCAAATCACTGGGAACCAGTTAGGGTGGGCACAGCTGCAAGACTTGCTCATCTCAGTAACTGAGCACAAGCACAGTGTCCCCAGATGCCCAAGGTCAGACCACACATGTGCCTCCCGAGACTTCATTTCCTTTTTAATGTTTTAAAAGCATAGATGACATTTTTGGAGATTACTTGAAAATTCTACTATACGTAAGCTCAATTTTGAATTATATTTTTCAAGGATATATTGGGGGGATGGATACAAAAGAATTTCCTGCTGTCAGTGAATATACAACAGAGAAAGGACTATTAAATCTTAACTCCAATGAAATAATCCTTGTTGATTAAAAAAAGTAATCTGTATTCTCCTTTTGAAGGTTTGTGAGTTTGGAGCAGTCATTTCTTTAAATTAAAAGGGTATTTTTTAATTTAATTTAATTTTATTTTACAATATAATTTAGTTCTACATATCAGCCACAGATTCCCTTATTCTCCCCCATCCCGCCCTCCTCCCCTTCCCCCCAGCCCGCCCCCCATTCCCACCTTCTCCAGGGCAAAGCCTCCCCCAAGGACTGAGATCAACCTGGTAGACTCAGTCCAGGTAGGTCCAGTCTCCTCCTCCCAGGCTGAGCCAAGCTACCCTGCATAAGCCCCAGGTTTCAAACAGCCAACTCAAGCACTGAGCACAGGACCTGGTCCCACTGCCTGGATGCCTCCCAAACAGATCAAGCCAATCAACTGTCTCACCTATTCAGAGGGCCTGATCCAGTTGGGGGCCCCTCAGCCATTGGTTCATAGTTCATGTGTTTCCATTCATTTGGCTATTTGTCCCTGTGCTTTATCCAACCTTGGTCTCAACAATTCTTGCTCATATAAACCCTCCTTTTTCTTGGACTCCTGGAGCTCCACCTGGGGCCTAGCCATGGATCTCTGCATCCAGTTCCCTCAGTCATTGGGTGGGATTTCTAGCACGAAATGTAACAGTGAAATTCCCATTTTAGTCCTTTTTTACCTCGGTGTTTGGCCATCCTATCACCAGAGTAGGTCAGTTTGGGCTGTCTCTTGACCATTGCCAGTAGTCTGTTGTGGGGGTATCTTTGTGGATTTCCGTGGGCCTCTCTAGCATTTTGCTTCTTTATATTCTCATGTGGTCTTCATTTACTATGGTCTCCTATTCCTTGTTCTCCCTCTCTGTTCTTGATCCAGCTGGGATCTCCCGCTCCCGCAATTTCTCATCCATTTCTCTGTCATTGCGCGATCCTCATATTTTTCATGGGGTCCTGTTTTCCAGGTAGCCTCCCTGGTGATGTGAGTAGCAGTCCAGTCATAAAAGGATAATTTTTTAATCACAACTATTTTTAATTAATTAAAAAAGAAAGACTTAACAGTCTTATCCATGCTTACTAAAGTACAAAATGGGGAAATACAAAGTAGAAGCACATGTAACACCTCAATCTCAACATGTGTCATTTGTCACCTGGTGTTCTGACTCCATGTGAAAATGAAGGTACATTGATACCCAGAGACTAAATGTACCTTCTTCTCATTTTAAGATTCTTCATGTTAGCCCACTTTTCTGCCATTTGATAATATTTCCACAATTCCTCAGCATGAAGGACTGACTAGTGATAACAGACTTGAATAATATAAAAGAAAGCACTGTTACTCAATACATAGCTCTACTGTGTATTAAAAATTGTATTTTTACCTTTTAGTTTTGAACATTATCAATAGATATCATACTTATGCAGGCAGCAGCCTCACTGTCTGCAGTATGTCTCTGTCTCCAAACTAAGATGCAGAAGTTTTTGTGCATCCTCATAACACAAATAATTGAATACCACAAATCTCACACCAGTGTCTCTGTCTTGGCCGTACAGCCTTATTTACCATCATGGGAAGTCAAATCTATGAGGTCTTCAGTACTTTTGTCCTGGAGACAGAGAAACCTTGGGATCTTTAGAAATCCTAACTATGAAAGGACAGGCAGTGTCACTGCCTGAGCCTGACCCAGTTGATTTTCCAGAGTCCTAGACTTGAGTGATGGGTGTGAAAAACACCCAGACATGAATTGGCTTCTTCAAGATACCTGACATCTTCCGCATCAGGAGTACCACACAGCAGCTTTGGGCTGTATTAATAGTATTACTAGCTTCCCTGTCTCTTCACCTCACTCTCTTTCTGCTGATATGTACCAGTTGCATCTGTGTATCTCTTTGATCTTTGAGGCTTGGAAAACAGTTCTGCCTTTTCACATGATAGCCCCAGGATCTGGAGGAAGCCTCATTGAGCACACTTCAGCAGATGATAAGATGAGGATGATAGTTCCTCTCAACCTAAAACAACAAACAAGTCATTATTTTGCAGGACATCTGGGATATGAATTCTTACCACTCCTTTAATGATATGTGCACATATAAAGGGAATTCCAGAAATAATCAACTTTACCAATGGACCTTAGATTGAATTGAATCATTTATGACTCAGTGATGATGATTCTGGGTTATACTGCTATAAGAAAGTGTGTGTTGATGGTACAGTAGTGAGCATAGCTGCATCTAAAACAATCTCAATAACTACTGAGGAAACTAGCATACATAGTGTATAAATATCAGTAGGCCTTGCTGTCTTCTACTCTGTTGCTTAATAAATAAGCCTTCTGATTTGTCCTTCTTCAAAAAGATCAAGTTTTAATAAGATAAAACATTGGTTGAGAAATAATAAATCTCACTGAACCTTCCCATAACTATCTAAGTCTAGTCTAGAACTTATGAATTTCAACTTACAGGTCAAAAGGACTTGTCAGGTATGGTTGAGTTAACGATTTTGAAAAGGAATGGTTATCCTGAAGTATGTAGGTGAGATCAATATAAAAAACACATGCTATTCATGTAGGGAGAGAGGACATTGAGCTATACATAGTGGTGGTTGCAATGGAAAGTTATCAGAGTTGTGGGAGATAGTGAACATTCATTGTTCAGGGCATAATGTAGTATCTAAGAAAAATAAATGTGAGCATTAGATTCCCTCCTCTGAAGTCTGCAAGACACACAAAGTTCTCCTTATTTGAGTGGACTTCGGGAAGCTACTGACCTCCAAAGCTGTTAGAAAATTGTTTTCTGAATCAGTTCTGAAGATATTGGCATTTATTCATATAAAACTAATGGAAAACAGTATCTTTGACTTTTTTTTGTATGTGGCTTTGCTTAATACTCCAACATTTCTAGCTTTCTTATCAGTTGGTATCATTGGGATAAGAGATAAAAGCTTTACTTTAAGATGAGAGAGTTCCAGAATTATTCTTGGCTATAAAATCTTGTTTGCTAGATGTAAATAACTGTGGGGAAAAAATCCTGAAAGACAAGTTTGAAGGAGGACATGTTTCTTTTGTCTCATAGAATCCCAGGTACCTAAACACGTATTATTTTGGGCCTGTGATGAGACAGAGCATGGTGGTAGAGGGCATGTGATGTAGGTCAACATCATTCAAAGAATGAAAGAAAAAAGGAGATTGATAATGACAGTGAAAGATTATATGCCAAGTGCTAGGGACAAAAACCTATACTTCAGAAGCACTCTGAAGTGACTTTCTTCTAACTAAATCCAATCTCTTAGTTTCTTCCTCTTACTAGTGGTACAATCAATTAGGGATTGAGTTTTCAACACAGGCATTAGGGAGAACACTGTAGATTCAATCTCTAACATTCCTTCCCTGACACCTAAACACTAATGCCTGTCTTACAAAGCAAAATGTGTTGAAGTAATTTAAGACGCCCTCACTCCTTACAGCTCCTGCATTTCATAAAAAGTGAAGTCAACCCCCATTTCCCATGTGAAACATAAGACATGACTTTAATTGCAAGGTTGCACAAAATCTTTAAAAGGAGGCTGCTAGGTATTTTGTTAAATTGCTGTAACCATGAAATTTGAGACACTAAGGAGGATATTTATGGATCTAGCCTATGCTACATATGCAGATCTTATAAAGAAAAGAAGGGGGAAAAAGCAAAAAATGAGCTTACAATAGACAATGGAAAATGGTGAACATTCACATTTCTAAAAGAACATATAGGAAAATTTCAAGCAGGAAGTGAATGAAAGCAAGACCATAACTAAGCAGTGTAAGTAAATCTTGGGGCTCTCTGTCTATCACAAACTGGTTCACATGAACACAGACATGCCTCAGTAGTCCTAAAGTGATGTCTTAGTCCTCTGTACCCACATGTTATCTGTCTTGGGTTGGCTTCACATATTGCCTAGAGTTTTCATTAAAGATATTCTATGTTCATGGCATCTCTTTAGCCATAGACAATTTATTGTATCCTTTGCTTCAATCTCAGAAATCTATCCATTGCCCTCAGAAACTGTTGATAGGGACTTCAAACATGCCATATATCCTATGTGGCCACAAAGTCATTAATTTGAGATTGTGGGGGAAGTATTCATGACCCCATAGTTGTTAGATTCTCCATTTCTGCAAAACCAGCACCATGTGGAAGTGACTCTTTGACTAAGCTTCTCACCTTATGACGGACAGAAGGCAAGAGAGTGAATGAGCCAATGAGTGAGGAAAAACTAAATCCTCGGAGGTATGCCCTCAAGTGACAAATCTTTCAAATAAGTCATCCATATCCAGATCCCATGGTTTCCAAAGCAAAATCACCTGGGAAAGAGGATTTCATCTGTGAGTCTGGGGCACACTGAATACCTGGACTGTAACTCTTGAATTAAGTATTTCCATTAAATTAGTGCTTTCTAGGTATGAGAGAATCTAAATATTAATACTGTGGAGACCAGTTTTTTCTTCTTTTTCTTTTTATTATTAATTCTTTGAGAATTTCATATTGTGTCATTTGATTATATTCACTCAAATATTCCCAACTCCTGCCAAACTATCTCTTCTCTATCCACTTTTCTCCCCCTTTTTTTGATGTTTTTTTCCACTTCAGGACACATTATATTTATAGGATCTCCTAATATGAGGAGTCGATGAGTCAGAGATTTTAATGAAAGGAAGCAGCCATACTACAGCAATATGAGGTGTGTGCCTTGCTCTCAATTTTGAACTAGTTTCATTTCGAGTGTGTGAAGAAACAAGAGATTTATGTTTTATGGACTGAAGTAAAGAGGGATTCAACTTATGCTATATAGAAAACAAAATAAGGAGCTTTGACTTACACCTAAATCTGGTTTTGACTTTTCTATTATTCCATAAACTTGAATTACTTACTGGATAAATGTGTTCATAAGCAAAGAACTTATAGGAACCCAGACATGTCTGCATTCAGATTCCATCCCCAGTACCCACTGATTATGTTACTTTTGAGAAAACATTTGTGTGCTTTGATGGAATGACAAACCATAGCAAGGATGTAACCAACTTTTAATAAGATGTTATACCATGTAGACAGAGGATGAGGTACCCTGAGTGAAGGCAGCATGTAGGAGCAAGGTGCCTGCTGTGATGAGATCACTAGTAGGAAGTGTTGTCAGAAGCAATAACTATTCCTGGATGATTGTTGCTTTTTTTAAAGGTCCCTCCTAGACAGAAATCACAGTTCAGACAGTGGCCTGAGGCCACTGATGGTTTAGAAGACAGTACAGAGTCTTACCAGTTAGATCCTTTCAGTTAACTTTGCAAATACAAAGT
The DNA here is from genome assembly GCF_949786415.1 of Peromyscus eremicus. Lineage (NCBI taxonomy): Eukaryota > Metazoa > Chordata > Mammalia > Rodentia > Cricetidae > Peromyscus > Peromyscus eremicus. The sequence goes on along the minus strand of NC_081418.1, from coordinate 81,429,451 downwards.
ATAATTTAGAGTTCTCAGGGAAGGCTGCTAGAAGATGATACTGCAGAGTGGTCAAGTCCAGATCTGAGACCAAGAGACCATTTCTACTCATAAAGTATCTTTAAGTTCCTTACCATCTTCAGACCTAGGGCATCTGAATGAGGCCACCTGACATCCTCAAAGGGAAAAAATTGAAAGCAGCGTGCATTCCTTCCTGAGGTCTAAGTCAATTGTAAACACATATGTCCTCCCTTGAATCTCTTCCCACCCTACTGCCCTTCTTCTTGTTTAGGCTCTAACATGGTGGAGCTTCAGTAAAGAAAATGGTTAGATCTCAGGTGAGTCTTTAGCAGTAAGCAAGCCCATTTCCATAGGTGGACCGCAAAGTGAGGTCAGGCAGAAGGAAACATGCAAGAGTCCTGTGGGGTACCTGTATAGGAGTCACACAGGTAAGAGCTTATCAAGATGCTCAAGCCAGAGACCCATGATAAAGACCAATGAAAGAAACCAATGAAGGAAGCCTATGGCAACAAGCCCTACAGAAGAGACTCTCAAGAGAAATCCACTCAGACTCCAACAGATAGAACTGAGAGTCATTCTCTGTCAAGGCTGAGATTTTTGGAATGCATTTGCTACTGCAGCACAGCTTCCTCTATTCTAATCCATACACTGAGTATTGAGAATGGAACTCAGATATGGGAGGAGGTTGCTCCAGATGGAGATGTTACCATGTGCAACCATCCAAATAAGGCACTGATCTATGAGTATAGCAGAATATTATTAGGAGTCATTTTATTGAACATTTATTTTTAAGATGAGTAGTGTTTGGTTTTACCCTAGGCCTGTGGGCTATCTAGTCCTAGTCACTGCTTCCAGCCCTCCAAGCTATGTTAGGCATGAGTTTAATCTCATGGAATGTTCCTTAAGTCATTGGTTGGATATTCTCACAACTTCTTTGCCACTACTGTCCTAGCATATCTTGCAGGCAGGAGAAAGTGTATGTCAAAAGTTTCAAGGCTGGGTTGGTGTATATGTTTCTCTTTGGATAGCCTTCAGAGTACTTTTCTGCACCAAAGACACTAGAGTACAGGGTGAAGGCTCTATGTAAGCACTAGCTTGACATCTCAAGGTTCAATGAATTGTGTAGGTATCCTTGGCCATGGAGCACCTCTGTGAGTTTGTGGAAAGCAGCCCATTATCTTAGCAACAGCCTGAGTTTGGGGGAATTTCCATGTGATCCCCTTGGTCAACAATTCAATTGGATGCAACCCAGTCTCAGTACTGGAAGCTTCATTTGGTGACAAGTAAAGGCCAGTTGGGACTCCTTATCTCCATTATTAGAAGACCTCATTAGGATTGCCCTAATATGTTTTAGGAAGTTTCCACTGCACTTAGTTTGCATACAGTCCCCCAAATGTCACTCAGTTCCAGCTGTCTCTCTCTGCATTTACTTATTCAACCATACCTCCCTTCTTCCTCCCCAACTGATCCTACTGTTCTTGTCTCTACCCTTTCTTAGATCCCCTGAAAAAAATATTCTATCCCTGTTTTCGCCCATTCCTCAACAACAAGGCTCAAGAGAGGAGTTCCTTCCTCTGTAGCACACTGGGTACAGGCTGAACCTCAGCCTTTTGAACCTCCTGTTATAAAAATAGCCCATTTTTAGCCTAAACATCTGTGCAGGATATAAGTGCACAGCTTATGATTCCACATCACTGTAGGCAATTTTGCAATGTTTAAACAATTATATTCCTCTGAGAGTCTTCTGCTCTTGTTCTAGTCTTAAGGACAATGTACCTTTTAGGAATTTCACCTCACAGTGAAGACCTGCCTGTTTCTTGGTGGAAATTAGGACCACAGACACAAGCAAGTATTTCAGTGGGACCAAAATTTACCAACAAGTTATGAGAGCAAGGATTTCAACAAAATTACTTGGTAAAACGGATCCAAGAAAATCAACAAGAAGCCATACTTTGAAAAAAATCTTGAAATCATACCACTTCTCAATCTCTTGTCAATTTACCCTCAAGTGGGGTACCCTCAAAGGTAGAGGTTAAATAATGGATAACAGTTGCCTTTCCAGTAAAAAGTGGCTGCATTAATTAAATCAATTTCTACCTTTTATTTATTTTCCACTTGAATTTTGTGACAAGTTGGTATATCTAATTTGTAGGGTTCCCTGAATTCAGGCCCCCTGTGGGATAACAGCCCTTTGGCGTAATAAAATACTGTAAGATAAAGATATTCATTGAAAAATATTTTAGAACACTCCTTTGGAATATAGATACTTAGGATTCTTGTGGGAATGAAGAAAACATAATCATAATTCCATGAGAATGATTGATTCACTATCATGTCTTCAGTTACTTTTTCCTTTATGCATTTACTCAAGTTTTTAGAATTTAATACTTGGTAATATCAACACCAATGTTATTACCATATACTATTGTTTAATTAAAAATAAATAGTATTATGCACTTAAAATTAAAATGCTGTGGGCCAAGAAAATCAAAAACATTGTAACAAAATGTATAAGGACTAAAAAACAAAATAAATACAAGTATCAGATTTTGATGGCACTGAAGAGCTATTCATGAAATGGAATCCAAATGACATAAACTCCCAAAGGGGAGTGGCTTCTACAAATGACCTGAAGCTCTTCTGTCATGCTGATCTGTATTGAAAATTGAGAGAAAGGGGCTGGAGAGATGACTCAGCAGTCAAGAGCACTGACTGCTCTTCCAGAGGACCCAGGCGGTGGTGGCACATGCTTTTAAGCCCAGCACTTGGGAGGCAGAGGCAGGCGGATCTTTGTGAGTTTGAGGCCAGCCTGTGCTACAGAGCAAGTTCCAGGACTGGCTCCAAAGCTACACAGTGAAACCCTGTCTCAAAAAAAGAGAGAGAGAGAGAGGGAGAGAAAGAGAGAGAGAGAGAGAGAGAGAGAGAGAGAGAGAGAGAGAGAGAGAGAGAGAGAAAGAAAGAAAGAAAGAAAGAAAGAAAGAAAGAAAGAAAGAAAGAAAGAAAGAAAGAAAGAAAGAAAGAAAGAAAAGAAAAGAAAAGAAAAGAAAATTGAGGGATTTACATTTCAAGTAGATTCTGGCTTGATCCAGGCAGAGGAAACCTACTGGGAAATGGCTTTAGCTGAGATTTCACAGTAGCTTGTGCTTCCTTCATGAAGTAGACACATGCTGAGCTCTGAAAACCAAGCTCTTAAAGCTTGATTTTCATTGAGAAATTCTTTGTGGTCTTCTCTGAGAGATATTTTTGAGTAACTAGAGTACAGATTTACAGTGAGTTCTTCAACATTCTTCATATTTAATCTGACCTTACAGGGTGTCTTGCCAAGTGCCCTTTATATATGCCTCTTATAAGTGGTTCTTGAACCTACACTGCATATTCTGAAGCTCCTATTTTCTTAAGTGCACGCCATTATCTGAATGACTATTGCCTCTCAAGTGATGCCAAGTATGTTAAGGAGACACAATCAATCTTAGGTGCTCATATCTACATTCATGTGGTCATCAAGAATGAGTGATTCAGCCTATATCACTGTCTGACACTTTTTCCATAGACATCATGTTATACTACGGATCTTGATATATCACCTCTTCTTTCTGTGTCTGCTGTTATATCAGGTCATAATTTTCACATCAAAATTTTTCATTCTTTCCAGAAAGTAAATTTGTTGCCCAGTGTTTCACAATACAATCTAAAGTCTAATAACACTCCCCCCACTAAAAATATGCAAACCATAGGCTTAATACTACTCAGTGGTAGACTATATGCCTGCTATGGTTTCACTTACTAAAGCCTATCCAGTCTTCTGATTCCTATTTTTGTAGAAAGAAATCCATGTTTTTTTCTCCTATTTTCCACTAATATTTTGATGTGTAATTCTTATTACCATACTGAATTTTGAGACTTGGTTTTTACTTTGTAAACTCTTTCTTGGGAATTAGAGAAAATGTGGACTTTTATAGCAACATGTTGTGGTGGAGAATATTTGATATTCTTTGTCAACTGTTTTTTGCAACTTCTAAACCTAAAATGTCAAAGAACACTTGGAATTTTGAAACCAGGTGATTTATTTTATAGTTTTATCGACAGCCACATACTGTAGAATTACATTTATTAAAAGAAAACAGAATTAGAGATTGTAGACAGTAGAATATAGACTCAATCAGGGAAATTTGGTGTCTCTTCTTCAGCATCAATGTCTTGTTAATAAAATAACTTAAAAAGAGACTTGAAAGAAAGATTATTAGAATTTAAGAGTCAAAGAATATGGTAAGAAAATTATATATCTCAAAAACTGAGAGTAGAAGAGAGATGAAAAAAGGAGAGAAAGAAAAAAATCCAAGCTGATAAAGTTAGTCAGGGAGGTCAACAGCAGCTATATAGCAGAAAGAGGAAAGGAACTTCAATAACAATGAGAAAAGCCAAAGAATAAATGGAAGTATGCTTAGGAAAGAAATAGAAAGAGAAAAGGGGAAAGTTTCATTTTACTTAGATGTTCAGAATAGTTAGTAGAAGCTGTGGAGAGCTTTGCAGGATACTGTATAGTGGGCAGTCTGGGAAGGAAGAATGCATTGTCCCATTAAGAGATTATACATCTTTCTGTATTTCCCTTGTTCATTTCTGTTCTTATCAGCCATCTAGAATATCTGCAGTCCCAGGAACAAGGCAAGGTATCTCAATCTTAGCATTCATACTGAGCAGCCATTGATAGACAACAAGTTTGACTACAAGTGAGCTTTATCTCAGACTTGCATGGATGGATTTCCCTCGAGGAAAAAATACAATTTACAGACATGTATGAGTGTTTGCGAAGAGTCAAATGTAAGTAAAGAGCACCTTTGTGAGAAACATTGTGCTAGATATCTGACTATTTTCAGCACTGGGCAAAAATTACATCAGTGTGAAGTTCTGGATTACTTGTGGGGGTACTGGGTGCAAAAGAGCATGGCTTTTTTGCAATAAGGCAAAGTCATATTGGACAGTCTTTGCAAAGGCCAAAGATCTTCTTGGGACCTTAGTTAATCTTCAGAAATACAAAATGCACATCCCCTCTCATATGTATATTTGAGGTATTTTATTCAATAAAGGCATGGACTGGAGCTTTAGAGGATTTCTGGTATTTGTTGCTCCCAAGATAACCATTCCGGAATATGATCAACAAATCTTTGAAATGGGAATTCGATGACACATATTAAATCTAAATCTGTAAGAACACTCTGGTCTAAAGAAAAGTCGGTAGTATAAAATTTGCCATTAATAGAGGTAAAACAGCATGTAAAGATTTTTTAATTATTATGCATGCACATATTATCCTTGAGTTTATTCCATCCTGTATATCCACCATGCTCCCTTTTCTCTCCCTTCAAGTTAGTCTCTTTCCTAGAAAAATGTGGTAGCAGAATCTAGTGGCAGCTTTACTGCAGCTCTGTCATTATCCTGGATAACATCAAGGGCCTACATGGACATTGATGATGGGAGCTCTGTCACTCTTGTGGATACAGACAGGTATCCTACATGGACATTAAGGATGGGACCTCTCACCTGGGAAGTGATATAATCAGAAAAGGATGCTGCTGTTCTTAAGGTATTGGCACTAGGCAAATCCTGGTCCCCACACTCCTTTTTGCCTGAGAATCACAGAGGTTGACTGTAGGCTCTTACTGTAAACCCTTCCCAATACTGAAAGTCCAGAAACTCTCCCTGGAGTGCCCTCACCATGCCATCTTCATTTCTGTCTGTTCACAGCATTTATAACTCCTATAATAAATATCTTGGTTCCCAGTAATCTAGCTCAGTTTCCTCTTAAAACATGATACCATGCCTAAAGCCTCACAGTTTGTTTCTCTAAGTGGGGGCCCACAGAGGCTCCCTAGTAAAAGGCCTTAGTCAAGGTCAGAAAGTCTGAGCTTACTTTGCCCAACAGGGCTGAATAATGGAATGATTTTGCCAAAGGTGTGGTTACCAGGTGTTTTGAAGTGTCTACACTAGTTGGTACTTTATACCTCGACCTTGAGATGGGGAGGCCTTTTGCACCTCCCCTTGCTGATGTATAAATGCCCATCATAAATAAAGTCAAGGAAGTTGGGTATTGACCCAGGGCCCTCCCGAATCTATCTTATGTCTCTGTCTTTCTCATCATCTCCATCTATATTTCTATCTAATACTTCCTCATTTCTCACTCTTCCCCTCAAGAACCCTTCAAAAGGTCAAAGCTGGATTCCTACACCTCTAAAAAGTTTCACTTTAACAGATGTATTGTACTCACATGTGATTATAGAGTCTAATAAATGCAAATGAGGGGCTGGAGAGATGGCTCAGTGGTTAAGAGCACTAGTTGCTCTTCCAGAGAAGCTAGATTCAGGTCCCAGCATCCACATGACAGCTCACAACTGTCTGTAACTCCAGTTCCAAGGGATCCAACACACTCACAGAGATACACATGCAGGCTAAACACCAATGCATAAGAAATAAAAATAAATAAATAAAAAGAAAAATATATACAAATGAGAGAAATGATGTGATAGTAGTCAATCTGATGCCCACTTCATTCGATTAATATGATTATCTTCAGTTATATCCAGTTTCCTATAAACAACATAACTTCCTTTCCCTTTATGGTTTAAAAATTCATGTCTTTACTTTTATATAAAGAAAAATTAAATTATATAATTTCTAGGAGACTGGATTGTGGTGGTTTGAATAGTTATGACCCCCATAGACTCATGTGTTCTAATGAATGGTCTACAGGGAGTGGCACTATTAGGAGGTATGTACTTGTTGGAGTATGTGTGGTCTTGTTGAAAGAAGTATGTCTTTGCGGGGGTGGGCATTGAAGTCTCACATGTTCAAGCTACACCCAGTGTGGCACACAGCCTCCTTCTATTGCCCGTGGATCAAGATGGAGAACTCTGCAGCACCATATCTTCCAGCATATCACCAAGTCCCACCATGATAATGGAGGAAACCTCTGAAACTGTAAGCCAGAACAAATTTATTTTTTCCTTTATTAGAGTTGTTGTGGTCATGGTGTGTCTTTACAACAATAGAAACCCTAACTAAGATGTGGACTTATCTGGGAAATGTTGCATTATGTAAGACAAACTTTTAGAGTTGTATGCTTAATTTGGAGTAGTTATTGAATTCAGGAAATTATAAATGGACCATTGAAATGGTGAAGAGAAAGAAGGATCCTAAATGGGAGAGATAGAGGCACAGAGAGATAGAGCACAGGGGAAAGGATACGGTAAAAGAGAATAATGGATAGGGAGAGTTAAATGTAGATATGAATGAGAGTATGGAGTTGAGGACAGAGTTGGAGAAGAGAAAACTAACATTAAGAATGTTGTAAAAGGCCATAAATAACCTATTATTTGGTAAGCTCCCTAACTATTCTTACTATTATAAAAGAGTCTAAGTAGTGTTAGCCTATACAGGGCATTAATCTCATCCCAGAAGGTATAGTTGGCCAAATAAAAAACTCTGTTCCTAGGTTTGTGATACCTCCTTTCAAGACGTTGATCAGAGGTACATTGGAGATCCTCCCTAAACAATACAGATGATTGTTATTATTTCTGGTTGCTGTAGTGTTTTGAATGAAAGTGTACCCCATATGGTCAAGTGTTTGAATACTTGGTCCTCAGTTGCTGCCACTGTACATATTAGAGATGTGGGCTTGCTGGAAGAAGGTTGTTATTTGGAGCTAGCTTTGAAAGTTGAAAGCTACATACCATTCCAATTTTGGTCTTTACTCCTAAATGTAGTTCAACACATTAGTCCTCAGCTGTTGCTGCTGATACAATGCCATTGCTCCACTATTATGGATTCTAACCCTCTTGGATCATCAGTCCAAATAAACACTTTCTTCTGTGAATTTCTTGTGGTCACAACTAGAGGTCACAAACTAAGACAGTTTACAAACAGAAATTTATGGTGAGGTGTTATTTCTGTAGACTCTACCCACATTTGTTAAAGGATATGGAAAAATAAAGTTAGTATTAACCATGAAGCAGGGAGACCCCAGTGATAAGTTTTCATAGTACAGAAATATATAGTCTGCTGAGGGGGAAAATATCATCAACAATCTTACTCAGCTGTGAGCCCTGTGAACTGCAATAATAATTTTTATAATGTGACCAAGAGTAGCAGAGATATTATAGATTATACAACAGCCTTCTAAAATTAGGTTTAAGACTTGCACCACAGGAAGAAACAAACATCTGGTACTGACATCTAACCAAAAATCAAAGACTGAGCAGATCAGAGGTCCCAGGAGACAACCTCCTATCATTATTTTGCTAAATGCCTTTAGTGTCAAACTATCCTCTAAATGTATAACTCTCTACACACAGATTAATTTCAGCTATCAGACCTCATTAAAGACGTTTCTTTGCAGTGGATTGTGGCTGACACAGACTCCTAAATGGTCAAAGTGCAGAGAATACATGTTAATGTCACACTCAGCTACAAATGGGACATCTATAGAACATCTCATTTCCAATGCTCAGGGACTGTTACAGAAGAGGAGGCAAAAGACTGTAAGAGCCAGGAGTTGTTTATTGTTCATTTGTTTTTCATATTTTGAGAACTGTCTTCTTCATTAGCTAACTTATGGATTGGGTTGTTAGATTTCTTGTTGATTAATTTGGTTATAATTTTATTACTTTGTCCATTTTAAATCATGATTCCTTGTTGAATGTATAGGAGCCCTTGTTCTGATGACTCAATTGTTCATTTTGAATCTTTCAACATCTTCCTCTGACAAAGTCTCAGATAATCTCTCTTTAAGTTGGATTATATAATATGCCCCAAGTCTGTCCTGGCAACCTGTCCTCAATAAGCCAATTTGAAAGGAAAAATCAGAAAAAGGGAAAGTTATTCAATGTGGCCACACTGGAAAGTGGGACAAATCCATCCAGAGAACTATCTGAGTTTTTTGCAGTGCTGAAATGAGATTAAAGTTTAAACACAAAATATGCACACTGAAGCAGTAGAGTACAGCTCAATCAGTGGTCTTGCCTACCATTAACCATAGCTAAGAGCTCCCTTCTCATCCTGTAAGACACTGTATGACATCTCCTCCCTGCAGAGAAGCTGCTGCCTCTCCTTTTCCCAGCATGAATTCTTATAGAAGTCCCCTTTCCTAGGGGTCAATTGTTCCACTAGCTGAAAGTCAGAGGGAGACAGTGTCTTTTAAGATTATCTTCAATTTACCATGCTGATTTTAACATGCTGCACCCAACAAGGAACTTAAGAGGATGCTTTCTCACTTCAAGCAGGGAGATTTTTGTTCAGGGCTGTATCACTGTGGGAGGAAGTTCTAGAGTTTGCTGACAGTAATAAACACCAATATCCTCAGCCTCCACTCTACTGATTGTCAGTGTGAAATCTGTCCCTGACCCACTGCCACTGAACCTGCCTGAGACTCCTGAGGCAAGGTTGGACATCCGATGTATCAGGAGCTGAGGAGACTGGCCTGGCCTCTGCAGGTTCCAATGTAAGTAAGTGACACCATTACTATGTAGGAGACTCTTACTAGACCTGCAGGAGATGGAAGCTGATTCTCCAAGAGTGACAGAAGTTGAGAGTGCATCCTGGGTCATCACAATATCCCCACTAGCTCCTGAAATAAGAGAAATAAAAGGTTATGCACAAACATACTATTATAATAAAGTAATTTTTCCTTCCTGTGTTTATTTCTTATTTGTTGTGTTCATGATTTTTCTTCATATTCTAAAATTGTTCAACATAAAATACCAACATAAAGATAGTAGAGACTATCTGGAAATCACCTAGACTCTCTCCTTTGGTAGTTGTCAGAGTTGCTACAAGAGCATAGATTCTCCTTCCTTTACCCTCTGAACCTCATAAGCACATTCCTGGAGAATAATACTTGCAATCTTACACATGGACAGAACGTGCATCTGTGTCAGCAGGGCCCCAGAAATCATCAGTCCCTTCACATTCTCCTTCTTCTTGTTTCTCTTCTTACCAAGAATCCAGAGCACAAATAGCCCCAGGAGCTGAGCAGTGAACCTCATTTTGAGAACTTGATATGAAGAGTCCTGAGTAGTCAAGGCAGAAAGAGGGGCTAGCTTTTGTCTTGGACTTACAAAGAGAGGTCCTCCCTAGGGAGCAATATGCAAATTCCCTCGTTGGTACAGCTGCATGAAAAGTAGCAAGCAAAGAGAACACTTACTCTTAGGAGTGAAGTGACATAAAGTATCTCCCGTGTTTGTGGAAAAAGGGATACAGTCCATGCTGCCTATAGCAGAGGGCAGATGGCCTCCACTGAGAAATGCTGGATCTGCATAAATAGAGATATAGCCAATTTACAAGGCCCCAGCATGGCAAGATGACACCAGCAATGTAAAGTCCATGCAGGTTTGTGTCTTGGCAGCATTTGGGAGGAGAATGGGCAGCTTGCCCCTCTTCCTCCAGGGAATTACAGAGACTTAACATCTGCCCCAGTAGTGTTAATGCTCAAGGGATTTATTTATTTTTGTTTTTGTTTTTTTTGTTTTTGTTTTTGGGTTTTTTTTTTTTTGGTTTCTTTTGGTTTTTTGAGACAGGGTTTCTCTGTGTAGCTTTGCGCCTTTCGTGGGACTCACTTGGTAGGCCTCAAACTCACAGAGATTCGCCTGGCTCTGCCTCCTGAGTGCTGGGATTAAAGGCGTGCACCACCACCACCCGGCTGGGATTTATTTATAAACATTGGGGTTTTAAGCTAATTGAAGGGGAGTCTTTGAGTGGACAACATCTCTCTTAAGTCAATCAGTGGCTTTAATATAGACTCCAGTGTTGTCCCTGATTTTGATATGTATAATGCTTTTTCTTGTATGAATGAACTCATGATGCAACTCAAATTCCTCATGGGTGGCAAACACTACACTTAATGATTTCAAGAAAGGAAAGGCTATTCCATTGTACTGACAGACAGGAGGACAATAGAGAATTATGATGCAGAGAACTACAGAAGATGGAAGCTGACTGTCTGGGAGTAATTGGATTGGATTATGAATCCTGGGTAACCAAAATATCCCCAGTGGCCCCTGAAATAAGAGAAATGGAAGGCAACTAACATAATAATGCTTTAAAATAACTTTCCTTTATTTTTTTCCTGTATATTATCTTCATGGCTTTCATTCATTCTCTAAAACTGCTCAAAATAAAACACCTATGTAGAAAGAGCATAAAGACTCTCTAGAAATCACCTGCACCACCTGTGTTGGTACTTGTCAGAGTTGCCACAAAATCACAGGTTCTCCTACCTTCACTCTCTAAACCTCACAGGCTCATTCTTTGAGTACACATCTGGAAGTCTCACACATGGAGAGAAACTGCATCCACATCAGCAAGGCCCCCAAAATCCCCATCCACTCACATTCTCCTTCTTCATCTTTTCTTCTCTTTACCAGGAATCCAGAGTACATGCAGCCTCAGGACCTGGGCAGGGCACCTCATTCTGAGAACTTGATTTGAAAAATCCTGAGTAGTCAAGGCAGAAATGTAAGATGACTTGCTAAATGGTATTATTAATAAAAAAAAAAAAAACAGGAGCCAGATATTGGGGTAAAATCTGAGAGATCAGAGGAATAGAACAAGCCAAGGCACAAGTTCTTATCACTAGGAAATCCTCAACCCAAGAGAGAGCTACTTCCTGTATACTCACAACTGTATACCTTTCTGTGTCCTGCCATCTTACTTCCTCTCTCTGCCCAGCTACACCACCTCATCTTTCCACTCAGCTCTATCACTTCCTGTTTGTCTGTATAGACCTCCAGACCTTCATGGTTGACTAGCACGGGGTTAAAGGCATGTGCCACCATGCCTGGCTCTGTTCCCAGTGTGGCCTTGAACTCACAGAGATCTGGATGGATCTTTGCCTCCTGAATGCTAGGATTAAAGGTATGTGAGAGTACTGCCTGACCTCTATGTTTAATATAGTGGCTGTTTTTGTCATCTGATCCCCAGGTAAGATTTGTTGGAGTGCACAAATAAAATATCACCACACAGAAAGAGTGGCTAGCTTTTGTCCTAGACTTCTAACCAGAGGTACTCCCTAGGGAGCAATATGCAAATACCATGCTTTGTACAGCTGTATGTAAAGTATGAAGGGAGAGAAGCCCACTCTAAAGAATGAAATGGCATAAAGAGTCTCTTGTGTTTGTAGAAAACAGATATGATCCCTGCAACCTGTAGCAAAGGGCAGATGGATTCGAGGGAGAAAGGATGTATATTTATGTATTGAGATACAATCTACAAGGCCCATGAATGCCAAGATAACATCATGGACTGAAGTTTCATGCAGGTGTGTGTTCTAGTCAGAATTTGGGAGTAGAATGGATGGAATGTTCTTCTTTCAGGCTATTCTAAATTTAAACTTAACATCACTAGTACTATTTCTCAAGGGTTTTAATTATCAACATTAGGGATTTAACCTAGTTGAAGTAACTTTTTGAATGATAATTAAATAATCAAATCCTATAAGAACAAGAAAGACAGAAAAACAAACAAGCAAAATAGTTAAGCCTAATGGCCTTTTTTTTTTTTTTTTTTTTTTTTTTTTGGTTTCTCAAGACAGGATTTCTCCTTGTAATATCTTGAATTAGCTCTGTAGACCAGGCTGGCCTTGAACTCACAGAGATCCTCCTGTCTCTGCTTCCCAAGTGTTGGGATTAATGGTGTGCACCACCACTGCCTGGCACTAAAGGCCTTCTTAAGGAAAGGTGAGATGGGCAGTAAATTTTTCCTTAAGAATATAAATAATTGCTGTGGATATCGCTCTGTATGCTATGAATGTGTTGCTCTGATTGGTTAATAAATAAAGTGCTGATTGGCCAGTAGCCAGGCAGGCGGGACAAAAAGAGAGGAGAGTGCTGGTAAGGGGAAGGCTGAGTCAGGAGACACTTCTAGCCGCCACCACAAGAAGCAAGTTGTGAAGGCAGAACTGGAAAAAGGTACCAAGCCACATGGCTAAACATAAATAAGAATTATGGGTTACTTTAAATGTAAGAGCTAGTCAGTGGTAGGCCTGCGCTAATGGCCAAGCAGTTTAATTAATATAAGCCACTGTATGTTTACTTGGGGGACGCTAGTGGGAGAGATTTGTCCTGACTACCCACAGGCCGGGACACAGGAAAACTTTAGCTACAAACAATAAAATTTCTTATAACAATTTAGACAATCTACTACTAACAAATATCTGATTGCTCATCCTCATTTATGTGTACACCATATAAGTCAAAGTATTCAGAATTTCCTAAGATGGAGCCATTGGGTGGCTCCAGTGGTAAAGACACTTATCCCAAGCCTTACCATCTAAGTTTGATCCCCAGAACTCACAAGATCAACTACCCAATATGTCCTCTGAGTATACTGGCACCATGCATCGCATGCATGTGCACATATACATAGACACACACAACAAAGAACTTAATATTTTTTTTAAAGAATGGCCTATGGAGAATGAGATGCATTATACTAGAAATAATTATAATAATTATTCTACTGTTTTCTATGTAGTGTTTTGAGAACTATAAGTCTATTTTTTCACCCTATAAAGAATCTACTTCTCTCAGGGTTATTAGCTTTAATTCCTCTTTGTAGGTACCTTAGATGCTTACTTGAACTGTATGTGAAGCAATTACAAAAAAATGATCACAGTTAAAAAGTGTTTTGTTTATATTAAAATAGCAAGGGTGCAATCCATTTTTTAAACCTGTCACTGTAGTCTTTGCCAGTAATTTTTATTTTCTGTATCTTGATTAAAATAGTTACCAAAGGCAGGGGTTGTTGGGGACCGATTCCGGACAGCGGTGTCCTTACTTTATCAAACCTTACAAAAGCAGGAAGTTCCTGGCCTAACCTCAGGCTGTACAACTTCCTGGAGTACCTGCTAATCAGCCAGCTTCAGGGGCCTGGGACCAAAGTGACCTCACCCTCCCTTAGGAATTTTCCATCCTTCTCTCCATGCTTCCCCTGTTCCCCCTCCCTGCCTGAAGCCCTGTTTATAAGCCTCAACACCCAGTCAATAAACGGAGACCTCGACGCAACTCAGACTGACTTTGTCTTCCTTTACGCGCCTGGTCTCCTTTCTCTCTCGCCCCCATTGATCTTTCAGGAGGTGCCTCCTCGGGTCTCATCAAATAACCTGGCCCGCGGGGCCGGGCAAGTGGCGCCCGAACGTGGGGCTCGAGGAACGGTGACCTGCCGGACGACGGACAATGGACAACGGAAGGGGCCCCAGAGAATCAGGGTAGAGACGCCCGGACTGCATCACTTGTGCAACGCGGGAGAGTCTTGAGGTAAGTATGTCGTCCCATCGATCATGGGCAAAAATTTATCTAAAGAGGCTGTTTTTCTAAAGGAGATGAAAAGGTAATCTTAGGGAGAAAGGAATAAGAGTTAAGAAAAAGGATTTGATAAAATTCTTCCAATATGCGGAGGAGAAATGTCCCTGGTTAGTGATTAATGGACCAGGAATTCACCCTCTGACTTGGAACAAGGTTGGAAAAGATATTAACAAATTACTCAGAGACGGGGAAAATGTCCCCGACGCCTTTTTTAGTTTTTATGGTGTGATTAGAGATGTTCTAAAGGAAGCAGAGGGAGATGGGCGTGTTTCACATTTACTAGCCCTTGCAGAGGATTTTCTCTCAAACTCCCCCTGCCTGACACCCAAGGGTCCAGAGGTTTATTGACATCTACGGTAAGAGCGCTCTCTGTCCTGTCTGTGTCTCTGTCATGTTACTTTTGTTTTGTACCGGTCGATCGATTTGTACTTTGCAGGCTCTCACTGGGGCAGACGTGTCCGGACAGTGAACCTGGTGGCGAAGGGAGACGTCCCAGAGCCCTAAAGCCACCTCAGAGGTGACGATTTGGTTTAGGAGCATCTTTGGGTATCTTCCCCCACGATGGGAGGAAGTGCCACTTTGTATTTTGTCCCGGGAATTTGTCAGAGCCATTTTATGAGTTTTTTTTGTATGTTTTGTTGTGATCATTGTTACTTTACTCTCTCCTTCTCTTCAACAAAAAAAAAAAAAAAAAAAAAAAAAATTTAACTAAACGAAAAAAGGGGAACTGCTGCAGGCCGCAGGAATATATCATAAAAACTCAGCTGGTTATGGCAAAGTCACTACCTGGAGGAATCAGGCAATTCCTCCAGAGGAAGCCAAATCCTAAGGAGTTTTTGGTGTTACTTGGCTTGTTATATATCAGCTGTATTCTGTTATAAAAATCATGTGTGCCTTCATAGTTTTCCCAATTGATTTTTCCCTAAGAAGGGCTAACAATGTGCACTGATTACTCTCTAGACATACACATTCCAGGCATTTGGAGAACAGCCCCAGGAAAGGCTTTCTCTGGAATCAGATATCTCCCCTAGCCATTTTCAAGGACTAAAGGAGACACCACCCAGGTGGTCACCCAACTTCCGAGGACTAACAGTGATAACCACCCACAGGCGAGTCTCCTGACTTAAGGTAAATTCCACAAGGAGACACCGCCCAGGTGGTCACCCAATTTCCGAGGACTAACAGTGATAACCACCCACATACAAGTCTCCTGACTTAAGGTCTAAATTCCACAAGGAGACACCACCTAGGAGAGGTGGATGTTAAGTAATAGCTTTACACAGTTTAGCTCGGACCCTCCCTTTTATATATCGGGACTTCCAGGGCACAGAAAGGAAAAGAAAAAAGAGAATGGAAGAACTAGATGGGTAAGAACTTGAGAGGAACAAACTGAGATGGGGAAGAACTAGATTGAAGGGCTAAAAGAGAGGACTAGAGGAACGAGATGGAAGATGAGGAAGAGCCAGATGGGGAAGAACAAGATGAGAAAGAGCCAGATGAGAGAGAAGGAGATGGGAGAGGAGCTGATAGGGGAAAGAACTAGATAGATGAGAACCTAGAAGGGTCAGAATTATATGAAGGAATTAAGATAGAACCTAGAGGTAGATAAATATAGAGAAATCAGGCAAGAAAGGAGCTAGACATGAGAGCAGAATAGAAGCTGTGTAGAGAGAGAACTGTCACAGAATAATAAAGTGTATGAATAAAAAAAAAAAAAAAAAAAAGGTGCATGTCTGACTGACAGGGATGTGGAAGCCCCTGATGTCTGTTTGATCAAGGACAGAGATCCTCGAGTCTGGATTGTTTTTGGTGTGATTGAGCCTAGAGGGTTACCCCTCCCCCAGAGCACATCAGGCTGTCATTGTTCTTGGAGCTTTGTTGGTTGTTTTGTTGGGGCAAAGTTTTTTCGTGTGCCCTTGGTCTTGTGTGTAATGTATTAATTGTTCTCTTTGTTGACTTGACTGTGACGGACGCTATGGGACAGTTCCCTTCTTCTCTACTAGACCTTTGCCTAGCCCACTGGAAGGATGTGTGAGCCACAAAGGAGGGAACTGAGTTCCCCACCCCCACTCCCTGATTGAACTGAGATAAACAGGTAGCTCCTGCCAGGTGGGGCTTGCATACTGCAGGAGGGGCTTGCTGGCTGTGAATGAGGCCATCCTCTCAGTGCTGATGTTCCAGTTCTTGGATTGTCTGTGTAAATGTTATTTGTTTCTGTCTGCTAACCTCCCTTATTTTCCTAGAGGAAGAGGAGGAGAGAGAGGCATAACAAAGGCCATCTCCGTCCCTCCCTAGCTCTCTTGCTATCAGGACTGCAGCCAGCTGGCTGCTCTCACGAGGGTGGGGGTGCGTGCTCTCTGTACAGGTGGGCAAAGACAGGAGCTCTGGACAGGGCAATGGGGACTGCCTGCAATTGACAAAAACTGTGTGAACACTAAAGAGAGAATCTGACCCTCCCTTCCTTTACTGTGATAACTTCAAGGTCTCTTCTGCTGGCCAGCAGCTTCTCTTGTTAACCCTTCTCTGTCCTGATATTGCTTAAAAAGAAATGTTAAATTACCAGTTCAAGATACTGGGAAAAAAAATTGCTTTTGTTTCCACAGGAAAAATAAAAATTTACATGGTGTGAAACCTCAATAACCCCCCCTTCCTCTATCTCCTACAGACAAAGAGGAGCCTAAACCAGGATTCCTAAGTGTAGATAAGAAGTTAGACCCTGTAGCTTGAATTTTCCTTGCCTGGCCCACAGTCAGGACAAATCTCTTTCACCTGCCAGTCCCACAGCCTCTCAGACCCGACCAAGTAAACAGAGAAACTTATGTTGCTTACAAACTGTATGGCCGTGGCAGGCTTCTTGTTATCTACTTCTTCTATCACGAATTAACCCATTTCTATTAATCTATACCTTGCCACATGGCTCGTGGCTTACCGGTATCTTCACAAGCTGTTTCTCATCATGGCGGCTGGCAGTGTCTCTCTGACTCAGCCTTCCACTTCCCAGCTTTATTCTCCTCCTTGCCCCACCTATACTTCCTGCCTAGCCAACGGCCAATCAGTGTTTTATTGATTAATTAGCAACACATTTGCCATACATCCCACAGCACTTCCCCCCTTTTTTTTTTTCAAAAAGGAAGGTTTTAACCTTAACAAAGTAAAATTACATATAATTTGGGAATTTGGGCGTAGCTTCTCTTACTACTTCCTGCTGGAGGGGGGCGCTGTATCTTATGGGGAAACAAAGAAAATTTTAGAATTATGGAATAGTCCATGAGGCTGTATCGTCTGAGCCAGATGCCTTCAAACCATTCTGGATGTTGGATCATCTGGGCCATGGTGTCATCGGAGACCTTTCAGGGGGTCTTGGCTGGTCAAACCTGATGTATCTTAATCTGGAACAAATCCATAGCCTCTGGCTTTCTGTGGAAACAAAAGCAGAGACTCTTTTCCAAAGCAACATATCTTTATATCCAAATTTTGAAGTCAAGTTACCTTTAAAATATACATTTTGGCATAACTCAACAGCTTTTACAATCAAATGTTTTTCTACAGTTAAAAATCCCAAAGACAACACAATCCAGATTCTCTGTGTAATATTCATCTTCACGTGGCTTATTTTTTATACTACTTTTACTGTCTCTTTAAAGACTTTATTTTTAAAAATTATTTCTTTATATAACTGTATATATTCCTTTTTCTTTCTCTTTCAAGCCTACGTACATTTTTACACACATTGTAAACTATTACATCTGAATCTGTCTTATTGTGAATCTATTGCTTTAAACTGCAGCAGCTGTGGCTGCTGGCTCTGCCCACCTCAGCTTCCCATCATGGCTACATTTACCACAAGCTCTGGGAGCTATCGTGGGTCTATGCTTTTATCCAAGCAGCATGTAGTCCAGAAACCTCTTTTTTTGTTTTGTACTGTCAAAGTCTAAATCCACCATGCAGCTTAATGTGCCACTTGCAGAGGCCTCATTCCCGCCATACTGCAGGTCGAGCGCGCATGCTAGGAACCCACAAGTAGCTCAAACAGGCAGCTGCCGCTCATTTGAGAGAGACAATTAGGAACTGTTTTTAGCTCCGTTTTAGATTCTTTTTTCTCAGTTTTTAGGTGGAAACTCTTGCCACCACGTTGGACGCCATTTGTAGCTTGAATTTTCCTTGCCTGGCCCACAGTCAGGACAAATCTCTTTCACCTGCCAGTCCCACAGCCTCTCAGACCCGACCAAGTAAACACAGAAACTTATGTTGCTTACAAACTGTATGGCCGTGGCAGGCTTCTTGTTATCTACTTCTTCTATCACGAATTAACCCATTTCTATTAATCTATACCTTGCCACATGGCTCGTGGCTTACCGGTATCTTCACAAGCTGTTTCTCATCATGGCGGCTGGCAGTGTCTCTCTGACTCAGCCTTCCACTTCCCAGCTTTATTCTCCTCCTTGCCCCACCTATACTTCCTGCCTAGCCAACGGCCAATCAGTGTTTTATTGATTAATTAGCAACACATTTGCCATACATCCCACAGCAAGACCCCTTTTTCCCAGGTGGCTTTATCAGCTACAGAAACTTAGAAAAACACAGAGTCAGAATATATGAGCATCTGGCAGAGGCTAAGTGGTCATAAAACATCCCAAACTTCTCGAACCCCGGAGACAGCTCGTAAAACTCCTAGACATGGTTGTTTAACAAACAAGAAATAAAGATAATATAAAAAAATTACTGATGTGAACCAGAAGGAAGGCGGGCTGTGAGAGATGAATTATGTAGTCTATGTCTTTAAGAACTAGCCTCACAAAGAAAGGGCGCGCTCCTTCTAATCTCCCTGCTATGTGTGAGAGATTTGGAACGAGCCCCCTGCTGAGGCTTGTAAACTTACTTTATCTGAATAAACCTTGCTTTTTGCATTCTGTAACAATGGGTTTTGGTCATTTGAATTCAGTGGGTTACAAATACTTGCCATCATTTAAGAGAATTGGTTTCAAATTATTGTTGGTTAAGATAAAAAATAATGTTTTTATAAAAAATGACTTGAGATATATATATATAAATGAAACATGTTTCAGATTTCTTTGTCTTGCTATTCTGCTGTTACATTGAGACTCCAAAGGGTCATAGTTGTAAAAATGTCTGTCTACTCTACAGGTATGAATGAAAAATGTGGCCACATGTATGTTTGGTTTTGAATGTCTGAGTTTGTATGTCCTTTGTGTTAAGAAATACAAGTTAATACTAGTCATCTGGCTATTCAGATACTAGTTTAAAGCATAAACTGTTCTATTTAAATAAAAAAAAACTAAGAGGTATATTTGACTAATATATCTATAGGAGAACAAATTGGCCTGGTTATTGTTACCAAACTTAGAGATATTTTTAAGATTGGGCCTAGATTTGTTTGGCTCAGATACATTTAATAGATAATGGTCCTCAAACCTGTCAAAGATCTGTTAAATATGGCATTTACAGTATTTGATAAAAAGCTTACTATAGCAAACAGAGACTCCGAGCTCCCCAGCTCCTAGCAATGACTCCCAAGGTCTCCAAAGAAGATATGAGACAACGACAAGAAGATGCCACCTGAATTGTGGACGATGCTGTCCTGACACCTGTCCTGCTAACACTATGAAGACTATAGGAGCCTGGGATGATGGCAGTCTGGGTAATGGATAGTCTCTGTTGTTTTTTAAATAGACTTAAAAGTCTGCACTCAGGTAAAGTTTATGCTTCTCAGATCTTTGATTACTGGACTAGCTATAGCTTTCTCAGCTTAGTAATTGATTGATCAATGGATTAATTAATTAAAGCTAATAAGTCTCTTTAAAAAGGATAAACAGGTTCTAAATATAGACTTACAGATGCTTTTCATTGGGCCAAGGAAATTTCAGTCCAATCTATATTTGGTTCTCTAGATAAAAAAGACACTATGGATTTCAGGGCAAATTGATAATACTACAATTACTAAGACTATGGGTCTAAAAGTTCCAAATAAGTTTGTAAGTTTTAACTCCTGTTCCTAGTTTATATCTGTCTCAACAGGTTTCCACTTGGCTGACAGATACATCCAAGCATCATTTGCTGGTGACAACCAACTGCAAATGACTATGAGCCCTGAACTTGCTGAAAGCTGATATGGACCAATTCAGCCGATACGCATACCATCTCTTCAGCTGGTCAATAAAACGTTCCCTCTTGTCTTTGACTAACATTCTGGCTTTCCAGGGCCTTGATAACAACGTCCCAATGTCAGCAGGAAGTAATTATAGAAGAGAGAAAACATCGACCCTGTTTCCCCCCCACCCTGGAATGTTAGCTCAAAAGGGAATTTCTTGTCATAGGGAACCTGAGATAAAGTTCCAAGTTCCTTGAGGATAAGGAACTCTGTCAGCCATCACAAGGCTTTTGGCCTTGTGCTTCTGCTAATTACTGTTGGCTCTTATATCACTGTCTTAACTAAATGATGATTCATGTCTGGGTACCATTAAACTGAGGATGCTAGAATTCCAATATCCACCTCTGAACCCATGACACACTTGCAGATGGCAAAAACTAAATAAGGGGAAGCTCGCTTTGCCATTGATAATGGAAAAACTCTTATGCGCTGGTCCAATTAGTCTCCGATATGGAATTCTTTGAGCAGAGAGGCAGATACACCCGAGAGCCTGTGTCTATGACTATTGCCCTCTTGTTAGGTATTGGGGCATCACTGCAGGAATTGGTACAGGAACTACTGCTCTCGTGCAGAGCAACCACCTTATGCAGTTACAAATGGCTATGACTACTGACCTAGAGGCCATAGAAAGATCCATTTCTGCTCTGGAGAAATCTTTAACCACACTCTCTGAGGTTGTGTTACAAAACATAAGAGGTCTGGATTTACTATTTTTAAAGGAGGGGGGATTATGTGCAGCCTTGAAGAAAGAATGCTGCTTTTATGCTGACCATACTGGTATTGTCAGGGAATCGATGGAAAAATTAAGGGAAAAGCTGGCTCAAAGAAAAAGGGAGTTTGAAAATCAGCATGGGTGGTTTGACCTTTGGTCCCTGGGCCTTTCAGTGGTTGTCTCGGTTTATCAAAAATCAGATTGATTCGGCCTTACCACGACACGTCTCGATTCATTATCACAGAGTAGATTCCGAGGAGGCCGGCCAGGAGCCCCATCAAGGACTCAGATTCAGTGTCCTAAGGCCCTAACGTCCCCACGGTCCTGCTAGAGGGTACTCAATGACGGGAATAGTACAGGGCCCACGCCGGAGACAACAGCATACAGAGGTCGCCCGAGACCGGCTCAACACGGCATGCTGCCGAGCGTGGGAAGCCCCCTGTGTAGCCTAAGACAGGGACTCTCTCGGACCACCCCGATCACATGGACTTGATCCATTTTTGAGAAAAGAGGGGGAACTGTTAGGGACCGATTCCGGACAGCGGTGTCCTTACTTTATCAAACCTTACAAAAGCAGGAAGTTCCTGGCCTAACCTCAGGCTGTACAACTTCCTGGAGTACCTGCTAATCAGCCAGCTTCAGGGGCCTGGGACCAAAGTGACCTCACCCTCCCTTAGGAATTTTCCATCCTTCTCTCCATGCTTCCCCTGTTCCCCCTCCCTGCCTGAAGCCCTGTTTATAAGCCTCAACACCCAGTCAATAAACGGAGACCTCGACGCAACTCAGACTGACTTTGTCTTCCTTTACGCGCCTGGTCTCCTTTCTCTCTCGCCCCCATTGATCTTTCAGGAGGTGCCTCCTCGGGTCTCATCAAATAACCTGGCCCGCGGGGCCGGGCAAGGGGTGATGAGTCAGGGCTGTGCTGAGGGGCTAATTTCAGACTTGTATTGGTTTGAAGATAGAGTTCATGGTACTCCCTTCTGAAAAACCCAAGAATCTCACACACCTAATATGCTCCGTGAAGACATAAATTGTAAGAAATATTATAACTGAGATGTTGATTAATTTTTTTCTTTATTTTTTTATTTAAAATTTTTTTATTCATTTTACATACCAACCAGAGATCCCCCTCGAATGCCTCCTCCAGCTCCCTCTACATTCCCCCTGTATCTCCCACCAAACCACCCTTCATCCCCTCCTCCAAAATTGTAAATCCTCCCATGGGGGGATGGTAAAGCCTGATACATTCAGTTAAGGCAGGACCAAGCCCCTCTCTGCTGCATCAAGGGTGAGCAAGGTGTCCAACCATAAGTAATGGGATACAGAAAGACAGCTCATGCACCAGGGATAGATCCTGATCCCATTTCCCTCAAACAGACATAGCTACACAACTGTCTCCCATACATAAGCAGAGGGTCTAGTCTGGTCCCATGCAGGTTTCTCCACTCTCAGTCTGAAGTTAGTGAATTCCTATGAGCTTGGTTCAGTTGTTTCTATAGATTTTCCCATCATGATCTTGACTCTCCTTGCTCATAGAATCCCTCATCACTCTCTTTGACTGGGTTACTAGAGCTCAGCCTGGTGCTTAGTTGTGGATCTCTGCATCTGCTTCTATCAGTTACTGGATGAAGGCTCTAGACCCAAGCATACTACTCTTGAGCATATACCACAAGAACATTCGCTCAACTATGTTCATAGCAGCATTGTTTATAATAGCCAGAACCTGGAAACAACCTAGATGCCCCTCAACCAAAGAATGGAAAAAGAAAATATGCTATGTGTACACAATGTAGTATTATTCTACTTTAAAAGACAATGACATCATGAAATTTGCAAGCAAATGGGTAGAACTAGAAAGTATCATCCTGAGTGAGGTAACCTAGACTCAGAAAGACAGACACTGTATGTACTCATTCATGAGTGGATACTAGGTATAAAGCAAAGGATAATCAGGTTGACTATTTTCTATAATGCCTTTATTTTGTAAAATATCATTTTCTCAAAACATTATTTGAAATATTTGAACATCAGACATTACCACTTTGTAATGATAAAATGAGAATGTCTAATAACATTTATGTGACATTGTATTTTGATGACAAGAAGGTTAGCCTGGCCTACAAGCAAGGGGCATCTCTGCCAAGGAACACATCCCTGCCCCTGATGAGATAGAGAGAGATCCTATCTCCCTCCAATGGCAGCCATCAGCTCCCCTGCTAACCTGTGGGAGAAGGTATGCTTGTGTTTTTCCTTAGAGTGCCACTATACCAAAATGAGTCACAAGAGATATTTGCCTGGCCTGCTTCTACCAATGAAGAGATAACCCAGGATGGGTAATGTATACATTACTCTTTCTTGCTCTCATTGCCCCTCTAAAGGCTGAAGACTTATGGACCCTCACTTTTCCACATTTTGTATGATACCTTTGGAGATAAGGAACATTGGTTTAGCAAGCTGAGAAATAGCAAAATATATTAGGGGCTCATGGTCAGCTAAGTTTCTATATTATTCATTATAGCTAACATAAAATTTTCCAGTTAAATCAGTCAAGGGTAGAGGTTATGGCCTTTGAATCTTTATTTTTGAAAAGGTTTGGCATAATATAAAAAGGCTGTTTGATCCCTCATCAATTCTCAGTTATGTTTTGATTGGTGGGGTGGTTCTTTTAATTGTTCTCCTTTTTAAGTGTCTCCTACAACACATCTAGCAACAAAGGGAGGCCACTAAGGTGACTCTCAGATATCCAGCTCATATCCCTCCATAGGAGGTTATACATGCCTGGCTTTCTGAAATTCAAAAGTCTACTTCCTGACCCTTCCCACACAGGGTGACTCCCCAGAGATGGACACTCTTCAAGGGCCAATAATCAATAATGGGTAAAAGCTTGTTTTGCAAGCCAACATAATACAGGCACAGTCCAGTTGCTGAACTCACCTGAGTCAGGGTCAACAAGGTTCAGAGCAAAGAACTCTGACTCACACTGAGTGCCCACATAATAAAATAAAAGGGTAGTATGTAGTAGAACAGGCTCATAGGGTCAAGGAAATTGGGACTAGTTGCCAAGACATACACATAATGAACTTCCTTATGAGCCAACCTGGAGTCTGCCTGAGGGCCTAGCAACAGGCACTGTCAGAGTTCCTGACTGCTGTAAGAGTTCCTGAATGTGTCCAGCCAGTGAGAGATGACTATACAATGCCATCAGATTGCAACAGAGACTGGGTGCTGGGAAGAGGATATATAAGGCCTTCCCAGTTATTAAATAAATGAGTCTTTTGTTTGCCTTCAACTGACTCCTAGTGTCTGTATTGTTGATGCCACAACTTCTCCCCCTCCTCCCCCAAGGGAGCTGTTAGGATCTAGCAACACAGCTCCAGCCTAACTCATGAAAGTTTTTACTTATCTAATCATCTGAAATACATAGAAAAATCCACAATGAGTGCATCAAAAATTACTTCTGGTGAAAACAATTGTTTTCATTTTCTTGTATTCCATTCATACAGAAAGCACCATAGTCCTTATTCTGAAAAATTCTCCTTTGTTTGTTGTGTACAAATATGCTGTGGCCAGGAAAATAAACTGACCAAGAGTCGTGTGTTCACAGCACACTGGACAGTAAAAGTTTCACCAAGGAGTATGAGAATAAACACTATCTCAAGGTGGGAAACAGAAAAGTCCCTATGATGTATCTCTTATTTTGACCATGGTCAAGAGTGAAGATGGAGTCATGCAAGTGAGCTATACCACAAATTCTCTGTGTTTCAGGTGTTTTATTTAGGGACTATTAAGGTGATAGACTGTTGTAATTCACATGACTTGTACACCTGGCTTGTATATGTATATCATCACAGAAATCTTAGTGACAGTGAGTTCAGGAGCATGATAGGACTAAACATTCTGTTGACTGTCCTGTAGGTCTGTCAACTCACACTTCCCAAATTAGAACTGCACAGGATGAGATTTAAGTAACTTTGAAGATTATTCATGTACATAATTACAATGGATGTTGTTCCTTAAGGGAGTAGGTTTCCTTGAATAAGAAATGAACTTGAAGTGCCCTCTCTCCAGATACTCTACATCTTCAGGTTGGTGGGAAACAATTCCTAAACCAAAAGTCATGTAGAACAGAAGCTGACTGCTTTATCACATCAATAATCTGGAGTAGAGGATATTTTCACCTAGATGCTGCAGAGTTTATTTTTAACACTGTCCTCAACATCTATATTTAACCTGCATATACCTTTCCTCTTATTGTTATAAAATGTTGTCATATATACTTCATAAACAGCCGAAAGGAGTTTTTATTCCCTTTCTCTATATTTAAATTTCTCTTTTTGCTGAAGGTAGCATCTGGCATATCATATCTGATTTCTTCATGTTTCACATACCATTGCAAGAGCACTGGCAGGATATTATTATAATACTCCATATTGTCTTCTACCCAGAGAATATAAATGAGCCAAAATTACCTAAAGACAATAAAGGAAATTTAGACTATTTACTTTGTAAACATTTGAGCAAGTGATTACTCATCAATAAAAAGACCCTAGATGACACAATTGAGCCCAAACAATGTCTTCATAAGTTCTCCTTTCCTAGAGAAACGGGCAAAAATGGCAAACACACACACACACACACACACACACACACACACACGTCTACATACTCCTAACATCTTCAATAAAGGGGTCAATTACAAAACATAAAAAAATAAAACTTTTGGAGAGGAAATTATGTCAGGATAAATGTCCACTGATGGGACTTTAACACTATTGATTGATACCAAGTTGGAATGTTATTAAATGACAATACACAACAGGAAGTTGCAATGAAGCTTGAGATGGCTAAAAGTGTTAATGTACTAACTATAAGCACTGTCAGGGACATTGAATTGTTAATATACTTTTGAAACACCTTAAAAATTTAAAGCCAACCTCCAACAAACCAATCCAAAAGTGGCACAGTTGATATAAGGAACCTTGCATCAGGTAGCTCTGAGGCTGGTTCCTACAAAGAAGGGAGCTGTTCTACCCACTGCTTTTCTATACAAGATAGAATTGCACCTCTCGAACCAGAAGCCTGCTCTCTAGGCCAGCAGCTCTCCCTCATGTTGCACACACACACACACACACACACACACACGCACACACACACACACACACACTGATTTCAGTCTCTTGAGGATATATCTATTTCATGGATGCAATGGCTTTTTAACATGCTAGCATAAGGATCAGCTTCCCAACTATGGACTCCACTTTGAAATATGCCACTCACCTAATGTACGTGGTCTCCTGAGAACTATTCTTGAATGTGCTACAGGCATATACCAGACAATGAAAAATGCAGCTAACAACCTGTTAGCAAATTCCTAGAACTTACTGCATATTAGGTTCTGAATAGTGAGATATAATACCCCTCCACTTAAATACCATCAAACTTGGACAGATTCTATGTAGTCTTATTGTGAATAAATAATGTCACTATTAGAGTTTGTTAGTCTGAATTGGTTTGGAGTTAAAGTACAATAAAGTAATCTGTGTTCAGGAATCAATAATTTTTTTTTTTTTTGGTTTTTCGAGACAGGGTTTCTCTGTGTAGCTTTGCGCCTTTCCTGGAACTCACTTGGTAGCCCAGGCTGGCCTCAAACTCACAGAGATCCGCCTGCCTCTGCCTCCCGAGTGCTGGGATTAAAGGCGTGCACCACCACCACCCGGCATCAATAAATTTTTTAAAATTTTCTCTCTGATATTTGGCCAGTACATACATAAAAATTAATATACTTGTGTTGGGAGAGATTCCCTGTCATTTAATCAACATTAGGACAGAGTTTGCATTTATAAACTAAAGCAATGGGACACTGCAGCCTAATAGGTTTAAACAGTTGTGACATTTCAAATGTTATTGTGCTTCTATAGTAGCTTGAATGGAGAGAAGAGAACTGGAAGAAATATATGTCTGATTCAGTTCAAACAAATCAGGCCATGTGGATGAAAAATGAATTAAAATATTAAATTTCCAAGTGACAATCTTAGCTTCACTAATTATAGATATGTAATATGTGTATACAGAGACTACTCAGAATTTTAATTCTGCAGCTTGGGGTTAAAGCCATTGAGTGAATGAAAAAGACATACAGTACAAAAGTTTGGATAAGAATATATTTTGTGCCGGGCGGTGGTGGCGCACGCCTTTAATCCCAGCACTCGGGAGGCAGAGCCAGGCGGATCTCTGTGAGTTCGAGGCCAGCCTGGGCTACCAAGTGAGTTCCAGGAAAGGCGCAAAGCTACACAGAGAAACCCTGTCTCGAAAAACCAAAAAAAGAAAAAAAAAAAAAGAATATATTTTGTATAAATTGAAAACAAAAGGGAGCTGGATATATACTTATGTACTTGCCAAAATAGGATTTAAAAACCTGAGGAGACAAAAAAAGATTAATATGTAACAGGAAAGGGAGGAATTGAACTAAAGCATGATTTTAAGTTACTTGTCTGTGATGCTGAATAACTTTGAGCAAAGGAGACATATTGAATTGGGACTAACTTTGATTCACATTTACCTGAGATGGTCCTGTTTGCTGAGAGGCTCCCTCACATGTCATCATCCTGTTGTAGAAGCAATGCTTCTACAAGGGCTGTGGCAGTTCACTTGCCTGACCTCTCAGCTGCAAATCCCTATCATAATTCTCCAGCATCTCACACAGATGAAGAATGTGTTGTGCTCCTCATCTAACAAAGTCCACATTTGTCAGCGGGGCCCTTTCAAGCAAAAAGATTTATGTTGGTGTCCGTGTCACTGGGGAAGGATCAAGGGTAGCTTGGGAAAAAAATAAACGCCAATATACTCATACCCCACCCTACTCATATTTGATGTACAATAAGTTCTTATCTGTTGCCACTGAATGAATCTGGGACCACCTGAGGCACACTTGGAAATCTCTTTTGTGAGTAGCTGTGGAGATTGCCCTGGGCTCTGCAAGTGACATCTCAGATAGGTGTCACTATTACTTTTTAAGTGGCTTTGACTTGCCCTGCAGGAGATGGAGGCTGGCTCTCAGAGGGTGACATCAGGGAAATTGGGGTCTGTGTCATCACATTGTCATCACTGGAAGCTGAGACTGAGATAAATGAAAAGTAATACACAAATTTATGAAAAATCTATAATTTCCTTTACTTTGAATGAGATCTCTATGTTTTTAATTTTTGTTTAAAAAACACTAAAATAAAGTAAATTCAAAGCCTTAACAAGACTCTTGATACCACCATATCATGTACACCATCCCATGCCATTGTGTCAGCTAAGTTATTAATCATTAGAGTAATAGGTTAATAGGCAAAGCCTAGACTGTTTAACATTCAAGGAAAACAATTAATGTTTTAAAAATGCCAATATATCTCTCTCAAATAAGAAGGGTCATATTATAATACATAATGTTTTCAGGGAGAGAGAAATGTTTGTCAACCAAGTTGGACACATAGAAATGCTAAAATACATCTGGCAAGTGTCAGTGATTAGTGGAGACACCCAGTACAAAATCTATTCCTCCAAAAGTTTGGTCAGAGGATCTATAATACCACTACTGATTGATTGATTTTTTATTTATTCACTTTCTAAAAATTGATTTTATGGACAGAATGGTTAATCTATAAGAGAAAAATTAAAGTATGTTAAACTATCTAAATTAGACATATAATGTGTAACATATGTTCTAACATGAAATATTTGCTAAAACTGAAAGGGAGACTGTAGATGTAATGGTCTTATTAAATAAGAAACACAGAGCCAAACGCAGAGTTGAAAGTCCAAAAGGTCAGAGCTGTAGCTAAGAGCTGAGACTAAAATCGCCTTCTTTTTTTTTTAATTTTATAATTTAATTTAATTTTACATATCAGTCACGAATTCCCTTGTTCTCCCTCCTCCTGCTCCCCCTTCTCCCCAGCCCACCCCCCATTTCCATCTCCTCCAGGGCAAATACTCCCCTGAGGATTGAGTTCAACCTGGTAGATTCAGTCCAGGCAGGTCCAGTTCCTTCCTCCCAGGCTGAGACAAGTGTCCCTGTATAAGCTCCAGGTTCCAAACAGCCAACTCATGCACTGAGTACAGGGCCCGGTCCCACTACCTGGATGCCTCCCAAACAGATCAAGCTAATCAACTGTCTCACTTATCCAGAGGGCCTGATCCAGTTGGGGGCTCCTCAGCTATTGGTTCATAGTTCATGTGTTTCCATTCATTTGGCTGTTTGTCCCTGTGTTTTATCCAACCTTGGTTCAACAATTTTTGCTCATACAAATGCTCCTCTTTCTCGACAATTGGACTCCTGGAGCTCCACCTGGGGCCTGGCCATGGATCTCTGCATCCGGTTCCCTCAGTCATTGGATGGGTTTTCTAGCACAACAATTAGGGTGTTTGGCCATTCTATCACCAGAGTAGGTCAGTTCGGGCTATCTCTCTACCATTGCCAGTAGTCTATTGTGGGGGTATCTTTGAGGATTTTTGTGGTCCTCTCT
Organism: Peromyscus eremicus; assembly: GCF_949786415.1. Taxonomy (NCBI): domain Eukaryota; kingdom Metazoa; phylum Chordata; class Mammalia; order Rodentia; family Cricetidae; genus Peromyscus; species Peromyscus eremicus. The sequence goes on along the minus strand of NC_081418.1, from coordinate 81,399,715 downwards.
AGCACTTTGCTTCTTCCTATTCTCATGTGGTCTTCATTTATCTTGGTCTTTTATTCCTTGTTCTCCCTCTCTGTTCTTGATCCAGCTGGGATCTTCCATTCCTCTAAGCTCTCTTTCCCTCGAAACTTGCCCTCAATTACCCCCACTCACATCTAGGTTGTTCATGTAGATCTCATCCATTTCTCTGTCATTGGGTGATCCCTGTGTCTTTCTTGGGGTCCTGTTTTCTAGGTAGCCTCCCTGGAGTTGTGAGTAGCAGTCTAGTCATCTTTGTTTTACATCTAGTATCCTCCTATGAGTGAGTATATACCATGCTGACAAAGAAGCCAAAACTGTACAATGGAAAAAAGAAAGCATCTTCAACAAATGGTGCTGGCATAACTGGATATCAACATGTAGAAGGCTGCAAATAGATCAATATCTATCACTGTGCACAAAACTTAAGTTTGATCCAAGTGGATCAAAGACCTCAACATAAATCCACCTACTCTGAACCTGCTAGAAGAGAAAGTAGGAAGTAGTCTTGAACGCATTGGCATAGGGTCACTTCCTAAATCGAACACCAGTAGCACAGACACTGAGAGAAACAATCAATCAATGGAACCTCTTGAAACTGAGAAGCTTTTGTACAGCAAAGGATATGGTCAACAAGGCAAAGCGACAGCCTACAGAATGGGAAAAGATCTTCACCAACCCCACATCTGACATAGGACTGATATCCAGAATATATAAAGAACTCAAGAAATTCCACATCAAAATGCCCAACAGTCCAGTTAAGAAATGGGCTATAGAACTAAACAGAGAATTCGCAACAGAGGAAACTCAAATGCCTAAAGGACATTTAAGGAATTGCTCAACATCCCTAATTATCATGGAAATGCAAATCAAAACGACTCTGAGATACCTCCTTACGCTTGTCAGAATGGCTAAGATAAAAAAGATCCATCCATTTGTCTGCAAACCTCATGATGTCATTGTTTTTCTCTGCTGAGTAGTATTCCATTGTGTATATGTACCACATTTTGTTTATCCATTCTTCAGTTGAAGGGCATCTAGGTTGTTTCCATGTTCTGGCTATTACAAATAATGCTGATATGAACATAGCTGAACAAGTGCTCTTGTGGTATGATTGAGCATTCCTTGGGTATATGCCCAAGAGTGGTATAGCTGGATCTTAGGGGAGATGGATTCCCAATTTTCTAAGAAATCGCCATATTGATTTCCAAAGTGGTTGTACAAGCTTGCATTCCCACCAGCAGTGGAGGAGAGTTCCCCTAGCTCCACATCCTCTCCAGCATAAGGTGTCTTCAGTGTTTTTGATCTTAGTCATTCTGACAGGCGTAAGGTGGTATCTCAGAGTTGTTTTGATTTGTATTTCCCTGATGATTAGGGATGTTGAACAATTCCTTAAATATCTTTCAGCCATTTGAGTTTCCTCTGTTGAGAATTCTCTGTTTAGTTCTATAGCCCATTTCTTAATTGGACTGTTGGGCATTTTGATGTCTAATTTCTTGAGTTCCTTATACATTCTGATATCAATCCTCTGTCAGATGTGGAGTTGGTGAAGACCTTTTCCCATTCTGTAGGCTGAGGTTTGCAGGCAAATGGATGGATCTAGAAAAAATCATCCTGAGTGAGGTAACCCAGACTTAGAAAGACAAATGTGGTATGTACTCACTCATAGGAGTATACTAGATGTAAAACAAAGATGATTAGACTACTACTCATAACTCCAAGGAGGCTACCTAGAAAACAGGACCCCAAGAAAGATACAGGGATCGCCCAATGACAAAGAAATGCATGAGATCTACATGAACAACCTGGATGTGAGTGGGAGTAATGAAGGGCAATGGTTGAGGGAAAGAGAGCTTAGGGGAGTGGGAGATCCCAGCTGGTTTAAGAACAGAGAGGGAGAACAAGGAATAAAAGACTATGATAAATGAAGACCACATGAGAATAGGAAGAAGCAAAGTGCTAGAGAGGCCCACAGAAATCCACAAAGATGCCCCCACAATAGACTACTGGCAATGGTCGAATGATAGCCCTAACTGACCTACTCTGGTGATAGGATGGCCAAACACCCTAATTGTTGTGCTAGAAAACCCATCCAATGACTGAGGGAACTGGATGCAGAGATCCATAGCCAGGCCCCAGGTGGAGCTCCCCGAGTCCAATTGGCAAGAAAGAGGAGGGTTTGTATGAGCAAAAATTGTTGAGACCAAGGTTGGATAAAACACAGGGACAAACAGCCAAATGAATGGAAACACATGAACTATGAACCAATAGCTGAGGAGCCCCCAACTGGATCAGGCCCTCTGGATAAGTGAGACAGTTGATTAGCTTGATCTGTTTGGGAGGCATCCAGGCAGTGGGACTGGGTCTTGTACTCAGTGCATGAATTGGCTGTTTGAAACCTGGGGCTCATAAAGGGACACTTGGCTCAGCCTGGGAGGAGGGGACTGGACCTGCCCGGACTGAATCTACCAGGTTGAACTCAATCCTCAGGGGAATCTTTGCCCTGGAGGAGATGGGAATGGGGGGTGGGCTGGGGGGAAGGCAGAAGGGGGGGCAGGAGGGGGGAGAACAAGGGAATTCGTGACTGATATGTAAAATTAAATTAAATTATAAAATTAAAAAAAAATACAAATGAGAGAGAAGTTCCCAGACTTGACTCACTTAGCATCCACAAATGTCTTCAGGCCTGACAACTTCTGTGAGACTGGTCTGAGCACATTTCATTGACACAGCCCCTGCAAGCTGGTGACTCTGTAAAGCATCTTCCAGAAGATCACTCCTGTTTATAACCACAGCCCTGGCTGAGGAGAATAAAAACCTCAAAATCAACATGAGGCAGAATACTGGATTCATGACAGATTCTATGAAATCATTATTTATGTTTCCTTTTGTTCCAGAAGTGAATGTTTAACAGAATGTGGCTTTGATGGAATTGTCCCTGAAAACACCTTGGTTCCAGATCACAAATGGACACCCTCACTGGTTTTCTCAGACTTTTTGGACTTAGGGCCATTTAATTAAACTGTGATGGATGAGCAAAGCCTTATATGAGCAGCTGCCTGATCTGGATGAGTCATATCTGTGGCTTCAGTTTTTCCAATGTATGTTACAGACATCCTTAGCTGAGCTTTATCATAGAAAAAAATAAATACCATACACTGCAAAAGTAGAGCTTGACATCCAAATAGGTCAAACTAAGCCTAGCTGTGAGGAAACATGTGAGGAAGATTCTGGGCCAAGAGCATGCAACAATGTAGAGGGGGAAAATGAGAGATTTGGGACTTTATTAAATTAAATACAAGTAAGTGAAATGACTCATATTTATGAGCCAAGAACATCCTAGCCTACATACCAATGTTTGCATATTTACTCCTGAGAGGCCACGGGTAGCTCTGACTTGCTTTTAAGAGAATTAACTTAGAAAAGTTTGTAGTCGGAGACAGAGACCAGACAACAAGATGGGTTTGCTGGTGCAAAGAGTCAACTTACTGCTACTCACTCAATCCTGCACAAGAAATAACGGAGGCTACAACTCTAACTCAGCATCGTTTTCCTCATGGAAAAAGAAAATGGCCCCCAGAAGGAGTGGCACTACCAGGAGGTGTGGTCTTGTAGTAGGTTGGTTTTGACTAAAGAAACTTGGAAATGATACTGATGAAAGGAGGAACACAAGATTGCTTAGGAGGACGGTGGTGATATATTATGTCCCCCAATATATTGTGCATACTAATAAAGTTATCTGGGGTCAGAAGACAGAACAGCCACTAGATAGACACAGAGGCCAGAAAATCGTATTACTTGGGAGGCAGAGATCCATCCAGATCTCTGTGAGTTCAAAGCCACATTGGAAATAGCCAGGCATGGTGACTCATGCCTTTAATCCCAGGAAGTAATGGCAGAAAGCAGAAAGGTATATAAGGCGTGAAAACAGGAACTAGGCTGGTTAAGTTTTTAGGCTTTTGAGCAGCACAGTTCAGCTGAGAGGCATCCAGTCTGAGGAAACAGGATCAGCTGAGGAATTGGCAAGGTGAGGTAGCTGTGGCTTGATCTGCTTCTCTGATCTTTCAGGGTTGACCCTAGTACAGGCCCTGTGTGTGTTTTTATTAATAAGACCTTTTAAGATTCCTGCTACAGAGGACATATCTCAACAATACTTTTTTTGGTTTTCTTTATGTTCACTTAAAGAGTGTCAGGGAATCAAAGCAAAGAGTAGATATTGTGTGATCAATAACATCAAAAGTCAAAAGTGAAATTAGTAAAATTGATACAAGTCATGAAAGAGCACATAAAGCTATTTTTTTTGAAATTCTGTCATGGATTTTCTTGTTTGTTTGTTTTTTGATGGATAAGTGAATAAAATATATTTGAAACTATAAAATCTAATATGAAGCTGCACATTTTCCATTCTGACTGTATAGAAGTTCATAGGGCTGTATAGACTTTGTTTCTGGTTACTTTTGGTGTGTACTATTATTTATCTGCATTTTTTTGATAAAGTTTATAACTTAAAAAAAGAAAAAGGATGCATAAGCCTTCTTTAACTTTCTGGAATAATTTCAGAAAGTAAGTGACCACCCTGAATCAGAATTTACTCCAGAAAGACATGAAGAACAGAGAGTGAGAAGAAATAAAACAAAAAACAAAACAAAACAAAACCAAAACACCCCCACATAGCCACTTACAAGTTCCTACAGTGATATTGTTCTTTGAATCATAGACAAGAACATGCTATCTGAAGGCAAATCTGTTTGACATTCTGCTCCTCCTGTTTTCTATTCCAGGGGACTCTGTTCCTTATCATGAGTCCCTGAGGGTTAGCCCAGGCAATCCTGCAGCTGGCTCCAGCCCTGCACATCCTTGCTGATTTATATGCACTCTGAGGGTGTTCATGCCATGTACAAAAGTCATTTTACATGAAAGTACAGCATAGACATGAGTGTCCTACTTGAGCATGTGGGGCTTCTACTGCTCTGGTTTTCAGGTAAGGAAGACAGAGGTGAACATTTTTAATCAGTGTGGTGAGTGCTGCCTGGCTTTCCATGGAAGTTATCTTACACTGTATTTAACACCGTTTGTTGCATATTTCCAACCCCAGGTATGAGATGTTGCATCCAGATGACCCAATTACCAACCACTTTGTCTTCAGCTCTTGAATTCAGAATTACTCTCACTTGCCATGTCAGTTAGAACATTAACAGTTGGTTATCTTGGTACCAGCAGAAACCAGGGAGCTCCTATACTATTAATCTGTAGGAAACAACCTGAAAACAGGGGTCACATTGAAAACCAGTGGCAATGGATCTGGGACAGATTTCATTCTTACCATCATCAGCTTACAGCCTGAAGACATTGCCATTTACTACCGTTTACAACATCAGAGCTGTTGATACAGTGATAAAATTCATAACAAAAATCCCCCGATGGTGTAGGGAGTAAGGCTGTAGAACTCTGACCACAAACACTGCTGATAAATTGCAAAAAGAGGAACCCTAATTCAATGCAGATGGGAGAGCAAACTAATATAGTTCATTTTGGAAAACAATTTGGACATTTCTCATAATATTAAAAGTAGTACTATCCTATGACACTGTTACAGCATTTCTTACAAGGACTAAAAAATGTCATATCCTACTATGCACATCTATGCTTATTGCTAATCTCTACATAATAGCTAAGAAATTAAACCTATTGTTTGATGTTGGTTGATAGGTGCCACAGTCGAGAGAGAAGCTCAACAAGATTCTAAGCCTTCATTTTTGAAGGAATAGAGGGGTAAACCTTCTTGGAAAAGACTGACATCCTGCTAGCTCACTCCAGTTACTTTATTCAAGCATATACAAGGTTAATTGGGGCTGGGAAAGGGTATACCTACCAAAGTCATCTTGATCTTGCTGCCCATAAGAGCAGACAACCGACATAAATCTCAGTCCCTTTTGATTATGGCAAGAAATAATTAAAAGTAAGAAACCATGTTCATGGACATCTATGCTGCTTCCTGTAGTGGTTCTCTTAAAGCCAGACATAAAAGCTTTACCTACATATCACTACAGGAAATGGCATAGATGATCATGAACATGATTGGTTAATGAAAATATGGTGAATACACATTAGGGGATTTTATTCACCTCTAAAGAAAAAATGAACTATTGGAAATTCTAAGAAAATGGAAAGATCTGGAAAATATAATATGAAATGATGTGACTCAAGTGACTCAAAATCAGACAAAATTGCATTTGTTCTCATATGTAGATGTTATCCTGTAATGTATACATACAAGCATATGCACACACACAGGCACACTAGCAAACACACTATATCTTTTTTCTTTAAATGTATCTTTAAAAATCAATAGTCATAATATGCTGGACCCTTGAGTCAAGAGTGTTATTTATTTTCTTTTTTAACAAATGTTTTTCTGGTTTAATTAAAATATTTTTATTGTCTTTGAGAATTTCATAATTTGTATTTTGACCCTATTCACCCTTCTCTACTAATACTTCCCAGATCCACCCCCATCTCACACCCACCCTCAATGCCTGAAATAAAATTATTCATTTTTTCTTAGCTATGTTTTCAATTCTTGACTAAGATTAGCTATCTTCTTATATATAATACTTAATTCAGGGTATCGTACTAGGAGACATTTATTCTTCGGCTTGGAATTCTACCATGTTTGCACACTTTAAAGAATTGGATTTATTTATTTTTCCTTATTTCCACTACTAAAACTATCCTTGGAGATTGTAATATTTGTGCTCTCTCCACTGGCTATTTAGACATCTGTGTCCATTTTTCTTATAGACTGATTTATCAAATGAACTGCTACAAATAAAGAGCCTGATAAATTGTTTCACATGATATGTTTGCATCCAGATCATATTATATTTGGTTCTGAATTGTTCCATGGAGAGCGGATGATTATCAATCAAACCAGGAGAGGTACTACCATGTCTATAATTCTGGTGCTGAATTACAGTAGAGAGCTCACCTTCAGGGGAGCTTTCCAGGTTTCTTTACCCCAAATATCTTTATAGACCTGTAGTAGGACTTTATTGTCAGACTTTCTTTGGGGAATGCCAGCTTCCCAATAATGACACAGATACATATTATTAATTATTAAAATTTGATCTTATTTTCAGATTGTTCCCAGCTACCTATTATAACCTGAAATAACCCATTTCTATTCATCTGCATTCAGCCACATGGCTTTTTATCTTTCCTCCATTCTTTATGGTCCAACTCTTTCTATGTCACGCTGGCATCTCCCGTATGACTAGATTCTAATGCCTGAGTTCCTCTCTCTCTCCCCAGAAGTCCCACTTAATGTGCCTTGCCTAGGTATTGGCTGTGAAGCTATTATTAAACCAATCACAACAATACATCTTCACACAGTGTACTAAGATCCCACAACATAAACTTAAGTTTGACTCTGAGAAATGCTTTCAATTAGATGGAGGCACCAGAAGGGGTAGCAGTGGCAGTTTAACTTCACACTTTTGTGTCCCAGCTTGTCTGTATTAATGTGAGAGTTAAGCTTTTTCTTCATTGACAGTAATAAGTTACAACATCTTAGCTGTAGGCTAAGGATAGTGAATGTGAAATCTGTCAGCCCCTGGTCTTTTGCCACTGCCTAGAGGGTACCCAGAAATGGTCTGGGAATCAAAATTGTTTGGGAGCCTTGGAACCTGGTTAGTTGGTTTTTTTTGTTTTGTTTTGTTTTGTTTTTTTGTTTTTTTTCTGGTACCAATATCAGCTTGTGCCAGGGCATTCACTGACTGGCTCTGCAGTTGATGATCATGATTTCCCCTGGAGTCACAAAAAGACTACTTGACCCTAGTTCAGCCTGAGTGGGAAGAAACTAAGAGATAGACATTGTAAAATATTATGCATGTGTGCAATTGTCATTAGAGAGGCAGAGTGACAGAGTCAGAGATACTAGAGAAAAAGAAAGACAGAGACAGAGATAGATAGAAGGTATATAAAAGATACATAAGTAGGTAGATGATGATGATGATGAAGATAGATAGATAGATAGATAGATAGATAGATAGATAGATAGATAGATTTCTTGATTCAGGGTAGCAGAGAGAACGTCTACAACAGTTGCTGGACATCTCCAGTGTCCAATGAGGCCTATTTCAGTCTCCACATCTGCCACAGAAGTCTTTGTTAGTGGTGAATCTTCCCTCACAGACACTGTAGGAAGATACTCAAAGTTCTCACTCTCACTTATACATAGAAGGCACCATATTGTGCTTTCATTCCTCAAAGTGTCATTTCTACATGTGATTCCTTGCATAGCCTAAGACAAAAGAATGTGGATCAACCACAGACTGAGAAAAAGTGAAGTAATCTGCTCAGGCCATAGGCACTCTGATGTCCCACCCTAAAACTGCCTTTCACAGGAATGCAGGTTATACATCATACTGAGAAAACCCACATCCAAGTAGGTAGACAAACTGCCAAATGTTGAAGCTTAGGCCACTGGGACATTTGCAGGATTTCATGATGTTGATTATAATTAAAGAAGGATGACACTGACTGCAGCATTATACATACTGTGAACAAAGTACAACTTACTGTAGCCAGGCTATGGCCCAGGCGTATTTCTAGGAAAAAGTCTCTCATTACAAAAAACATCAATGAAAACTGTAGAACTAACAATTATGACAGATTAAGAAATATCAATATAAGAAGCATTTAAAGGGCAATAAAATTAAATCTAAATGAATAAACCGACTTGGTTACACATCCATAGAAAATAAAATATACATGATTCTTTTAAAAGATATTCACAACAATGCTCTCAATTCTACTTAGAAAAATAAAAGAAGATACGGATAGAAATCTAAGTATTTAAAAAGTTGAATTGGAATTTAATAAATACATATGCATCACTAAAAGGAAGCAATAAAATGAAAAACATTGTTATTAGTATCTTCAATAATAAACTAGAATAATGAGATGACATTCTACTGAAGAAGGGGTAATATCATGGCTATTACAGCTAGAACAAGAAATTGGTGACATTTGAGGTTTAGTCAAACCACTCACCCAGTCAATTGAGTCTAGGCAGAGCTTTCAGCTACAAAAAATTACACAAGTTCCCCAGACCATACCTCTCACACAGATGCACAGTGCTTTCCTTTTCAGTTAATATGCACATTAACAGCTGGGCTGCCTCAAGCAAGGAGATTTTTGTTAGGGTGTGTATCACTGTGGGAGGAACATATGAACCTTGCATGCAGTAATAAACTCCCAAATCCTCAGCCTCCACTCTGCTGATTTTGAGTGTGAAATCTGTCCCTGACCCACTGCCACTGAACCTGTCAGGGATTCCTGAATCCAGTGTAGACACCAAATAGAGTAATCTCTGTGGAGACTGGCCTGGCCTCTGTAGGAACCAATTCAAATAGGTTTTTCCATTACTGTATAAGATGCTCTGACTTGACTGGCAAGAGATGGAGGCTGATTGTCCAATAGTAACAGACAAAGAGAGTGGAGTCTGGGTCATCACAATGTCACCATTGGTTCCTGAAATTAGAATGGTGCAAAGTTATGTGCAGTTTTCCTGAGAAATCTTTGTGAATTATTTCATGTAGTTCATTTCAAAAAATATTCTTGTATTTTGTGATTTAAAAATATTTAAAATGCTTTTTCACAAATCAAGTGAGTTGAAGGTTGTTAAGATCATAGTCTATACCACCCTATCCAAATCAACATCAGAATCTTCATTCTGATGAAGCACATTTCCTGTCTCATCTAGAATTTCTCATTATCATGTAACTAATACTCATATTCCCATCCTGGAGAACATGACTTCCCTCATTACACATGTACAGCACACATGAAGAGCCAGAGCTCACCCTCCATCCCCATTCTCCTGCATCTCATTCTATCCTTACCTAGAATCCAGAACATTAGCAGAAACAGGGACTGGAAAGGGCACATCATTTTGAAGAACGAACTAAGGAGAGTGATCAGTGAAGGCAAGAGAACAGTTGAGCTTTTATCTCAGGACAGCAAAGCAAGGACCTCTCCAGAGATCAATATGCAAATACCCTGGTCAGCATAGCAGTGTATATAGAAGACAGTTCTGTGGATTTCATTTGAAAAATAACCCCTAAAGTCTTCTATATCAGGAGTGAAAGTAATAAGACAAATTGTGGTGACTGATGTGAGACTAGTAGAATGCTGAAAGACTTACAATGTAGTTCAAAGCAGTTGTGAATATGCATTAACAATGCAGTCCTGATGTCTAATTTGAAATTTGATTAAATTTTATCTGTAAACACCCAACTAAACTGTAGAGAACTGGTGTAATGTAATTAAGATGCCCAACTAATTATCTTCAGGGATGAAATGAGCTCCCAGAACCTTGTGCTCACACTCTCTAGTGCACTTGAAGATTACAAGATCCAAGCAAATCATTCAACACTCTCTACAAATTATTTACTGTACTCCTATTCCGTAGTAGAAAATAGACTTTTACTTATAATAAAGCAGACTCATTTAAAGGTTCAATGTGTTTCAAAAAAGAAATGTATACTATAAGCATTCCATAGATACAATACATTCTTAAAGAAATGCTTAATATAAGCATTAACATACATAACATACTGAAACATACACAGTATTTTTATAACATGGAAGTGTTATCTTTCATAAATTTCTCTTAATATTACATATCAGACAAACTGAACTTCTCGCTGTCAATGCAAATTATGCATTTTTCACTTCCTAAACCTCATTTCAATGACATAATATCACACTTGACCTTCCGTGACTTAACATAATTTTCACAGTATAACTGGTTTTTAAATGTTCACTCATATTCTGTGAATAAATAATGTTTCTCTATTGCTTGATCTTCTATTAATGATATTTATTCTTCAATATGACCATTTATTTTTAACTTGAGAAGTTACTGATAAAGGTGCTTTGCAAGTTTTTGCATCAGATTATACATGAACATATGTCTCCATTTATCTTGAGCCACTAAGAAGGAGTATATTTGCCAGCCTTTATGTCAGAGATTAAAAATGTGTTCATTAACTGTATATTGCTTTGTGTAGCAATTTCAATGTTATGTAATCCTTCTCCAAATCACTGTGATATATATTACCTTATAATCACAAGAGACATTTTATCAATTCATTCTTATTTTACTTTTTTTTGTTTCCTTGTATAAGAGACTGAATATGCCAAAGTAGAAATGTAGATGCATTGCTCATACTTTGTTCAAAGCTCTCCTTGCATTTTCACTGTTGATTTTTACTATTTCGCTAAGTCATTGACTGCTTAACCAGAACATCATTTTGTTGCTAGTGCATTCCAGCTTTTTGACAAAACATGGATGCTGTTATTAAATAAAATACAAGATATAAATTGTAGTTGCCCATAGAAAGGTTTTGGTTCCATATGGCAATTATCTCAATCATATTTTCTATGCTAGCAATTATTTTTATAATTATCTTCTTTCTGATATTTGTGGGCCCAAGTGACATTGAAGCCATAAATGCTGCATCAATTAGCTATATGGAAAGACAATCAGCAAATCAGTTTTTTAAATAAATGACAGAAAATGTCCATATCCATAAAAAATAGTTCATATAGGGACAAGTTATTCAGTCCTCAGCTAAAGTAACTTAAAATTATCACAGAGTTGGATGTAAACGAAAACTAGGGCAATCTTTAAATATAATGTGGGGAACTTCTAGTGAGCTTGGGGTTTTGAGATGCCTTGCTACAATCCTAAAGTGATGATCTATGAAAGAAAGTGTGTAACACAGACTTTAATAACATGGAAAATATCGGTGTGTGAAAAATACTGTCAAGAGACTAGGTCATTTTAAAAATCTCTATTTCTTAAAGAACTACTGTCTTTAATTATCAAGGAACTCTTCAGTTCATCAAAGAAGACAATCTTTTTATTTATTTTCACAGAATATATTTATTTTTTAAATCAAAATATAATTACATCATTTCATAAAATGGAACCACAATCTCATCATGCAATTCATCAGAAAGGATTTACACACAATAGTTCAGTATGAGAAAAATGTGATGTAGTATATATTACTGGGGCATTTAAATAAAGCAAGTTATAAACTTCTACTTATCTGGGAGAATGCTAAAAATACAATAAAGTGACAAAACAAAATGATAGAATGCAGGTAGCTATGTTAGAGGAGAAGCACATGGCAAATTAAGTTCAGTTGTCAGCCCATCAGGAAGCAGATGCCTGATGCATGAATCTCAGATAGGCAAGACCCAAACCACAGACTCCAAAATGTCTTTTTCCTCTGCTGTACCTTTACATGTTTGCCGCTGCCATCTTTCCCTGGTGTCTGGCATGGTGTGAATAGATGTGGGGAGATCCCCGCTGCCTGTAATGTAGTGTGCTTATCTCATGGATACATCCTGTTCTACTGGGCATTTTTACCTGTTGATTATTATGATGAATGATTTCTTCTTAAGTTGTACTGCCTGATTGATAATAATAATTTTAGTTTAATTAGAGTTCTGATGATAAAAACAAAACAAGGAAGTGTCATACAGCTAGAACACATGAGTTTCTACTGAGGAGCCATGTAGACTATGGCTTAGGGTAATGATTAAGGAAAACAACTGAGTCCCAGTAGCCCAAGTAGTTTAACTTATTCTAATCTTAATGTTGAGAGATGTGTTCATAGGTTTTGGAGTGTGTCATAGCTGAAACAAAGCTTTGAAAATAATTTCAAGTTAGACTAAGATGTTTTTATTCAATCGCTTTGAGGTAAAAAACCCAAGATGACAATCCGAAGTTTTAGAAAGGCACATAATTGAGTGAGGCACTCTTTACAGTCAGGGAACAAGAAGAATGAAGCCCAGTTATCCTTAGGTGATATGTCTTTTTTGCTAGGATTGAGTGATGACCAAAGGTGATAATTAATTCCTTATACCCATTTCTGCCCTCAAACTCCTGATGTAAAAACCTATAAATGAATAATTATGCACTCAAAAGATTCAAAGTAGAGCTGACTGATTGTTCATTTATTAAAATATAGGCTTGTCATTTCTTTAAGATTTCTAATAAGATTGCCTGAAAGATTTTGTTGGGGTATATAAGCTGATGAAAAAAATAAGGACAGAGAATAGGAAGAATAAAGATAGAGTTAGGAGGAAAACATCAAGAATAAAGATAGAAGTAAAAAGAAAACATCAAGAATAAAGATGGAGTGACAAGGAAGACATTAAGAAGGAGGGAAGGAGCTTACAGGAACACTTAGGAGAGAATACATAAGAAGAATAAAGAAAAAGTCTAAAGGAAACCATCAAAAGAATGTATGAGTGTCTTTCCTCTCACCACCTCAGATAAAAATGTCTTACATAGTACACCAACTTCATGGAATCCATTTGAGCCCTGCACTGCTAGGGGCTGGTCCTCCATGGCAGCAAAAATGGAATGATCATGGGACAGGCTGAATTTCTATTTGCTGCTAATGGAAATGCAAATGGTGGTACCACTGAAATACAATCAGCTGATTTATTACAATGCATGACATGTTTTTACTCTGTTATTCTGAAACTGTTTTACTCACCTAAAGCGATGGTTCTCACCATGTAGGTAGTGATCCCCTTTGGGAGTCAAAAGACCCCTTCCTAGGCACCACATAAGAACATTGGAAATATGAGATATTTTCATTATTATTCATAAAAGTATCACAATTACAGTTATGGAGTATCTACAAAAATACTTTGTGGTTGGGTGTCACCACAGCATGAAGAACTGTTTTAAAGGGTCACAGCATTAGTAAGGTTGGGAACCACTGAAAAAGATTTAAAACCTTATGTCCATACAAAAATTTACATGGAGAGTTTATTGCAGCTTTATTTGTAACTGTCAAAGCCTGGAATTTTAGCATGATACCTTTGTATAGGTGAACAGATAATAAAGCTGCGGTATATTGACCCAAAGAAAATCACTGAGGGCAAAGAAAAAATGTGATACTGACAAGTGAAAATTCATGGAGGAAACATAATAGTATAACCCTGGAGAAGCTAGTCTTATTATTTCATTATCTTATTACTCAAATTAGATGATATTCAGGAAAAAACAAAACTATGGGTGAGAAAACTCACTAGCATTTTCCAGTTATTAAAAGGAAGAAGTGATGCATGAAGTTCATGGTATTTCAGGGATATAGAAAAACTCAGTAAGTTCCCCAATGGAGGATACATCTCAGTGTATATTTTTCAGAGGCGAAGGCATTAGTTATATGATACCACAGCAATGGCCTGAGGAATCATGTTCTCTTGGTGATAAAACAATCATCTAGACAAGTGTGGGTTTACATTTCATAACAAATGCACCACTGGGGTGGGAGATATTCATAATGGGAGAGGTTACCCAAGTTTAAGGATATGAGGGACCCATAAAGCTTTATTAATTCACAATCAAACTTCTCTGCTTCCAAAAGGAATCTAAATGCTTTGGATCTTGACTGTCATCCATAACCAAATACTTGTAAAATCAAACTTTAATTTGCTACTGATTTAATCTCATAACAACAGAACTTGTGTTTACGAAATGATGGACACTTTAGTTCCCACACATATCTTGTTTGTTTTCTCTTCTAGCCTTTTCCCATAAATGAATAACTGTAGTTTTGAAGTTTTTTTTCCCTGATCTGTATTGGTGGATTCATGTAATTCGTAAAAACAAAAATGATTTTACTAATGAAAGGTTGTTCACTCAGCCTAAAAATATGGGAGTCTTAGCACTGACCTTTGTGGGCCTAGAGCAGATTTCTTGATATGGGTTAGGACACTGCTCCAATTGCACTCCGTAAATTCAAAAGAGTGGTGTATCAGCTAATCTCTTCAGCCAAGCTTAACTGCCTACTGTTCTGTGCTGTGGCTTAGTGGGATGAGTGAATGTTACTTATTATGTCAGGAAAGTCATTCTCAGAGATATGATTGTGTAGCTGAAGTGGAATGAAGTCAGTTCAACTTGAAAGGAGCCCTTTGGGTTTTCTACGCTAAATATGGCTATAAATCAAGCCTGGTTGCATCAGAGAAATGCTCTCAACCAATTAAATGTGCCATCACAGGCATCTGGGCAGCTCAGATTCACACTTCTGCATTCCTGGTTGGTTTATGTTATGATCTGTATTACTGTGAGTGGGAAATCATAACTCTGTTGACAATAATAAGTTCCAGCATCTTCTGATTCCAGGTTGTTGATGGTGAGGGTAAAATCTGTCCCTGACCCACTACCACTGAATCTCGAGGGGACTCCAGAGATGGAGTCAGTGGCATACTTGACGAGGAGCCTTGGAGTCTGGTTCACTTTTAGTTGATACCAGTGTATATGTATGGCACTGTCCTCACTGAGATGGCAGTTGATGGTGACTTGCTCCCCTGGAGTCACAGACAGGACATCTGGAGACTGGGTCAGCACAATGTCACCTCTGGAGGCTGAAATCAGACATGGAACATTAATTATAGCATGGCTGTATAGGTAAAAATTATCTCTAACCCACTTGGAAAAGAGGAAAGAATATTTTTGTTTTACCAGTTTTGTATCTAAACGGTAACAATCCCATGTGATGCAGAGTTCCCAATTGAAGAAAAAATAGATATTTAATTAATATCTCTATATTTCCAGTAGTCTTACCTGAAATCCAGAGGAGCAGAAGCCCAATGAGCTCTGGTAGCAACAGCATCACCCTGCTTTCTCTGTGTATACGTTTATTATGTGACAGCACAGAGACTGACTGTTTTATAATGTTCCAAGAATCAGGTAGACAAATTAAAAGAGGTACTGATGTAAATGATGGGAGTATTGTATTGTTTTAAATACTGAGGCTGTCTGGATAGCAGACTTCATGGTCCCTCCTCTCTATATATGTTATGTCTCCCTCTGTTGGTCAGCAGTGAGGTGTTGAAATTTGATAAACATCTGTGGATGTTTTTCCAGATACAGGTTTGAGTATTGAGAACACTTTGTGTTTGTTAGTTTGTTTGTTTTCTTTTCTTTTTTTCTTTTTTTTCTGAGATGGGTTTCTCTGTGTGGCTTTGTGCCTTTCCTGGAATTCACTCTGTAGTCCTCGAACTCACAGAGATCCGCCTGCCTCTGACTCCTGAATGCTGGGATTAAAGGTGTGTGTCACCACTTCCCAGTTGTTTGTTTGTTTTGGTTTTTATTTATTAATTACATTTATTCATTTAGTTTACATACTTATCACGGTTTCCTTGCCTCTTTCCTCCCATTGCCTTCCTATACTTCCCTTCTGTGCCCCCAATATACTCCTCTGTTTCTGTTCAGAAAGGGGCAGGCCTCTATCAACCAAGCATGGCATATCAATTTGAGATAGGACTAAACTCCTCCCTTTGTGTTAAGGCTAGGCAAAGTAAGCCAGTATGAGGAATAGGTTCCCAAGAGCCACCTAAAGCATTGGGGACAGTTCCTGCCGCCTCTGCTAGGAGATCCCCAAGTAGACTGAACTACTACACAACTTTCACTCATATGTAGAGGACCTAGGTTGGTCTCATGAAGGCTGTCAGTCCAGAGTCTGTGAGCTCTTGTGAAACTAAGTTAGTTTTTCTGTGAGTTCCTCCGTGATGTCCTTGACACCTGCCCACCCCAGCTCATACAATCCTTTATCCCTCTTTTCAGCAGGACTCACTGAGCTTGGCCCAATGCTTGAATGTGGATTTCTGCATCGGATGAATGCTCTCTGATATTAATTGGGGTAGGCACCAATCTATGAGTACAGCAGAATATTATTAGGCATTATTACATTGGCTTTTTTCCAGTTGTGTTTGGTTCTATCCTAGGTCTCTGGGACATCCAGCTTCTGGGTCCTTGCACTCCAGGCGGTGTCAAGGGTGGGCTTTCTCTTGTGGGATGGGTCTGAATTGGGACCAGTCATTGGTTGGCAACACTCACAATACTCTAGACACGCTTACTTCCCTCCCCATACTTGCTGCAGGCAGAACTGAAGGTAGATCACACATTCTGTGACTAAATGAGAATCCTAAGCCCTGTTTAGGAAGTCCTGCCTAGTCACAGGAGAT
This sequence comes from Peromyscus eremicus, assembly GCF_949786415.1. Classification (NCBI taxonomy): domain Eukaryota; kingdom Metazoa; phylum Chordata; class Mammalia; order Rodentia; family Cricetidae; genus Peromyscus; species Peromyscus eremicus. Next base: position 81,382,636 of record NC_081418.1, on the reverse strand, counting down.
GGCCAGTTCAGGCTAAGTATCCACTATTGCTAGGAGTCTTAGCTGGGGTCATCCTGGTAGATTCCTGGATGTTTCCTTACATTGGTTTCTACTTTGTCCCCAGATGATCCATGCATCCCTCCTTGGGCCCTTCTTGTTATCTTGCCTCTCTGGATCTGTGGATTGTAGCCTGGTTATTCTTTACTTTATAGCTGATATCCACTAATAAGTGAATACACTCCATGTTTGTCTTTCTGGGTCTGGGTTACTTCACTCAGGATAATTTTTTTTCTAGTTCCATTCATTTGCCTTCAAATTTCATGATGTCATTGTGTTTAACATCTGAGTATACTCCATTTTGTAAATGTACCACATTGTTGTCTTCATTCATTATTCAGTTGAGGAGCATCTAAGTTGTTTCTAGGTTCTGGCTATTACAAATAAAGCTGCTATGAACATAGCTGTGAAATTGTCCTTGTGGTATGATTGAGTATCCTTTGGGATATAGCTGGGTCTTGAGTTAGGTCAAATCCTATGTAATTATTTCCATAGATAAATTCACATAGAAATAATAATACCTCATATCATTATTTTCAGTCCAGAGCTATATTGACTCTCTTACTGTGTCTCAGTATGATTTAACGAGTCTTTTATTGTCTAACATTCCATAAAGCATCACTCCTCATAACACTTCAGAGATATCATATTAATCAGACACATTAAACCAGAAGTTGCAATGATAAGGCCAGGCGGTGGTAGTGCACGCCTTTAATCCCAGCACTCGGGAGCCAGAGGCAGGCGGATCTTTGTGAGTTCGAGGCCAGCCTGGTCTCCAAAGTGAGTTCCAGGAAAGGCGCAAAGTACACAAAAAAACCTTGTCTCCAAAAAAACAAAAAACCAAGAAAATAAAAGTTGCAATGATATGTATAGCTGATATTTGCATTCTCCAAATAATGGAATGGAAACTTCATAACCATCCACGTGTCTGCCCACTAAGACAAATATTTTTAGAGGAGTATATATCAAAATACTTCTTTGTCTCCTTTCATATTAAAAGACAAATTTTGCATCCTGCATGTCTTACTATAAAGATTGAAGCAAAGGATAGCTTTGAAGTAAGCATTTCTGAATGTACTTTGGAATAAAAGGTAACATTATACTAATTGAAATAATATTGTAATAATCAATTATAAATACTTTACTTTTACATATATATATATATATATATACATATATATATATATATATATATATATATATATATATATATATTTGAAAACAGTCAAGTGATTATGGGGTGATAAAAACAAATGATGATTGACCATCCTGAACTGGACATCAATAAGTGGGCTAATCCCGGGGAGAAGTTGATTCTTCCATCTCTCATCAGTCAATAAATGACTCTAGATCTTTGTTGGGGTAGGAAACACTACAAAAGCATTTCCCCTTCTTCAATAATATGTTCATTCATATTTCTGTTTTCTAGTCTTGTTTTGCAACCATTTCTAGAAGAGACTGTTGCACAACAGACTTTATAGTATTTTGGTTTTACAGTCTTTCTGTCTCCACTTTCATAATGTTCTCTGAGCTATAGATGTGGAAGCTGTGATGCAAATATATTCACTGGGGCACAGTGACCACCCCAGAAACAATATATACACATATAAGAGAAATGGACTTAGCAAGATATATTTGTGCAAATATATATTTGTGCAAATACCATACATATACATATGAAAATAATATTAATAAAATTACTATCAGCAAGAGTGTTGGGAGTGTAGGGTGTGTTCATGGGAGGAAAGGGAGGAAAGTAATGTAATTCTATTTCAGTAAAAACTTCAGTGATATTAGTAAAATGAAATGTGGTGCTTGATGAGAAAAGAACATGTTAAGAACTGTCAATCTTGATGACACCAGATGTTGAATAAGTGCTGTATTACAGATACACTGGAGGGAGTGGAAATAAATACATGTGTATATTGGTGAAATTATTAAGGCCACTCCATGTAGTTAAAAGGAGATTTATTTAATGGCGTAACTTACAAATTAAGGGATAGGTAGGTCGCGGGGTCTGGGGAAGGTGTATCACAGTCCAACGGTGTTCTCTGGAGCTCTGCTTTGTCCACCTCCACCATCCAGGGTCCTGGAACCGAGAGAGTGTCCGCCGATCCAGATCTTGGGTCCCCAGGTGCCTCCGTTGGCCCCGCCTTGTAGGCATGACAGTTGCCGAAGTCTCAATGGGGGTTGGAACTTCCAGAACAAAGCTGGAATGGCTACCCACTACATGTGTATTTAATCACTCTCTATGAATTGAATAACTATGCCTTTACATCATTTTCACCAATTTTACAGAAAAATAGCTTTCATTATAAGAAAGTTAAATGTAGAAGTTAGGAGCTTCCTTTTCTGTGGTCTATTGAATTTGTGTCTCTGGGAGCACAAAACTAAATATAGGATTATCTTTAGTGTTTGTTATGAAAATGTAAGAGTGACAGATTATAAAAATAATTATCAGCCGGGCGGTGGTGGCGCACGCCTTTAATCCCAGCACTCGGGAGGCAGAGCCAGGAGGATCTATGTGAGTTCGAGGCCAGCCTGGGCTACCAAGTGAGTTCCAGGTAAGGCGCAAAGCTACACAGAGAAACCCTGTGTCGAAAAACCAAAAAAAAAAATAATAATAATAATAATAATTATCATAGGAAATATGCAGGGAGAAACTTTAGGAGTTAGAGATGGGTCTCTGGTGTTTGTGGCTAAGGATATTTCACAGGTTAATTTCAACTAACTGGTAAGATATATATAAATTCTGTTTTGGTCTATATCCTTGGAACATTAGAATTGTGTCCCAAGGATATAATTCACAATTATGAAACCGTGGTCATAAGAGGAAAGAATAGTCTTTCTATCTCATAATTGTTTTTTCATTTTGATGAAGGGATGAAAATGATATGCATCTATTCTTTCATATATATATATGTGTGTGTGTGTGTGTGTGTGTGTGTGTATTCATATAGTAATCATACGTCAATGAAATATTTTATCCTTGTTTATTTTTATGTGTTTGTATATACATCTGTGTATGGTGCTTTTATTCCATGACACTTTTGTTGAGGGCAGACAACAACTTTTAGGTGTCAGCCCTCTCCTACCATGTTGGTCCAGGGAAAACCATTGTTTTCCTGGCTTGGTGACAGTCACTTTTATTTGTTGAGATGTATCACCAGCTCACTCAGTAAAATAACTTTGATAACCTATTTGACAGTGAAGTTCCCTCAGGGTCTTGATAGATGGCTCAGCAGTTTAGAGTGCTTGCTGTTCTTCCAGAGGACCTGAGTTTAGTGACTAGCACCTATGCTGAGCTGTTCACTAGTACCTATAAATCCAGCTCCAGTTACTCTGTACCTCATTCTGTCTTCTGTGGGCACCTGAGGGTACCTGCATGCATATGCTTTCACACACAGAGATACCAATACATACACATCAATTTAAGAAAATAAGTCCCTTTCCCAGAGAAAGAAAGCAAATGACTGCAAACACTAGAGAAAGAGGAAAAGTCTTACGTCCCAGAAATAGTATATGGCATTCAAGGTAACTAGTTATCATAATCTGATGAAAGCACTTGTCCTCGTTGTTTGTTTGCTTGTTTGTTTGTTTTGGAAACTTGATACAAGATAAGGACATGTGGTAAAAGAGATCTTCAGTTGATAAAGTGCTTTCATCTGGTTGACCTCTAGGAAAGACTGTGGGGGTATTTTGTCCTGATTAATGATGGATGTGGGAAGGACTGGCCCAGTGTGGACTGTGCCACACTGGGCAGGAGGTTCTACATAGAATAAGAAAACAGGCTGACCAAATCATAGTGAGTAAGCCAGTAAGGAGCACTCCTCCATGGGCTCTGCCTACATTCCTCACTTGTGGTACCTTCCCTGATTGAGTTCGTGCCTGAGTTCTCTTCATGATGGACTGTGATGTGGAACCCTGGGATAACCTAAACCCTTTCCTCCCCAAATTTCTCTTGGTCTGGATATTTATCAGAATATGATGCAATCTAGGAAAACCCTCTAGAGTTATCAAATTGTTCCTATATCCACTTAGTCAGTTAGGCTTCTTAAGAGAACGGCTCTCTTAGAAGCAAAAGAAAGAATGAACAGAAACTGTTTCCTATTTTCTCCTTATTGATTTTCAGAAAAAACTCTCTCATTCAGAGATCTCCTCAATAAGAAAAACTGAATTCTCTTAGATTCTTATTAGCTTTGGATGAGAATCTGTCCCCCACATAGGTCTCTGTATTCTGTAGCCACAACAAAGAAATCCAGGTTCACAGAGTACAACATCTAGATGAATAACAACTAGACACACTCTTAATGATTCAGTGTAATCTGTGCATGTGACCCCAATCTCCTGTTTTCATAGTCTAGGGACAGTGGTGGTGGCTCAGACCTACTCAGTAGAGTCAGTCTGCCATTGTATCATCAATAAAAGCAGAGAAAATATTAATTCCTTGTTATTCAAACCCATGCTAGTCATTTTGAACTGAACAATACATGACAATTGGGTCAACTTCACTTAGCATAGAAGGATAGTTACTGTATCATAGCCATAATACCAAACAATGCAAAGAATAGTATGTAACTCTGTTAAATATTGAATCATTTAATCCGAAAGTTAAATTTAATTGAAACAAAAGGGAGCTAGCATATACAATTTTGAATGTGGAAATAAAAAGTATTGTTTACAAGTATGTATGTTTAATAACTTGATTTATACAGTAAGCCATCAGATTTGTAATTAAGATTCAAATAAGATGGTAAAAATTATTTTAAAGTTAAAAAAATGCATAATTTTTTAAGTGTTTTGTATGTTGTTGTTTTTTTCTTAAGACAATGAAACGTGGATTGTCATAAAACTGATGATCTTCCTGCTTCCAGTTCCTAGTGGTAGCAATACAGTCAGCTGAGAGTCCCCAGTTTTTTAAGGAATGATTTCTCTACTTAAATATTTTTCTAATTTTTAAGTAAAATAGCTTTTCTTATTTTGGATATTTAGTTGAAATTGATAATGCATGTGGATTAACAAATTGCCTTTTTGAGCTAGTCTGAGATTTAACTGTATTCTTTCTATAGATGCACAAATAAAGTGTAGGAAACCAAAGGTATTTGCTGAATGAAACACATTTGTGATCATCCAGGATGAGGTGAGAACCCAGAAGCTCTTGCTCATAGAGATACTACTGCACTGACTGCAACAATAGAAGATATGAAGCAATAGTATTCAACTCATACTTGAAATTATGTTCCACTCTTACTTTACTAAATGTAATTCTAAACATAATAAAGCATACTGATTTAAATGTTCGAAGAATTTTCTCAAATTAGTCTATAGAAATGATGTTTAGGTGAATATGGAGGTTTATGTTCAATGCACATTGTGTGGCTCTCATGTATAATAAATATATACACTGAAATTTCAAACATCAGATTAAATAAATAAAAGTCTCACACTGGGTATGAAAAACATTCATTACATATCTACTATCATCATGAAGATCTACAATACACCTGTAACTTTGAAAAGTTCTTTCTGATCATTTTTCTTTACTGTACTTACCAGACAAACCCTGAACACCTTGTTTTCACTGTACATTAGTTTTTTCAATGCTAGCATCTCACATGACATGAATTTGTTGTGGCTGACTACATTTTTGAAGAAAATTTCAGAAAAAATATGTAAAATAACATCATTTGTGGTGGCATGATTGCAACAGAGGTCTGTCTATGTTGCCCATACCCAATTCCCAATAGATTTCTGATGAATATATGGATAGAAAAGTATAAATGGATTTTATTGTTCTTAATCTTGAACAAATATCAATTATGAAACAATGGTCATAAGTGTAAAGAATGGACTTTCAATCTCATAAATTGTTTTTCATTTTGATGAAGAGATGAAAATGATACGCATCTATTCTTTCAGTTCTTGGTCGAGTTACAAAATTAATTTTTTGTATCAGATATTGGCCCTCTGCTACATATTCCTTTCTAAGGACGTGGCCAGGCAGTCATTATGTTCATCAACCAAAGTGAATGAGACAATGTTATGCATCTCCAAGCCTGGCTTTTACTTGGGCCAGAATTGAAAACAACTAATATTCCTGGTGGTACTACATGAGATAGTGAGCCAGTATCCTGGTGTATAAGGAAAGCCACAGGGGAGGGTGACCACACCACAACACTTACTGGAGTCCAGATGATGATTCCACAAATATACTAAGGAATCCAAAATAACAAAAAATAATTTTCTTAGTGTTTAGGAGATTTGAAAGTCCAAGAACAATTGCCAATAGGCATTCATTGTACCTCGTATTTTAGAATTCTTAGTAAGCTACTTCAATGTCTGGTCCTTTCCTGACACCTGTAGTCAGTGACACAGAACATGTTATGGTCTCTTTTTCTGAGGACATGAGTATTATAGGGTTAACATCCAATATAAAATTTATTCCTTCTTAAACTGATTTTCAAAATATACCCACATTGAAGACAAAGATTTGTCAAATAAATCAGGAAGCAAAATTTAGTCCTTATGATATATAATTGGGAATTTGAGAAGCTAGACTGTTGAAAATCAAGGCAAAGACACCAACTGTGAGGCAGAAAATGTAGAATGCTTTTTCTGATAACTTAGCAACCTAAATAAACTTTCACATAGCTCTGGTCAGATTGCAGACCCTGTTCAATCTTACAAGGCTAATTGGTGGCCACTTGACACTGTCACTTTAAATTTCTTAGTATCCTAACATGACTAGTCTGATTATTGTGGGGTTTGTGTAGCATCTGCAGGTCTTTCTCTGGCATCCTGAGATTATTATTTACATTATTTCCCTCTTTCCGTATTTCCCTCCAAACATCCCCATATAACTCTTGTTTCTTTTCAAATTAATGTCTCCTTATTTTATTAATTGTTGTTAAATACATGTATGTGTATGTAAATGTGTATATATTATACATATGTGTATATATGTACATGTATTCTTAAATACATAAGTACAATCTGCACAATCTCTACAATGTCCTTTATGTATGTTTTTAGAGCTGTACATTCAGTGTTAGATAAGCAATTGGCATGTTCTTACCCACACTAAGCATTATTTCTCCCACACTAAGCATTCCTTAGATGGCTGTAGCTCTTACCCTGCATCAAGGAAACTTGTCTTTGTAATATAGGAAGACCATAATGGACAGTCACAATCAGTCAAGTAGAGAGTTGTAGAGTACAGACCCAAAAGATGCATCTACAACACAATTCCTGCACCCAAGCCTCGAGGATCATTGCAAAAGAGAGGGTAAAATGATTGATTGTAAGAGTCAGAGGATAGGGTAGTTTACTTTGTGATTCTGTCTCCTAGGAATATCAGAAGCTGCACCCAAAAAGTCTTACCAATATGACTACTTAAACATGGACCCAAAAGCTATAGGTAATATCTATAGTTAACACACTTTGCATTAGTTACACAGAGCCTTTTCCTCCTGTTGAAGTGTAATTGAGTAGCTTTTGATGAATTTTCATCCATTCTTCCCACATCAGGCACCTACTTTGATGACCACCATTCCACTCTCAAGACACTCATATCCACACTCTGTATTATATGTCTAGATTTGTAGGAAACAGTAGCAGTAAGAATCCTGTTGTGATGTCTTCTTTGTAGAAGCAACCTTATTGCTGGGATGACAGCTCAGGGCTTAAAAACTTGCTGCTTCTGTTCCCACACGGGGAGCTTCACAACTGTCTCAAACTCCAGTTCCTGGGAATCTAATATCTTCTTCTGGCCCTTGTGGGGCATGGTGTGTATATACAGAAAAGAACACATACACATAAATTTTATAAAATAATTAAAAAATAAAAATATAAAACTGAATCAGTTCTACAAAGTATTAATTTAAAATAATATTCAAAAACAGCAACTCAGCTTTTAACTGTAGCTCAAATCCTAATTGGTCTTAACAATAAAAACCTGAAGCCAGATATCAGGGTAAATGCTGAAAGATCAGAGAAGTAAAGTAGCCAGTCACTAGAGAGACTTCTTACCTGTAACAAATCCTTAGACCAAAAGGGCAAAGTTCTTGTCTCCACCCCTGTCTCTGCAGCCAGGGTCCCAAGTCAGAGAGGATTTTCCTCTCCCATGAGTTTTTAAACTGTTAAAAAGACCTACACTTGTACCATGTAATACATTAGTCTTACTCACACACATATCCCTGTGGAGTTTGAAATGTAACTAGTGTAAGTGAGGAACTAAATAATTAATTTTAACTTCTATTTCTCTAGTATAATACCATTAATGTTTAACATGTGACAGTGTTTTTACACAATGATGATCATTCCGATTGGCCTTATCACTCTGCCAACCGGAATGTGAAATATGAGTTTGAGGTCTGCCCCCACAGACAATATAACAAGCTATGGAGTGAGATAAGTCTGTTCTGTCCACAGCAGCTAGATCTCTGGAAACTTCCCTAGGAAATGGTGCTTCCATGATTTTTCACTTTGGCAAGATAATGCACATTAACAAAAATGTGGATAAAAAATACAAACCACCCAAAAAATTAATGCTATACTTTAAATCAAAAAGTAAAAAGTAAATATTAAGAAAATGTCATTAGGCTGACTTGTCTGTAGTTTAGATGTTGAAAAGAGCTTCCTCCAACCTAAAAGTTCAAATATTACTTTGGACTTTTACCAAAGCATCTTCATTCTTGCTGTAGCTGCCTCTCTGAGGTATCCATCAACGTATTTTAAATTTGCCTTGATTTGCAGCTTTCTTGGTTCTCTAAAACTAGGAAACTCCTTCAACATTGGAATACGGAATTTGGATTAATGTAAGTCTGTGTTTCTGGGCAGTTGCTATTGATTGGTTGGTTGGTTGATAATGTATTTCCTGGCAGGAATGTGATGCCACCACAACCAGAATTAGTGCTGCTCTCTTGCAACAGTGAGGAAACCAGGATGTTTAGTCTCCCCTCACGTTTCTGACCATTCCCTTCCCCACTCTCTAGTCTGATAATCTTCTGACATTGGAGATCTTTCTTGTTGTGTTTACTTTTATTCATTAAAGTTTTGTCAAGTAAACCATACATACCATGTTCTCTCACTATCCCTGGCTTGTGATTATTTTGTAACCTCAATCTATGGAATTCTGAAGATGTCCATTTATCATACCCATGCCATTACTGATATTGTGAGAGTCCTTTGACAGATGGCTTTTGTTTCTGGTGTACATTTACCAAGTTCTACCCTGAAACAAAAAGAAAAATTAGTAGTACCCTAGGTCATATCCTTGGGGGTGACAGTGTCTCTGGCTATTCCTTTCCTACACTGTAGAAATACCTGTATTAAGAGAAGATTGGAAGGGAAGGAAACAGAAGCTATCTTAACAATATCAAGTATTTCCCTGTTGTATATGCACAGACAGGTTGAGGGCCAAAAAGCAAACCGTACTAACTGCAAATAGAAAATAAGAAGTTAGAATTAATCACTTTGGATGACACAGGTCAATCTCAAACTATTTTATGGCCAAAATTTATACTGAGAATCATCTCTTCATGTTCAAAAGGTCCAAAGAGTGAAGGTGGTCTTACCATTCAGTGCTCTCTTTTTATTCCATTTTTGCCTCTCTTTTTCTGTTACTTAGATTATGCCAAAACTGTCAGAAAAGACAGTGTGTTACCTGAAGTGCAGAACAGCACCTGAACTAACACCCCATAAGGTCTCAGCTATGAATTATTCTGAGTTCTTCAGCTGTTTTTGTTTTGTTTTTTGTTTTTGTTTTTTAATCCAAACATAGAGAAAGTGTTCTGCTGCTCTCCAGACATTCAACACAAGTGACAGCTGGTCCTCCCATGATAGGATGTTTTTGTTAAGGGTTATATCATTCTGAAGGAAACTCTAGAATTTTCTGATAGTAATAAATATCCATATCCTCTAATGTGTTTCAATGTGAAATCTATTCCTGACCAACTGTCACTGAACCTGTCTGGGACTCCAGAGGCAACACTGGACATCCAATAGATCAAGAGCTGAGGAGACTGTCCTGGCCTATGCAGGAACCAATTAAAATGGAGTATTACCATCACAATGTAGGAGACTCTCACCAGACCTGGAGTAGATGGAAACTGACTATCCAGGAGTAGCTGGATTGGATTATGAATCTTGGATCACCACAATATCCACAGTGGCTCCTGAAATAAGAGAAATGGAAGGGTATGCACTGACATAATAATACTTTAAAGTTGTTTTCCTTCCTTTATTTATTTCCTGTGTATTATGTTCATGACTTTCATTGATATTCTAAGAGAGTTCAAAATAAAACATCTATGTAGAAAGAGCATAAAGACTCTATAGAATCACCTGGACCACCTGCTTTGGTACTTGTCAGAGTTGGCACAAGGGCACAGGTTCTCCTCCCTTCACCCTCTAAACCTCACAGGCACATTCCTTGAGTACAAATCTGGCAGTCTCACAGGTGGACAGAACATGCATCTGCATCAGCAAGGCCCCAGAAATCCCCATCCCCTCACATTCTCCTTCTTTATCTTTGTTTCTCTCTTTACAAGTGATACAAAGGGCATGCAGCCCCAGACCCTGAGCATGGGGCCTCATTCTGAGAACGTGATATGAAAAATCCTGAGTAGTCAAGGCAGAAAGAGTGGCTAGCTTTTGTCCTGGACTTGAAACAAGAGGTCCTCCCGAGACAGCAATATGTGAATCCCATGCTTTGTACAGCTCTGGGAAAAGTACCATTTTCAAGAATATAATGGCATAAAGAGTCTCCTGAGTTTGTAGAAAACAAATATGATCCCTGCTACCTATAGCAAAGGGCAGATGAGAAAGGCTGGATATTTATGTATTGAGACTCAAACAATCTACAAGGCCCAGCCTGGCCAAGATAACAGCAGGGGCTGAAGTTTCATGCAAGTGTGTGTGTTCTGGTCAGAATTTGAGAGTAGAATGGGCAGACTCTCTTCTTTCAGGCTGTTCTAAAGATGAACTTAACTTCTGTCCCAATAGTACTATTTCTGAAGGGTTTTACTTACCAACACCAGGAATTTAACCTAGTTGCAGTGATTCTTTGACAGAGAATTAAGAAATCAAATCCTATAGGGACAAGCAAGACAGAAAACCAAACAAACAAAAACAGTTAAATCTAATGGCTTTTTTTTTGTTTTTTTGAATTTTCAAGACAGGGCTTCTCTGTATAACAGCCCTGGCTGTTCTTGAACTAGCTCTGTAGATCAGGCTGGCCTCAAACTCACAGATATCCTCCTGTCTCTGCCTAATAAGTGCTAGGATTAAATGTGTGTACCACCACTACCCAGCTTTAATGGCCTTATTAAGGAAAGGGGAGAGGGGGAGAAAATTTTTCCATAAGAATATAAATAATAAAATTCCCTGTAGCAATTTAGACAATCGGCTACTAATAAGTATCCAATTGTCCATCCTCATTTATGTGTATATCATATAAGTTAAAATATTCAGAATTTCCTAAGATGGAGTCATTGAGTTGGTTCAAGTGGCAAAGGCACTTACCTCCAAGCCTTACCTCCTGAGTTTGATCGCCAGAACTCACAAGATCAACTACCCAATATGTCCTCTGAGTACACTTGTACCATGCATGGAATGCATGTGCACATATACATAGACACACACAACAAAGAACTAAATATTTTTTAAAGATTGACCTATGGAGAATGAGATGCATTATACTAGAAACAATTCTACTTTGTTTCTCTGTAGTGTTTTGACAACTCTATTTAAGTCTATTTTTTCTTATAAATGATCTATTTCTCTCAGAATTATTAGCCTTAATATCTGTTTGTTGCTACTTCAGATGCTTACTTGAACTGTATGTGAAGCAACTGCAACAAATAATCACAGTTTAACAATATTTCTTTATATTAAAAATATAAGAATGCAATCCATTTTTTAATGTGTCACTGTGGTTTTTGCAAGTGATTTGTATTTTCTGGATCTTGATTAAAAATAGGTAATAAAGGCAGAGAAAATGTGTCAGAGGTTTGCTGAGCGGCTAATTTCGGACTTGTATTGGTTTGAAGCCCGAGTTCATGGTACTACCTTCTGAGAAATACAAGAATCTCACACACTTAATATGCTCCATGGAGACTTGGATTGTAAGAAAAATTAGCACTGTGATGCTGATTATTTTCCATAGTGCCTTTATTTTGGAAAATATTATTTTCTCAAAACATTATTTGAAATACTTGAACAGCAGACATTACCATTTTTGTAATGATAAAATGAGAATGTCTAATAATCTTTATGTGACATAAAAATACCACCTTTAAGTGTCTAACTTCAGCCTGACTCATGATTTTTTTAGTGATCTTTTCCCCTAAAATACATAAGAAAATCTACAATGAATACATCAAAAATTATTTTTTCATCAAAAAATAATTGTTTTGATTTTCTTGTATTCTATTTATACAGAAAGCACCATAGTCCTTATTCTGAAAAGTTCTCATTTGTTTATTGTGTACAAATATACTGTGGGTAGGAAACTAAACTTGATATGTAATCATATGAACCTGATATGTTCATAGCACATTGCACACTAAAAGTTTCACAAAGGAGTATACGAATAAAAACTGCCATACTCAGAAAGACAAACATGGTATATACTCGTACTCATTCATAAGTGGATACTAGATGTAAAACAAAGGATAACCAGACTGCAATTCACAACTCCAGGGGGGCTACCTAGTAAAGAGGACCCTAACAATGACACAGGGATTGCTCAAGGACAGAGAAATGGATGAGATCTACATGAGCAAACTGGACATGAAGGGGGGTAATGGAGGGCAAGGGTCAGGGGAAAGAGAGCTTAGGGGAGTGGGAGGTCCCAGTTGGATCAGGAACAGAGTGGGAGAACAAGGAAAGAGACACCATAAATAAATGAAGACCCCAATGATAAATGAAGACCCCATAGGAATAGGAAGAAGCAGAGTGCTAGAGAGGTCCCCAGAAATCCACAAAGATACTTCCACAATAGACTACTGGCAATGGTTGAGAGAAAGCCCGAACTGACCTGCTCTGGTGATAGGATGGCCGAACACCCTAACTGTCATGATACAACTCTCCTCCAGTGACAGATGGAAGCGGATGCAGAGACCCACGGCCAAGCCCCAGGTGGAGCTCCAGGAGTCCAATCAGAGAGAGAGAGGAGGGATTATATGAGCAAGAGATATTGAGACCATGATTGGAAAAAGCACAGGGACAAATAGCCAAACTAATGGAAGCACATGAACTATGACCCAATAGCTGAGGAGCCCCCGTGGAACTGGATCAGGCCCTCTGGATAAGTGAGACAGTTGATTAGCTTGAACTATTTAGGAGGCCCCCAGGCAATAGGACCAGGACAGGTGCTTAGTGCATGAGCTGGCTTTTTGGAACCTAGGGCCTATGCTGAGACACTATGCTCAGCCTTGGTGTAGGGAGGAGGGGACTGGACCTGCCTCAACTGAATCTACCAGGCTGAGCTGACTCCCTTGACTCCCTTGACTTGCCTTGGAGGAGGTGGGAATGGGGGGGTGGATTGGGGGGAGATGCTGGGGAGTAGGAGGAGGGAGTACAGGGGAATCCGTGGCTGATATGTAAAATTAAATTAATTATAAAATAAAATAATAATAACAGTAAAAAATAAAAGAATAAACACTGTCTGTCTCAAGATAGGAAACAGAGAAGTCCCCATGATGTGTCTCTATTTTTGACCATGGTCAATAGTGAACACGGAGTCATGCAGGTGAGCTGTACTACAACTGCTCTGAGTTTCAGGTGTGTTTATTTAGGGAATATCAGAGTGGTAGACTGATGTAATACATATGACTTGCACATCAGGCTTGTATATGTACATCATCACAGAAAGCTTAGTGACAGTGAACTGAGGAGCATTATAGGACCTCACATTCTGTTGACTGTCCTGTAGGTCTGTCAACTCACACTTCCCAAATTAGAACTGCACAGACTGAGAATCAAGTCATTTCAAAGATTGTTCATGCACAAGTTTAAAATGGATGCTGTTCCTTAAGGGAATTGGTTTCCTTGAATAAGAGTTGAACTCAAAGTGCTCTTTCTCCAGATAGTCTCCATCTTCAGGCTGGTGGGACACAATTCCTAAACTAAAGGCCATGTAGAGCAGAAGCTGACTACTTTTACCACAACCAATAATCTGGAGTAGAAGTTCTTTTCACCTAGACTCTGCACTGTTTATTTTTAAAACTGCTCTGAATATCTATATCTAAACTGCATATACTTTTCCTCTTATAGTTATAAAATGTCATATATACTTCATGAATAGGGAAGAGAAATTTGCATTCACTTCCTCTATGTTTAAATTTCTCTCTTTTTGCTGAGGCAAGCATCTGGTAAGGCATATCTGACTTCTGCATGTTTCACATACCAATGTAATAGCACTAGCAGGATAACATTAAGACTATTATAATATTGCTTTTTTTTTCTACAAAGAGACTAAGAGTGAGCCAAAATTATCTAAATAAAGGAAGGGCAGAAGCTTTAGTTTGTAACATTTGAACAGGTGTTTACTCATCAATAAAAGGACCCTGAATGACACAACTGAGCACTAACAATATTTTCTTAAGTTCTCCTTTCAGAGAGAAATGAGCAAAAATGCACACACGTCCACAAACTCCTAACTTCTTCAATAAACGGGTCAATTCCAAAACATAAATAAAACATTTTGAGTAGAAATTGTGTCAGGATAAATGTTTGTCAATGGGATTTTAATACTGTTGATACAAAGTTGGAATGATATTAAATGACAATAAACATCAAGAAGTTACAATGAAGAGTGAAATGGCTACAAATGTCAATGTACTAACCATAAGCATTGTGAGGGACATTGCATTGTTGCTATACTTTTGAAACACCTTAAAAATTCAAAGCAGACGAGATCTGGTGCTTTCAGGATGGTATGGCTATAGAATTGCTCAACATCCCTAATTATCAGGGAAATGCAAATCAAAATGACTCTGAGATACCACCTTATGCCTGTCAGAATGGCTAAGATCAAAAACACTGAAGACACCTTATGCTGGAGAGGATGTGGAGCTAGGGGAACTCTCCTCCACTGCTGGTGGGAATGCAAGCTTGTACAACCACTTTGGAAATCAATATGGTGCTTTCTTAGAAAATTGGGAATCAATCTCCCCCAAGATCCAGCTATACCACTCTTGGGCATATACCCAAGGAATGCTCAATCATACCTCAAGGGCACTTGCTCAGCAATGTTCATATCAGTATTGTTTGTAATAGCCAGAACCTGGAAACAACCTAGATGCCCTTCAACTGAAGAATGGATAAATAAAATGTGGTACATATACACAATGGAATATTACTCAGCAGAGAAAAACAATGACACCATGAGTTTTGCAGGCAAATAAATGGATCTAGAAAAAATCATCCTGAGTGAGGTAACCCAGACTCAGAAAGACAAACATGGTATGTACTCACTCATAGGAGGATACTAGATGTAAAACAAAGATGACTAGACTGCTACTCACAACTCCAGGGAGGCTACCTAGAAAACAGGACCCCAAGAAAGAAACAGGGATCACCCAATGACAGAGAAATGGATGAGATCTACATGAACAACATGGACGTGAGTGGGGGTAATGAAGGGCGAGGGTCGAGGGAAAGAGAGCTTAGGGGAGCAGGAGATCCCAGCTAGATCAATAACGGAAATGGAGAACAAGGAATAAGACACCATGATAAGTGAAGACCACATGAAAATAGGAAGAAGCAAAGTGCTAGAGAGGTCCACAGAAATCCACAATATACCCCCAAAATAGACTACTGGCAATGGTTGAGAGACAGCCCCAAATGACCTACTCTGGTGATAGGATGGCCAAACACCCTGTCATGCTAGAAACCCCATCCAATGACTGAGGGAACCGGATGCAGAGATCCATGGCTGTGGGGCATTTACCCGCCAACCCCACAGCTCCCCAGAGTTTTCTTGAGTGTGAGCAGCAGGAAATATTAGATAGAAGGATTTATTGGATGAAGAGAAGGAAGCTAGAGGAAATCTTTCTCTAATGCAGTTCAAACAAATCAGCCATGCAGATGAAAAAGGAATTAAAATATTAAATTGCCAACTGACAATCTTAGCTTCACTAATTATGGAAGTGTAATATGTATATATAGAGAACACTCAGAATTTTCATCCTGCAGCATAGGGTTATAGCCATGGATTAAATAAAAAATACATACAATATGACAGTTTGGGTAAGAGGAATATATTTTACATAAATAGAAAACAAAAGTGAGGTAGATATATACGTGTATATTTGCCATAATGGGATTTAAAAACCTAGAAGGAGACAAAAAAGACTAATATGTAACAGTAAAGGAAGGAATTTAACAAATACATGATTCTCAGCTACTTGTCTGTGATGCTGAGTAGCTTTGTGCAAGGGAAACAAGTTGAATTTGGACAGACTTTGATTCACATTTATCTGAGCTGGTCATATTTGCTGAGAGGCTTCCTGACATGTCATCATCCTGTTGTAGAAGCAATGATTCTACAAAGGCTGTGGCAATTCACTTGCCTGAGCTCTCAGCTGCAAATGCTTTATCCTAAATTCTCCAGCATCTCACACAGATGAAGAATGTGTCATGCTCCTCATCCAACAAAGTCCAGTTGGGCCATTTCAAGAAAAAATGTTTTTTGTTATTGTCTGTGTCTCTGTGGAAGGATCAAGTTTACCTTGAAAACAAAAGTAAACTCCAATATACTCAGGCACCATCCTGCTGATTTTCTATGTAAAATAAGTTCTGATTGACTGCCACTACATGAATCTGGGACCCTGTGAGGCACACTTTGAAGTCTCTTATATGAGGAGCTGTGGAGATTGTCCTGGGCTCTGCAAGTGCCATGTCAGATAGGTGTCTCCATTACTGTTTAGGTGGCTCTGACTAGCCCTGCAGGAGATGGAGGCTGGCTCTCAGAGGGTGACATCAGGAAAATTGGGGTCTGTGTCATCACGTTGTCACCACTGGAAGTTGAAATTGAGATAAGTGCAAAGTCATATATCAATTATGAGAAATACATAATTTCCTTTACTTTTTGAGTGAGATCTTTATATTTTGGGTTTTTAATTTTTGTTCAGGCACCAAATATATTTTCACCAAAAAATGTAAATTGAAAACCTTAATAAGACTCTAAATACCACTGTATTACCTACAAAACCCTCTGCTATTGTGCTAACTAAGTTATTGATCATTGGAATGATAGGATAATAGGTAAAGCCTAGACTGTTATACATCCAGGAGAAAACAATGTTTTAAAAATGCTAAAATATCTCTCTCAAATAAGAAGGGTAATATTATAATATACGATGTTGTCAGGGAGAGAGAAAATTTTTTCAACCAAGACGGACTCATGGAAATCCTAAAATACATTTGGCAAATGTCAGTCATTAGTTGAGACACTAGTACAAATTCCAGCCCTCCAAGAGCTGGGCCAGAGGATCTATCTATACTATAATTACTGATTGATAATTTACTTATTCACTCTTTATAAATTGGCTTTATAGTACAGAGTGTTTAATCCATTAGAGAAGAATTAAAATGCGTGAAACTATCTAAACTAGACATGAATTGTATAGCATATATCCCTACATGAAATATTTGTTAAAACTGAGAGTGGTATATTTTGTGTTGTGGAGATTATTCTGCCATGTACAAGTCTTTCTCATTGTTCTAATTATTTTGTTTTAATTAATAAATTCCCCAGACCTTTCAATCTTGAGCTTTCTCAAGTATTTTCTTCTCTATGTTCTTTCATGTTTTGCCTTCAAAAAGGGAGATATAACATTGTTCCCCTGTCCTATACACATTTCACTCAGTTTTTTGGGTTTTTTTTTGTTTTTTGTTTTGTTTTGTTTTTGGTTTTTTTTGGGTTTTTTTTTTTTTTTTTTTTTTTTTTGGTTTTTCGTGACAGGGTTTCTCTGTGTAGCTTTGTGCCTTTCCTGGAACTCACTTGGTAGCCCAGGCTGGCCTCGAACTCACAGAGATCCGCCTGGCTCTGCCTCCCGAGTGCTGGGACTAAAAGCGTGTGCCACCACCACCCGGCTAAAAATGTGTAGTCCAGGCTGGCCTCGAACTCATGATCCTCCTGCCTCTGCCTCCTTCAGCAAATCCTACCTGTGCGCGCCACCACAACCAGCCAGTTTTTCATTCTACCCATTTCCATTTTGTTTCCTCCATGGTTTGTATTACTGAAAAGTGACTACACTCCATTTGGTGCATACAGAGAACGATTTTCTCCAACAATCCCCTTATCATTCTGTCATATATCAGAGTGAATGCAATTCTCTTGCACAACATTTCATAAAATAAAGCTTTTTCTAAACCACTGATATGATAAATTGAACTGGCCTTTGCTTTTAATCATCTCATAAGTGAGAAACATCTAAATATTTACCTTCCCTCAAAAGTCCTGTTAATCTCCTTAATGAATTTAAGGATTCATAACAGGATAATTAAGTAATTTAAAATTCAATAAGGTAACAACATATAGCAAAACAGAATAGAAAATCTTTAGCTCTTTTCCATGGATTAATGGTCTGCTGTGCTTTACAGATGCATAGTTGGATAAACAGACATAGTGTCTTAGTTATAGTTCTATTGCTGTGAAGAGACATCATAACCACTGAAAAATCTTATAAAAGAAAAACATTTACTTGAGGTGACTTTCATTTTCAGAGGTCTAGTCCATAATCATCATGATGTGACATGGTGACATGAGGGCAGACATGGTGCTGGAGAAGTAGTCAAGTGTCCTACATCTTATCTCATAGGCAACAAGAACTGGTTTCAGTGGCACACTGAGGGAAACTTGAACAAAAGAGACCTCAAAGCCTGCCTCTACAATAACACACTTCCTCTAACAAGGCCACACCCACTTAAAAATATCACCTAATAGTGCCAATTCCTTTAGGGGCCATTTACTTTCAAACCACCATAAATAGAGATTATCTATCTATCTGTCTATCTATTTATTTATCTATCTATCTATCTATCTATCTATCTATCTATCTATCTATCTATCTATAATCTGTCTGTCTGTCTATCTATATAGTCATGTGTTAGGTACTGGAAGTCCCAGAGTCTGAGGGTTACTAGCTTAAAAAATAGCTATGTTGTCTTGAGGTTCACACTCTTTTCTTTGCTAACATGATGTTTATCACATCTCTCTAGCTGTGAAAATAGCAGTTATTGAGATAGCAAATATTCACTGAGATGGAAACATTGGAAGAAGTAAAGTCTCATACAGTGATTCTCTTGCTGTTACAGTCATACAAGTGAAAATGAATATATCTATGTTGAGAATATCAACCACTTTTTAAAAAATATATCTTTATTTGAATAAGTGTTCTATGACCACATGTTTGTAAGCACAATGTGCACATATCTGGTGTCCTTAGATGACAGAAGAGGTTGCATGATACCCTGGAATTGAAGTTAAAGTTAGCTGTGAGTCACCATTTGAATTCTGAGTATCAAATTTAGGTTCTCTTCAAGAACATCAGGTGCTCCTTTAAATCAGGTAATCTCTGCAAACCTCATGATGTCATTGTTTTTCTCTGCTTAGTAGTATTCCCTTGGGTATATGTATCACATTTTCTTTATCCATTCAAAGGTTCAGGAGGATCTAGGTTGTTTCTAGGTTCTGGCTATTACAAATAGTGCTGCTTTGAACATAGCTGAGCATGTGTCCTTGTGGTATGATAGAGCATTCCTTGGGTATATGCAAAAGAATGTTATAGCTGGGTCATGAGCAAGACTTATTCCCAATTTTCTGAGAAACCACCATACTGATTTCCAAAGTGGCTCTAAAAGTTTGCATTCCCACCAACAGTGGAGGAGTGTTCCCCTTGCTCCACATCCTCTCCAGCATAAGATGTCTTCAGTATTTTTGATCTTAGCCATTCTGACAGGTGTAAGATGGTATCTCAGAGTTGTTTTGATTTGCATTTCTCTGATGATTAATGATGTTGAGCAATTCCTTAAATGTCTTTCGGCCATTTGAGATTTTTATTTTGAGAATTCTGTTCTCATAAAAAATAGCCCATTTTTTTAATTGGATTGTTAGGTATTTTGATGTCTAGTTTCTTGAGTTCTTCATATATTCTGGAGATCAGCCCTCTGTCAGATGTCGGGTTGGTGAAGATCTTTTCCCATTCTGTAGGTTGTTGTTTTGTCTTATTGACCATGTCCTTTGCCCTACAAAAGCTTCTCAGTTTCGAGTTCCCATTTATTAATTATAGCTTGCAGTGTCTGTGCTAATGGTGTTATATTTAGGAAGTGATCTCCAGTGCCAATGCATTCAAGACTACTTCCTACTCTCTCTTCTATCAGGTTCAGAGTAGCTGGATTTATGTTGAGGTCTTTGATCCACTTGGACTTAAGTTTTGTGAATGGTGACAGATATGGTTCTATTTGCAATCTTCTACATGTTGACATCCAGTTATGCCAGCAGCATTTGTTGAAGATGCTTTCTTTTTTCCATTGTACAGCTTTGGCTTCTTTGTCAAAAATTAGGTGTTCATACGTGTGTAGATTAACGTTAGGGTCTTCAGTTTGATTCCATTGGTCCATATGTCAGTTTTTATGCCAGTGCCAAGCTGCTTTTATTACTGTAGCTCTATAGTAGAGCTTGAAGTCAGGGATCGTGATGCCTCCAGAGGTTGCTTTATTGTACAGGATTTTATTTTAGCTATCTTGGGTTTTTTGTTTTTCCTTATGAAGCTGAGCATTATTCTTTCCAGGTCTGTGAAGAATTGTGTTGGTATTTTGAGGGGGATTGCATTGAATCTGTAGATTGCTTTTGGTAAGACTGCAATTTTTACTATGTTAGGTTTGCAGGCAAATGGATGGAACTAGAAAATTTCATCCTAAGTGAGGTAACTCAGACTCAGAAAGAAAAATATGGTATGTACTCACTCTTAAGTAGATACTAGATATAAAGCAAAGGACAACAGGACTGCAACCCACAGCTCCAAGGAGACTAGCTAGTAAGGAAGACCCTAGGAAAAATACAGGGATCGCCCGGTGATGGAGAAATGGATGAGATCTACATGAGCAAACTGAAAGTGTGTGTGTGTGGGGGTGGAGTAATGGAGGGCAACAGACAGGGGCATGAGAGCTTAGGGGGGCAGGGGAGCGGGAGGTCTGAGCTGGAACAGGGAACACAGTGGAAGAACATGGAAGGAGATACCATGAAAAATGGAGGCACCATGGGAATAGGGAGAAGCAGAGAGCTAGGGAGGTCCCCAGGATTCCAGAAAGTTGACTCCACCATAGACTACTGGCAATGGTGGAGAGGGTGCCTGAGCTGACCTACTCAGGTGATCTGACAGCTGAATACCCTAACTGACATCAAAGAACCATCATCCAGTGACTGATGGAAGCAGATGCAGAGATCCATGGCAGGGTCCCAGGCAGAGCTCTAGGAGTCCAACTGATGAGAGAGAGGAGGGATTCTATGAGCAAGAGATATGGAGACCATGATTGGAAAAAGCAGAGACAACTAGCCAAACTAGTAGAAACACATGAACTGTGGACCAATAGTTGAGGAGCTCCCATGGTACTAGGCCCTCTGGATAAATGAGACAGTTGTTTAGCTTGAACTGTTTAGGGGGCCCCTAGGTAGAGGGACCTATCCCCAGTGCATGAGCTGGCTTTTTGGAACCTAGTGCCTATGGTGAGATACTTTGTATAGCCTTGGTGCAGAGAGGAGGGGCTTGAACCTGCCTCAACTGAATGTACCTGACTCTGCTGACTCCCCATGGGAGATCTTACTTTGGAGGAGGTGGGAATGAGGGATGGTCTGTGGGGGAAGCCTGGCGGGGGGAGGGAAGACAGGAGAATCTGTAGTTGATATGTAAAATGAATAGAAAATCTCTTAATCAAACAAACAAACAACAAAAACTAACCAGTTAACAATGCTAAAAAAACAAACAAACAAAAAACAAAACAAAACTGGGCATTCTCTCCAACTCCCAACTCCACGAACTACTTTCAAATGTATATTTCCACAATTTGGACATGATGTCAAAGTATTGAAGCTAATGTTCCTAAAAGAGACTGTAAACTTGATTAACTCACCAATAATTTATGTAGAAAGTTAAGCAACGTCATAACTAAGAATATCAGAAGCCAGCTAAGTGGTAGCACACACCTTTAATCACATTAATCATAGCACTAGAAAGACAGAGGCAGGCAGATCTGTGTGACTTTGAGGCCAACCTAGTCTACAGAATGAATTTCTGTAGCCAGAGCAACAGAGAGAAAACCTGTCTTGAAAAACAAACAAACAAATCATTAGCCTAGAAAAGTGGTATTATACATTGTGTTCCCCAATATATTGTGAACACTAATAAACTTATCTGGGGTCAGAGAACAGAACAGCCAGTAGATATAGAGGCCAGAAAACAGTGGCACATGCACCTTTAATCCTAGCATTCTGAAGGTAGAGATTCCTCCGGATCTCTATGAGTTCAAAGACACACTGGAAACAGCCAGGCATGATACCACATGCCTTTAATCCTAGGAAGTGATGGCAGGAAGCAGAAAGGTATATAAGGCAAGAAAACCAGGAACCAAAGCCTGGTTAAGTTTTTAGGCTTTTAGCAGCACTTTAACAGAGATTCATTCTGGATGAGGACTCAGTGGCTTCTAGTCTGAGGAAACAGGCTCAGCTGAGAAATTGGCAAGGTGAGGTTAGCTGTGGGTTGTTCTGCTTCTCTGATCTTCTAGCATTAATTCCAAAACCTGGCACTGGGTTTGTTTTTATTAATAAGACCTTTTAAGATTCATGCTATGCCAGGCGGTGGTGGCGCATGCCTTTAATCCCAGCACTCAGGAGGCAGAGAGAAGTGGATCTCTGTGAGTTCGAGGCCAGCCTGGTCTACAGAGTGAGATCCAGGACAGGCACCAAAACTACACAGAGAAACCCTGTCTTGAAAAAACCAAAAAAAAAAAAAAAAAAAAAAAAGATTCATGCTACAATTAAATGTTCTCCCTTGATTTTTCTCTTTAGTATTAACCTACAGGAATTGAGTCTGTGTGTACTATAGAGGCACAGGTAGACAGATACATGAGTGGGGCATCATAAAGAGACAGGAAATAGTACTTACTCAAACACAAAATCTTTTTTTAAAGATTTATTTGTTTTATGAATAAGTGCTTCATCTGTAGGTACTTTATGCCAGAAGATGGCATCAGATCCCATTATAGATGGTTGTGTGCCACCATGTGGTTGCTAGTAATTGAACTCATCACCTCTGGAAGAAAGGCAGTGCTCTTATCCACTGAGCTAACTCCCCACACAAACACTCCCAAACATACACACACACACAATTTTTAAGCAAACAACAAAATGGAGTATAGATAGATTACTTTTGTTTTAGTGTTTTCTCCTGTTTCTAAAACTGTGCTATGGAATGTCAATTCTTAATTAATACCACACTCAGTAGCATGTTTAACAACCATTTACTCCATATGATTTCAAATAAACAAATCTACTTCATATAATAGTATTAAAAGTCAGGAGTGTTATTCAATATTGTTTGATAGTTGAAAGCAGACCAGTGGGCATAGGAACTACTAGAATTCTAACTGAAGTGCTGCAGAAGGCTGAGAGCATCAATACCCCACTACTAGGATTTCAAGACACAAGAGAGGATCATGGTTAGACAGTCTTTACTTTCTCTGTCACATGTGCTCTCACTTCTGTGAGAAAGCCTGGAATCCTCTCTACTGTCAACTTCTCTCAGTAATGTTTCTCTCCCCTTTTAATTCTGTAGATTAGAAGCTTATTTTCTGTTTTAAAAGAACCTGTGTTGGAATGGCCAAAGTAGTTTCCACTGTTAGGTATGAATCCCACCTGGTGATACAACTCAGACCCCTCACAGGGAATAACTGTGTCCTCTCTTAAGAGAAAAAATGCATAGATACTCTTAACTGCTGGAGATGAAGAGGAAGAAAGACAGGGATGGTACAGAGAGGACCATTTAGCCTCTCTTTAGTTCAACAAACTACAAAACTTTAGTTGTACAAAAACAAATGACTCTCCAATGGCTTTGAAAAATCCTGTGAAATCTGAGAAAGAGTTTCAATGAGTGACCCACGAGGAGGATCAGCTGGGGCAGCCCAGCCTCTCACTTCTGCTTCCATGGAGGTTTATGTTATGACTTGTATCACTGTGGGAGGGGTATAACCTTGTTGACAGTAATAAGTTGCAAAGTCTTCAGACTCTAGGCTGCTGATGGTGAGAGAAAAATCTGTCCCAGACCCACTGCCACTGAACCTAGATGGGATCCCATCTTCCAAGCTATCTGCACCATAAATCAGAAGCTTTGGAGCTTTCCCTGGTTTCTGTTGGTACCAGTTTAAAGCATAGCCTATATCCTGACTAGACCGGCAAGTGATAGTGACTTTGTCTCCCAGAGACGCAGACAGGGAGGATGGAGACTGGGTCATCTGGATGTCACATCTGGCACCTAGGAGTGGAGACATAATAAATTCCCACATAGTTAAGCATGATAAGAGAGGACCTCCTCCAAATGCCAGTGAACAATAATCACTTTAACAGTAAAATTCCCATTTTAGGCTTTTTTTACCTGGTAACCAGAGTAACAGGATCCCAAGGAGCTGAGCAGGGGCCCTCATGTCCATGCTGAGTCCTGACTGCAGTGACAACTGTACAGGGTATGACTGGTATATGAAGAAGTCCTCAAGGCTGTGCAGTGAGTGCATGCAAATCACTGGGAAGCAGGTAGGATGGGCACAGCTGCAAGACTTGCATATCTCAGTAACTGACCACAAGTCCTGTGTCCCCAGATGCCCAAGGTCAGACCACACATATGCCACCAGAGAATGCTTTACTTCTTAAAAATTATAAATAATACTTTGGAGGTTATTTGAAAATTTCTACTGTATATAAGATCTATTTTGAATTATATATTTCAAAGATATATTGTGGGTAGTATAGAATAATATCCTGCTGTCAGGAAATATACAACAGAGAAGGAACTATTAAATCTTTAACTCATGGAAATAATTCCTATTGGTTAAAAAAGTGTATGTCCCTTTCTTCAGAAGGTTATGTTCATTTGCTCTAGTCATTACATAAATTAAAAGATAATTTTTTATCTGGATCATTTTTATAGGAATTAAAAAAAGACTTAAGAGCCTTAATTATGTTTACTAAAGTACAAAATAAGGAATACACATGGGTACACATAAAACCTTGATCATAACTACATGTGTCATTTGGATTTCTGACTCCATCTGAAGATCGAGGTACTTTTGGACCCACAGACTGCATGAGCAGTACCTTTTTCTTAGTTTAGGGTCCTCCATATTTGGCCTGTTTTCTGCCTTTTCTTACTATGTCCCACAGTTCCTCAGCATGAAGGATTTACCAGTAATGACATACATGAACAATGTAACAGAAAACACTGTTACTCAATACATGGCTCTGCTGTGTATTACGAATGACATTTACACCTTCCACTCTTGAACAGAAACTGGAGACATCATCCTGATTCAGGCATCAGCCTTACTGTCTACAAGTGGGTCTCAGTCTACAAGCAACCTAAGATGCAGAAATCTTTGTGCATTTTCATACACGAACATTTGTGCATTATGCATTTCACACTCATGTGTTTGGTTTGGCCATCCATTCTTAATTATCAGCAGGAGAAGTAGAATCAGTTCAGTATTGAGTACTCCTGTCCTGACGCTTAGAATCTTTGGGGTTTCTTAGAAACATTACTATGAAAGGCCAGACAGTGTGGTAGCCTATGCCTGACCTTGCTGACTTTCCAGGGATCTGGACTTGAGTGATGGGTGTGAACAAATGCCTAGTTATAAAGCAGCTTCTTCAAGATACATGGCACCTTCCCATTCAGAAGTATCACACAGCTACTTTTGGCTGGATTAATAGGAAAGCTGGATTCTCTGCCTCTTCATTTCCCTCTCTTCCTGCTGACATCTACCAGCTGCATCTCTGCCTCTGTTTGGTCATTGATATTTGGAAGATAATTATGCATTCTCACATAATAGCCCCAGTATCTAGGGGAAGCTTTATTCAGGACAAATTTCAGTAGATAATAAAAGGAGGTTGACAATTTCCCTCAACCCAAAACATACAAATCATTTTTTTGCAGAACATTTAGAAACTGAATTCCTACTACACCTCCATTAATAATATATGCAAATATGAAGGGAAATCCAGAAACATTCAACTTCCCTTTACCAATGGCCCCTAGATTGGATTAAGTAATAAATAATTTTGTTTCTGGGTTATACCTTCCTGAGAAAATGTATGTCCATGGTACAGTAGTGAGCATAGTGACCTTATAAGAAACTCCAACAACTTCTTAAAAAACTCTAGCATACTTACTGTATAATAATCAGTAGTCTTGAGATTTGTTTATCTTCCTACTGTGTTGCTTAATAAATAGTGCAGAAATCTTAGACAGGTTCAGTTTCTTAGTACTAGATTAATATTTAGTCAGCCAGTCACAAAATCACTCAGCACCATGAACTTGACACAGGAAGGAAGAACCATGGTTGATCAGAAGAAGAAGCTGTTGAGGCAAAGACTCCCTGATCCATCACCTGGGTAAGAGCATTTTCCCCCAAGTGGGAGCACCATGGGAGTGGCTGTGTACACTGCTGACAGTGATTTTTGGTAACTCTCCTGGCTCCTAAAGAACAGAGTGAAATCTGTCCTATACTCACTGCCTCTGAAATAGTCAAACAGACCAGATGGCAGGGAGTAGGGGAGTAGGCACAGGTTGTATTAGCCTTAGCAATGGATCCCTGATTCTGCTGTCATCAAGCCATTAAGTACTTCTGGTTGGACCTCTGTGCTGGATTTTACCAGAATTGATGGTTACTAGTGATTGTCAACTTGACAGGACCTGCAGTAAGCAATTAGACAAATATCTGTACACCTGTGAGATATTTAGGATAACATGGATATGTAGCCATGATTGTAAGGGATTATCTTTATTAGGCTTGCTGAAGTGGAACAACTCATCCATCATCTTAGAGGCACCTTCTTGTGGTGCTCCATATATCATGAGGCCTGTGAAAAAATCTTTTGCCTGCTCTCCTGCTTGCTCTTGAATCTAGCTGTGGAGTTCTTTATCTACTTTGATCTCATCTTAATTCTGAGTACATATACCCAATTGCTGTCTCCACCCTGGCCACTGCTGTAGCCATATGTTACTGGCATCAGAATCCTGAATCTTTGGATCTCCAAAGTGAGTTAAAGTCTACTTCTTCTCTAGGAAACATTAAAGCCTTCAGTACCAGAAGGGGACTACTAAGACATCCAGCTTCAAAAACAGAGCAGCTACTGTGCTCTCTGCTTCCCCACTGTGAAGACAGACAGTACTGTTTAACCCAATATAATAAAACTATTAATTTGTTAATATTTTCCTTCCTCTTTCACTGCTACTACTGCTGCCACTACTACCTTCTCCTCCTCCAATTCCTCCTTTTCCTCCTCCTCAGGCCCCTCCTCCCGTTCTTCTTCTTCTTCTTCTTCTTCTTCTTCTTCTTCTTCTTCTTCTTCTTCTTCTTCTTCTTCTTCTTCTCCTCCTCCTCCTCCTCCTCCTCCTCCTCCTCCTCCTCCTCCTCCTCCTCTTCTTCTTCTTCTTCTTCTTCTTCTTCTTCTTCTTCTTCTTCTTCTTCTTCTTCTTCTTCCTCTTCCTCTTCCATCTCCTTCTTCATGTCTGTGATGAGTGTGAATTGTGTCTGCTTGTTTGATAGTACACACATGGGCAAAATTTAGAGACTTTTTTTTTCTCACACTATGACCTGGATACCAAACTCAGGTTATCAGGTGTTATTTTGCACTAAGCACTTAACTACTAAAGCATCTCAACAGCCCTAAATCTCCTTTTCACGTATATTCTCACTGGCTATTTTAATACACTGGAGAACCCTGACTAACACAATCCATTATAATAGGCACCCATGCTGTTTTTTCATCTATATGGCTATTAACTTAACAGCTAATGAAAATATTCATAGGAGTAAAGAAAGAGGCTGGCCAAAGTGTCCCACCGTAGGCACTAGGCTCCATAAAGCTGGCTCCTGCACCAGGGACAGGTCCTGATCCCACTGCCTGGGAGCCCTCTAAACAGTTCAAGCTAAACAACTGTCTCACCTATTCAGAGGGCCTAGTCCAGTACCGTGGGGGCTCCTCAGCTACTGGTCCACAGTTCATGACTTTCCACTAGTTTGGCTGGTCGTCTCTGTACATTTTCCGTCATAATCTCAATGTCCCTTGCTCATAGAATCCCTTCTTGCTCTCATCAATTGGACTCTTGAAACTCAGTCTGGTTGGTATGTAAAATCAATAGAAAATCTCTTAATAATAATAATAATAATAATAATAATAATAATAAAAATAATGAAAAAAAGGAAGAGAGGCTGGAGACTGATGAACCTGATGCATCTTCTTAGTAGTAACCATACAGTGATAAATGCAGAGTTGATGGTGCACAGCAAGATCATACATTGAGTAGAAGCCTTCCCAGCCAAGAAGTGAGGGTTTGCTTAACTGTGTAATGCATATGGCCTCCCTATTTCTCTGCTCTCCACTAAGTCAAGGTCAAGATAAACTACACTTGAACCTATAGAAATTGATAGGGCATAAAGGAAAACTGAGGTAAAACACAATGAGAAGATCTTATTCCTCTTTTTAGTTGGAAATAATTGGTCATTGGAGTCCTAGTTTTAATCACAGGTTTATCGTTAATTATTTCATGTTCTAGAGTTGGAGGGAGAATCATAGTTTTATATTATTTTATTTTATGACTATTGTTTTGCTCATATGTATGTCTATATAGCATATTCATTCAGTGCCCTGGGAGGCCAGAAAAGGGTGCTGGATCTCCTTGCACTGGAGTTAAAAATCATTGTGAGTTGTCATGTGGGTGTTGGTTCCTGAACTAATGACTTCTGGAAGAATGGCCAGCACTCTAACTGATGACCATCTCTCCAGCCTTGAAGAAGAGAATTTTATTGAAGTCACAAGGATCATTACTCACCCTACATACTGAACAACTAGGGAAATATTACTACATATCAGAATTAAGAGATGAGATGAGGGCTTGAGTGAAAACAAAATCTCCAAACCCTAAATGCAGTGAAGCATTTAAGTGGTTGGATAAAAATAGAAGTTATAGATTTTTGTCATGAAGGAACTATAAGAGACGTACCCTTAAAGGCACTTCAGGGAGATTTAAATGATTCAATTGGTAAAGACACTTGCTACCAGCCTTGAGAATCGAGGTTCAATACCAGTGAATTTATAGTAGAGTGCAAAAACTGACTCCTTAAAGTTGTCCTCTGAAATTCACAAGCATGCTGTATTTCACACACACACACACACACACACACACACACACACACACACACACTTATAATAAAAATGCTTTTAAAAAATTCATATTTTATTCGGTGTATGGATGTTTTTCCTAAACGTATTTATGCATACCGCAAATGTGGCCTAGTATCAATGGAGGCCAGAAGAAGGTGATCTATCTACCTGAGCTAGAATTTCCGATGATTATTACACCATGTGGGTGCTAGAAATCCTACTTTGATCCCATGCAAGATTAGCAAGTTCTCTTAACTGCTGGGCCATGTCTTCAGCCTCATGTAATAAAATACTTTTTGAAAAAAGCAGTGTTATTTATGTATATTGACACCGAAACATTTAGTAAATATATAAACTATCAGTGCTGATAGGTCATCATAAACTGATTTTACATTTATTTGTATTTCTGATGAGTGTTTTTTAATAATTATTTAAATGAAACAACTCCTTATAGAAATGTTGTAAGTAAAGAAACTTTTGAGTGTAACAAGAATTGAAGCCACACTCTAAAATTTGCTGTGGTTTGTTTGAACAATGGCACCTTACTAAAACCTAATACAATGCAGAAAGGACTTTCTACCTGCTCTTATACCCATTAAAATTTTGAAAATTGTATAAATATGTCTTTTGTAATAAAATCATCCACCGATAGAGGTAGTCTGAAGCAAAATGTGCAATATTCTGTTCTGGATTGGGAAATCTGAACACTACCCACCTGAGTGCCTCAGATAAACCAGGCTTGCAGCTGTTTTCAGCCCTGGCCAAGCTCTGCTTATGTGCATGTGTCCAGTGCATTAACTCAGTACTTCTTAATAGTCTGGTCACACCCTGTCCAGGACTTAGTTATTGTCAGGTCACAGCAGAGACTTGAAGTCTCCCTCTCAGCTTCTGGTGGTTCTGCCATTCTGGATCCAAGTAAGGAAGGGTGACTAGGGGAATTAATTTGGCCTTTTATAATCAGTGCTATCTGGAACTTCAGAGAAATCTTTTCTATCATGATTAACCATGTATATTGGTTGGATGTTTCCAATCACAGGCATGATATGTGAAATCCAAATGACCAAATCTCCATCCTCTTGTCTGCATCTCTTGAAAACTGTCACCATTACATTCAGGGTGACTGAGAGCATTGGTAGTTTGCTAGCCTAGTATTAGCAGAAAGCATGGAAAGTTCCTACACTCCTAATATACTTTGCATCCAGGTAGAAATGTGGGGTTTGTCAAGGTTCAGAGGCAGTGGATCTGTTACAGATTTCACTCTCACAATTAGCAGCCTGCAGCGTGAAAATGTTTTCACTTACTAGTGTCAACAGCACTGGAGTACCCCTCCCATAGTGATGCAATGACAAACTGCTGAATCAGGAAGCAGAGTCTCCAGATGTCACTCTTGTTGCCTCTACCTGCTGTTTTATTCTCAAATGCAACAAGGCTGTGAAATCACTGTATTAGGGTACTTATTTACTTATTTCATTAATTTTTGCATTGCTTTAATTAATGTCTAGTTTGATTGTTTTGTAGTTACAAAAGATACAAAATATAATTGTATTTTTAATTTTTAAGCTATATCTTGTGGTGTACCATACTTTATATTTTGGACTATGATCCTTTTGCAAAATGAATAAGGTATTTTCTGAAACTAACATGTGAAAATACTGCTGTTGGTATTTTTTGGTCAATAGTGTTCACTTATTCTGATTTTGTTTCTTGATGACCAGTTACTGAAAGTGAAGTGATATAGGACCTTCTTTTATTGTATAGGAACCTTTGCCTCACAGTAGATCCTGAAATATTTTCCTTATTGTCTATTTTACTGTTAATAAAAATTTGTACCTATGCACAAAAATAGTTTAGGAGTGCCCTGTAAACTTGCTATATTAACTGCTCTGCTGTAACAACTAAGCAAAATGTACCAGTTCTCGTTTCCCAATAGTCTGCAGAAAAATTCAAGTGTTTCCTTTCAAAGCCTGTCTTCATGTGTTCTTTATGTAATGCAGGTGACCCATTCTTGGTTATAATTATTATTATACAGGAAAATTCATGAGTTATAGTCCAGCTTTTTCAGTGCTTGTCTTCTATGTTCATTATTTTTGAAGGAACATGTTACTCATATAAGAAAGCATTGACTGGACACTTGCATGTTTGATACTTATTTACTATCATTAATGAACAGAAACCCACATTTCAATATCAATCAACAGATATTTAAGGGAAAGAGAATTCCTATTTAAAATTAACAATAGAGAGGAGGAAGAGATGGATAGATATGGGGAGAGAGGGAGAGAAAATCATTTAAATAAATGACAGTGGCAGCTCTTATTTTTTTTTTTTTTTAAGAAATGGCTTCCTGAAGGAGAATGACCAATGTTTCATTGAAGTCATGATGATCGGTGTCTGTGGCTCTCTGCACAATAACTGCATAAAAAGAGAAAATAGGCCACGGACTTCCCTTCTGAAGCACAGGAGAGAGAGAGAGAGAGAGAGAGAGAGAGAGAGAGAGAGAGAGAGAAGAGCACCCATCCTCCCCGGACATCCCTTCTGAACAAGAGCTCCCATCCTGCCCCGGACTTCCAATTTGGACAAGAGAGCTCCCATCTGGACAAGAGAGAGAGACTTCCTGAATCTGTCAGCTCTGTCTGAACCAAGTGTGTGGATAAGGCCAAGAACGAACCACAAGGAGATGGGCAGATGTCAAGGCAGAAACACATACAACAAAATGAATAGCAATACACCATCACCAGGCCCTAGCCCTCCTCTAACACCTAGACCTGAACATCAGAAATTGGAAGAAGCAGAAGAAAGTAGCCTTATGAATGTCATCATGAAGAAGCTAGAGGCTCGTGTAGAGGAAAAGACCAAAAAATGTGAAGAACGCTGTAAACAACTAGAGGAAAGGGCAAACAAATTAGAAGAAATCAAAAAAGTCCTGGAAGAGAACAATAAAATACTGAAAGAAAATCAAGAAAAATCAATGAAACAAATGAAGGAAACAGTCCAAGACCTGAAAAGGGAAATAGAAAAAATGAAGAAGACACAAACAGAGGGAATGCTGGAAATAGAAAATCTGAGAAAACGATTGGGAACTTCAGATGCAAGTATAATCAACAGAATGCAAGAGATGGAAGAGAGAATCTCTAGCGTTGAAGATACAATAGAAGAAATAGATTCATCAGTCAAAGAAAACACTAAAGTCAACAAAGTCATGAACCAAAATGTCCAAGAAATTTGGGACACCATGAAAAGACCAAACCTACGAATAATAGGGGTAGAAGAAGGAGAAGAATACCAACTCAAGGGCACAGAAAATATATTCAACAAGATCATAGAAGAAAACTTTCCCAACTTAAAGAAGGAAATGCCTATGAAGATACAGGAAGCCTATAGAACACCAAACAGACTAGACCCCCAAAAAAAGTCCCCTCGCCACATAATAATTAAACAATTAAACGTACAGAATAAAGAAAGAATATTAAGAGCAGCAAAGGAAAAAGGCCAAGTGACATATAAAGGCAAACCTATCAGAATAACACCCGATTTCTCAATGGAGACTTTGAAAGCCAGAAGGTCCTGGACAGACGTAATGCAGACACTAAGAGACCATGGATGTCAGCCTAGACTAATATACCCAGCAAAACTTTCAATCATCATAGATGGAGTGAACAAGACATTCCATGACAAAGCCAGATTTAAACAATATTTATCCACAAATCCAGCTCTACAGAAAGCACTAGAAGGAAAATTCCAACCTAAGGAAGTCAGATACACCCTCGAAAACACAG
The DNA here is from genome assembly GCF_949786415.1 of Peromyscus eremicus. Classification (NCBI taxonomy): domain Eukaryota; kingdom Metazoa; phylum Chordata; class Mammalia; order Rodentia; family Cricetidae; genus Peromyscus; species Peromyscus eremicus. The sequence goes on along the minus strand of NC_081418.1, from coordinate 81,349,384 downwards.
GCAATAGATAAAGCCACAGCAGTAAACCCCAATGAAGAAAAGTACACACACATCACCACCAAAAAATAACAGGAATGAACAATCACTGGACATTAATATCCCTCAATATCAATGGACTTAATTCACCTATAAAAAGACATAGGCTTACAGAATGGATACGAAAGCAGGACCCATCTTTCTGCTGCATACAAGAAACACATCTCAAATTCAAAGATAGACACTACCTAAAAATAAAAGGCTGGGAAAAGACTTTCCAATCAAACGGTCTTAAGAAACAAGCGGGTGTAGCCATCCTGATATCCAGCAAAATAGACTTCAAACTAAAATCAATCAAAAGAGATCAAGAAGGGCATTACATACTCATCACAGGAAAGATCCACCAAGATGAAGTCTCAATTCTGAACATTTATGCCCCAAACACAAGGGCACCCACATATGTAAAAGAAACATTATTAAAGCTTAAATCACATATAAAACCCCACACATTAATAGTGGGAGACCTCAACACCCCACTTTCACCACTGGACAGATCCCCCAAATTGAAACTTAACAGAGAAATAAAGGACTTAACTGATGTCATGACTCAAATGGACTTAATCGACATCTACAGAACATTCCATCCTAACAAAAAAGAATATACCTTCTTCTCAGCACCTCATGGAACCTTCTCTAAAATCGACCACATACTTGGTCACAAAACAAATCTAAACAGATACAAAACAATTGGAATAACCTCCTGTGTTCTATCAGACCACCATGGTCTAAAGTTGCATTTCAACAACAACAAAAACTACAGAAAACCTACAATCTCATGGAAACTGAACAATACCCAACTGAATCACCAATGGGTTAAGGAAGAAATAAAGAAAGAAATTAAAGACTTCCTAGAGATCAACGAAAATGAAGACACCACATATCCAAACCTATGGGACACTATGAAAGCAGTACTAAGAGGGAAATTCATAGCACTAAACGCCCACATAAATAAGCTGGAGAAATCTCACACTAGTGACTTAAAAGCACACCTGAAAGTTCTAGAACAGGAAGAAGCAAAGTCTCCCAGGAAAAATAGATGCCAGGAAATTATCAAAGTGAGAGCTGAAATCAATAAAATAGAAACAAAGAGAACAATACAAAAAATTAATGAAACAAAGAGTTGGTTCTTTGAGAAAATCAACAAGATAGACAAGCCCTTATCCAAACTAACCAAAAGACAGAGAGAGAGCATCCAAATCAACAAAATCAGAAATGAAAAGGGGGACATAACAACAGACATTGAGGAAATCCAGAGAATCATCAGGTCATACTTCAAAAACCTCTATTCCACAAAACTGGAAAACCTAAAAGAAATGGATAATTTTCTGGATAGTTACCACATACCTAAATTAAATCAAGACCAGATAAACTATTTAAATAGTCCAATAACCCCTAACGAAATAGAAACAGTCATTAAAAGTCTCCCAACCAAAAAAAGCCCAGGACCAGATGGTTTCAGTGCAGAATTCTACCAGATCTTCAAAGAAGAGTTAATACCAATACTCTCTAAATTGTTCCATACAATAGAAACAGAAGGAACATTACCAAACTCCTTCTATGAGGCTACAATTACCCTGATTCCCAAACCAAACAAGGATACAACAAAGAAAGAGAACTACAGACCGATCTCCCTCATGAACATTGATGCAAAAATACTCAATAAAATACTGGCAAACAGACTCCAAGAACACATCAAAACAATTATCCACCATGATCAAGTAGGATTCATTCCAGGGATGCAAGGATGGTTCAACATACGAAAGTCTGTCAATGTGATACACCATATAAACAAACTCAAAGAAAAAAACCACATGATCATCTCACTAGATGCTGAAAAGGCATTTGACAAAATCCAACACCCCTTCATGATAAAGGTCTTGGAGCGATCAGGAATACAGGGAACATACCTAAACATAATAAAGGCAATTTACAGCAAGCCAACAGCCAACATCAAATTAAATGGAGAGAAACTCAAAGCAATTCCACTAAAATCAGGAACGAGGCAAGGCTGTCCGCTCTCCCCATACTTATTCAATATAGTACTTGAAGTTCTAGCCAGAGCAATAAGACAACATAAGGAGATTAAGGGGATACAAATTGGAAAGGAAGAAGTCAAGCTTTCCCTATTTGCAGATGACATGATAGTATACTTGAGCAACCCCAAAGATTCCACCAAGGAACTGATACAACTTATAAACACCTTCAGCAACATAGCAGGATACAAGATCAACTCAAAAAAATCAGTAGCCCTCCTATATACAATGGACAAAAAAGCGGAGAAGGAAATCAGAGATACATCACCCTTTACTATAGCCACAAATGACATAAAATACCTTGGGGTAACACTAACCAAGCAAGTGAAGGACTTATATGACAAGAACTTTAAGTCCCTGAAAAAAGAAATTGAAGAAGATGTCAGAAAATGGAAAGATCTCCCATGCTCATGGATAGGCAGAACTAACATAGTAAAAATGGCAATCTTACCAAAAGCAATCTACAGATTCAATGCAATCCCCATCAAAATACCAACACAATTCTTCTCAGACCTGGAAAGAATAATACTCAACTTCATATGGAAAAACAAAAAACCCAGGATAGCCAAAAGAATCCTGTACAATAAAACAACCTATGGAGGCATCACGATCCCTGACTTCAAGCTGTACTATAGAGCTACAGTAATAAAAACAGCTTGGTACTGGCATAAAAACCGACATGTGGACCAATGGAATCGAATTGAAGACCCTGACATTAATCCGCACACCTATGAACAAATAATTTTTGACAAAGAAGCCAAAAGTGCACAATGGAAAAAAGAAAGCATCTTCAACAAATGGTGCTGGCAAAACTGGATATCAACATGTAGAAGGCTGCAAATAGATCCATATCTATCACCGTGCACAAAACTTAAGTCCAAGTGGATCAAGGACCTCAACATAAATCCAGCTACTCTGAACCTGCTAGAAGAGAAAGTTGGAAGTAGTCTTGAACGCATTGGCATAGGAGACCACTTTCTAAATAGAACACCAGTAGCACAGACACTGAGAGAAACAATCAATCAATGGGACCTCTTGAAACTGAGAAGCTTTTGTAGGGCAAAGGATACGGTCAACAAAGCAAAGCGACAGCCTACAGAATGGGAAAAGATATTCACCAATCCCACATCTGACAGAGGACTGATATCCAGAATATATAAGGAACTCAAGAAATTAGACACCAAAATGCCCAACAGTCCAATTAAGAAATGGGCTATAGAACTAAACAGAGAATTCTCACCAGAGGAAACTCAAATGGCTGAAAGACATTTAAGGAATTGCTCAACATCCCTAATCATCAGGGAAATGCAAATCAAAACAACTCTGAGATACCACCTTACGCCTGTCAGAATGGCTAAGATCAAAAACACTGAAGACACCTTATGCTGGAGAGGATGTGGAGCTAGGGGAACTCTCCTCCACTGCTGGTGGGAATGCAAGCTTGTACAACCACTTTGGAAATCAATATGGCGATTTCTTAGAAAATTGGGAATCCATCTCCCCCAAGATCCAGCTATACCACTCTTGGGCATATACCCAAGGAATGCTCAACCACACCACAAGAGCACTTGTTCAGCTATGTTCATATCAGCATTGTTTGTAATAGCCAGAACATGGAAACAACCTAGATGCCCTTCAACTGAAGAATGGATAAACAAAATGTGGTACATATACACAATGGAATACTACTCAGCAGAGAAAAACAATGACATCATGAGGTTTGCAGACAAATGGATGGATCTAGAAAAAATCATCCTGAGTGAGGTATCTCAGACTCAGAAAGACAAACATGGTATGTACTCACTCATAACAGGATACTAGATGTGGAACAAGGATGACTGGACTGCTACTCACATCACCAGGCAGGCTACCTGGAAAACAGGACCCCAAGAAAGACACAGGGATCGCCCAATGACAGAGAAATGGAATGAGATCTACATGAACAGCCTGGACATGAGTGGGGGTAGTGAAGGGCGAGGGTCGAGGGAAAGAGAGCTTGGGTGAGTGGGAGATCCCAGCTGGATCAACAACAGAGAGGGAGAACAAGGAATAGGAGACCATGGTAAATGAGGACCACATGAGAATAGGAAGAAACAAAGTGCTAGAGAGGCCCACAGAAATCCACAAAGATACCCCCACAACAGACTGCTGGCAATGGTCGAGAGACAGTCCGAACTGACCTACTCTGGTGATGGGATGGCCAAACACCCTAATTGTCGTGCTAAAAACCTCATCCAACTACTGAGGGATCTGGATGCAGAGATCCATGACTAGGCCCCAGGTGGATCTCTGGGAGTCCAATTAGCGAGAATGAGGAGGGTTTATATGAGCGAGAATTGTTGAGACCATGGTCGGATTAAGCACAGAGACAAATAGCCGAACGAACGGAAACACATGAAATATGAACCAATGGCTGAGGGGTCACCAACTGGATCAGGCCCTCTGAGTGGGTGAGACAGTTGATTGGCCTGATCTGTTTGGGAGGCATCCAGGCAGTGGCACCGGGTCCTGTGCTCATTGCATGAGTCGGCTGGTTGAAACCTGGGGCCTATGCAGGGTCCCTTGGCTCAGCCTGGGAGGAGGGGACTGGACCTACCTGGACTGAGTCCACCAGGTTGATCTCAGTCCATGGGGAAGGCTTTGCCCTGGAGGAGATTGGAATGGGGGCGGGCTGGGGGGGAAGGTGAGGGAGGCGGGAGGGGGGAGAACAAGGGAATCTGTGGCTGATATGTAGAACTGAATTGTATTGCAAAATAAAAATTTAAAAAAAAAAAAAAAAGAGAAAATATGAAAATAGAAAGGAGACTAATTGAGAAGAAGGGAGGGGTCAGCATTATTGGGAACATATTAAGATGTTAATGGTAAACTGGTATATATGTGTGTAATTGTTGAAAGAAGAACGATAGGGACAGAGACAGAGATGATAGATGATGATGATGATGAAGATGAAGATAGATAGATATTTTTTATTTTATTTTATAATTTAATTTAATTTTACGTATCAGCCATGGATTCCCCTGTCCTCCCCCCTCCCCCCCCAAACACCCCCTACCCCCCACCTTCCCCCCAGCCCACAACCCACTTCCATCTCCTCTAGGGCAAAGACTCCCCTGGGGATTCAGTTCAACCTGGTAGATTCAGTCCAGGCAGGTCCAGTCCCCTCCTCCCAGGCTGAGCAAAGTGTCCCTGCATAGGCCCCAGGTTTCAAACAGCCAGCTCATGTACTAAGGACAAATCCCGGTCACACTGCCTGGGTGCCTCCCAAACAGTTCAAGCTAATCAACTGTCTCACTTATCCAGAGGGCCTGATCCAACTGGGGGCTCCTCACCTATTGGTTCATAGTTCATGTGTTTCCATTCGTTTGGCTATTTGTCCCTGTGCTTTCTCCAATCTTGGTTTCAACAATTCTCACTTATACAATCCCTCCTCTTTCTCGCCAATTGGACTCCCGGAGCTCCACCTGGGGCCTGGCCATGGATCTTTGCATACATGGCATATACTCACTCATAGGAGGATACTAGATGTAAAATAAAGATGACTAGACTGCTACTCACAACTCCAGGGAGGCTGCCTAGAAAACAGGACCCTAAGAAAGACACAGGGATCACCCAATGACAGAGAAATGGATGAGATCTACGTGAATAACCTGGACGTGAGTGGGGGTAATGAAGGGAAAGTTTCGAGGGAAAGAGAGCTTAGGGGAATGAAAGATCCCAGCTGGATCAAGAACAGAGAAGAAGAACAAGAAATAAGAAACCATGATAAATGAAGACCACATGGGAATAGGAAGAAGCAAAGTGCTAGAGAGGTCCCCAAAAATCCACAAAGATACCTCCACAATAGACTACTGGCAATGTTCGAGAGAAAGCATAAACTGACCAACTCTGGTAATAGGATGGCCAAACACCCTAACTGTTGTGCTAGAAATCTCATCCAATGATAGATAGGTATTGATTCAAGGGAGCAGACAGACCATCTGAAAAAAGGCTCCTGGAGACTTCCAGGACAATGGCTGATGCCTTTTCTGCTCTTGCTTACACAGCAAGAACCAGGGCAAAGAATAATTGCTGTCCAACTATATTGTATGAGATAAAACACTGTCGTGAAATGAGACAACATGAATATACTTAAACAAATCAAATGGCCTTGTAAGAATATAAAGTACCTTGCGTCTACTAACCATTGTCACCATATGAGATCAACTTGAAAGCAAATACTACTTGTCTAGCTATAAGAATGTATAAGTGAGGCCTACATCAGTCCATACATCTGCTCCTGAAGTCTGTTGCTCGTGAATCTTCTCTCATGGGCACTGTAGGGGGACTGATGCAAAATTGTCACTCTTTACTTCTTCTTAGAAGGCACCTAGTCTGTACTGTGCTCTCATTCACCAAAGTGTCATCTCCACATGTAATACCATACCAACCGAGGAAGAAGGCTCCTCTACAGATTGAGAAATAGTGAAGAAACTTGATAAGGCTATGGGAACTCTGATGTCTGCCCCAAAATTGCTTTTCACAGGAAAGCAGGTAACACATCAGACTGGGAAGAACGACATCCCAGTAGGCAGACCACTGGGACAAATGCATGCTTTGAAGATGTTGATTACAATTAAAGAAGAATTATATAGATCATAACAGTATGCACACTGTGTACTAAGCATAGCCTGTAGTGGCTGGGTTAGGTCATAGCCATATTTCCAAGAGAAACTCTTTCATTACAGAAACCATATATAAAATTTCTAGAGCCAACAATTATGCTAGATTCAGACATGTCAGTGTAAAGGCTTAAGCAAGACTTTGAAAGGCAATAAAACTTAATCTCTAGATGAATATAGTAAATGAATAAAAAAACTTTCTTGTTTCATTTCCCTTAGATAATAAAATATACATAATGCTTTAAAAATATTCAAAATCTCAATTCTACTTAGAAAAGTAAAAAGGGGGCATATACCCAAGGAATGCCCAACCACACCACAAGAGCACTTGTTCAGCTATGTTCATATCAGCATTGTTTGTAATAGCCAGAACATGGAAACAACCTAGATGCCCTTCAACTGAAGAATGGATAAACAAAATGTGGTACATATACACAATGGAATACTACTCAGCAGAGAAAAACAATGACATCATGAGGTTTGCAGACAAATGGATGGATCTAGAAAAAATCATCCTGAGTGAGGTATCCCAGACTCAGAAAGACAAACATGGTATGTACTCACTCATAACAGGATACTAGATGTGGAACAAGGATGACTGGACTGCTACTCACATCACCAGGCAGGCTACCTGGAAAACAGGACCCCAAGAAAGACACAGGGATCGCCCAATGACAGAGAAATGGAATGAGATCTACATGAACAGCCTGGACATGAGTGGGGGTAGTGAAGGGCGAGGGTCGAGGGAAAGAGAGCTTGGGTGAGTGGGAGATCCCAGCTGGATCAACAACAGAGAGGGAGAACAAGGAATAGGAGACCATGGTAAATGAAGACCACATGAGAATAGGAAGAAACAAAGTGCTAGAGAGGCCCACAGAAATCCACAAAGATACCCCCACAACAGACTGCTGGCAATGGTCGAGAGACAGTCCGAACTGACCTACTCTGGTGATGGGATGGCCAAACACCCTAATTGTCGTGCTAAAAACCTCATCCAACTACTGAGGGATCTGGATGCAGAGATCCATGACTAGGCCCCAGGTGGATCTCTGGGAGTCCAATTAGCGAGAATGAGGAGGGTTTATATGAGCGAGAATTGTTGAGACCATGGTCGGATTAAGCACAGAGACAAATAGCCGAACGAACGGAAACACATGAAATATGAACCAATGGCTGAGGGGTCACCAACTGGATCAGGCCCTCTGAGTGGGTGAGACAGTTGATTGGCCTGATCTGTTTGGGAGGCATCCAGGCAGTGGCACCGGGTCCTGTGCTCATTGCATGAGTCGGCTGGTTGAAACCTGGGGCCTATTCAGGGTCCCTTGGCTCGGCCTAGGAGGAGGGGACTGGACCTACCTGGACTGAGTCCACCAGGTTGATCTCAGTCTGTGGGGAAGGCTTTGCCCTGGAGGAGATTGAAATGGGGGCGGGCTGGGGGGGGAAGGTGAGGGAGGCGGGAGGGGGGAGAACAAGGGAATCTGTGGCTGATATGTAGAACTGAATTGTATTGCAAAATAAAAAAAAAAAAAAAGAAAAGAAAAGTAAAAAGGAATATGGATAGACATCTCAGCATTTAAGAAGCTGAATAAGAATTTAACAAACACACATCATTAAAAGGAAGTATTAAAAATGAAGCTCAAGAAATTAAAGAAAAATTTTAAATGTTTAAAATTTTCAACAATAAAATAAATTAAGAAGATGAAATTCTTCTGATGCAGAGACAATACCATTGCTGTTACAACTTGAAGGCCCAGAAATTGGTGTCACTTGAGGTCTAGCCAAACCATTCATCCAGCTGAGGGCTCAGCTGCAAACAATTGCCCAAATTCCCTTGTGCCTGCCTCTCACAGTGATGCAAAGTGACTGCTCCTGTCCAGTCAGGCAGCCCATTGCAGCTGGGCCTCCCCAAGCAAGGAGGTTTTTGTTAGGGTCTGTATCATTGTGTGAGGAACATGTGTACCTTGGAGGCAGTAATAAACTCCCACATCCTCAGCCTCCACTCTGCTGATTTTGAGAATGAAATCTGTCCCAGACCCACTGCCACTGAACCTATCAGGGACTCCTGTGTCAAGTGTGGACACCTGAGAAATTAGACGCTGGGGAGACTGTCCTGGTCTCTGTAGCAACCAATTCAAATAAGTTTTTCCATCACTATCTAAGAGGCTCTGACTTGACTGGCACGAGATGGAAGCTGACTGTCCAGTGGAAACTGACAAAGAGAGTGGAGTCTGGGTCAGAACAGCATCACCACTGGTTCCTGAAATTAGAATAGAGTAATACAAAGTTATTTGCAGATATTCTGAAATTTTTTATGTTATTTATTTCAAGTGAGATGCTGATATTTTCTCTGGTTTTTAAAACATATCAAATGCTTTTTTCAAACACACAAAAATAGTGAGTTGGAGGTCCTTAAGGTCATAGTCTACACCACTCTATCCCATCCAAGTCAGAATCTTCCTCTTAGCACAGATGTTGTCTCTTTAAATTCTCATTATCACATAACTAAACCTCACAGGCCCATCCTGGAATACAGGATCTGCCTCATCACACATGGACAGTACACATAGGCAGCCAGAGCTCATCTCCATCCCCATTCTCCACTTGCATCTCCCTCTAACCTTACCCAGAATCCAGAACATTAGCAGAAACAGGGACTGGACAGGACATATCATTTTGAGGAGATGAATTAAGGAGTCAGTGAAGGCAAGAGCATATTTGAGCTTTTATCTCAGGCCAGGAAGCCAAGGAGCTCCCTAGGGAGCAATATGCAAATACCCTGGTCTGCACAGCAGTGTACATAGAGGAGAGTTATCTGAGCTTCTTACATTTGAACAATGATACAAAAAGGTCTTCTTCTATATGAGGAGTGAAAGTAATGAAACAAAATATGGTGGACTAGCAGAATGCTGAAAAACTGATGATATAGTTCAAATAAGTTGTCAATATGGATTAACAAAGAAGTCTAGTGTAATTTGAAATTTACTTAGATTTTATCTAAAAACACACATCTAAATTGCAGAGAACTAGGAAAATGTAGTTAATACCCACAGCTAATTATCCTCAGGGATGAAATGAACTCCCAGAACTTTGTGTTCATAGTCTCTAGTACACTGCAAGATTACAAGATGGAATTAGATTATTCAACATTCTAGATCTTTAATTATAATCAAGGTGACTAAGTTAAGTGATCAATGTGAATCCAAAAAAAGTGCATACAATAAGAACTACCATACACACTCAAACACACTAATCTTTCACAAAGAAATGCACACATATAAGCATTACCATTCATACCATATATAAACACACACATCATTTTCAGAGCATTGAAATGGTTTTTAGATAAAATTCTCTTAAGTTTACATGTCAGACAGACTGAACTTTTTGCTGTCACTGCAGATTATGAATTATTTTTAATTCTCTAATCTCATTTGAATTAAATCATACACCATATATCCCTCAGTGACTAAACTTCATTTTCATAGTACAACTGTTTCTTTAAAGATTCCCTCATGTTATATGATAAATAAATAATGTGTATCTATTGCTGGATCTCCTAGTAATGAAAATATTTATTCTTTCATATACATTTTTTTGTTTGTTTGTTTGTGTGTTTTTTTTTTTTTTTTAGACAGCGTTTTATTGGTGAAATTATTTAGGCCACTCCACGTAGTTAAAAGGAGATTTATTTATGGTGAAATTATTTAGGCCACTCCACGTAGTTAAAAGGAGATTTATTTAATGGCGTAACTTACAAATTAAGGGATAGATAGGTCGCGGGGTCTGGGGAAGATGTATCACAGTCCAGCGATGTTCTCTGGAGCTCTCCTCTGTCTACCTCCACCATCCAGCGTCCTGGCACCAAGAGAGCGTTCGCCGATCCCGATCTCGGGTCCCCAGGCGCCTCCCTTGGCCCCGCCTTGTAGGCATGACAGTTGCCGAAGTCTCAATGGGGGTTGGAACTTCCAGAACAAAGCTGGAATGGCTACCCACTACAGCGTTTCTCTGTGTAGCTTTGTGCCTTTCCTGGAACTCGCTTTGTAGACCAGGCTAGCCTCGAACTCACAGAGATCCACCTGCCTCTGCCTCTCGAGTGCTGGGATTAAAGGCAGGCCCCACCACCGCCCTCATATACATTTTTACCTTGAGAAATTATTAATTAACATACTATAAATGTCTTTATATCAGATTATAAATGAACATATACTTATTTATCTTGAACTGATACATCAGAGTATATTTGGCACCCTCCATATCAGATATAAAAATGAAACCAAATATAGTTCATTAGCTATAGATTTCTTTGCATAGCATTGTCAATGTTTTGTAATGTGCATCCTTCTCCCTGTTACTGTGACATTAACTTATATTTGCAAGAGGCACTTAATCATTTCATTCTTTTTTTAATGTTTTGTTGTGTTTCCTGGTAAAAGGGAGATATTATGCTCCAAAGTATAAATGTAAATATATTTCTTGTCCTTGGTACACAATTCTCCCTGTATTTTTCACTTTTATTTTTATGTTTTTTCTTCTTGGTTATTAACTGCTAAGCATGAACATCAGTGGGATGTTCTTGCCTTCCAGATCTTTTAACAAAATTTGGTCAGTGTTACTAAGTAAATGACAAGATATAAAATGTACTTTCCTGTAGAAAGGTGTTGGTTACTTATGGCAACTGACAAAGTCACATTTCCTATGTTAGCAATTATTTTCATAATTATCTTATTTCAAATATGTAGAAACCAAAATAACAGCACAGGGAAGCCACAAATTCCACCTCTATTAGGTAAATGAAAGACAATAAGCAAATTACAGGCCCCCAACAAATGACAAAATAGTGCATATCCATAAAAAATACCACTACATGTGTGCACAGGTAATCCAGCCCTCATAGAAAATAACTGAAAATTATTACAGAGTTGAATATAAACATGAAACTAGAACGTCTTAAAGTATAATGAAGGGACATTCTAGTGAGCCTGTGGTTTTCAGAATACTTAACACCAAACTGAGGATCTATGAAAGAAAATGTTTTAGACAGACTTTAATATCATGCCATATATTTATCTGTGGAAAACACTGACAAGAGACAAGGATGGTTTCAAGAATCTCCTTCTTAAAGGAACTCCAGTTCAACTATGAATTCAAACAATCATTTTATTCATTTTTGCATAATATATTTATTTTTAAAATTATAATTACACCTGTTCAGAAGATAATACAGTGTCCTCAAACTGCACCTCATAAAAGAGGATATGCACGTTATATCCTCATTATGTCTCACACATTATTTACATATTACAGTTTTCATATTGTTGCATTATATACATATGTAACAATAATAATAATAAAGAAACAATCAATGTGAAAGTTGAGGTCTATAGGAAGGTTTCACGTCAGGTAAAGGGTGAGAGAATGTGATACAGTACATATATTACCTCCCTTGAAAAATTTGTGGTAGTGTCTTCTGTTGCTCGTTGATGAACTGGGGAAAAAGGCAGTGGATCCATGATCCTGCCTCTTGAGCCACCTCAAGAGCTAGACCCCTGGTACTGACAGACCTTTGTTGGTACTGCTTTTGCAGCCTCAATGCCAGTCTCAATTATTCAGATCTTCTAGAGACCCTCCTACCTCAGTCATATAGAACGTTTACCACATGGGCTTAGGAAAACCAGTTATCCGCCATACTGGTTACAAGCTCCTTACCGAATTATCTGCTTTCTTAACTCTTCCATTGAAGAAAGACCTATCCAGGCCAGTTGACAAGTATCAAGCATCACATTTCTCATACTTATTTCTAACACTAATGTTTATTCATTGTCTGACAGTCTGAGTTTTCTGGGGACCTTAGATAGTAATGACAAAACCCACAATTATTCAAATGAGTCCACCCATCAGAAACTAACTCCCTATTTTACTTCAGATTATGCCACTGTTGTCTCAAAGAAATAGATTAATATCATTAGCTTCACTGGCATCACTGGCATCAAACCATCTCCTGAATTAAAGGACCTTAAAGTCACACTTTTCCACTATTATACTTTTATGCACTGGGGAGTTGTAAAGGATGCAGTCTTCATTGATGAAATTTGAGTTTTCTCATGTGAACTTTAGGTCAAACCTTGGGCCTATCCTTTATCATTTACATCTTCCTTTCTCATTTCCTTGGTTTGGTGTGGTATCCAGGTTTGATAGTGTGAATGAGAAGGCCCCATGGACTCATATGTTTGATTAATTTATCCCCTTTGTAAAATTGTTTGAAAAATATTAGGAGGTATGTCCTTTCGGGGAGAGGATTATCATGAGGATGAGCTATGGAGATTCAACACATGCTATCATTCCCTGTGTTCTCTTTGGCTCCTGTTTGTGGATCCTAATGAGAACTCTGAGCTATTAATACTGCCAGGCTTTTGCTGGCCATCATTATCTCTGAAATCATAAAGTCAGTTAAAGTCTTTGTTGCATAAGTTGCCTTGCTCACAGTGTTTCATCACAGCAAAAGAAAAGTCACTGAGACATTTTGATTCCACATGAGATCAGGAATCTGATAATTAAATACAACCTTTGCTTTCAGAAGTGAATACAAGAAGGAAATATAAGTGATGACAGAGTCCTTGCTCCCTGTTAAATATTTTGTCAGTTAGCACTGGCCTGTAGGATCAGCATCTCCCTGGTTTCTTTTGTCTCTCAGTGAAAGAATTTCTCATACATAGCAAACACAGGGGGCAAACCAAATAAGGAAACAAATGCTGATTTGTTTATTTCCCAGTTTGGGTTTTATTGAGACATAGTTTTGATGTTGCTAGCTCAGACTTCTCTAAAACTTCTTAGGAATCCCAGGCTGACATTGAATTTCACTCTTCCTGTTTCAGATTCCCAATGTAGGCCTTATAGAGAACCCCTATAAAGCTCTTCATTGTACTTTTTATGTACATACTATGTGTATATATATACCAAATGAATACCAATATATGTACATACAAACTTATATTCACAATAATTCATTACACTTGAAAGCCATATGTTGTACATTGAAGATAAACTCATATTCATCTAAATACAAACTTATATTCACAAAAATTCATTACACTTGAAAGCCATATGTTGTACATTGAAGATAAACTCATATTCATCTAAACTCCCTTTTTATTGATTCATTTCTGAAAATAATTTGAACATTTAAATTAGTATGCTGTATTATAATTAAAATTGCATTTAGTAAAATTAAGGAGAGTGAAAAGTGGTAAGTTCAAGGGTGAGTTGAATTCTCTTGTTTAATATCTTCTCTTGTGTTCTGTACTGTACTTAATGGACAAAACCTGAAATATTTGTTTTTACTATGGATTAGTTTTTTTTTGACTTCCAGAATCTCATATGACATGAATTCTCTGGATGACTATATTTTTGGAGCACTTTTGTGTAAAAATATGGAAAAATTACTCATTTGTGATGCCATATGATAGGGACAGGGGTCTATATTTCCAATATCTAGACTGGGGGCAATAAATTAGTGATGGTTCTAAGAGTAGGAAAATATAAATTAGTTATGCTGTTCATTCTATTGAACAAACATCAATCATAAGAGTGTGACCATCAGTGTGAATACGATACTTTCTATGACATTGTTTTACATTTTGACTATGGTTGAAAAAAATGCATCTATTCTTTCAGTCCTTGACCAAGTTTATAAAATGTGTTTTCTTATTAGTTAGCTTCTCTCCACTATATATTCCTTAATAAGGACACAAGGGTTGTTTATTGTGGTTTTCTTTTTCCACCTCATTGACTATCTTTTCCAACATGCTTCAATTACAGTTTGTGTCACTGGCTTCTTTTTTAATTTAAGTTATTTATTGTCTTCTCTTTCAGTTACAAAAAAACTAAATTTGCTAAATCAGTTCAAGTAACAAAAATAACATATACAAATATAATAGTGTAGGTTGTTTCCTAGGGCCTATGACTTTGCTAACCACAGGTTCTTGCCCCCTATTCTTGTGAAAGTTATGCATTTTATTTAATGGAATGGGCCTTAAATCCAACCAGAAAGTAGTATTTGATATACCCATGATTTTTATACCGTACTGTACCAACAGGCTTATTTTATAAGACAGGTAATTATTGTGGCTGCTCAGAGATCAAACAGTATATAAGATGTTACTTTAATTTTCCTATATTGTTGAGATTTGCTTTGTGTCCTGTTGTGTTTAATTTGGGAGAAAGGTTTGTGGGCTGCTTAGAAGGCATATACTTCAGTGTTTGCTGGAATGTTCTATAGATCTATACTACATTAATTTATGTTGGATAATATTTGGTTTATATTTAAAATTACCATCTACTGATGATAATATTGTGTATTATAAGGCTGAGGTATGAAATGCTCTATAATAATCATCAGTTCTAGGTCACAGATATTGCTGATGCTCTGAGTGGGTGAGACAGTTGATTGGCCTGATCTGTTTGGGAGGCATCCAGGCAGTGGCACTGGGTCCTGTGCTCATTGCATGAGTCGGCTGTTTGAAACCTGGGGCCTATGCAGGGTCGCTTGGCTCGGCCTGGGAGGAGGGGACTGGACCTACCTGGACTGAGTCCACCAGGTTGATCTCAGTCTGTGGGGAAGGCTTTGCCCTGGAGGAGATTGGAATGGGGGGCGGGCTGGGGGGAAGGTGAGGGGGGCGGGAGGGGGGAGAACAAGGGAACCTGTGCCTATATGTAGAACTTAATTGTATTGCAAAATAAAAATTTAAAAAAAAAAAACTAAAAAAAAAAAATAAGCATAATATAGACTACCACAATTTGCCCACCTTGAACCCAATCCAAGTTAGTGGTGCATGCCTTTAATCCCAGTACTGGGGACCTAGAGGCAGGTGGATCTCAGTGAGTTTGAGGCCACCCTGGTCTAAAAAGAAAGTTCCAAGACAGCCAGGAATGTTACATAGAGAAACCATGTCTTAAAAAAAAGTGAAATAAAGTGAGTGGAGACATGGGGCAGAGGACAAAAAAGCAGCAAGATCAAATGAAAGAAAGAAAATAGTAAGGAAAGAAGAAATGTGAACATGAATGAGGGGAGGGAGTAAGGCATGACAACATTATTGCACACTAGAAAGAATGTACATAAAATTCAATACTGGTAAAAAGGGAAAAATAAATATAGAAATCTTTTCAGAAATGTTTTCTTAATTTTCAAGAGACTCATATACAGACACAATGAAATATGACCATATCTTCTTCACAGTTTCTTGCCTTACAAATCCCTGCATCTGAACCTCACAATGCTCTGTCTTAATTCCATGTCATTCTTTTATTATCATTTTTTTGATAACTCACTAAGTCTACTTAATACTTCCCATGGGTATGGAGCCATTCCATAGAACATAATGAACCATGCATTGACCACATTTTAAAAGAAGAATTATCCTGTTGCCTACAGCAGGTATCCACTGCCAAAAGCTACTCGGTACCAGGTAGAGCCTAGAGATCTTCTAACATTTCTACAACAGGCTTTAGCTGTCAAGATCTTGTGTAGGTTTGTGTAACTATTCAGCTTCTGTGATATCCATGATTGTGATGGCCATGTTACGTTCAGAAGACAGAATTTCACAGCACTGCTTCCCATTCTCTGTATCCTAATTCTTTCCACTTTTGGCTGAGGTTTCACAGAATTATGAGCTTCTATCCCTGAATAGACACATGGTAAGTGTGATTGAGTATATTGCAACTCTGGGGGAAAGGTATCCTGACTGTTCAGGAGTCAGGTGACACCTTGAGCTTTTAGGACAGCTCTGACAGCTACAGCTGCAATGTGACAGCTCAGCCCTAGAGGGGAAGGTATCCTGGGTGCTTGGGAGAGTCAGGCCTACAGCTGCTGGACAGCTCACCTCTGGAGGGCAAGGTATTCTGATTGCTCAGGAGAGTCAGACAAGACCTGGAGGTGCTAGGACAGCTCTGCTCTGGAGAGAAAGAGACAGGCTTGGAGCTGTTAGGCCAGCTCTGCAGAGAAAGGTATCCTGACTGTCAGGAGTCAGACTATACCTGGTGCAGTGGGGGATGGTCTCCTTGCAGAATAGAGCAACCCTGCTGCTCTCCTGGACAATGGCTACAGCTGAGCTTTGCTCAGCTCGGACTTAAGGGGGCTTCCCAGCAGAGCTCTGCTTCTTCTCCAGCCCAACATGTTGCTTCTTTTGCTTCACTCTGCTAAAGGGGAAACCATTCAGAAATGTAGCAATCTCCTATGGCTCCAGTGAAAAGTTGTTACTTTTTCTGCTCCACCTTGCTTAGTCCCCTAAGAGAACTCTCAGCAAGGTTATTCTTTTCAGATCCTTCTTGCTCAGTTGCCCTAAAGGAATGTCTCTGCAAGGGTTTTTCTGTACAGTTCATTAAGTGATGTCTTAGCAAGGTTCTTCTTCACTACACTGGCAAATGAAGATCTTCACACCCAAAACTCTTTTGAGAAAGAGATTTCTTTGGGAAGGAGGAGTCCAGGAGCGTGGCTGCTTCTACCAGGGTAAGAAAGAACAGCCAAAAATTGAACAGGCTGGCTGGTTTATATAGCACCTCTTGGGGGCAGAGTTTCTCCAGAGAGAATTTCTGTCCAGGCATTGGTTAGTTTTTTCTGCTCAGGGATTGGTTAGTTTTATGGGTTAGGGGAAGAGAGGGCCTTGATTTCAAAGCCAAACTGTCTTTTCTTTCACTGGCCTTTCTTAGCTTTGTGGCTCTAATTCTATGACCAGGGCATATTTTTTTCACAGGCTCTGATTTTAGGGACAAAGTTTCTTTCTTTGGTACTGATTTCAGGGTCAGAGCATGTTTCTTAGATTCTGGGTTTGGGGATAATATGTTTCTTTCTCTGGCTTATGTCCCAGATCCAAGGTGTGTTTCTTTCCCTGGTTCTGGGTTCAAGGATCAGGGTGATTCTCTTTAGCCAGTCCCTTTTCCCTACAGTAAGTCCTGAGAACCAGGCTTGATTTCCATTGAGGGATTCTTTGTGGTCTTCTCTGAGAAAACATTATTGTCTTTCTAGGTTACAGATGTACAGTAAAGTCTCCAAGATTCTTAAGATGTAGCCATGACACTTTCAAAGTGTTTTCCTTAGAGTCCTTTATATATACCTCTCATCCAAGGTTCTTGTGCTTACACTGAATCTTTAGAAGCTCAAATTTTCTTAAGTACATGCTCTCTTTTGAATGAAAATTATCTCCTAAGTCATCCCAAATACGATATGGGGACATAATCAGCCCCAAGTTCTCAAATTCTCAACCTCAAGCTGTCCTGTGTGAATAAAGAATGTCTGATTTGACCCACATTGCACTATGACTGCATTTTTTCCTAACTATTGGGTCATAATATAGATCTGGAATCTTGTTTAATGTGCCCATTTTCTCTGATTCTTCGTTTATGTTAGGTCATAATATTCAAATCCAAATAATCAACTTAATGATTCTTTCCAAGAAATAAATGCCAGTCTCCATAGTGCTTCATAGTGCAATCCCAACTCCACCAACATCCCCATCAAAATATGTAATCCATAGGCTCATTAATAAACAATGCCAGACTATGTGACATCCATAGTCTCACTTTCTAAAACCTATTCAGTCTTCTGAGTCATTATTTCCCTGTAAAAGAAATTCACGAGTTTTTTTTTCTCTTTTACACTAACATTTTAATGTATAAGTCTGATTACCACACTAAACTACAGACTTGATATTTCATTTTTAAAATCCTTCTTGGAAATTTGAGAAAATGCGACCTGTTATATATAACATGTTGTGGTAGAGAATATTCAAAGTTTTTTGATAAAAGCTTTTTGTAGCTTTTTAAAACTCAAATTTCAAAGAACAACTAGTATTTTGGAATCTCAATGATTTCATTGTACAGTTGTATCTAGTGACAGGAGACCCCCATAATGGAGAAGCATGCATGCTATGAGAAGGTAGAAGCAGGGATTGTAGTGTGTAGAGGGCAGAATGAACCAGAAATTTTTGGTCTCTTCTCTGGATTCAAAGTCCTGTTAATGAGTTAATTTAAAAGCAGACTTGAAAGAAAGCTTATCATAACTGGAATGTCAAACAATACAGTAAACAAAACTTATGGCAGTCTGAAAAGGACAAAAATACATTGTTCAATGAATCATGTGTCCATCCCTGTGTGTTCTCCTTGTTCATCACTGCTGTTCTCATCAGCCACCCAGAATATCAGCAGTCCCAGGAACAAGGCTGGGTACCTCAATCTTAATATTTAAACTGAAGTGCCATTGGTAGTCAGTTCATCTTTGATCTTAGACCTGCATAGATGGAACTACCTAGAGAAAATATGCACTTTACAGATCTGTGCAGCTGTTTGAGAAAAGCTGATCATAGGAAAGGACCCCTTTTGTGAGGAAAATGATGTAAAATATTTTCTTGTTTTCACCACTGGACAAAAAAGGCATAGGTATGAAATTCTGGATTAGTGAGGAGCAGTGAATGCACAGGCCATGAATTTCTAAAACAATGTCAGAGACCCATGCACTGGACAATCTTTGGAAAGGCTATGTAAATCTGCTTGGACTACTCCTAAATCTACTGAAGTGCAAAACACACACCATCTCATATTGATAATTGACAGTTTTTATTCAGTAGAAGCATGAAGCTTAAGAAGTTTTCTGACATTTGTTGCTCCCAAGATAACTCTCGAGGATATGATTAACAAATCTTAGAAAGAGCCATTCTATGAGACATATAAAATCTAAGTCTGTAAGAGCATTCATGTCTAAAGAATAAAGATTAACAATAAGAGAGATCAAACAGTGTTCAAAGATATTTTGCTAAATTTTCATGTATGTACATATTATCCTTGAGGTTACTTTGTCCTATATGTTTCCCATACTTCGCTTCCTCCCCTTCCTGTTAGTCTCTTTTCTACAAACATGTCATGTTTGAATCACCTAGCTAATATACAGTGGCTCTCCCACTCTTGTCGGTTCCCTACAGGGACATTGAAGATGGGAGCTCTCACCTGGGAAAGGAGATAACAAAAGGGTGCTGTTGTTGTTAAGGTATGGGCACCAGGAACATCCTGGTCGCCATTATCTTCTGTGCATGGGAATCAGAGAGCTTGGCTGTAGAATCTTTCTGTAAACCTCCCCCAGTCTTCAGAAATAGGTCCCACTTCTCTCAAGTGAGCTCTGATTCCCTGCAGAGATTTTCCCCTCCATGCTGGCTGTCTCTGGTGTGAGAAACTAAACTCTCCCTGTAGCTCCCCACCATGCTATTTCCCTTGGTTTGCTGTCCAGAGCATTAATAACTGTTATAATAAATACTTGGTCCTCAGTTATTCATCTCAGTGTCTTGTAAAACCATGACACCACATACAAAACCAAAAAGTTTTTTCCTATAGAAAGTTCACTTCTATTTTGTATCATATACACACATGTGATTATATGTATCTATATTTAGTCTAATTAACACAAATGCAAGTTTCAATGTAATAGTTGTCATTCTGATATCTACTAAACCGAAGTAATATGATGATCTTCACTTGCTTTCAGTTTCCTGAGATCACCATTACTTCATTTGCTTTATTGGTAAAAAAAATCCATTTCTTATTTGGATGCAAAGAAAAAGGAAATTATAAAGTTCCCAGGTAAATGCATATAACTGGAAAAGTTTGTACTGTGTAAGGTTTAGAATTGAGTACTTAATTTTGAGTAGTTGTTGAATCTGATAAACTGTTGTGCTGGGGAAGGGTATGTATTTACGCCATGCTGGTTATACCACTTTGCACTCAAAACAAGGAACTTATGAGGCAGCTTTGTACCTCACTCAGGGAGGTTTTTGTTCAGGGATGTATCACTGTGGGAGGATTTTCTAGAACTTACTGACAGTAATAAACACCCACATCCTCAGCCTCCACTCTATTGATTTTCAGTGTGAAATTGGTTGCTGACCCACTGCCACTGAACCTGTTTGGGACTCCTGAGGCAAGGAGATAGATCAGGACATCAGATAGATCAGGAGCTGAGGAGACTGGCCTGGTCTCTGCAGGTACCAATTCAAGTAAGTGTCACTTTTGCTAAGGTGGAGAATCTTCCTAGACCTTACTAGATTCTTACTGGACCTGCAGGAGATGGAAGCTGACTCTCCAAGAGTGACAGGACTGGAGAGTGCAGGTTGGGTCATCACAATATCCCCACTGGTTCCTAGAAATGAAAGGTTATGTTCAAACAAAAATGACATAATAATAATATTTCCTTCCTTTATTTATTTCCTACTTATTATGTCCATGACTCATTCATATTCTATAAATATTCAACATAAAATATCCATGTAGAGAGAACATAGAGACTCTCTAGAAATCACCTGGACCATCTGCTTTGATACTTGGCAGAGTTTCCACAAGATCATAGGTTCTCCTCCCTTCACCCTCTAAACTTCACGAGCCTATTCCTGGAGTACAAGACTAGAAATCTCACACATGGACAGAGCACGTATCTCCATTAGCAATGTCCCAGGAATCCCCAATCTCCCCACAATCTTTTTCTTCATCTTTGTTTCTTCCTTACCAGGGAGACAAAACACAAGCAGCCCCAGGAGCTGAGCAGGGAACTTCATTCTGAGAAGTTGATATGAAGAGTCCTGAGCAGACAAGGCAGAAAGAGGGCCTAGCTTTTGTCCTGTACTTGCAAGAAGAAGTCCACCCTAGGGAGCAATATACAAATCTCCTGGTTGATGCAGCTCTGTGAAAAGAAGCAAGGGAGTGAAAAGCCCACCATAAGAGCAAAGTGACATAAAGTTTCTCCTATGAATGTAGAAAAATGGATTCATTCCCTACTGCCTATAGCAGGGGACAGTTGGATGCCGCTGTGTAAGCTTGCATAAATGGAGACATATAGGATCTATAAGCACCACGCATCCCAAGATAACACCACAGAACCAAGGCAGTCTTTTCAACACACTTTGTATTTGCTAATGTTTTTTTTCAGCATAGCATCTTCCTGGCTAAGTGAACCTGACTCAAGTTTTGTCATATTGGCAACCGAATAAAGAAAACTAAAGAGACAAGTAATCCTCATTTTTACATGATAAATGACTCTCTAATGGCCACTTACTACAAGAGTGTTGATACATTAAAGACATAAAAGGAGAAACGAAGTTGTGAAAACGTGCATATAATTCCCAATAGACAGTTATTACTTGGACAAACACGTGGTTAGACGAATACAATTTCTACCATTTAATTATAGGACTCAAATGGACAGATATAACACTCCAATACAGAGTGGGAAGGTTTAAATACTATTTCTTCTATACCAGAACTCAAGCAATTGGTTTCTGAGACTCAAGTACTTAAGCATTAGCTGAAGAAATACGTGTTCAAATCGATATAGCAAATACTTCTAGAAATCTGTATAATTGTAACTTTGTGTTTAATGTATAAATAAGTAATAGTATATGTCTCTCGGTTGCTATAGAAAACATGTTTCATCACATTGGAAAATTTGGAGCATGGAGAGAGAACACATCACAAATGAGTTAGTGAGGTTTTACTTGATATTTTCAGTCAGGCCTTGGAGGATTTTTCTCCATTGATAATTTCATATATGTGTACAATGAAACATGATTATATCCATCCTCCATTTTTTACCTCCGTGTGCTGTTCCAATACCTCACCCACCTAAAATAATGTCTTCTCTTTTTGTTTTGTGTTGTTTCTTGATGACCCCTTATGTTCAATTATTAAAATTCATATGGTCATGGGTATAGGCCCATACACTGCAACATGAGCAAACTACCAGTGACCACATACTAAAAAGAAATAATTCTTTCTCCCTCAGCAGCTATCAACTGCCAATAGCTTCTCTAGAAGGGATGGCAGCTGAAGAGCACTTCATAAATCAATGCCTAAAATTTGGTTTCCTTGATCAAACTGAATGTAAGAACAGCAGCTGTGACTTCACGCTGTTGTTATATTGCTAAATAGTTGTGCTAATAAACTGCTTCTGGAATACTTACACTTACATCCACTGACTGGGATTGCCTGAAACCTTGGTCAGAGAAGCTTCTTTTGCAACAGGCAGCAGTCAATGCAGAGATACATAATTGTTCAATAAGAGACTGAGTGCCAGGATCTAAATGTCACATCTTTATCACCACCACTCCTCCATGCATGTACACATTACCAAGGCTAGGAAACATATACTTTTTTAATTGAAAATAGGTTCTTCTCTCATACAATGCATCCCAACCACAGTTTCCCCTACCTCAACTCCATCTAGCCTCCCCCAACTTCTCATCTCTCCAGGATCCATTCCTTCTCTGTTTCCTTTTCAAAAAAGAGCAGACCTCCAAGACATGACATCTAAAATACAATAAGACAAGGCAAAAGCCCTCATATTGAGGCTGGACAAGGCAATACAGTAGGAGGGAAAGAGTCTCAAGAGCAGGCAAAAGGGTCAGAGATACACTCCTTCCCACTGTTAAGAGTCCCACAAAAACACCAAACTAACAGCCATAACACAAATGCAGAGGACCTGGTGAAAACCCATTGAAGTTCCAATGCTTGCTGCTTCAGTCTCTGTGAACCAATGTTAGTCCTGCCTAGTTAATTCAGTGGGCCATATTCTCTCCTGTCCTCCATTCCCTCTGACTCCTACAGTCTTTCTTTCCCCTCTTCCACAGGGTCCCCAATCTCTGAAGGGAGAGACCTGGTGGATATCTCCAATTTAGACTCTAGCTGCACATCTTAATGCCAAAATTATTGCATTTCATCCAGCTCATGTCATATCCACTTTTATAACTAGAAAATATGAAATAATTTTATAAAAGAAATAGAAGAGTTTTGAATAAGGTAAAGATTTTCCTGTGCAAAATATTAAATAGTAAATGTTTCTCATGCAATAAAGGAGGAAGGAAAATCCCAGTGGTGAGGTTCATGTAGACTGTGGATAGAGTAGTCAGTCTTTAAGAGGCAATGAGAAGATTGACCTTGTGCAGCCACTAGTTATCAGGACAACTAATTATAACTGTTTACTTAATCTTATCAATAAAAAAGAGATTTAAAGATTGTAAAGAATATGTTTCAAAGGAAATGAAGACAGATAATGAACATACTGAAGAGGTTGTAACTGTCATTCTGCCCCATCCTTCCTCACCATCTGAGTGAACAATCAAGATACTCAACTTCAATGTCTTCAAAGTTATTTTTTCCACTTGAAACAATCTTATGTTGGAAAAAACATCAGTGAGAGTTTCTTCCTGTGGCCATTAATATACAGTGTCATTTCCTAAACACATTTATTTACTTTTGTACGAAATGCATTGTAAAGAAAAAAAGAACAAAATAATCCAGTACTGATTTTAACTTTTCATGAACAGATATGGTGACATCAGTAGGAGAAGTCATTAATTCTGATATAAATCTGTATGCCCAACACTCAGATACAGCATGAGAAATTAGCATTGTATAAGTACTCAAAAACATGATGGGAAGCCACTTTCTTAAAACTTAAAAGGATAGTGATCCCAATATGTGGAAATTCTGAGGTAAGTGCTGGAGAAGAACGAGAGAGGATACCAGGAGCCAGCCACCCAGCTACACAGCCAGCCATGGAGTAGGAAAGAAAGAAATGTATATAGAATTGAGTAAAATAAAAGCCAAGAGACAAAAGTAGGTGGGTTAATTTAAGTTAAGAAAAACTGGCTAGAAACAAATTAAGTTAAGGCCTAGCATTCACAAGCAAGAATAAATCTCTTTGTATTTTTTAGGGGAGCTGGGTGGCAGGGCCCCCAAAGAGTAAAGAGCAGAGACTAAAATATACCCAACAACAGTTAACTTGCCAGAATCTAAAAGCACCCAGGAGACACCACTGGACACATATGTGAAGGATTATGTTGACTGCTAATTCAGGGCATGCCTGTGAGAGAAAACCCACCTTAAATGTGGCAGGCCTCATCCTGTGGCTTGGGTTCTGCACTGCATGAAAAGGAGAAAGTGAATTAAACACCAGCCTTCATAACTTGCTGCTGCCTCCAGCTGCTGCTCCTGTTTTTTTTCCTGACATGAAGGACTGCAAGCTCCAAGTATGAACTCAAATAAGCCTTCTCTCTCATTAGCTGTTAATGTAATTTTATCACAGCAGCAGGGAAAGTAACCAACCTATCAAAAGCATGAAGCCATAACCTTGAGAAATTATTATAAATCTGAGTCTCAATTATTAGAGTATTTAATTGTGTACTTTTAGGAAATAAAGTGGAATGTATTTTCAACATGTGTTTTCTTAAAGAATTTCCTTAGGTAAAGTAAACAACCCCTAAAATACAGCTCCTTAAACCTCCTGTAGGTTCTTGTTCCCTTGCTGAGGTAGACATTTCCAATCATTTGGTGTAAGGTTGGTCTCTGCCTTACATCTGTAAAGTGATCAACATTTGATTCAGTCTTCTTCAACCTGTGGATTTTGACACTTTTGGGGATCAAATGATATTTTCATAAGGGTCACTAAGACCATCCTGCATACCAGATTTCCATTACAATTCATAACAGAAGCAAAATAACAGTTAGGAGGTAGCAAAGAAAATAATTTCATGTGTGGGAGTCACCACAACCTGAGGAACTGTATTAAAGGGTCAAAACATTAGAAAGGTTGACAACCACTAATTTAATGACATTATTCTACTTTTTTAAACTGACTTTATTACACAAACATACATATATAGAAACTGTGTATTGTTGTCTTCATGAAACTTTGGGTAGTAAAAAACATTAAAATAAAGGTCACACCTCTCACTGAAGGTTTTCAAATTTTGGCCAAGTGACTACTATATGTGTTTATAGCAATTTATTAATTCCTCATTAATTTATTATTAAGAAAATTTTCTGAATAAAAATCTTTAAACTTCTGTTGCTCTAGAACCACTTCTTGTACAAAAATCTGCATTAATCAGAGTTCTCTAGAGAAACAGAATTGATAGAAGGAATACATGTAATTATTACACATATACATTATATATATACATATATGTATTTGTGTATAAATGATATTTATTAGAGTGGCTTATGGTTTTTATCCAGCTACTCCAACAACAGCTGTCTTTTGACAGAAAGTCCGAGAATCCTATACTTTTTTGTTCTGTTCATGAGGCTGGATATCTCAACTGGTCTTCACTGCATGCCAGAATCCCAAAGAAATACACACTAATATCAGTGAAGGAATGGACTTAACAGCAAGAGTGATGGAGACGAGATAAACTTCCTTCTTCAGTTTTCTTATATAGGCTGCTGCAAGAAAGGGTGGCTCAGATTTAAAGTGGGTCTTCCCACCTCAAATTATCCAATCAAGAAAAAGTACTCACAGGTGTACCCAGCAGTTTGGAGTTTCATTAATTCCAGAGAATAGTCAGATTAACAATGAAGAATAGCCATCAGAAGCATAATCTATGTTCATTATGTGACTGGCAAAATTCATGTTGGGACATGGTGATTACAATGTACTATCAAGTGTTAATTTCCATCATAAGAATTATTCTGAAAGCACATGATTCACTTGCCTTTTGCACTCTATGTTCTCCTAACAAGATGTTCAATGAGAGGCCTCTGTAAGATTTAGAAGAATAAAGCCCAATGCTATTCCATCAACATGGAAGGGAGGGCCTATGATGAAGATTGATAATTTCCAGAGAGTTGCTCCAGGCAGCTGAGCCATCAGCTCACTCACATTTGGCCTTCTTAGCCAAGTCTACAAGCTACAGACTAGAGACTTTAGATATTGGGTGGCAAATACATGCTGGCCACTAGTGAAGAATGAGATAATTACTCCATTATTAGTATTTGCACTTTGTATTTTCATACTCCCCAACTTTGGGTAGGTAACAGAATAATCATTTTAAAATTTCACTTTTTCTTTATGATGATCTTTCCAAAGTTTGGGAATGCAGCCCACTCTCTGTTTTAAACCCCAAATCATGACCACTACACTGTGCATGGATTATTGTCCAGGGTTCTTCATAGAGTTCATTTCTCTGACAGTTAAAGAATTAAAAAGCAGGAAAAAAAATCTCAAGTGAAACAAGTAGAAGAATGGAAAATCACAGACACAGAATATACAATTAGTCAGTGATGAAAGGTTTTCATTGGGAGTGAATCTCACACAAAGCAAAGCCCACAGAGAAAAGACCCTCCACAGAGCAGAGGGCAGACTTAGAAATCCTGGTGACTCCTCGAGGGTTGTAAATTTTAAGAACATTTGAGGGGTCTTCCTCCCCTAGTTTAGAATTGGCCAGCTTTCACTAGGACAAGGAGACTGACAGGTCCACAACTTTGGGGCAAATGTGTACTGATCCAGCTTGAACTCTGCTGTGAAACTCTTATGTGGAAAGACATGTGTTCATAGAGACCCTGCTGGATAGATGGTCAAAATGATGACAGTATCAACGGAATAACCAAACTTTTCTGAAATCTGTGTCCTTACAGCTAGTTAATTGTTTTTATTTTCATCCAGTGTTTACAACCTTTTTCCCTGGGACTTCTTATATCTACTAACAATACATCATCTCATCTCTTTTTATCTTTTTATAATTTGTCTGGCATTATGTGTAAAATGGACTCTAGAAACCTGAGAGTAAGAGGCTAAAATCTTGAAGAACATATTTCTTATTTCATCAATTCATGTACAGACCCTTATAAGCATACTCAAGTGTCGAAGCATACCGGATGGATTTTGTCAGCTTGACACAAGCATAGATATCTGAGAAGAGTGTACTTTGATTAAGGAATTACCTCTATCAGATTGGCTTTGGAGCAAGTTGTTCTTCATTAATAATTGATGTGTGAGGGCTCAGCCAACTTTGGGCAGTGTCCACTCCTGGACAGGTAGTCTTATGTTTAAGTCCATTTCTCTGCTTCAGTTCCTACATCAAGGTTTCTGCATTGAGTTCCTGCCCTGACTTACCTCAATGATGCACTATGAACTGTAAACTGAATGAACACTTTCCACTTCAAGTTAATGATCTGACTTTTGTGATATGTGCAGAAAGGGGGCTCAGTTAAGTTTGGAACCCTAAATTGTATCCAGGACCCATTTCATGAACCATTTATTTTTCTTAAGCATGTCCCTGATTGACAAATTTATGATAGTATTGACCACACTTCCAAAAAAGTTCCTGTTTTTAATTTAAAAAAATGAATGTGGAAGATCACACAGAATGGCTGCATCTTTGAGGCACAGGAGCTTTGCTGGAACTAACTGTGATTCATCTGTGACAGGTGATGTTTGGACATTTCAAATAACCAATCATTCTAGGGAACTCTCTGACTGATTGTATGTAGCACAGCTGAAAGGGGAAGAAATGTCTAATGCCCACCATGAAGAGATGAGTCAGAATAGAAAATTCCTTCCTCTGAATATTTTCCAGTTGAACTGGAGATGGAAAAAGATGTCTGAGATGCTTGCAGAGGCAGTACAGAAAAGACTTGCATGAAAAAGAAAAAAGGAAAAATGGAAGGAAACCTGAAATTCTGTGTGTGTGTGTGTGTGTGTGTGTGTGTGTGTGTGTGTGTGTGTGTGTGAGAGAGAGAGAGAGAGAGAGACAGAGACAGAGACAGAGACAGAGACAGAGATAGAAACAGAGAGACAGAGACAGAGACAGAAACAGAGAGACAGAATGAGAGAGACAGAGAGAGAGAGAAAGTGCTTTTGGAGTCTTGTGCAGGAAAACAAAGCTTCGTGAAGCGTTTCAACTTTGTTTTTATTGTTTGTTTGTTTTGTTTTGCTAGTATTATCCTAGTTATTTATCTTAGGTATAAGTCCTTACTGTTATTTATATTTTTTAGTAATTTGCTTGTAAAAGCATACACACACACACACATATATATGAAATATATATATATGAAATATATATGCATGCCAG
The DNA here is from genome assembly GCF_949786415.1 of Peromyscus eremicus. NCBI lineage: Eukaryota > Metazoa > Chordata > Mammalia > Rodentia > Cricetidae > Peromyscus > Peromyscus eremicus. The sequence goes on along the minus strand of NC_081418.1, from coordinate 81,320,782 downwards.
GGATTTCTACATGGATAAAAGTGCAGGTAAAAATACTTTTGCCAAGCATGAGGATCTGATTTGTTCTCTGGACCATAGTGAAGGGAGAGACCTGACTCCAACAAGAAGTCCTCTGATGTTCACAACCAAAAAAATAATGTCAATATGAATTTATTTTCAAGTGAATACATAGCGATGGAGAGATGGCTTAGTGGTTAAAATACATGATGATTTTCCAGAAGTCCATATTTTTGGAATTCTAGAACCCACATTTGGTGTCTCATGACTACCTTTTACTCCAGCTGCAGGAAATCCAGTGTCCTCTGCTGGAACTTGTTGGTTCTTGCACACATGGGGTGTGAGTGCACATGCACACACACACACACACACACACACACACACACACACACACACATGCACACGCACGCGTGCGCGCGCGCGCGCACACACACACAAATACATAAATTAAACGATGATGAAGATTTAAAATTAATTTTAAAATGATCATTTATCAATTTGTGTGTTTTTAACCTCTTCATTAAAAAATATAGACAGCCTACCTGTAGCCTATCTAGTATATTCAATACTCTATTTCTTTCTGTTATGCAGCCTTGCAGTATGTTTAAAAGTAAGGTAGACCAGGTCTCCTCTTTTGTTGTTGTTGTTGTTTTCCTTGTTTGTTTTTTAAAGCTCAAAATTATTTTGGATACTCAAACTGATTGATTACATATGATAATAGACTTTTAAAAATCTAATGTTAATGTTAATGTTTATTTTCCAGAAAGAAATTGAATGAAGCCAGAACAGGTGGACTATTTATTAACATTCCCCTAAGTGTCCAATAATGAGACTTATATCACTATTTTAGAGATTGTAATACATGTTGATTTTGTTGATTCTGGACCTTAATTGAATGAGCCAAAATTACCTGAATAAAGGAAGGGCAGATGCTTTAGTTTGTAACGTTTGCACAGGTGTTTACTCATCAATAAAAAGACCCTGAATGATACAACTGAGCACTATCAATATCTTCTCAAGTTCTCCATCCAGAGAAAAGAGCAAAAATGCACACATGTCCACATAATCCTAACATCTTCAATAAACAGGTTCATTATAAAAGCATAAATAAAACATTTGGAGTAGAAACTGTGTCAGTATAAACGTCTGTCAATGGGATTTTAATACTGTTGATACAAAGTTGGAATGATATTAAATGACAATAAACAACAAGAAGTTACAATGAAGAGTGAGATGGCTACAAATGTCAGTGTACTAACCATAAGCATTGTCAGGGATATTGCATTGTTATTATACTTTTGAAACACCTTAAAAATTCAAAGCAAACTTCCAACAAACCAATCTAGAAGTGGCATAGTTCATGTAATGAACCTTGCATCAGGTGGCTCAGCGGCTGCTTCCTACAGAGAAGCGAGCTGTTTCTAGCACTTGGGTTCTATAAAAGAAAGAATTGCACTTCTAGTACCAGAAACCTGCCCTCTAGGCCAGCAGCTCTCCATCATGTTACACACACACACACACACACACACACACACACACACACACACACACACACACCAATTTCAGTCTCTTGAGGATGTGTTTGTTTCATGGATGCAGTGGCTTCTGAACATGCTAGCTCAAAGATCAGCATACCACCTATGGACTTCACTCATCTAAAGCACTTGCCTGCCTGTGATCCTTTCCTCAATGAGCTACAAGAATATAGCAGACACCAAAAATGCAACTAACAACTTGTTAGCAACTGCATGGACCTGACTGAATACCTGGTTCTGAATAGTGTGATACATTTCCCCTCTCCTTAAAAAGCTCCAAACTTGAACAGATTCCATGTAGTCTTACTCTGAATAATTTCAATATGTGAATTGGGCAATTTGAAATGGTTTGGTGTTCAAGTATAATAAAGGAATCTGTGTCCAGGAATCAATAAAACTTTTAATTTTTCTTTCTGATGATTGAGCATTGAGATACATGAACAGTTAATACACCTGTTTTGGGAGAGATTCCCTGTCCTTTAATCAACAGTGGGGCAGAGCTTGTGTTTATAAACTAAAGGAATGGGACATTGTTGCCTAAATAGGTTTAAATAATTGTATTCTTTCAAATATAATTGTGCTTCTACATTAGCTTGGATGAAGAGAAGAGGGCTGGAGGAAATCTTTGTCTAATGCAGTGTAGCAGGAATCTTAAAAGTTCTTATTAATAAAATTAAACCTGAGCCAGGTATTGGGGTGAACACTGGAAGATCAGAGAGACAGAACAAGCCACAGCTAACCTCACCTGGTGAACTTCTCAGCTGGTCTTGTTTCCTCAGACTGGAAGCTTCTGTGTCCTCATCCCAATGGCTCTCAGCTGAACTGTGCTGCTCCAAAGCCTAAAAGCTTAACCAGCCAAATGCTTCTAGTTTCTGGTCCTCACACCTTATATACCTTTCTGCTTTCTACCACCACTCCCTGGGATTAAAGGCTTGCTTTCTGGGGTTAAAGGTATGAGTCACCATGCCTGGCTGTATCCTTGAACAGATGGATTTCTGCCTCTGGAATTCTAGGATTAAAGGCATGTACTACCACTGCCTATCCTCTATGTTTAATATTGTGGCTGTTCTGTCTCTGACCCCAGATAAGTTTATTAGGGTGCACAATATTTTGGGGCACACAATACCACCACAAATGCAGTTCAAACAAATCAGGTTATACACATAAATAAAGAATTAAAATATTAAATTTCTAAGTGACAATCTTAGCTTCACTAATTATAGAAATGTAATATGTATATATAGAGACCACTCAAAATTTTCATCCTTCAGCTTAGGGTTATAGCCATGGAGTAAATAAAAAGTACATATAATATGAAAGTTTGGGTAAGAAGAATATATTTTATATAAATAGAAAACAAATGTGAGGTAGATATATATTTGTGTATTTGCCATAATGGGATTTAAAAACCTAGAAGGAGACAAAAAAGACTAATATGTAACAGTAAAGGAAGGAATTTAACCTTACTTGTCTGTGATCCTGAGAAGCTTTGAACAAGGAAAACATATTGAATTGGGACTCACTTTGATTCACGTTTACCTGAGCTGGTCATATTTGCTGAGAGGCTTCCTGACATGTCATCATCCTGTTGTAGAAGTAATGCTTCTACAAGGGCTGTGGCAATTCACTTGGCTGTGCTCTCACCTGGAAATGCTTTATCCTAAATTCTCCAGCATCTCACACAGATGAAGAATGTGTCATGCTCCCCATCCAACAAAGTCCACATTTTTCTGTTGGGCCATTTCAAGCAAAAATATTTTTGTTATTGTGCTTTGGGACAGTGTGTATGTCAAATTACTCTGATTGGTCAATAAATAAAACACTAATTGGCCAGTGGCTAGGCAGGAAGTATAGGCGAGACTAACAGAGAGGAGAAAAGAAAGAACAGGAAGGGGGAAGGAGTCACTTCCAGCCTCTGCCATGACAAGCAGCATGTGAAGATGCTGGTAAGCCACAAGCCACGTGGCAAGGTATAGACTTATAGATATGGATTAATTTAAGATATAAGAACAGTTAGCAAGAAGCCTGGCATGGCCATACAGTTTGTAAGCAATATAAGTCTCTGTGTTTACTTGGTTGGGTCTGAGTGGCTGTGGGACTGGCCGGTGACAGAGATTTGTCCTGACTGTGGGCCAGGCAGGAAAACTCTGGCTACATTATTGTCTGTGTCTCTGTGGAAGGAACAAGTGTACCTTGAAAACAAAAATAATCTCCAGTATACTCAGGCACCATCCTGCTGATTTTCTTTTTGTTTGTTTGTTTGTTTGTTTGTTTTTTTGTTTTTTTGTTTTTCGAGACAGGGTTTCCCTGTGTAGCTTTGCGCCTTTCCTGGAACTCACTTGGTAGCCCAGGCTGGCCTCGAACTCACAGAGATCCGCCTGGCTCTGCCTCCCGAGTGCTGGGATTAAAGGCGTGAGCCACCACCGCCCAGCTTTCCTGCTGATTTGTTATGTAAAATAAAGTTCTGATATACTGCCACTACAGGAATCTGAGACCCCGAGAGGCACACTTGGAAATCTCTTATATGAGGAGCTGTGGAGATTGTCCTGGGCTCTGCAAGTGCCATGTCAGATAGGTGTCTCTATTACTGTTTAGGTGGCTCTGAATAGCCCTGCAGGAGATGGAGGCTGGCTCTCAGAGGGTGACATCAGGAAAACTGGAGTCTGTGTCATCATGTTATCATCACTGGAATTTGAAATTGAGATAAGTGCAGTCATGTATTGATTATGAAAAATATATAATTTCCTTTACTTTTTGAGTGAGATCTTTATATTTTATATTTATATTTAGGTTTTTATTTTTGTTCATGCACCAATATATTTTCACTTAAAAATTGTAAATTAAAAACTATAACAAGACTCTAAATACCACCATACTACCTACAAAATCCCATGCCGTTGTGTTAGCTAAGTTATTGATTATTGGAGTGATAGGATAATAGGTAAAGCCTAGACTGTTATACATCCAGGAGAACATGATCAATGTTTTAAAAATGCTAAAATATCTCTCTCAAATAAGAAGGGTAATATAATATATGATGTTGTCAGGGAGAGAGAAATTTTTTTCAACAAAGTTGGACTCATGGAAATCCTAAAATACATTTGGCAAATATCAGTCATTAGTTGAGACACTAGTACAAATTCCAGCCCTCCAAGAACTGGGCCAGAGGATCTATCTATACTATAATTACTGATTGGTAATTTCCTTATTCACTTTTTATAAATTGGTTTTATGCTACAGAGTGTTTAATCTATAAGAGAAGAAATAAAATGTATTAAACTATCTAAACTAGACATGGAATATGTATCATATATTCCTACATGAAATATTTGCTAAAACTGAGAGGGGTATATTTTGTGTTGTGGGGATTGTTCTGCCATGTGCAAGTCTTTCTCATTATTCTAAGTATTTTGTTTTAATTAATAAATCCCCCAGACCTTTCAATCTTGAGCTTTTTCAAGTATTTTCTTCTTTATGTTCTGTCAAGTTTTGCCTTCAAAGGGGGAGATATAACATTGTTCCCCTGTCTTACACACATTTCACTAAGTTTTTCATTCTACCCATTTCCATATTGTTTACTCCATGGCTTATGTTATGGAAAAGTGAATACACTCCATCTGGTACATACAGAGAACGATTTCCTCAAACAATCACCTTATCATTTTGTCATATATCAGAGTAAATGCAATTCTCTAGCACAATGTTTCATAAAATAAAGCTTTTTCTAAACCACTGATATGGTAAATTTAACTGGCCTTCACTTTTAATCATCTCATAAGTGAGAAACCTCTACACATTTACCTTCCCTCAAAAGTCTTATTAATCTCCTTAATGAATTTAAGGATTCATAACAGGATACTTATGTGATTTAAAATTCAATAATGTAACAACATATAGCAAAACAGAATAGGAAATCTTTAGCTCTTTTCCATGGATTAATGGTTTGCTGTGCTTTACAGATGCATAGTTGGATAAACAGACAGATAGTGTCTTAGTTAGGGTTCTTTTGCTGTGAAGAGACACCATGACCACTGAAAATCTTAAAAAGGAAAAATATTATTTACTTGAAGTGACTTTAGATTTCCATAATCATCATGGAGTGACATGGTGGCATGCAGGCAGACATGATGCTGGAGAAGTAGTCAAGTGTCCTACATCTTATCTCATAGGCAACAAGAACTGGTCTTAGTGGCACACCGAGGGACACTTGAGCAAAAGGGACCTCAAAGCCTGCCTCTACAGTGACACACTTCCTCCAACAAGGCCACACCCACTTAAAAAAAAAAACCATATTTCCTAATAGTGCCACTTCTTTCAGGGGCCATTTACTTTCAAGCCACCACAGATAGAGATTATCTATCTATCTATCAATCTATCTATCTATCTATCTATCTATCTATCTATCTATCTATCTAGAATCTGTCTGTCTGTCTATCTATCTAGTCATATATAGGTACTGGAAGTCCCAGAGTCTGAAGGTTACTAGTTTTAAAAAGAGCTGTGTTGTCTTGAGGTTTATAATTTTTTTCTGTGCTAACATGATGTTTATCACATCTCTCTAGCTGTGAAAATGGCAAAGAAATTGAGATAGCAAATATTCACTTAGATGGAAATATGGGAAGAAGTAAAGACTCATACAGTGATTTTATTGCTGTTATGGTCATACAATTGAAAAATGAATATATCTGTGTTCAGAATGTCAACCACTTTTTTAAAAAAAATATATGTTTATATGAATGAGTGTTCTATGGCTGCATGTTTGTTTGTAAGCACAATGTGCACATGTCTGGTGCCCTCAGAGGCCAAAAGAGGGTGCATGATACCCAGGAATTGAAGTTAAAGGTAGTTGTGGGTCACCATTTGAATGCTGAGTATCAAATTTAGGGTTTTTTTTTTTCAAGAACATCAGGTGCTCCTTAAAACTGGGCATTCTCTCCAACTCTATTAACTACTTTCAACTGTACATTTCCCCAGTTTTTACATGATGTCAAAAAAATGAAGCTAATGTTCCTGAAAGAGACTCTAAACTTGATTAACTCATCAAGAATTTATATAGAAAGTTATGTAACTTAGTAACTAAGAAAATCAGAATCCAGCTAAGTGGTAGCACACACCTTTAGTCACATTAATCACAGCACAAGAGAGAGAGATGGCAGGCAGATCTGTGTGACTTCAAGGCCAACCTAGTCTACAGAATAAGTTTCAGGACAGCCAGAGCAACAAAGAGAAACCCTGTCTTAAAAAACAAACAAACAAAAAATTATTAGCCTAGTAAAGTGGTATTATGTGTTCTCACTTGTATTAACCTTCAGGAATTGAGTCTGTGTGTACTATAGAGGTACAGGTAGACAGATACATGAATGGGGCATTATAAAGTGACAGGAAATATAATTTACTCACACAAAAAATCTTTTTTTAAAGATTTATTTATTTTATGAATAAGTGCTTTATCTGTAGGTACTTTATGCTAGAAGATGGCATCAGATCCCACTATAGATGGTTGTGCGGCACCATGTGTTTGCTAGTAATTGAACTCATCACCTCTGGAAGAAAGGCTAACTCTCACCCCCCAACACACACACAATTTCTAAGCGAACAACAAAATGGAATATAGATTTCTTTTGTTTTGGTGTTTTCTTCTGTTTCTAAAACTGAGCTATAGAATATCAATTGTTCATTAATACCACATTCAACAGCATGTTTAAGACAACCATTTACTCCATATGATTTCAAATAAACAAATCTATATTCTACTTCATACAGTGGCATTAAAAGTCATGAGTGTTATTCAATATTGTTGATAGTTGTAAGCATACCAGTGGGCACAGGAACTATTAGAATTCTACTGGAGTCCTGCAGACAGCTGAGAGCATCAATACCCCACTACTAGGATTTTGAGACACAAGAGAGGATCAGGGTTAGACAGTCTTCACTTTCTCTGACACACGGGCTCTCTCTTTTGTGAGAAAGCCTAGAATTCTCTCTACTGTCAACTTCTCTCAGTACTGTTTCTCTCCCCCTTTTAATACTATAGATTAGAAGCTTATTTTCTGTTTTTAAAGAACCTGTGTTGGAATGGTCAAAGTAGTTTCCACTGTTATGTATGAGTCCCATCTTGTGATACAACTCAGACCCCTCACAGGGAATAACTGTGTCCTCTCTTAAGACAGAAAATGCATAGATACTCTTTTTTTTTTTTTTTTTTTTGGTTTTTCAAGACAGGGTTTCTCTGTGTAGCTTTGTGCCTTTTTCCTAGAACTCACTTGGTAGCCCAGGCTGGCCTCGAACTCACAGAGATCCTCCTGGCTCTGCCTCCCGAGTGCTGGGATTAAAGGCGTGCGCCACCACCGCCCGGCAGCATAGATACTCTTAAGTGCTGGAGATGAAGAGGAAGAAAGACAGGGATGGTACAGAGAGGGCCATTTAGCCTCTCTTTAGTTCAATAAAATTACAAAATATTAGTTCACAAAATCAAATGACTCTCTATTAGCTTTGAAAAATCCTGTGACAATCTGATAAAGTTTCAGAGGGTGACTCATGAGGAGGAGCTGGGGCAGCTAGCCTCTCACTTCTGTTTCCAAGAGGTTTATGTTATGACTTGTATCACTGTGGGAGGAAGCTGATTATACTGTAGACAGTAATAAGTTGTAATATCTTCAGACTGCAGGCTGCTGATGGTGAGAGAATAATCTGTCCCAGACCCGCTGCCACTGAACCTCGATGGGATCCCATTTGCCAAGCTATCTGCATCATAAATCAGAAGCTTAGGAGCTTTTCCTGGTTTCTGCTGAAACCAGTTTAAAGCATAGCCTATATCCTGACTAGACTGGCAAGTGATAGTGACTCTGTCTCCCAGAGAGGCAGACAGGGAGGTTGGAGACTGGGTCATTTGGATGTCACATCTGGCACCTAGGAGTGGAGACATAATAAATTTGAACATAGTTAAGCATGATAGGAAAGGACTGCCCCAAAATGCCAATCAACACTAATCACAGTGTAACAGTAAAATTTCTATTTTAGTTTTTTTTTAACCTGGTAACCAGAGCAGCAGGAGCCCAAGGAGCTGAGCAGGGGCCCTCATGTCCATGCCGAGTCCTGACTGCACTGACAACTGTACAGGGTGTGACTGGTATATGAAGAAGTCCTGAAGGCTATGCAGTGAGTGCATGCAAATCACTGGAAACCAGATAGGATGGGCACAGCTGCAAGGCTTACTTATCTCAGTAACTGAGCACAAGTCCTGTGTCCCCAGATACCTGAAGTAAGACCACACATATACCTTCAGAGAATGCATTTCTTTTTAAAAATTATAAATAATATTTTGGAGGTCATTTGAAAATTTCTACTATACATAAGATCTATTTTGAATCATACATTTCAAAGATATATTGTGGGTAGTATAGAAGAATATTCTTCTGTCAGGATACAACAGAGGAGGGACTATTAAATCTTTAACTCACTGAAATAGTTCCTATTGCTTAAAAAATAGTATGTACCTTTCTTCAGGAGGTTGTGTTCATTTGCTGTAGTCATTACATTAAATTCAAAGATAATTTGTTATCTGGATCATTTTTTAAGAATTAAAAAAAGACTTAAGAGCCTTAACTATGTTTACTAAAGTACAAAATAAGGAATACACATTGATATACCTAACACCTTCATCCTAACTACATGTGTCACTTGGATTTCTGACTCCATCTGAAGATCGAGGTACTGTTATGCACACACACTGCATGAGCTGCACCTTTTTCTTAGTTTGGGATCCTCTATATATGGTCAGTTTACTGCCTTTTCTTACTATGTCCCACAATTCCTCAGCATGAAGGATTTACTAGTAATGACAGACTTGAACACTGTAACAGAAAACACTACTACTCAATACATGGCTCTGCTGTGTATTACAAATGATATTTTCACCTTCCACTCTTGAACAGAAACTAGAGACATCCTGATTCAGGCATCAGCCTCACTGTCTACATGTGTGTCTCAGTCTACAAGCAACCTAAGATGCAGAAATCTTTGTGCATCTTCATAACACCAACATTTGTGTATCATGCATCTCACACTCAAACTTTGTTTTGGCCATTCATTCTTAATTATCAGCAGGAGAAGTAGAATCAGTTCAGTATTCAGTTCTCCTGTGCTGAGATTTGGAACATTGGGGTTTCTTAGAAACATTACTATGAAAGGCCAGACAGTGTGGCAGCCTAGGCCTAACCTTGCTGACTTTCCAGGGATCTGGACTTGAGTGATGGGTGTGAACAAACGCCTAGTTATAAAGCAGCTTCTTCATGATACAGGACACATTCCCCATCAGAAGTACCACACTTCCACTTTTGGCTGGATTAATAGGAATGCTGGTTTCTCTGCCTCTTCATTTCCCTCTCTTTCTGCTGATATGTACCAGCTGCATCTGTGCCTCTCTTTGATCACTGACACTTGGAAGACAGTTCTGCATTCTCACATAATAGCCCCAGTATCTAGGGGAAGCTTTATTCAGGACACTTTCGGTGGATAATAAAAGGAGGTTGACAATTCCCCTCAACCCAAAACACACAAATCATTATTTTGCAGAGCATTTAGAAACTTAATTCCTACCACACCTCCATAATAGTAGATGCAAATATGAAGAGAAATCCAGAAACATTCAACTTCCCTTTACCAATGGCCCCTAGAGTGGATGAAGTAATAAATAATTTTGTTTCTGGATTATACCTTCCTGAGAAAATATGTGTCCATGGTACAGTAGTGAGCATAGCTACCTTATAATAAAATCCAACTACTTCTTAAGATACTCTAAAATACCTACTGTATAATAATCAGTAGTCTTGAGATTTGTGTATCTTCCTACTGTGTTGCTTAATAAATAGTGCAGAAATCTTAGACAGGCTCAGTTTCTTAGTACTAGATTAATATTTAGTCAGCCAGTCACAAAATAACTCAGCACCATGAACTTGACACAGGAAGGAAGAACCATGTGTGAGCAGAAGAAAAAGCTGTTGAGGCAAAGACTCCCTGATTCCTTACCTGGGTAAGAGCTTTTTCCCCCAAGGGGGAGCACCATGGGAGTGATTCTGTACACTGCTGACAGTGATTTTTGGTAACTCTCCTGCCTCCTAAAGAAGAGAGTGAAATCTGTCCTATACTCACTGCCTCTGAAATAGTCAAACAGACCAGATGGCAGGGAGTAGGCCCAGGTTGTATTAGCCTTAGCAATGGATCCCTGATTCTGCTGTCACAAAGCCACTAAGTTCTTAAGGTTGGATCTCTGTGCTGGATTTTACCAGAATTGATGGTTACTAGTGATTGTCAACTTGACAGGACCTTCAGTAAGCAATTAGACAAAGGTCTATACACTTGTGAGATATTTACAGATAGCATGTATATGTAGTCAGGATTGTAAGGGATTATCTTTTTTAGGCTTGCTGAAGTGGAAAAACTCACCCAACATCATAGAGGCACATTCTCGTGGTTTTCAGTAGATATGAAGCCTGTGAAAAAATCTTTTGCCTGCTATCCTGCTTGCACTTGAATCTGGCTGTGGAGTTCTTTATCTACTTTTATCTCATCTTAATTCTGAGTATATATACCCAATTGCTGTCTCCACCCTGGCCACTGTTGTAGCAATATGTTACTGACATCAGAATCCTGAATCTTTGGATCTCCAAAGTGAGTTCAAGTCTACTTCTTCTCTAGGAAACATTAAACCCTTCAGTAACAGAAGGAGACTACTAAGGCATCCAGCTTCAAGGACAGAGCAGCTACTGTGCTCTCTGCTTCCCCACTGTGAAGACAGACATTCTTGGGCTATGGGCCCACACTGTTTCACCCAATATAATAAAACGGTGAGTTTGTTAATATTTTTCTTCCTCTTTACTACTAGTGCTGCTGCTACTACTACTTTCTCCTCCTCCAATTCCTCTTTTTCCTCCTCTTCTTCCCCCTCCTCCACTTCTTGTTCTTCTTCCTCCTCCTCCTCCCTCCTCCTACCTCCTCCTCCTCCCCCCCCTCCTCCTCCTCCTCCTCCTCCTCCTCCTCCTCCTCCTCCTCCTCCTCCTCCTCTTCTTCTTCTTCTTCTTCTTCTTCTTCTTCTTCTTCTTCTTCTTCTTCTTCTTCTTCTTCTTCATCTTCTTCTTCTCCTTTTCTTCTTCTTCCTCTTCATTATCCTTCTTCATGTCTGTGATGAGTGTGAATTGTGTCTGCTTGTTTCAAGGTACACACACGATCAAAATTTGAGAGACTTTTTTTTCTCTCACTATGACGTGGATACCAAACTCAGCTTATCCAGATATTAGTTTGTACTAAGCACTTATCTACTAAAGCATCTCAACAGCACTAAATCTCCTCTTCATATATATTCACACTGGCTTTTCTAAAACACAGGAGAACCCTGACTAACACAATCCATTTTTAATAGGCACCGATGCTGTTTTTTTCATCTATATGGGTATTAACTTGACAGATAATGAAAAGTTCTATAAGAGTAAAGAAAGAGAGGCTGGACAAAGTGTCCCACCATAGGCACTAGGCTCCAAAAAGCTGGCTGGTGCACCAGGGATGGGTCCTGATCCCACTGCCAGGGTCCCCTAAACAGTTCAAGCTAAACAACTCTCTCGCCTATACAGAGGGTCTAGTCCAGCAACCATTGTGGCTCCTCAGCTATTGGTCCACAGTTCATGTCTTTCCACTAGTTTGGCTGGTCATCTCTGTACATTTTCCCATCATGATCTCTATGTCCCTTGCTCATAGAATCCCTCCTCGCTCTCATCAATTGGACTCCTGGAGCTCAGCCTGGTTGGTATGTAAAATAAATAGAAAATCTCTTCATAATGATAATAATAATAATAATAATAATAATAATAATAATAATAATAAAAAGAAAGCCAGGCTGGAGACTGACGAACATGATGCATCTTCTTAGTAGTAAACATATAATGATGAATGCACAGCAAGATCACACATTAAGTAGAAGCCTTCCCAGTCAAGAAGTGAGGGTTTGCTTAACTGTGTAATGTATATGGCCTCCCTACTTCTCTGCTCTCCACTAAGTCAAGGTCAAGATAAACTACATATGAACCTATAGAAATGGATACAGCATAAAAGAAAACTGAGGTAAAGCACAATGAGAAGATCTTATTCCTCTTTTTACTTGGAAATAATTGCTCATGGGAGTCCTAGTGTTAATCACATGTTATATTTAATTATTCTATGTTCTAAAGTTGGAGGGAGAATAATATTTTTATATTATTTTATTTTATGGCTATTGTTGTTTTGCTCATATGTATGTCTATGTATCACATTCATTTAGTGCCCTGAGAGGGCAGAAAAGGGTGCTGGATCTCCTTGCACTGGAGTTAAAAATAATTGTGAGTGGTCATGTGGGTGTTGGTGACTGAACTCATGACCTCTGGAAGAATGGCCAGCACTCCAACTGATGACCATCTCTCCAGCCTTGAAGAGAAGATTTTTATTGAAGTCACAAGGATCATTGCTCACTCGACACAATAAACAACAGAAGGAAATATTACTAAATATCAATATTAAGAGATGCTATGATGACTTGAGTAAAAAAAAAAACAAAACAAAACAAAAAAAAAAACAAACCTCCAAACCTTAAATGCAATGAAGCAACCTCCAAACCTTAAATGCAATGAAGCATTTAAGTAGTTGAATAAAAATAAAAATTATAGGTTCTGCCATGATGGAACTACAAGAGATATACACTTAAAAGCACTTCAGGGAGATTAAAATGACCCAGTTGGTAAAGGCACTTGCTACCAGCGTTCAGAAGCTAAGTTCAATACTTGTGACTTTATAGTAGAGTGAAAAACTGACTTCCTAATGTTGTCCTCTGAACTGCACAACTGTGCTGGATTTCACACACACACACACACACACACACACACACACACACACACACACACACTTATAAATAAATGCTTTTAAAAGATTCATATTTTTATTCTGTGTATGGATATATTTTCTGAATGTATTTATGCATACCACAAATGTGGCCTGGTGTCTATGGAGGCCAGAAGAAGGTGATAGATCTACCTGAGCTAGAATTACAGATGATTACTTTACCATGTGGGTGCTGGAATTCCTACCATGATCCCATGCAAGATTAGCAAGTTCTCTTAACTGCTGGGCCATGTCTCCAGGCTCATGTAATAAAATACTTTTTTGAAAAGGGCAGTGTTATTTAGGTATATTGACACCAAAATATTTAGTAAATATACAAACTACCAGTGCTGATAGTTCATCCTAAACTGATTTTACATCTATTTGTATTTGTGATGAGTGATTTCTGATAATTATTTAAATGAAACAACTCCTTATAGAAATGTTTTAAGTAAAGAAATTTTGAGTATAACAAGAATTGAAGCCACACTCTAACATTTGCTGCGGCTTGTTGGAAAAATGGCACTTTAGCTGAATCTAATACAATGCAGAAATGGACTTTCTGCCTGCTCTTATACCCAATGAAATTTTGAAAATTGTAAAAAAAAAAAAATCTTTTGTAATAAAATCCTCCACCGACAGAGATAGTCTACAGCAAAATGTGCAATATTCTGTACTAGGTTGAGACATCTGAACACTACCCAGCTGAGTTCCTACCATAAAGTATGCTTGCAGCTTTGTTCAGCTCTGCCCAGCTTCTGCTTATGCGCATATGTCCAGTGCACTAACTCAGAACTTCTTAATGGTCTGGTCACACCCTTTCTAGGAGTCAATTATTGTCAGGTCACAGCAGAAACATGAAGTCTCCCTCTCAGCTTCTGGTGGTTCTTCCATTCTGGATATAAATAAGGAAGGATGACTATGGGTATTCATTTGGCCTTTTATGATCAGTGTTACCTGGAACTTCAGAGAATTCTTTTCTATCATGATTAACCATGTATATTGGTTGGATGTTTGTAATCACAGTCATGATATGTGACGTCCAGATGACCAAATCTTCATCCTTCTTGTCTGTATCTCTTGAAAATAGTCACCATTACATGCAGGGTGACTGAGAGCATTGGTTATTTGCTAGCCTAGTATCAGAAGAAAGCATGGAAAGTTCCTACACACCTAATATACTTTAATTCGGTTTGAAATGTGTTTGTTCAAGGTTCAGTGGCAGTGGGTCTGATACAGCTATCACTCTCACTATTAGCAGGCAGAATCATGAAGATGTTGCTACTTACTAGTGTCAACAGCACTGGAGTACCCCTCCCACAGTGATACAATGACAAACTGCTGAATAAGGAAGCAGAGTCTCCAGATGTCACTCTTGTTGCTTCTACCCGCTGTTTTTTTTTTTTTTCTCAAATGCAACAAGGCTGTGAAATCAACTGTTTTAGGGTACAGTTAGAATACAGCTGCTCATACAGGCTTCTCTGACCCTAAGTCACTTTCTTCTTTTTTAGTCCCAACAGCACAGATTTGAATAAAATTCCCTTGATATTTTTTAACATTTAAGTCATCTCAAATGTGGCATTGCTTGGGAGTCATATAGCAATAAAAACTCTATAGAGATTCATAATAGCTGTTTTCTGATACAGCATTATAATCAGAATTTGAGTCCCTGTTTTGTAAAATGCCTGGTTTGAAACTGAAATGTCCCTTTATGGATCTCCTGTTGAATAATTGCTCCCCAACTGTTCACAGTATTTTTGGAGGTTTGGGAAAATTGTGCATGTGTACTAGGTAAATGGAGCAGTTCAGCTCAGATGGATTCTTGGGAGTGTATTGTCTACAGCCTCTCTGCTCCTGTTTTCTGCTTTCATCGTACTATCTATGTCACTGAGAAGACACAAAATGCCTTTTCATATTATCAACTGGAATCCTGAAAACTTGATACAAAGTAAATATGTCATTTTTCATCTTTCATCAGGCATTTGTCACAGCCATGCACAAATATCTGGTGCTTCTCTAGACAGCATCTACTCTCAGGCATACGCTGCAGTGCCTGCTCTCCTAGAGCACTCGGAAACATGTAATACAGAATTCAGTCAGGAGGACAAAACAATTACAAAGGAGGATACTCTGTGAACCTACTGATAGGAAAACTTCAATGTTGAAATTTAAAATTATGATTGGATGAAACAGAGGTTTCTGTTTTAGATCTCATGGAAGGATGAATTACTCTTAAGCCTAAGAAAGCCACCATAATGGATAGAGTTTTATCTAATCAAACTCCTTGTACAGAATCATAGAGAATATTAAAAAGAAGTCACCCATCTTGGGTTTTGCTCCATGGGTCATGTGTTGTATCAGCTTTCTTTTGCATGGCTTCCTCTCTCCTCAAGTATGAAAATGAACATAATTTTGATAGTACTCTTCAAGGATGATGATATACTGGCCTCGAACTCACAGAGATCCGCCTGCCTCGAAAAAACAAAAAACAAAAACAAAACAACAACAACAAAAAACTAAAGAAAATATTTTATTTAATAAAAAGTAAGTCTGCCAAAAAATAAATAAGTAAAAACAAGCCCACACAATTGACACATAGCTTTAAATAATAAGCATATGACACTGTTTATAAAGTTTTCCAAAGTCTGATCTTGTCTTTCACGTGTGTTACGATCAGGAAAAGTCTCCTAGGGAATCTCTGTGGTAACATGGAATCCATGCTATGCTAAACAAGAATTATGTAAGAACTGTATGTATCTTTATTTTATTTTATTTCAATGAATTTAAAGAAAAATTTAAATATACCTTTTAAAATTATCTCCTTCTCTATTTGTTATTCAGGAGTATGTCCATTATTTACATATTTCATTAACTTCTATATTGCTTTAAATAATGTCTAATTAATTATTTTGTGGTTATAAATGACACAAAATAGAATTATATTCTTAATTTTTAAAAATGTATCTATACTTTATTTATATTTTGGACCATGTTTTGGGTTGTTTCTTTTTTTGCTAAGAAGAATAAGTTATTTTCTGAAACTAAATTGTGAAAATACTGTGCAAATATTTGTTAGAATTTTTTGGCCAGTAGTTTTTCCTCATTCTGATTTTGTTCATTGATGACCATTGATGAAAGTGAAGCTTTATTGGACCCTCTTTTACTGTATGGGAACATTTGTCTGACTGTAGATCCTGAAATATTTTCTTTATTGTCTATTTTACCATTGGTAAAAGTGTGTACATATGCATATAAATAGTTTAGGAGTGGCCTATAAACTTCTTGTATTGACTACTTTGCTGTTATATAATAAATAAAAAGTTTCAGTTCTGTTTGCTCACTAGTCTGCAGAAAAATCTAAATATTTCCTTTTACACCCTGTCTCCATGCACTTTCAGTGATCTTTAGTTATGCATGTAACCTGTTCTTGGTTATAATTCTCACTAATCATGACTTATGTTCCAGTCTTTTTCAGTGTTTGTCTTTCATGTTCATTATGTTTTAGGGATCTATTGCTCACTAATTAAAAAAAGCATTGGTTGAAAACATGCATATTCGACTCTTAGTAATTATCATTAATGCACAGAAACCCACATTTTAACATAAATCAGCAGAAATATTTAAGAGGGAAGAGAACTAATGTTTAAAAATTAATGATAAGGAGGAGTGACAGAGGGATAGAGATGGGAGAGAGGGAAAGCAGCTGTTTTAAAGAAATGACCTCTAGGAGGAGAAAGACCAGCTGTGCATTAAGGTCATGATCATAAGTATCTACAACTCTCCACACAATAACTGAATAAAAGGAGAAAACATGAAAGTAGGAGGGAGACAAGTTTTGAAGGAGGAGGGGGTCTGCATTATTGGGAAGAGACTAAGATGTAAATTATAAACTGGCATTCCTGTGTGTAATTGTTGAAAGAAAGACAGAGACAGAGAGACAGAGATGATAGACAATAAATAGGTGGGCAAATAGATGATAGATAGATAGATAGATAGATAGATAGATAGATAGATAGATAGATATAGATAGATAGATAGACAGACAGACAGATAGAGATTTATTGATTCTAGGTAGCAGAGAGACCATCTACAAAGTCTCCTGGAGATCTACATTACAATAGTTGATGCCTTCTCTACTCTTTCTTATACTATAAGAACAAGGGCAAAGAATAAACATTGTCCAAATAGAGTATATTAGAAAACCACTGGAAGCCAGGCAGTGGTGACAAATGCCTTTAATCCCAGGACTAGGGAGGCAGAGCCAGGTGGTTCTCTGTGAGTTTCAGGCCAGCCTGGTCTACAGAGCAAGATCCAGGACAGGCACCAAAACTACACAGAGAAACCCTGTCTCGAATCCCCTCCCCTGAAAGAAAAAAAAACCATTGGAATGAAATGAGACATCATGAAGATACTAAGATACTTAAATCAAATAGCCTTTTAAGAATATGAAGTACCCATTGTCTACTAACCTGTGTCACCATATAACATCAACTTGAAAGCAAAAGCATCTTCTGTAGTTGTAAAAATGTATAAGTGAAGCTTCTGTCAGTCCCTACATCTGTTCCAGAAGTCTTTGTTGCTGGTGAATCTTCTCCCATGGGCACTCTAGGATAGCTGCTGCAAAGTTCTCACTCTTTACTTATTAGAAATTACCTAGTCCATATTGTGTTCTCATTCACCAAAGTGTCATTTCCATGTGTAATAATACCATGGCCATGCCAGGAGACAGAAGATTATGGAACCTCCACATATTGATAAACAGTGAAGAAACCTGAAAAGGCTGTGGCAACTCTGGGATGTCCTGCCCCCAAACTGCTTTTCACAGGAAATAGGTAACACACAAGACTGAGAAGAACCACATCCCAGTAGGTAGACAAGATCTCCAGATTTAAAGCTTAGATCATTGGGACACTTGCAGGCTTGATGATGTTGATTACATTTAAAGAAGAACAGTAGAGATTGCAACAATATACACACTATGAAGTAAGCACAGCCTACAGTTGCATATTTCAAGAGAAATTCATCCATTACAAAAACCATAAATAAAATTTCTAAAGCCAACAATTGTGGTAGATTAGGTAGATTAAAAATAACAATTTAAAGACTTAAAAGCATTTGAAACGCAGTCAAATTAAATATCTAAATGAATATAGCAACTTTTTGGGTGCATATCCTTTAGAAAATAAAATATACACAATGCTTATAAAAGATAAACAAAATAATGCTCTCATCTACTTGGAAGGATAAAAGAGAATATGGATCAAATCTCAGCACTTAAAAAGCTGAATGATAATTAACAAACATAAATACATCACTAAAGTAAGCATTAAAATGAAACTCAAGAATTTAATGAAAAATTTAAAAGGTTAACATTCTCAACATTAAATAATTAATGAGATGAAATTCTTCTGATGCAGAGGCAATGCTATGGCTATTCCAGTTTGAAGGACCAGAAATTTGTGTCACTTGAGGTCTAGCCAAACCACTCATCCAGACAGATGAGTCTAGCCAGAGCTCTCAGCTGCAAACAATTGCCCAAGATCCCTTGTGCCTGCCTCTCACAGTGATGCAGAGTGAACTGCTCCCCTCCAGTCAAGCAACTCACTGCAGCTGGGCCTTCCCAAGTGAGGAGGTTTTTGTTAGGGTCTGCATCACTGTGGGAGGATAATATGTAGCTTGGTAGCAGTAATAAACTCCCAAATCCTCAGGCTCCACTCTGCTGATTTTGAGAGTGAAATCTGTCCCAGGCCCACTGCCACTGAACCTGTCTGGGACTCCAGAGTCAAGATTGGACACTTGATAAATTAGGTGCTGTGGAGACTGGCCTGGTTTCTGTAGCATCCAATTCAAATATGTTTTTCCATCACTATATAAGAGGCTCTGACTTGACCGGCAAGAAATGGAAGCTGACTGTCCAATGGTAACTGGCAAAGAGAGTGGAGTCTGGGTCATCACAACATCACCACTGGTTCCTGAAATTGGAATAGAGTAGTATAAAGTCATTTGCAAATTTCCTGAGCAATCTTTGTGAAATCCTTTGTTATTCATTTCAAGTGAGATGCTGGTATCTTTTATGGTTTTTTTTAAAAATATGTATCAATGTTTTCATTTTTGTTTGTCCAAAAAAAAAAAAAGTGAGTTGGAGGTCAGTAAGCTCATAGAGTACACCACCCCATTCCATCTTAGTCAGAATCTTCATCATAGCCCAGCTCTTGTCTCTAATTTCTCATTATCACATAACTAAACCTCACATGCCCATCCTGGAGTACAGGATCTGCCTCATCACACATGGAGAGCACACATAGGCAACCAGAGCTCACCCTCCATCCCCATTCTCCACTTGCATCTCCGTCTATCCTTACCCAGAATCCAGAACATTAGCAGAAACAGGGACTGGACAGGACACATCATTTTGAGATGAATTAAGGAGAATTATTAGTGAAGGCAGGAGCAAAAGAGAGCTTTTATCTCAGGACAGCAAGCCAAAGATCTCCTCCAGGGAGCCATATGCAAATACCCTAGTCTGCACAGCAGTGTACATAGAGGAGACAGTTATCTGTGCTTCCTACATTTGAAGAATGACTCAAAAAGTTCTTCTATATCAGGAGTGAAACTAATTAAAAAAATATGATGACCAATGACAAACTAGCAGAATGCTGAAAAACTGATGATGTAGTTCAAATAAGTTCTCAATATGGATTAACGAAGAAGTCTAGTCTAATTTGAAATTTACTTAGATTTTATCTAAAAATACACAACCAAATTGCAGATAACTAGGAGAATGTAGTTAATACACACAGCTAATTATCCTCAGGGATGAAATGAACTCCCAGAACTTTGTGTTCATACTCTCTAGTGCACTGCAAGTTTACAAGATGGAAGCAAATTATTCAACATTCTAGATCTTTAATTATAATCAAGGAGACTAAGTTAAGTGATCAAAGTGTTTCACAAAGAAGTGCATACAATAAGCACTACCATACATACTCAAATACACTCTTCTTTCACAAAGAAATGGACACATATAAGCATTACCATTCATACCATATATAAACACACACATCATTTTCTTAGCATTGAAATGGTTTTTAGATAAAATTCTCTTAAGCTTACATGTGAGAAAGACTGAACTTTTTGCTGTCACTGCAGATTATGTATTATTTTCATACCCCAATATCATTTGAATGAAATCATTAACCATACATTCCTCAGTGACTTAACTTCATTTTCATAGTACAATTGTTTCTTTAAAGGTTCACTCACGTTCTGTGAATAAATAAATAATGTGTATCTATTGCTGGATCTTCTAGTAATGAAAACATTTATACTTTCATATACATTTTTACCTTGAAAAGTTATTAATAAACATACTATGAATGTCTTTGTATTAGATTACAAATGAACATATATCTATTTGTCTTGAACAGATACATAGGAGTATATTTGCACTCTCCATGTCAGATATAAAAATGAAGCCAAATACAGTTCATCAGCTATAGATTTTTTGTATAGCATTGTCAATGTTTTGTAATGTGCATCCTTCTCCCTGTTACTGTGACATTAACTTATATTTGCAAGAGACACTTGACCATTTCATTCTGATTTTAATGTTTTATTTTGTTTCCTGGTACAAGGGACATATTATGCTCCAAAGTACAAAGGTAAATGTATTCCTTGTCCTTTGTACACAGTTCTCCCTGTATTTTTCACTGTTCTTTTTAATTTTTTCTTCTTGATTATTAACTGCTAAGCATGAGTATCAGTTGGATGTTCTTGCTTTCCAGATTTTTTGACAAAAGGTGGCCACTGTTATTAAGTAAATGGCAAGATATAAAATGTAGTTTCCCATAGATAGGTGTTGGTTACATAAGGCAACTGACAAAGTCACATTTCCTATGTTAGCAAAAATTTTCATAATTATCTAATTTCCAATATGTAGAAACCAAATTACAGCACAGGGAAGACAAAAATCCCACCTCAATTAGGTAAATGAAAGACAATAAGCAAATTACAGTCCTCTGAACAACAGACAGAACAAGCACATATCCATTAAAAAAAAGTAACCCTAAATATAGGCACAGGTAATTCAGCCCTCATAGAAAATAACTGAAAATGATTACAGAATTGAATGTAAACATGAAACTAGAACATCTTAAAGTATAATGAAGGGACATTCTAGTGAGTCTGTGGTTTTCAGATGACTTAGACAACACCAAACTGATGATCTAAGAAAGAAAATGTAAAAGACAGACTTTAATAACATGCCATATATTTATCTGTGAAAAACACTGGCAAGAATCAAAGATATTTTCAAGAATCTCTTTCCTAAAGGAACTCCAGTTCAACTATGAATCCAAATAATCATTTTATTCATTTTTACATAATATATTTATTTTTTAAATTATAACAAAATTACATCATTTAGAAGATAATGCAGTGTCCTCAAACTGCACCTCATAAAAGAGAATATGCATATTATGTCCTCATTATGTCTCATACATTATTTACATGTTATAATTTTCATATTGTTGCATTACATACATATGTAACAATAATAATAATAAAGAGACTATCAATGTGAGAGTTGGGGACTATAGGAAAGATTCATGTTAGGAAAAGGGTGAGAGAATGTGATATAGTACATGTATTACCTTCTTTGAAAAATTTGGTGGTGTTGGCTTGTGTTGCTTGGTGATGAACTGGGGGAAAAGGCAGTGGACCCATGATCCTTCCTCCTGAGCCACCTCAAGAGTTAAAGTGCTGGTACTGACAGATATTTGTTGGTACTGCCTTTGAAGCCTATTGAGCCAGTCTCAATTACTCAGATATTCCAGAGACCCTCCTGCCTCATTCATGAAGAACGTTTACCACATGGGCTTAGGAAAATCAGTTATCCACCACACTGGTTATGAGCTCCTTACTGAATACATATATATATATATATATATATATATATATATATATATATATATATTCATATGCACTATGCACACATAAAAGTGGGATAAGATCCACCCCAAACCATATTCATATAGCTTACTCTTATATTCTTTTCAATGGAAAACGATCAGAAAGAATTTTTCAAAGTTGTAAATATATTGCAGATCTTCATGATTGCAGTAGATACATCACTGAGTAATTTCAATACTAGCTACTCATTTAATTATAAAGCCGAGGTATGAAATTCTCTGTAATAATTGTTAGTTCTAGGTCATAGATATTGCTGATGTTCATTGTTCTTAAAAGGGAATAATATAGACTACCATAGTTTGCCCAATTTGAACCCAATTCAGAGATATATCACCCTTAAAAATAGCCACAAATGATATAAAATACCTTGGGGTAACTCTAACTAAGCAAGTAAAGGACTTTTATGATAAGAACTTTAAGTCCCTGAAAAAAGAAATTGAAGAAGATGTCAGAAAATGGAAAGATCTCCTATGATCTAGGATACGCAGGATTAACATAGTAAAAATTGCAATCTTACCAAAATCAATTTACAGATTCAATGCAATCCCCATCAAAATACCAACACAATTCTTCACACACCTGGAAAGAATAATACTCAACTCCATATAGAAAAACAAAAAAACCAAGGATAGCCAAAAGAATCCTGTACAATAAAACAACCTCTGGAGGCATCATGATTCCTGACCTCAAGCTCTACTGTAGAGCTACAGTAATAAAAACAGCTTGGTACTGGCATAAAAACCGACATGTGGACCAATGGAATTGAATTAAAGACCCTGACACTAATCTGCACACCTATGAGCATATAATTTCTTTAATTTTATTTTATTTTACAATACAATTCAGTTCTACATATCAGCCATGGAATCCCTTGTTCTCACCCCTCCTGCCCCCCTCCCCTTCCCACTAGCCCACCCCCCATTCCCACTTCCTCCAGGGAAAAGCCTCCCCTGAGGACTGAGATCAACCTGGTAGACTCAGTCCAGGCAGATCCAGTCCCCTCCTCCCAGGCCCAGCCAAGTGACCCTGCATAAGCCCCAGGTTTCAAATAGCCAACTCATGCAATGAGCATAGGACCTGGTCCCACTGCCTGGATGCCTCCCAAGCAGACCAAGCCAATCAACTGTCTCACCCATTCAGAGGGCCTGATCCCGTTGGGGGCCCCTGAGCCATTGGTTCATATTTCATGTGTTTCCATTCATTTGGCTATTTGTCCCTGTGTTTTATCCAACCTTGGTCTCAACAAATCTTGCTCATATAAACCCTCCTCTTTCTCACTAATTGGACTCCCGGAGCTCCACCCGGGGCCTAGCCATGGATCTCTGCATCCAGTTCCCTCAGTCATTGGATGGGGTTTCTAGCACGAGAAATTAGGGTGTTTGGCCATCCCAACACCAGAGTAGGTCAGTTCGGGCTGTATCTTGACCATTGCCAGCAGTCTATTGTGGGGGTATCTTTGTGGATTTCTGTGGGCCTCTCTAGCACTTTGCTTCTTCCTATTCTCATGTGATCTTCATTTACCATGGTCTCCTATTCCTTGTTCTCCTTTTCTGTTCGTGATCCAGCTGGGATCTCCTGCTCCCCTAAGCTCTCTTTCCCTCAACCTTCGCCCTTCATTACCCCCACTCATGTCCAGGCTGTTCATGTAGATCTCATCCATTTCTCCGTCATTGGGCGATCCCCGTGTCTTTCTTGGGGTCCTGTTTTCCAGGTAGCCTCCCTGGTGATGTGAGTAGCAGTCCAGTCATCCTTGTTCCAAATCTAGTATCCTCCTATGAGTGAGTACATACCATGTTTGTATTTCTGAGTCTGGGTTACCTCACTCAGGATGATTTTTTTCTAGATCCATCCATTTGCCTGCAAACCTCATGATGTCATTGTTTTTCTCTGCTGAGTAGTATTCCATTGTATATATGTACCACATTTTATTTATCCATTCTTCAGTTGAAGGGCATCTAGGTTTGTTTCCATGTTCTGGCTATTACAAACAATGTTGATATGAACATAGCTGAGCAAGTGCTCTTGTGGTATGATTGAGCATTCCTTGGGTATATGTCCAAGAGTGGTATATGGATAGGCAGGACTAACATAGTAAAAATGTCAATTTTACCAAAAGCAATCTACAGATTCAATGCAATCCCCATCAAAATACCAACACAATTCTTCACAGACCTGGAAAGAATAATACTCAACTTTATATGGAAAAACAAAAAACCCAGGATAGCCAAAAGAATCCTGTACAATAAAACAACCTCTGGGGGCATCGTGATCCCTGACTTCAAGCTCTACTATAGAGCTACATTAATAAAAAACAGCTTGGTACTGGCATAAAAACTGACATGTGGACCAATGGAATCGAATTGAAGACCCTGATATTAATCTGCACACCTAGGAACATATAATTTTTGACAAAGAAGCCAAAAGTGTACAATGGAAAAAAAGAAAGCATTTTCAACAAATGGTACTGGCATAACTGGATATCAACATGTAGAAAGCTGCAAATAGATCCATATCTATCTCCATGCACAAAACTTAAGTCCAAGTGGATCAAGGACCTCAACATAAATCCAGCTACTTTGAACCTGCTAGAAAAAGTAGGAAGTAGTCTTGAATTTATTGGCATAGGAGATCACTTCCTAAATATAACACCAGTAGCACAGACACTGAGAGAAACAATCAATCAATGGGACCTCTTGAAACTGAGAAGCTTCTATAGAGCAAAGGATACAGTCAACAAGGCAAAGCGACAGCCTACAGAATGGGAAAAGGTCTTCACCAACCCCACATCTGACAGAGGACTAATATCCAGAATATATAAGGAACTCAAGAAATTAGACATCATAATGCCTAACAGTCGAATTAAGAAATGGGCTATAGAACTAAACAGAGAATTCTCAACAGAGGAAACTCAAATGGCTGAAAGACATTTAAGGAATTGCTCAACATCCCTAATCATCAGGGAAATACAAATCAAAACAACTCTGAGATACCACCTTATGCCTGTCAGAATGGCTAAGATCAAAAACACTGAAGACACCTTATGCTGGAGAGGATATGGAGCTAGGGGAACTTTCCTCCACTGCTGGTGGGAATGCAAGATTGTACAACCACTTTGGAAATCAATATGGTGCTTTCTTAGAAAATTGGGAATCAATCTCCCCCATGAGCATATAATTTTTGACAAAGAAGCCAAAACTATACAATGGAAAAAAGAAAGCATCTTCAACAAATGGTGCTGGCATAACTGGATGTCAACGTGTAGAAGGCTACAAATAGATCCATATCTGTCACTGTGTACAAAACTTAAGTCCAAGTGGATCAAAGTCCTCAACATAAATCCAGTTACTCTGAAACTGACAGAAGATAAAGTAGGAAGTAGTCTTGAATGCATTGGCATAGGAGTTCACTTCCTAAATATAACACCAGTAGCACAGACACTGAAAGAAACAAGTCAATTTAGTATATCCAGACTATATTTTAAACATATTTACAAAACAGGATTTTTCATTGTTTTAATTTGTTTCTTATTCATTTTACATACCTCCCATTTACTCCTCCTCCCCCAACCCACCCCCATCCACTCCTCTGAAAGGATAAGGCCTCCCATGTGGAGTCCACAAGGCCAGGTACCTTCAGTTGAGACATGATCAAACCCCTTCCCTGGCATCAAGGCTAAGCAAGGCATCCCACCATATGGAATTGACTTCAAAAACCCAGCTCATGCACCAAGGATAGATCCTGGTCCCACCGCCAGGGGTCCCACAAACAGACCAGGCTACATAACTATCTCCCACATGCAGAGGTCCAAGTTTGGTCCCATGCAGGCTCCCCAGATGTCAGTCTAGTGTCCATGAGCTCCCACAAGTTCAGGTCATCTGTCTCTGTAGGTTTTCTCATCATGATCTTTCTCCCCACCCTTCCTCCTGTAATCCCTCTTGCCTCTCTTCAACTGAACTCACATAGCTGTAATCAGATCGGTGACTACTTTAACTATCATCAAATAATCTTCGTCTAGTAACTGATGGAAGCAGATGCAGAGACCCACATTCAAAGATTTTTTACTAAGAAAACTAACCAATACAATTAACACAGGTGAAAGTTCTATTGTATTAAGAATTATCAATCTATACAAAGATGATCATTAAAAATGCTAGAGTAGAACCAAACATGACTGGAGGAAAGAAAAATATCAATGTAATTATGCCTAATGAAATTTTACTATACTCATAGATTGGTACCTAGCCTAATAGTCCTCAGACAGACTTTATGCAGCCATTGCTGGAAACAGATGTGGAGATTCACAGTAAAATATTAGACTGAGCTTGGGGAATTCTGCTGAGGAGAGGGAGGAAGGATTGTAGGAGCCAAAGGGATGAAGGACATCACCAGAAAACCCACAGAATCAAATAACCTGAGCTAATAGGTGCTCATAGAGACTTAACAAGCAACCACAAAGCCTGCATGGGACTGACCTAGGCCCTGTACATATATACATTATAGTTGTGTAACTTGGTCTTTGTGGAAGCCTACAGAGGCTTCCTAGTGAGAGATTACTCAGGATCAGAGAACCTGAGCTTGCCTTACCCAGCAGGGCTACATAACGAAATGATTTGGTCAAGGACATGTTTACCAGGTGTTTGGAAGGGTACTTGGCTGTATTGTGTGCTTTGATTTTGCAAGAGGGAGGTCTTTTGCCTCCCCCCTTAGCATGGTATAAAAAGCCCTTTTCAATAAAGGACCCAGGCCCTCCTGAAGCTATCCTGTGTTTCTGTCTTTCTTCTCATCATCTACGTCTCTCTTTCAATCAATTATCAATTCTTCTTTCCTCCACCTAAAAACCTTTCAAAATGTGGGAGCAGATTGGAGCTGGACGCCCACAGACTACCCCTGGCCTTCTTGTGATATAAAATAAATGCAAAGTAAAAGTATGTATCTCTGAAAGAATCCAATAATTCATAATCTGGAAAAGAATCCTTTACAAATACCTCAGTGAGTTTAAGATAAAAATAAAACAAATTTAGGTAAGATAGCAAGTTACATAGACACAATATGCTGTGCTTCTCTTAGGGTAAGCAATACATTTGACAGCTGGGCTATCCCAGTAAAATTATTTTTTTGTTAGTGTCTGCATCACTATGGGTGTGACACAAGTATCCAGCATGCAGTAATAAGATCCAAGATCCTCAGTCTAAATTCTGGTGATTTTGAGTGTGAAATCTGTCTTTGACCTACTGCCACTGGATTTTTTAGGGATCCCAGATTCCTGCTGTGAACCCACATGGGAAACCTCCTAGACAAGGTTGTGGTGATTATCCTGGCTTCTGCAGGTACCAATGCAAACTGATCTTTCCATCACTATCTAGGTGTCTCTGGCTAGACCTGCAGGTGATAGAGGCTGCCTCTTCATGGGTGATCAGTCATGGATCAAAGTGGAGTCTGGGTCATCACAACATCATAATGGAAGCTAAAATAATGAGAATGAAGTAACAATCATGTAAAAAAATTCATGTAAAAAATTCATGAGCAATATTATCTTCATGTTTTATATTTCAAGTAATATTATATGTCATAGATAAACTGCTCATTTATTGACCAGTTTTTAACAAAACATGTGAGTATAGAACTCTAAAGAGGTTCTCAAGGTAGTGTAGACCAATAAATCAAATTCTATTTGTGTCATAGATATTGTCCTATCTGACACTTTACTATAACAGATCTAAACTTCACATGTCTGTCCCGGAAGAAAAGACCTGCCATTTCACACGTGGACCAAAAAGACTTAGACTACTCCACAGCTCACCCTATATCTTCATTGTTCTTCGCGTTATATTTTAGTCCTTACCAGGAATCCAGGATATTAGCAGCTCCAGGAATTAAAGAGGTCACCTCACTGTGAGAAGACAAATTTAGGACACTGTACAGTCAAGGCTCAACTTTTTTCACAGGCAAGCAAGTGATAGTCTTCCCTATGGAGCAATATGCAAATGCAGAAGTATACGTAGAAGGAACAATTATACAGAATTTTTAGGTTAAAAGTCACAGAAAATAGCTTCAACTGAAGGGGCAAAAATAAAAAAAAAACAAAACTGTGTTGGCTCATGAATGCTGTAAAACACTCATTATGGAAGCACAATACTCGAAACCCTGACACTCTGTAAGTACTGTGTAGATTGGAGGGAATGGTGAGGAATATTTTGAGCTCAGTCTGTGGGTGTTGAACAATCATGCTGCTTGCTCCTTCCTAGTTGTTCTTACATAACAAGAGCTGACACCAATTCTGTTGCCTATTTGAGGATTCAGATGAGAATAAGAGAGTAGGTAGTTTTTCATATATGTCTTTTTTCTTGTTAACCTTTAAATGTTTAAAGTAAGAGTTAGGGACTATTATAACTCAAAATAAAATGAATTACTCACCTGTGACTATGAAAATAAACAAAAGTATTAGGAACATATTTCTTAATTGTTTAACACAAAAAAAACCCTGAAAATTGAAAATAATCAATGGATTTGAGAAAACTCTGGCAAGTTGTAGAACAGTCTCTGCTCCTGGTAACTGGTGATGTTTTTATAAGATTGTCTCATGTACATTGTTTTACATGCATGAAATATACATTGCATTTATGTGGAAGTACTTCAGTGAAGTGATTTTAATACTATATTTGAAAGAGAGTTATTTGGAACAGTTAAATCTTACTAAATCAGGTCTTATCAGGCATTAACTTCCTCTGCATTCTTTAGTTCCTTTCTTTTTAACAGGGTCTCAGCATTCCAGTTGACCTGAAATTTGCACTTCTCCAAAGAACTCTTTTCTGCTCCTTCACAAGCAATCATTGCTCCTATAATCTTCCCAGTTGACTACTCTTTAGACACCTGTCACAAGAGATTAGATCTCCTTACAGAGAGCAGCATGTAAGTTGTAGTAAACCTTGTTTTGAGTTCTCTGGTTTGTTGTCTCAATCATTTTCAAGTTGTTTGCTTTTTCCCAACACGAAATTTAGGTCATGATTTCTCCTACTGCCTGGGATTCTGAAGGAATTACTCTTGTGTTTCTTGTGGGTATTGCCTCTGTGTTGCATTTAAAAAGGAAATTAATTTACTTCAACTTCAGTTTTTAATTTCTTTTCTCTCTTATCATTTGTGATCTCCACACATATGTGTTAGTATTATTTCACAAACTTAACCTTTCTGAGGCACTCTTCTTCTTACAGATTACATAATTTCTATTTATCTATTCTCAGTTCTCAGTGGTAAAAAAACATGTCAAAGATTCTCTCTTCCACATGTTTGGGACCAGCTATTGATAATAACTATCTGTAGCTAACACTGTGCAGTAGTTACACAGAGCCCTGTTCTCTTGCCTAAGTGTAATTGAGTGGCTATTGATAAATCTTCATCCATTCTTCCCAGCTTAGGAAGCTGCTTTGATGACAACCATTCCAATTTCAACTTCTAGGAGATCACCTGCCTTAGATTCCATGTGAGAACCTATGGTATTTGTCTTTCTGGGACTCTTTGTTAACTTCCATTTTTGCCTATTGTGAAAAATGGAAACTAAATTCACAAGGGAAGGTGTACACTAAGAGAAAGTAGATGTGGTAGGAGTGCATTACAATAGCAAGAACTATGCTTTAACGTGTGGCTGCACTCCATTGCAATCAATGACTGATGTTTTCTAGGACCTTCTTAAAGTAGCTGAGAAGCTAAAGGATATTGTACCTCACATACAAGGAGATATCAGTATCAGAATTCCAGCATCCAGAAGTATGAGAAATAATTTCCTTAAAGCAAAATTTCTGTGTTTGATCTATTTGGTGACCTAAGTGCCAAAATGACAAGCAACAAAATCCTTGCTCACAACAAATTAGGCACTGGTGGAAAGGCTTAACAAAGGGCATGAGCAAAGTGTCTCAAGATAGGCCCTAGGTCCCAAAAAGCCAGCTCATGCACCAAGGACAGGTCCTGGTCTCACTGCCTGGGGACCTCCTAAATAGTTCAAGCTAATCGACTGTCTTGCTTATCCAGAGGGCCTAATTCAGTTCCATGGGGACTCCTCAGCTATTGGTTCACAGTTCATGTGTTTCCACTAGTTTGGCTCTTTGTTCCTGTGCTTTTTCCAATCATGGTCTTAATATCTTTTGCTCATATCTAGGGCCTATCTAGAGACATTTTGCTCAGCCTTGGTGTAGGGAGGAGGGGACTGGACCTGGCTCAGATGAATCTACCAGGCTGGGCTGACTCCCCAGGGGAGACCTTGCCTTGGAGGAGGTGAGAATGTGGGTGGATTTGAGGGATAGGGCTGGGGGGTGGGAGGAAGCAAGACAGGGGAATCCGTGGCTGATATGTAAAATTAAATTAATTATATATATATTTAAAAAAATGGCATGAGTGTGTCCAACATCCATCTCTATCTGGGCAACAGAAGAGCCTGAAGTTGTTTTGACAATTGTGAAAATCCTCAAGCAGGAGGAAGGTCTTACATCTGAGAGACACTGCAGGTTCTTGTCTGTTGCAGGATGTAAATCAATAAAAGGAACTCCACAGTCACCTTCTTCCATTAAACCAGGGTCCTAACCATATGAGTCCCTCTCCCACAAGTTTTTTAAAATGTTAAAAAATGCCTATACTTATACCATTTGATACTTTAGTCTTAATTCTCTGGGGAGCAGCTGGTCTTCTTAACCACTGAGTCATCTCTCCACCTTTTATTGCTTTTAACATTGAATTTTGAGATATTCTTTGTGCCACTTCAGCTATTTCATTATCTCTGATTTTAGTCATTGAACGTTATGAACTTCAGAGGAGAGTGATTGCCTTTATTTTTCATGTTTCTCACAACTTTATTGTCATTTATGAATTTGTTAGGATGGAAATTCTTCCTATTTTATTGGATGCCTTCTTATCATCTCTTCCAGATAGAATCTGTTTACCATTCAGCAGAAAGGAAATAGATCACCAAAATGGTTACAAATGCAACTCAAATAAGATGTAGAAATACAACTAAATTAGTGAAATCTAACTAATGACAATCAATAACCAGAAAACAATATGTTAGTTTGATTTGCTTAAGGGGCCTCCTGGCAGAAGGATCAGGATCCATGCCTAGTGCATGAGCTGGCTTTTTTGAATCCCACTACCTATGGTGGGACACCTCCCACAGCCTTGATGTAGGGGGTGGGCCTTGGACCTGCTGCTACTTAATGTACGAGGCTCTGCTGACTCCTCAGGGGAGGCATTACCTTGTTTGAGAAGGGGATGGGAGGTGAGGTTAGGGGGGAAGGTGGAGGGGCAGAAGGAGTGAAGAGAGGGGAATCTGTGGTTGTTATATAAGATGAAAAAAATAGTTCCTTAATTAAAAAGAATAATGGAAAATAAGCTATACAAGTAGCAATTAAAGTACAATAAAAAAATTGAGCTAAGCAGTGGTGGCATACACTGCTAATCCCAGCATTCAGGGGGCAGAAGCAGGCAGATCTCACTGAGTTTGAGGCAAGCCTGGTCTACAAAGTGAGTTCTGGACATTTAGGACTGTCACACAGAGAAATTCTGTCTCAAAAATCCAATAAATAAATAAATAAATAAATAAATAAATAAATAAATAAATAAATAAATAAAGTGAGTGGAGATCAAATAAAAGAAAAGATAATAAAGAAAGAAGAAATGTGAACATGAATGAGGGAAGAGAGCAAGGCATGACAATATTATTGCACACTGTAAAGAATGTACACAAAATTTTAAAAATGATAAAAAGGGAAAAATAAATGCAGAAATCTTTTTTATAAATGTTTTCTTAATTTTCAAGAGACTCATATACAGACACAATGAAATATGATCATGTTTTCTTCACAATTTCCCCCCTTCCAAATCCCTGCATATGATGCTCACAATGCCCTGTCTTAACTCCATGTCACTCTTTTATTATTATTTTTGATAACTCACTAAGTCCACTTAGTACTTCCCATGGGTATGGAGCCATGCAGTAGAACATAGTGAACCTGGTATCAGCCACACCTTAAAAAAGAATTCCCCTGCCACCTCCAGCAGGTATGCATTGCCAAAAGCTACTTGGTACCAAGAGGAGCCTAGAGACCTTCTAGGTTTGGCTGTCTTGATCTTGTGTAGGTTTTGTGTAGCTATTCAACTTCTGTGATGGCCATGTTATGTTCAAAAGACAGAATTTCATGGAACTCCTCCCCATCATCCGTATCCTAATGTTTTCTGCCTCTGGCTGATAATTCACAGAATTACTAGCTTCCTTCACTGAATAGACACATGGTAAGTTCTGAGAACCAGGCTTGATTTCCATTGAGATTTCTTTGTGGTCTTCTCTGAGAAATATTGTCTTTCTAGGTTACAGATACAAAGTCTCCAAGATTTATAAAATTTACCCCAACCCTCTCAGCGTGTTTTCCTTAGAGTCCTTTATATATACCTCTCATCCAAGGTTCTTGTGCTTACACTGAATCTTCAGAAATTCAAATTTTCTTAAGTACATGCACTTTCTTGAATAAACATTGCCTCCTAAGTCATCCTAAACATCAAAATATGTAATCCATAGGCTCAGTACTAAACAATGCCAGACAATGTGACCATCATAGTCTCACTTTCTAAAACCTATTTAGTCTTCTGAGTCATTATTTCCTATAAAGGAATTCACATTTTTTTCTATTTTCCACTATCATTTTGATGTGTAAGTCTGATGACCATACTAAATTA
This sequence comes from Peromyscus eremicus, assembly GCF_949786415.1. Taxonomy (NCBI): domain Eukaryota; kingdom Metazoa; phylum Chordata; class Mammalia; order Rodentia; family Cricetidae; genus Peromyscus; species Peromyscus eremicus. The sequence goes on along the minus strand of NC_081418.1, from coordinate 81,287,666 downwards.
CAGACTTTATTTTTCATTTTTAAACTCCTTCTTGAAAATTTAAGAAAATGTGACCTTTTATATTAACATATTGTGGTAGAGAATATTCAAAGTTGATTGATAATAGCCTTTTGCAACTTTGTATTTTATTAAACTATTAGTTACTCAGAATGGAAGACTTTTATTTTTTATTAAGAAATTTTTATTCATTTTACATACCAATCACAGATCCCAGTTTTTTTTTTTTTTTTTTTTTTTTTTTTTTTTTTTTTTTTTTTTTTTTTTTTTTGAGTTGGGAATATTCTTTTTTTATTTTTTTTTATTTTTTTATTTCTTTTTTTTTTTTAATTTTTATTTTGCAATACAATTCAGTTCTACATATCAGTCACAGATTCCCTTGTTCTCCCCCCTCCCGCCCCCCTCACCTTCCCCCCAGCCCGCCCCCCATTCCAATCTCCTCCAGGGCAAAGCCTTCCCCACAGACTGAGATCAACCAGGTGGACTCAGTCCAGGTAGGTCCAGTCCCCTCCTCCCATGCTGAGCCAAGGGACCCTGCATAGGCCCCAGGTTTCAAACAGCCAACTCATGCAATGAGCACAGGACCCGGTCCCACTGCCTGGATGCCTCCCAAACAGATCAGGCCAATCAACTGTCTCACCCACTCAGAGGGCCTGATCCAGTTGGTGACCCCTCAGCCATTGGTTCATATTTCATGTGTTTCCGTTTGTTTGGCTATTTGTCTCTGTGCTTTATCCGACCTTGGTCTCAACAATTCTCTCTCATATAAACCCTCCTCATTCTCGCTAATTGGACTCCCAGAGATCCACCTGGGGCCTAGTCATGGATCTCTGCCTCCAGGTCCATCAGTAGTTGGATGAGGTTTCTAGCACGACAATTAGGGTGTTTGGCCATCCCATCACCAGAGTAGGTCAGTTCGGATTGTCACTCGACCATTGCCAGCAGTCTGTTGTGGGGGTATCTTTGTGGATTTCTGTGGGCCTCTCTAGCACTTTGTTTCTTCCTATTCTCATGTGGTCTTCATTTACCATGGTCTCCTTTTAAAAAGTTGCAAAAGTTGGCTTCCTGAGATAAAGAATCTGCCAGCTTTTATATCTTTTTAAAACTCCAATGTCAAAGAACACTTAGGATTTTGAAAACCCAATGATTTCATTGTATAATTAGTTTTACCTAGTGACATGAGAGTCCCATACTGGAGAATCATGTATGATATGAAAAAGTAGAAATAGGAATGGTAGTGTGTAGAGCATAAAATGAAGCAGGAAATTTGTGTTCTCTTCTCTGGATTCTAAGTCCTGTTAATGAATTAATTTAAAAACAGACTTGAAGGAAAGTGTTTTGGAACTGGAGTGTCAAACAGTATTGTAAGTAAAACTTAGGGCAGTCTGGGAAAGACAAAATTACATTGTACCATTAAGCACTTGTCCACCCCTGTGTGTTCTCCTTGTTCATCACTGCTGTTCTCATCCCAGAATATCAGCAGTCCCAGGATCAAGAATGGGTACCTCAATCTTAATACTTGAACTGAAGCACCATTGGTAGTCAAGGCAAGACTGCAGCTGAACTTCAATCTCAGACTTGCATGGATGGATCTCCCTAGAGAAAAATATGCAATTTACAGATCTGTGCAGCTGTTTGAGAAAAAAACAATCATGGTAAAGGACCACTTTTGTGAAGAAAATGATATAAAATGTTTTCTTGTTTTCAGTACCTGACAAAAAAGGCATAGGTATGAAATTCTGGATTAGTAAAGGGCACTGGGTGCACAGGCCATGAATTTCTGAGACAATGTCAGAGACTCATTCACTGGACAATATTTGAAAGGCTATGAAATTATTTTTGGACCACTCCTTAATCTACAAAAGTACAAAACTCACACTATCTCATGTTGATTAAAAAAAATTGAGGGATTTTATTCAGTAAAACTATAAAGCTTAAGAAGTTTTCTGATATTTTTTGCTCCCAAAATAACTCTCAGTGATATGATTAACAAATCTTAGAAAGTCATTATATGAGACATTTAAAATCTAAGTCTGTAAGAATACTCTGTTCTAAAGATGACAAAATTGACAATAAGAGAGATCAAACAGTATTTAAATATATTTTGCTAAATTTTCATGCATGTACATTTCATCTTTGAGGTTATTTTGTCCTATATGTTCCCCATATTCCCTTTTCTCCCCTTCCTGTTAGTCTCTTTTCTACTAAAAGTGATGTTTGAATCACCTAGCCAATTTGCAACAGCTCTCCTGCTCTTGTGGATACTGACCACTTCCCTATAGGGACATTGAAGATGAGAGCACTCACCTGGGAAGGGAGATAAAAAAAAAAAAAAAAGGTGCTGTTGTTAAGGTATGGGCACCAAGAACATCCTGGTCCTCACTCTCTTTTTTAAATAGGAATCAGAGAGCTTGGCTGTAGGCTCCTGTTTTTTTTAAACCTCCACCCCCCCCCCGTCATTAGAAATTGCACTTCTCTCAAGTAAGATCTGATTCCCTGCAGAGATTTTCCCCTCCATGCTGGCTATCTCTGGTGCTAGGAACTAAACTCTTCCTGTAGCTCCCCACCATGGTATTTCCCTTGGTTTTTCTGTCTAGAGCATTAGTAACTGTTATAATACATACCTTGGTCCTCAATTATCCATTTCAGTGTCTTCTAAAACCTTGATACCACATACAAAACTTAAAAATTTTTCCTGTAGAAAGTTTCACTACTAAATTGTATCATATACACACATGTGATTATATGTATCTATATATAGTCTAATAAACACAAAGGAGAGTAATCATGTGATAGTTGTCATTCTCATTCTGATATCCACTTAACCCAAGTAATATGATGATCTTCACTTGCTGTCAGTTTCCTGAGATCACTATTATTTAATTTTCTTTATTGTTAAAAAATTCATTTCTTTATTTGGATACAAAGAAAAAGGAAATTATAAAGTTCCCAGGTAAATGCATATAACTGGAAAAGTTTGTACTGTGTAAGGTTTAGAGTTGAGTACTTAATTTGGAGTAGTTGTTGAATCTGGTGAAGCGTTGCGCTGGGGAAGGGTATGTAATTACATCATGCTGGTTACACTACTTTACAATCAAAACAAGGAACTTATGAGGCAGCTTTGTACCTCACTCAGGGAGATTTTTGTTCAGGGATGTATCACTGTGGGAGGATTTTCTAGCCACTGCTGACAGTAATAAACACCCACATCCTCAGCCTCCACTCTACTGATTTTCAGTGTGAAATCGGTTCCTGACCCACTGCCACTGAACCTGTTTGGGACTCCTGATGCAAGGTTGGACATTCGATAGATCAGGAGCTGAGGAGACTGGCCTGGTCTCTGCAGGTACCAATGTAAGTAAGTGATACCATTGCTATGTAGAAGACTCTTACTAGACCTGCAGGAGATGGAAGCTGATTCTCCAAGAGTGACAGGACTGGAGAGTGCAGGCTGGGTCATCACAGTATCCCCACTGGCTCCTGAAATAACAGAAATGAAAGGTTATGTTCAAACAAAATGACACAATAAATAATATTTCCTTCCTTTATTTATTTCCTACTTATTATGTCAATGACTCATTCATAGTTTATAAATATTCAACATACAATACCTATGTAGAGAGAGCATAGAGACTCACTAGAAATCACCTGGACCATCTGCTTTGATACTTGGCAGAGTTGCCACAAGAGCACAGGTTCTCCGCTCTTCACCCTCTAAACTTAACAAGTCCATTCATGGAGAACGACACTGGCAATTTCCCATATGGACAGAACATGTATTTGTATCAGCAGGGCCCCAGAAATCCCCAACCCCTTCACAAAATCCTTCTTCATCTTTGTTTCTACCTTACCAGGGAGCCAAAACACAAGCAGCCCCAGGAGCTGAGCAGGGAACTTCATTCTGAGAAGGTGATATGAAGAGTTCTGAGTAGACAAGGCAGAAACAGGGCCTAGCTTTTGTCCTGTACTTGCAAGGAGAAGTCCACCCTAGGGAGCAATATGCAAATCCCCTGGTTGATGCAGCTGTGTGAAAAGTACCAAGGGAGTGAAAAGCCCACCCTTAAGAGCAAAGTGACATAAAGTGTCTCCTGTGATTGCAGAAAAGTGGGCTTCATACCCTACTGCCTATACCAGGGGGCAGTTGGATGCCACTATGTAAGCTTGCATAAATGGAGATATATAGAATCTATAAGCACCAAGCATTCCAAGATAGCACCACAGAACTAAAGCAGTCTCTTCAACACACTTTATATTTGTTAATGTTTTTTCAGCATAGCATCTTCCTGGCTATGTGAACCTGAATTCTGTCTGTTTGTTTTAGTTTTGTCATATTGGCAACCCAATAAAGAAAACTAAAGGGACAAGTAATCCTCATTTTTACATGATAAATGACTCTCTAGTGGCCACTTACTACAAGAGTGTTGATACATTAAAGATGGAAAAGGAGGAATGAAGTTATGAAAAATGCATACAATTCACAATAGACAGTTATTACTAGGACCAATATTTGTTTAGATGAATAGAATTTCTACCATTTAGTTATAGGACTCAAATAGACAGATACAACCCTCTAATTCAGAGTGGGAGGGCTTAAATACTATTTCTTCTATATTAGAACTCAAGCAATTGGTTACTGAGACTCAAGCACTGAAGCCTTAGCTGAAGAAAATGTGTTCATATCAATAGAGCATATTCTTCTAGAAATCTGTATAATTATAACCTTCTGTTTATTGTATAAATAAGTAATAGCATATGTGTCTAGATTTCTATAGAAAATACGTTTTCACATGTTGGAGAATTTGGGACATGGAAAGAGAACATCGCACATGAGTCAGTGAGGTTTTACTTGATATTTTCAGTCTGGACCGGAAGGATTTTCCTCCTTTGATCATTTCATACATGTATACAATAAAACATAATCATATCTATCCCTCATTTTACCCTCCTTGTGCTGTTCCAATACCTCATTCTCCTAAAATTATGTCTTTTCTTTTTGTTTTGTGTTGTTTCTTGATAACTCATTTAGTTCAATTATTAAAATCCTTATGGTAATGGTATAGGCCCATACACTGTGTCATGGGAAACCTACCAGTGACCACATCCTAAAAAGGAATAATTCTTCCTCCCTTAGCAGCTATCAACTGCCAATAGCTTCTCTATGAGGGATGGGAGCTGAAGAGCACTTCATAAATTTTATGCCTAATGTTTGATTTCCATGATCAAAGTGAATGTAAGAACAGCAGCTGTGACTTCAAGCTGTTGTTATATTGCTAAGTAGTTGTGCTGATAAACTTCTTTTGGAATACTGACACTTATATCCACTAACTAGGATTGCCTACAACCTTGGTCAGAGAAGTTTCTCTTTGCACCAGGCAGTAGTCCATGCAGAGATACATAAATGTTCAATAAGAGACTGAGTGCCAGGCTCTAAATGTCACTGTGGTGATATATTGTGTCCCCCAATACATTGTGCATCCTAATAAACTTATCTGGTGTCAGAGGACAGAATAGCCACTAGATAGACATAGAGGCCAGAAAAAAAAGTGGCACACATGCCTATTATCCTATCATTTGGGAGGCAGAGATCCATCCAGATCTCTGTGAGTTCAAAGCCACACTGGACAGCCAGGCATGGTGAATCACACCTTTAATCCCAGGAAGTGATGGCAGAAAGCAGAAAGGAATTTAAGGAGTGAAAACCAGGAACTAGAGCAGGTTAAGCTTTTAGGCTTCTAGCAGCAGTTCAGCTGAGACTAGATGAGGACTCAGAGGCTTCCAGTCTGAGGAAACAGGATCAGCTGAGGAATTGGCGAGGTTAGATTAGCTGTGGCCTGTTCTGTTTCTCTGATCTTTCAGCATTCACTCAAATACCTGACTCCAGGTTTGTTTTTATTAATAAGACCTTTCAAGATTCGTGCTACATCTGGCACCCAAAATTCATGGTAGAAATTCTCGAAAAAGCTACTTGCCTGTGGCTTTGAGGGCCCCACCTCAGGCCTGGCTGGTTGTGATGGCACACACCAGTAGAATTTGCTGAAAGAGGCAGAGGCAGGAGGATACTGAGTTTGAGGCCAGCCTGAGAGGCTTTCTAAGGAGAAGCTGCAGCCAGGACTGATACACAAATGGTGGCGGTGGGACCATGGAGGCAGTGGCTGCTGCTCCAAGTTGCTGGCTGCTTCTCATGTTGGTGACTGCAGTGATGCTGCTACTTGGGATGAAGGGTTTATTGCTGCTTGTTCAGAGAAGAATTGCCAGGACCATCGTGTTACAAGAAAGCATTGGCAAAGGTCAGTTTGGAAAAGTTTGGCAAGACAAATGGTGGAGAGAAATTGCTGGGAAGATTTTCTCTTCTAGGATAGAATGTTCATGGTTCCAAGAGACAGACATTTATCAGACTGTGATTGCTCCAAACGACAGAAGAGGCACAAAAAAAAAAAAAAGCCTTCAGTGAACATGACCACACCTAACAGTGACTTTGAAATCTTCAAAAAGGTGACGGGATCCCACAATGATGATTCCACATGGACTATATAGTAAAGCCATTAACACCATTTTAAAGATTGACTACAAAATGCTTAGGACAATTTTGAGATGGCTAGCTGAGATGGTCCGAATTCACAACTAATGGAGCAACGAGCAAGGACTTGAGACAGCTCTGTACTTTCCCATTATGCAGAGACTGGACAAATGATACAGCTAACTCTCTCAGGACTTGACAATTAATCCAAAAAAATTTCTTTTCAGGATTTCCTAAAGATGTCTTTGCCCATATCCAGCAGGAAGCAATTTTAAGAACACAACGCCCACATTCCCAAAGAGGTAGTGTGGGGTGGGTGGTTTTTGGTCTTTAGTGGGTTTGGGGTCTGGGATAATTTTCATTGTTTAGGAGGGTTGGTTACAAGTTGTTGTTAAGGGTTAGGAAAAGGGCTAAGCAAAGGAGATTAGATTTAAGGTTCTTGTTTAAAAAAAAAGATACATAGAAATGATAAAATAGAGGGTAGATTATTGAGTCTACTTGTAAAAGTAAAGAGAAGATACATATATGATATAGATAAAAAGATTATTGAATCTATTTTTAAAAACTATTAGTAGTTTCAAATACTTTGCATTGGATTGGATTTTTGCATATTGTATACAAATTATATGTATTGAGATTGATATTGTTAGAAAATGCTATACATATATTTTGAATCTTGTTCAAGATAATTGTACTTATACCATTCATTTATCAATGTAATGCAATTTGCTAATCCTTGAATGTTATTATTAACAACTATTAGGATATGAAGAAATGAAAGTTAGTAGTTTAGACATTACACTCAAACTGGTAGTCATTTTAGGTATGTTTACAAGGTCAAGCAGATATATTTTAGATAGACAGATCATCTTCAAGCCCATCAGAGATCTACAGAATATGGCATTTAAAATGTTTTAATAACTTAGAAATTTTTTCTTTTTTATGACTATGAGACATATTGGCTCCTGGCAGCACCAATCTATTTCAGAGAAGATATGGGCATTGAAGAAACTGCATATGGAGTTTTAACTTACTTTGTGGCAAAAGTTAGCCACTGGACAACAAAGTATCAACGAATCAACTAATGACAAACAAGACAAAATGGAAAGACAGGACACAAGAAAAAAGTCTCTTTCTCAGGGGAAGGACAGCAGCAAGTATTAAGATAAGGTGGTCTTAGCTCTTTGCTACTGCTCTGATCTCTGGCCTTTTAACTCTTTATTTGGCTCTGTTTCTTATTTAATAGGACCCTTTAGAATTACATCTACAGGTCATATCGTATCACCACCACTCCTCCATGCACATACATATTACCAAGGCTAGAAAACATACATTTTTTTAATTTACAAGAGATTCTTCTCTCATAAATGCATCCCAAACACAGTTACCCCTACCTCAACTCTGTCTAGAATCCCCCAACTTCTCTTATCTGTAAGACCCACTCCTTCTCTGTTTCCTTTTCAGAAAAGAGCAGACCTCCAAGACATGACATCCAAACAAGAGGAAAAAGATACAATAAGACAAGGCAAAAGTCCTCATAGTGAGGCTAGACAAGGCAATACAGTAGGAGGAAAAGAGTCTCAAGAGCAGGCAAAAGGGTCAGAGATACACTGATACACTCTCTCCCACTGTTAAGAGTCCCACAAAAACACCAAGCTAACAGCCATAACACAAATGCAGAGGACCTGGTGCAAACCCATTGAAGTTCTAGTGCTTGCTGCTTCAGTCTCTGTGAACCAATGTTAGTCCTGCCTAGTTAATTCAGTGGGCCATATTCTCTTACTGTCCTCCATCCCCTCTGACTCTACAGTCTTTCTTTCCCCTCTTCCACAGGGTCCCCAATCTCTGAAGGGAAAGACCTGGTGGACACCTCCAATTTAGACTCTAACTGCACATCTTAATGCCAAAATTACTGCATTTTATTCAACTCATGTAATATCTACTTTTATAACTAGAAAATATGAAAAAATTTTATAAAAGGAACAGAATAGTTTTGAATAAGGTAAAAATTTTCCTATACAAAATATTAAATAGTAATATTTTTTTGTTTCATTTATTTATTTATTTATTTGTTGTTTTTCGAGACATGGTTTCTTTGTTTAGCTTTGGAGCCTGTCCTGGAACGTACTCTGTAGCCCAGGCTGGCCTCGAACTCATAGAGATTCACCTGCCTCTGCCTCCTGAGTGCTGGGATTAAAGGCATATGCCACCACTGCCCAGCATAAATGTTTCTCATGCAACAAAGGAGGAAGGAAAATCCCAGTGGTGAGATTCATGTAGACTTTGGAGGGAGTAGTCAGTCTTTAAGGGGCCATGAGAGGATTGACCTTGGGCAGCCACCAAATATCAGGACAACTAATTACAACTGTTTACTTAATCTTATAAATAAAAGTGCGATTGAAAGAGTGTAAAGAATATGTTTCAAAGCAAATGAAGACAGATCAGGAACATACTGAAGAGGTTGCAACTGTCATTCTGCCCTATCCTTCCTCACTATCTGAGTGAACAATCGAGATACTCAACTTCAGTGTCTTCAAATTTATTTTTTCCACTTGAAACAATTTTATGTTGGGAAAAATCAGTGAGTTTCTCTCTGTGTCCAATAGTATTCAGTGTCATTTCCTAAACACATTTATTTACTTTTATATGAAATGCACTATAAAGAAAAAAGAACAAAATTAATTGAGTACTGATTTTAACTTTTCATGAATCAATATGGTGACATCAGTAGGAGATGCCATTAACTCAGATGCAGCATGAGAATTATCATTGTATAAGTACTCAAAAACATGAAGGAAAGCCATTCTCTTAAAACTTTTAAAAGGAGAGGGATCCCAATATGGAAATTCTGAGATAAAAGTGAAGATTTCAAAATTGAGTTTTACATCTCAGAGTGATGGGGGAGGAAACATTCATTCTAAGACCTTGGTGAGCAATAAAAGATGCTCTGTCTTAGGGGCAGTTTATTCTACCACACTTTGAATGAAAGTCAATAAATAGAAGGAGAGGATCTTTCCAATTGTTAACTTCATTTCATCGCTTAAATCCATGGTCACTGACTAATGATCTGCTTCCTCAGTCTTTGACCAAGAGTCTCTTATTCGAAATTGAAGGGTTTTTTTTTGTTTTTGTTTTTTGTTTTTTGTTTTTTGAGACAAGATTTCTCTGTGTAGCCCTGGCCATCCTGTAACTTACTCTGTAGACCAGGTTCCCATCAAACCCAATGATTCACCTGCATTGACTACCTAAGTACTGGGATTAAAGCCATGTAACACCACCACCCAGGTGAATATTCTTATTTTCAGCTTCCTTAGTCCTAAATTCCTGCCCTACTCCCTAGACTTTCTTCAGAGGATTCTGTTTTCTCACTCGTAGAACTTGCTAAGACCAGAATGCCAGGATTCACAATGAAACCAAAACCAACAACAAAATGCTTCATGCGTCTGTGCTAACTATATGATTTCTCTATGATATATTCTAACACAGAGACCATTTATACTCCTTCTAGCTAATGGATTCCTAAAGGACACAATATATAAAGCTGAAGAACGAAGAAATAGCTCTATCACTAAAATGTATCTATTTTCTTTGAAAAATCACTATGGGTAAAGTTGCAACTAAGGTATGAAACAGTGACTTGCGTCACATTCTACCTGTGTGTGTCAGGGGTGATCCAGACTCACCCATATAGCTTGGGTAATGACCACTCAGGCATATACAAGAATTAAAATTACATGGCATTTTCTGGTTTGTCTTTGTAGTGGATAGAGTTAGCATTTCCAAGTGTTATTGCATGTTATGAGAAATACTGAGGATTCCATGACAGTGGTAAAGTACACTGTGTTTAGAATGCAGGATGCTTATGGTGAGTATGAAATGTGATGAGGTTTCTTAACCACTGACCATGAGAGGATTTCAGAGAAAGACAGTACAGAAATTTGTATGTGGATCATTGGAGCCTGATCCAGATTCTGCTGGTACAAATGTCAGCAGTGTCAGCTTGTGCCTTGACTGGCCTGAAGACAATGGCAGCACTGTCCCCTGGAGTCATAGACAGAGTAGAGACTCGGTCTACACAATTGCATTACTCTAGACTGAAACCAAATGTGAGACATGAGCAGATCATGATTGTGGTGGAGGCCACTCCTGTCAACCTGTAAAAGAAAAAATGCTTCATTGTTGTTCTAATATGTTAGCTGATTTATACTCAATATACAAGGAAATAAAAATCAATACCATGATGAAATATTACTTCACAGTAATTATTAAGTTGATAACAGAATAAATGGCAAATAATTTATCTGTGGAGAAATCATAAATTATTGTATTATTACTTGGCACGGAAATGAGGTACAGCCCCTAGACAACATGGGACCTGATGAAGAACCCAGAGATATGCCTTCCATTTCACTGACGAATTTCACTGCAAGGTACTCCAAGTTCAGGAGAACTGAAACCTGAAAGCCGTATGAATGTTTGCACTCTCCCCTGTTCACACCAGCATTATTCAGAATAGGCAAAAGGAATATAAAGAAATTTTGAAATAAACCACACAATGAATTATAGCAATACCCATATACAGTCATATCTTGATTGATAATAACAATGAATTCTGTGTAATTTATCACAAAATAATTTTATAATTGTGTAAATATCACAAACAAAATGTATATAAGCCTAGATTATAAATCATTCTACCTACTAAGGCTTTTGTTATATGCCATTGTTCCTAAGTATGGCACCTATAGAAAAGATGAGCATATTGACTATTGAACTCAGTAATAACACAATGGTAGGTAATTATAGATTTAAGCATGTCTAAGCAATTAATATAGTAAAATTACATTATAAAAGATAAAATATAATGCACTTATAGAGGAGAGGATACATGTTGTAAGTAGAGATTGCAGGCTGAAAGTTCCTCTGAGGAAATCAGTGAGTGACAGAAGACTGAAAGTGAAGGGTACGGCCACCACAGTCACGTCAGAGGTAAAAGTCCTGTGTGATGCATCAGCCGTCCCCAAGCTTGTAGTTGCAACAGGAAATAACCTGCAACTCTGAGATTCTCCACTGGAAATAAGCCTCATCTTACATCTGGTTCACCACGCGTCACTGACTCACCTGCTCTAGCAACAAATGTGAGTCATAGACTGAGTGTGTGAACAACTGACCCCCAAGTGGGCACTTCATGTTTTCTTTACCACTTTCAACCAAAATCTTCAAACTCTTTTGTTTCCTTGATATTGATCCATTTTTATTATCTTTTATTTACTCAAATTATGTTGAATAAAACATATATTTCTATGCTGTCCAAATGTGGCATTCAGTTCCAACATTGGAATTCACATAATAGACATTCTATTTCATCATGCTGTGACTGATACAGTCCTAAATTTTTGACTCTATGCTTTTGCTTTTGAGAAAATTTACTAAAGTTTATCCTGTAATATGAAAAACAAGATGGACAGAAGTTTCCTCTTTGGTGGCTTGAGGACAGGAAAATCCAGTGTTGTGCCTCTTCTAAACTGAAGAACAGAGGAAGTTAAGGGAATATGCAAGTGGGAAAGGTGGATTTGAAAGTGGTTATTTTTTTTATTTTTTTGAGAAAACTTTATGAAGGTAACATAGGGAAGTCTTAGAACTAATTAATATATTGTATAAAATGAATGATTTTTTTTACAATATACAATTGTGACATCACATTGGAGACTGTGACACTACATTAGAGAAAACTGTCTTTCCCTTTGCCACCAGTTATCAATTGCTAAGAGCTTCTTGGTTAAGGTTGGGACTTTGTGTCCACTTCCTCTTATTCCTTCTAGGATTTTTGTCTAGTTTGAAGTTGTGCAGGTTGTGTGTGCTATCACCATCCTTGTGAGTTCATATGTGTATCAGCCCTGTTGTGACTGGATGAAACTATTTCTTTGGTGTCACCCACCACCCCTGGACCTGCTAATCTCTCTGCCTCAAGAAGGAGGGAAGTTTTTTTGTTTGTTTGTTTTTTGGGTTTTTTTTGGTTTTTTTGAGACAGGGTTTCTCTGTGTAGCTTTGAGTCTTTCCTGGAACTCACTTGGTAGCCCAGGCTGGCCTCGAACTCACAGAGATCCGCCTGGCTCTGCCTCCCAAGTGCTGGGATTAAAGGCGTGCGCCACCACCGCCCGGCTAGGAGGGAAGTTTTATCAAAAAAGTTTTCATGCTACATGTGTACAAATTACTGAACAGAATACTCAATCTTCAAGAATACAATGTTAGTATAATAAAAAAACTTATAAATGTGATATATGTGTTTGATATGTGGCCAAAATATAAGCTTAATGAGTAAAGTCATCCATCTCTAAGTCTGATATCCTGAGTTTGAACTCTGGTATCCATGTGATAGAAGGAAAGAACTACTCTGCATTTGTTCTCTGACTTCCACGTGTACGTTGTGTGTGTGTGTGTGTGTGTGTGTGTGTGTGTGTGTGTGTGTGTTTGTGTGTGTGTGAGTTGTATGATGTGTTTTGGTTGCCATGAGTCATCCACACCCTCATTTAGTTGGCTATATTCATGGATGATTTTAATCTGTGCAAGTGCACAAATTCAGGACAGTTAGGAAGACTAACCAGTCTACTATCCCTACTTCATGTCTGGTTGTTCTGTACTGCCCTTGGCACCACTGTACTTTGCTGCTGCTTATGGCATACCAACAGTGTATCTGTTGACAGGTAATTGCAAGGCAACCTGGAAAACGTAGCGGCTGTGAAATGTCATCCTGCATGACTCAATATTTACTTCTTATAGGATCCTGGAGAATCTGCTGAGATGCTCTCCAGATAAACATGTGAGGATAGCTGACTCCTCCAAGCAAAAAAAGTTTTCATTCAAAGTGTAAAACCAAGAGAGGAAGATGTGTACCTTGAAAGCAATAATAAAACATCTAATCCTCAGGCTCTGCCCTGCTGATTTCGAGTGTGAAATTCGTCCCTGCCTTACTACCATCATGTCTGTCTAGGACCTCAGAAAATTAGGTAGAAAACTTATAGATCAGGAGCTGTGGAGACCTGCCTAGTCTCTTCAGGTACCAACTCAAATAGGTGTTTGCATTAATAAGTAACAGGATCTGACCAATGCTGCAGGAAATAGAGGCTGGCTCTCCAAGGATGATAGCCAGCAACAATGGAGACTTGGTTAGCACAACATCCACATAGAGAGCTACAGCCCTTTTCAAGGCAAGAGGAACAGCGGACATTATTTCATCACACAGAATCTGAATATACATTTCATGTAAAAACTTGAACATTATAACACTCTGTCACACATTTTCATTGTGCTTACATGTAATGAATACATCCAAGTACTTCTTAAGAAATCCTTCTAGACAATGATTTAGAATAAGAAAGAAAATTTTTTACTGATTTTGTTTCTGAGTAGTGTTTCTTAGTGGTCTTCATGTAGAATCATGTGGTTTACTTGATTTCTTGCCCAATGGAAGAAACTCAGTCTCCCATCTATTCTATATGTGGACAAGCACATCCAAGAGTCCACAGTTCATGAAGGCTATATAGAATTTTAGCAAAGGAAATAGTAAGTCCAAATATTTTTGGTGAGTATTTGTCAAATTTACTGGGAGAAATATCAAGTAGGGAGGTCAGTCGTTGGTGTTAACAACTCTTAATAAAGTCTTTGCCTTAAAAGATGCTCCATCTCTGCATCCTTCTCCCTGAAATCCCTTCTCTTCCTTCCTAAAGTCTAAAACATGAGAGACAGTATGTCTTCCTTTTTACATGCTGATTTAAGTCTTTCCTTCTTTAAGTTTCATTCATCAGTGTCTTTTGTTATAGTGACAAGAAAACAACTAATATGTACATTAAATATATGCATGTTTAAAATGTTTCATGCTGTCAAGGCTCAGCTGATTGGTTCTGTTGAAGGCAACCCTGTCCCTTTCAACTGCTGCCACCACCTGACTCATTTACCCCAGTTTTTCTGTGATATATGCAGTAAGGGGTCTCAGTTAAGTTTGGAACCCTAAATTGTATCAAGGACCCCTTTTCTTGGACCATTTATTTCTCTTAAGCATGTCCCTGATTGACAAATTTATGATAGTTTTGATCACACTTCCAAAAAAGTTCCTATTTTTAGTTAAAAAAAATGAACGTGGAAGATCACACAGAATGGCTGCATCTTTGAGGTACAGAAGCTTTGCTGGAACTAACTGTGATTCATCTGTGGCAGGTGATGTTTGGACATTTCAAATAACCAATCATTCTAGGGAACTCTCTGACTGATTGTAGCACAGCTGAAAGAGAAAGAGATGTCCAATGCTTACCATGAAGAGATGAGTCAGAAGAGCAAATTCCTTCCTCTGAATATTTTCCAGTTGAACTGGAGATGGAAAAAGATGTCTGAGATGCTTGCAGAGGCAGTACAGAAAGGACATGCATAAAAAAGAAAAGGAAAGATGGAAGGAAACCTGAAGTTGTGTGTGTGTGTGTGTGTGTGTGTGTGTGTGTGTGTGTGTGTGTGTGTATGCCTTTACAAGAAAATTACTAAAAAATATAAATAACAGTAAGGACTTATACCTAAGAAATATATCTAGTTAAATACTAGCATAGCAAAACAAAACAAAACAAACAAACAATAAAAACAAAGTTGAAACACTTCAGGAAGCTTTGTTTTCCTGCACAAGGATGATAGATAGATAGATAGATAGATAGATAGATAGATAGATAGATAGATAGATAGATGTAGATATATATGAAATATATATGCATGCCAGGGATTTCTACATGGATAAAGGTGCAGGTAAAAAGACTTTAGCCAACCATGAGGATCTCAGCTCAGTTTGGTCTCTTTACCATAGTGAAGGGAGAGACCTGACTCCAACAAGAAGTCCTCTGATGTCCACAACAAAAAATAATGTCAATATGAATTTATTTTTAAGTGAATACAAAGCGATGGAGAGATGGCTTAGTGGTTAAAATATATGTTGCTATTCCAGAAGTTCCATATTTTTGGAATTTTAGAACCCACAGTTGGTGGCTCATGACTATCTTTTACTCCAGCTGCAGGGAATCCAGTGCCCTCTGCTGGAACTTGTTGGTTCTTGCACACATGGGGTGTGAGTGCACACACACACACACACACACACACACACACACACATACACACACACACACATGAATACATAAATTAAATGATAATGAAGATTTAAAATTAAATTTAAAATGATCATTTATTAATTTGTGTGTTTTTAACCTCTTCATTAACAAATATAGAAAGCCTACTTCTAGCCTATCTAGTATATTTCATTACTATGTCTTTCTGTTGTGCAGGCTTGCAGTATGTTTAAAAGTAAGGTAGACCCGGTCTCCTCTTTTGTTGTTGTTGTTGTTGTTTTCCTTGTATGTTTTTTAATGCTCAAAATTATTTTGGATACTCAAACTGATTGATTACATATGATACTAGACTTTTAAAAATCTAAAGTTAATGCTAATGTTTATTTTCCAGATCAAAATGGGATGAAGGGAGAACAGGTGGACTATTTATTAACATGCCTCAAAGTGTTCAATAATGAGCCTTATATCACTATTTTAGAGATTTTAATATGTTTTGATTTTGTTGATTCTGGACCTTCATTGAGTGAGCCGAAATTACCTGAATAAAGGAAGGGCAGATGCTTTAGTTTATAACATTTGATCAGGTATTTACTCATCAATAAAAAGACTCTGAATGACACAACTGAGCACTAACAATATCTTCTTATGTTCTCCTTCCAGAGAGAAATGAGCAAAAATGCACACATGTCTGCATACTCCTAACATCTTCAATAAACAGGTCAATTACAAAATAAATAAAACATTTGGAGAAGAAAATGTGTCAGGATAAATGTCTGTCAATGGGACTTTAATACTGTTGATACAAAGTTGGAATGATATTAAATGACAATAAATAACAAGAAGTTACAATGAAGAGTGAGATGGCTACAAATGTCAGTGTACTAACCATAAGCATTGTGAGGGACATTGCATTGTTGCTATACTTTTGAAACATCTTAAAAACTCAAAGCAAACTTCCAACAAACCAATCCAGAAGTGGCACAGTTCATGTAAGGAACCTTGTGTCAGGTGGCTCAGTGGCTGCTTCCTACAGAGAAGAGAGCTGTTTCTACCACTTAGGTTCTAAAAAAGATAGAATTGCACTTCTAGTACCAGAAACCTGCCCTCTAGGCCAGCAGCTCTCCTTCATGTTACACATACACATACACACACACACACACACACACACACACACACACACACACACCAATTTCAGTCTCTTGAGGGTGTGTTTGTTTCAAGGATGCAGTGGCTTCCGAACATGCTAGCCCAAAGATCAGCATACCTCCTATGGACTCCACTCATCTAAAGCTCTTGCCTGCCTGTGATCCTTTCCTCAATGAGCTACAGGAATATAGCAAACACCAAAAATGCAACTAACAACCTGTTAGCAACTGCATGGACCTTACTGAATACCTGGTTCTGAATAGTGTGATACATTTCCCCTCTCCTTAAAGACCTCTAAACTTGGACAGTTTCCATGTAGTCTTACTCTGAATAATGTTAATATGAGAATTGGGCAATTTGAATTGGTTTGGAGTCCAAGTATAATAAAGGATCTGTTTTCAGGAATCAATAAAACTTTTAAGTTTTCTTTCTGATGATTTGAACACTGAGATACATAAACTGTTAATACACCTGTTTTGGGAGAGATTCCATGTCCTTTAATTAACACCAGGACAGAGCTTGTGTTTATAAACTAAAGGAATGGGACATTGTTGACTAAATAGTTTTAAATGATTGTATTCTTTCAAATATGGTTGTGCTTCTATGTTACCTTGGATGAAGAGGAGAGAGCTGGAGGAAATCTTTGTCTAATGCAGTTTAAACAAATCAGGTTATACACATAAATAAAAAAATTAAAATATTAAATTTCCAAGTGACAATCTTAGCTTCACTAATTATAGAAATGTAATACGCATATATAGAGACCACTCATAATTTCCATCCTGCAGCTTAGGGTTATAGCCATGGAGTAAACAAAAAATACATATAATATGAAAGCCTGGGTAAGAGGAATATGTTTTATGTTAATAGAAAACAAATGTGAGGTAGATATATACTTGTATATTTGTCATAATGGGATTTAAAAAACTAGAAGTAGACAAAAAAAGACTAATATGTAACAGTAAAGGAAGGAATTTAACCAAAACATGTTTCTCAGTTTCTTGTCCATGATCCTGAGCAGCTTTGAACAAGGGAAACATATTGAATTGGGACTCACTTTGATTCACATTTACCTAAGCTGGTCCTATTTGCTGAGAGGCCCCCTCACATGTCATCATCCTGTTCTACAAGGGCTGTGGCAATTCACTTGGCTGAGCTTATGTGCTTATGCTAAATTCTCCAACATCTCACACAGATGAAGATCATGTTGTGCTCCTCATCCAACGAAGTCCACATTTGTCTGTTGGGCCATTTCAAGAAAAAAAAAAAAATTTGTTAGTGTCCGTGTCACTATGGAAAGATCACGTTTACCTAGAAAACAAAAATAAACTCCAATATACTCAGGCACCATCCTGCTGATTTTCTATGTAAAATAAAGTTCTGATCGACTGCCACTGCATGAATCTGGGACCTCGTGGGGCACACTTGGAATTCTCTTATATGAGGAGCTGTGGAGATTGGCCTGGGCTCTGCAAGTGCCATGTCATATAGGTGTCTCTATTACTGTTTAGGTGACTCTGACAAGCCCTGCAGGAGATGGAGACTGGCTCTCAGAGGGTGACATCAGGAAAATTGGAGTCTGTGTCATCACATTGTCACCACTGGAATTTGAAATTGAGGTAAGTGCAGTTATGTATCAATTATGAGAAATATATAATTTCCTTTACTTTTTTGAGTTAGATCTTTATATTTTGGGTTTTTAATTTTTGTCCATGCAACAAATATATTATCACTTAAAAATGTAAATTGAAAGCCATAAGCAGACTCTAAATACCACTATATTACCCATAAAATCCCATGCCATTGTGTTAGCTAAGTTATTGATCATTGGAATGACATGATAATAGGTAAAGCCTAGACTGTTATACATCCAGGAGAAAGTGATCAATGTTTAAAAATGCTAAAATATCTCTCTCAAATAAGAAGGGTAATATTTTAATATATGATGTTGTGATAGAGAGAGAAAATTTTTTCAACCAAGATGGACTCATGGAAATCCTAAAATGCATTTGGCAAATGTCAGTCATTACTTGAGACACTAGTACAAACTCTAGTCCTACAAGAGCTGGGCCAGAGGATCTATTCTATCATTACTGACTGATTATTTACTTATTCACTTTTTATAAATTGTTTTTATAGTACAGAGAGTTTAACCTATTAGAGAAGAATTAAAATGCATGAAACTATCTAAACTAGACATGAAATGTGTAACATATATTCCTTCATGAAATATTTGCTAAAACTGAGAGTGGTACACTTTGTGTTGTGGGGATTATTCTACCATGTACAAGTCTTTCTCATTGCTCTAAGTATTTTGTTTTAATTAATAAATTCCCCCAGACCTTTCAATCTTGAGCTTTCTGAAGTATTTTCTTCTTTATGTTCTTTCATGTTTTTCCTTCAAAAAGGGAGATATAACATTGTTCCCCTGTCCTACACACATTTCACTCAGTTTTTCATTCAACCCGTTTCCATTTTACTTACTCCATGGCTTGTGTTGCTGAAAAGTGACTATACTCCATCTGGTGACTACAGAGAATGATTTCCTGAAACAGTCCCCTTATCATTTTGTCATATATCAGAGTAAATGCAATTCTCTCACACAAAGTTTCATAAAATACAGCTTTTTCTAAACCACTGATATGATAAATTGAACTGGCCTTTGCTTTTAATCATCTCATAAGTAAGAAACCTCTAAACATTTACCTTCCCTCAAAAGTCCTATTAATCTCCTTAATGAATTTAAGGATTCATAAAAGGATATTTAAGTGATTTAAAATTCAATAAGGTAACAACATATAGCAAAACAAAATATGAAATCTTTAGCTGTTTTCCATGGATTAATGGTCTGCTGTGCTTTACAGATGCATAATTGGATAAACAGAAAGATAGTGTCTTAATTGGGGTTATATTGCTGAGAAGAGACAACATGACCACTGAAAATCTTATAAAGGAAAAAATTTACTTGAGGTGACTTTCCTTTTCAGAGGTCTAGTCCATAATCATCATGGTGTGACATGGTGGCATGTATGCAGACATGGTGCTGTAGAAGTCGTCAAGTGTCCTACATCTTATCTCATAGGCAACAAGAACTGGTCTCAGTGGCACACTGAGGGAAACTTGAGCAGAAGAGACCTCAAAGCCTGCTTCTACAGTGACACACTTCCTCCAACAAGGACACACCCACTTAAAAATATCACCTAATAGTGTCAATTCCTTTAATGGCCATTTACTTTCAAACCACCACATAAAGATTAACTATCTATCTATCTATCTATCTATCTATCTATCTATCTATCTATCTATCTATCTGTCTGTCTGTCTGTCTATGTATCTAGTCATGTGTTAGGTACTGGAAGTCCCAGAGTCGGAGGGTTACTAGCTTTAAAAATAGCTGTGTTTTCTTGAGATTTACAATTTTTTCTTTGCTAACAAGATGTTTACCACATCTCTCTAGCTGTGAAAATGGCAAAGGTATTGAGATAGCAAATATTCACTTAGATGGAAACATGGAAAGAAGTAAAAACTCATACAATGATTCTATTGCTGTTATGGTCATACAATTGAAAAATGAATATATCTGTGTTCAGAATGTCGAACACTTTTTTTAAAAAAATATATCTTTATATGAATGAGTGTTCTATGGCTGCATGTTTGTTTGTAAGCCCAATGTGCACATGCCCTCAGAAGCCAGAAGAGGGTGAATGATACCTAGGAATTGAAGTTAAAGGTAGTTGTGGGTCACCATTTGAATGCTGAGTATCAAACATAGGATTTTTTCAAGAACATCAGGTGCTTCTTAAAACTGGCTATTCTCTCCAACTCTATTAACTATTTTCAAATGTATATTTCCCCAATTTGCACATGATGTCAAAGTAATGAAGCTAATGTTCCTGAAAGAGACTCTAAACTTGATTAACTCATCAAGAATTTATATAGAAAGTAACGCAACTTAGTAACTAAGAAAATCAGAAGCCAGCTGATCGGTAGCACACACTTTTAGTCACATTAATCACAGCACAAGAGAGAGAGAGGCAGGCAGATCTGTGTGATTTTGAGGCCAACCTAGTCTACAGAATTTCAGGACAGCCAGAGCAACAAAAAGAAACCCTGTCTTGAAAAACAAACAAACCAAAAAAAATATTAGCCTAGAAAAGTGGTATCACGTGTTCTTACTTGATATTTCTCTTTAGTATTAACCTACAGGAATTGAGTCTGTGTGTACTATAGAGGCACAGGTAGACAGATACATGAATGGGGCATCATAAAGAGACAGGAAAGAGAACTTAGTCACACATAAAATCTTTTTTAAAGATTTATTTATGTTATAAATAAGTGCTTTATCTGTAGGTACTTTATGCCAGAAGATGGCATCAGACCCCACTATAGATGGTTGTGCGCCACCATGTGGTTGCTAGTAATTGAACTCAGCACCTCTGCCAGAAAGGCAGTGCTCTTATCTACTGAGCTAAACACACACACACACACACACAAAAAAAAAATAAAAATAAATAAATAAATAAATAAATAAATAAATAAATAAATAAAATAAGCAAACAACAAAATGGAGTATAGATTTCTTTTGTTCCAGTGTTTTCTCCTGTTTTAAAACTGTGCTATAGAATATCAATTCTTCATTAATACCACATTCAGTAGCATGTTTAAGATAACCATTTACTCTACATGATTTCAAATAAACAAATCTATATTCTACTTCATATAGTAGCATTAAAATCATGACTGTTATTCAATATTGTTTGATAGTTGAAAGCAGACCAGTGGGCATAGGAACTACTAGAAATCTACTGGAGTGCTGCAGACAGCTGAGAGCATCAATACCCCACTAGTAGGATTTCGAGACACAACAGAGGATCAGGGTTAGACAGTCTTCACTTTCTCTGTCACATGTGTTCTCACTTCTGTGAGAAAGCCTGGAATCCTCTCTACTGTCAACTTCTCTCAGTAATGTTTCTCTCCCCTTTTAATTCTGTAGATTAGAAGCTTATCTTCTGTTTTAAAAGAACCTGTGTTGGAATGGTCAAAGTAGTTTCCACTGTTAGGTATGAATCCCACCTGGTGATACAACTCAGACCCCTCACAGGGAATAACTTTATCCTCTCTTAAGACAGAAAATGTATTGATACTCTTAACTGCTGGAGATGAAGAGGAAGAAAGACAGGGATGGTACAGAGAGGGCCATTTAGCCTCTCTTTAGTTCAACAAACTACAAAACTTTAGTTGTACAAAAACAAACGACTCTCCAATGGCTTTGTAAAATCCTGTGACATCTGAGAAAGAGTTTCAGTGAGTGACGCACGAGGAGGAGCAGATGGGGCAGTTCAGCCTCTCACTTCTGCTTCCATGAGGTTTATGTTATGACTTGTATCACTGTGGGAGGGGTACTATAATGTTGCAGACAATAATAAGTTGCAAAGTCTTCAGACTCCACGCTGCTGATGGTGAGAGAAAAATCTGTCCCAGACCCACTGCCACTGAACCTAGATGGGACCCCATCTGCCAAGCTATCTGCACCATAAATCAGGCGCTTAGGAGCTTTCCCTGGTTTCTGTTGGTACCAGTTTAAACTATAGCCAACGTTCTGACTGGCCTGGCAAGTGATAGTGACTCTGTCTCCTAGAGATGCAGACAGGGAGGATGGAGACTGGGTCATCTGGATGTCACATCTGGCACCTAGGAGTGGAGACATAAT
Organism: Peromyscus eremicus; assembly: GCF_949786415.1. Taxonomy (NCBI): domain Eukaryota; kingdom Metazoa; phylum Chordata; class Mammalia; order Rodentia; family Cricetidae; genus Peromyscus; species Peromyscus eremicus. Next base: position 81,265,198 of record NC_081418.1, on the reverse strand, counting down.
AAATTCCCACATAGTTAAGCATAATAAGAAAGGACCTCCCCCAAATTTCAGTCAACAATAATCACAGTGTAACAGTGAAATTCCCATTTTAGTCTATTTTTACCTGGTAACCAAAATAACAGGATCCCAAGGAGCCGAGCAAGGGCCCTCATGTCCATGCTGAGTCCTGACTGCAATGACAACTGTACAGGGTGTGTCTGGTATATGAAGAAGTCCTCAAGGCTGTGCAGTGAGTGCATGCAAATCACTGGGAACCAGTTAGGATGGCCACAGCTGCAAGACTTGCATATCTCAGTAACTGACCACAAGTCCTGTGTCCCCAGATGCCCAAGGTCAGACCACACATATGCCTCCAGAGAATGTTTTACTTCTTAAAAATTATAAATAATACTTTAGAGGTTATTTGAAAATTTCTACTATACATAAGATCAATTTTGAATTATATATTTCAAAGATATATTGTGGGTAGTATAGAATAATATCCTGCTGTCAGGAAATATACAACAGAGAAGGAACTATTAAATCTTTAACTCACTGAAATAATTCCTATTAGTTAAAAACTAGTATGTACCTATCTTCAGAAGGTTGTGTTCATTTGCTGTAGTCATTACATAAATTAAAAGATAATTTTTTATCTGGATCATTTTTATAGGAATTAAAAAAAGACTTAAGAGCCTTAACTATGTTTACTAAAGTACAAAATAAGGAATACACATGGGTACACATAAAACCTTGATCATAACTACATGTGTCACTTGGATTTCTGACTCCATCTGAAGATCGAGGTACTTTCGTACCCACAGACTGCATGAGCAGTACCTTTTTCTTAGTTTGGGGTCCTCCATATTTGGCCTATTTTCTGCCTTTTCTTACTGTCCCACAGTTCCTCAGCATAAAGGATTTACCAGTAATGACAGACATGAACACTGTAACAGAAAACACTGCTACTCAATACATGGTTCTTCTGTGTATTACAAATGATATTTACACCTTCTACTCTTTAACAGAAACTGGAGACATCATCCTGATTCAGGCATCAGTCTCACTGTCTACATGTGTGTCTCAGTCCACAAGCAACCTAAGATGCAGAAATCTTTGTGCATTTTCATACACCAACATTTGTGCATTATGCATTTCACATTCATGTGTTTGGTTTGGCCATCCATTAATTATCAGCAGGAGAAGTAGAGTCAGTTCAGTATTTAGTACTCCTGTCCTGACGCTTAGAATTTTGGGATTTCTTAGAAACATTACTGTGAAAGGCCAGACAGTGTGGCAGCCTATGCCTAACCTTGCTGACTTTCCAGGGATCTGGACTTGAGTGATGGGTGTGAACAGATGCCTAGTTATAAAGCAGGTTCTTCAAAATACATGGCACCTTCCCATTCAGAACTATCACACAGCCTCTTTTGGCTGGATTATCTTCATTTCCCTCTTTTTCTGCTGACATCTACTAGCTGCATCTCTGTCTCTGTTTGGTCATTTACACTTGGAAGATAATTCTGCATTCTCTCATAATAGCCCCAGTATCTAGGGGAAGCTTTATTCAGGACAATTTCAGTAGATAATAAAAGGAGGTTGACAATCCCCCTCAACCCACAAATCATTATTTTGCAGAGCATTTAGAAACTGAATTCCTACCACACCTCCATTAATAATGTATGCAAATATGAAGGGAAGTCCAGAAACATTCAACTTCCCTTTACCAATGGCCCCTAGAGCAGATTAAGTAATATATAATTTTGTTTCTGGGTTATACCTTCCTGAGAAAATGTGCGTTCATGGTACAGAAGTGAGCATAGTGACCTTATAAGAAACTCCAACAACTTCTTAAGAAACTCTAACATATCTACTGTATAATAATCAGTAGTCTTGAGATTTGTGTATCTTCCTACACTTTTGCTTAATGAATAGTGCAGAAATCTTAGGCTCAATTTCTTAGTACTAGCTTAATATTTAGTCAACCAGTCACAAAATCACTCAGCACCATGAACTTGACACAGCAAGGAAGAACCATGGTTGATCAGAAGAAGAAGCTGTTGAGGCAAAGACTCCCTGATCCATCACCTGGGTAAGAGAATTTTCCCCCAAGTGGGAGCACCATGGGAGTGGCTCTGTACACTGGTGACAGTAATTTTTGGTAACTCTCCTGGCTCCTAAAGAATAGAGTGAAATCTGTCCTATACTCACTGCCTCTGAAATAGTCAAACAGACCAGATGGCATGGAGTAGGCCCAGGTTGTATTAGCCTTACCAATGGATCCCTCATTCTGCTGTCATCAATCCATTAAGTACTTCTGGTTGGACATCTGTGCTGGATTTTACCAGAATTGATGGTTACTAGTGATTGTCAACTTGACAGGACCTGCAGTAAGCAATTATACAAAGATCTGTACACCTGTGAGATATTTAGGATAACATGGATATGTAGCCATGATTGTAAGGGATTATCTTTATTAGGGTTGCTGAAGTGGAACAACTCACCCATCATCTTAGAGGCACCTTCTTGTGGTGATCCATACATCATGAGGCTTGTGAAAAAATCTTTCGCCTGATATCCTGCTTGCTCTTGAATCTAGCTGTGGAGTTCTTTATCTACTTTGATCTCATCTTAATTCTGAGTATATATACCCAATTGCTGTCTCCACCCTGGCCACTGCTGTAGCAGTATGTTACTGGCATCAGAATCCTGAATCTTTGGATCTCCAAAGTGAGTTAAAGTCTACTTCTTCTCTAGGAAACATTAAAGCCTTCAGTATCAGAAGGGGACTACTAAGGCATCCAGCTTCAAGGACAGAGCAGCTACTGTGCTCTCTGCTTCTCCACTGTGAAGACAGACATTCCTGTTTCACCCAATATAATAAAACTATTAATTTGTTAATATTTTCCTTCCTCTTTCACTGCTACTACTGCTGCCACTACTACCTTCTCCTCCTCCAATTCCTCTTTTTCCTCCTCCTCAGGCCCCTCCTCCCCTTCCTTTCTTCTTCTTCTTCTTCTTCTTCTTCTTCTTCTTCTTCTTCTTCTTCTTCTTCTTCTTCTTCTTCTTCTTCTACTTGTTCTACTTCTTCTCTTCTTCTTCTTCTTCTACTTGTTCTACTTCTTCTTCTCTTCTTCTTCTTCTTCTTCTTCTTCTTCTTCTTCTTCTTCTTCTTCTTCTTCTTCTTGTTCTACTTCTTCTTCTTCTTCTTCTTCTTCTTCTTCTTCTTCTTCTTCTTCTTCTTCTTCTTCTTCTTCTTCTTGCTCTTCCATCTCCTTCTTCATGTCTGTGATGAGTGTGAATTGTGTCTGCTTGTTTGATAGTACACACATGGGCAAAATTTAGAGACTTTTTTTTCTCACACTATGACCTGGATACCAAACTCAGGTTATCAGGTGTTATTTTCACTAAGCACTTATCTACTAAAGTATCTCAACAGCCCTAAATCTCCTTTCCACATATATCCTCACTGGCTATTATAATACACTGGAGAATCCTGACTAACACAATCCATTACAATAGGCACCCATGCTGTTTGTTCATCTATATGGCTATTAACTTGACAGCTAATGAAAATATTCATAGGAGTAAAGAAAGAGGCTAGACAAAGTGTCCCACCATAGGTACTAGGCTCCAAAAAGCTGGCTCCTGCACCAGGGACAGGTCCTGATCCCACTGCCTGAGGGCCCTCTGAACAGTTCAGGCTAAACAACTGTCTCACCTATTCAGAGGGCCTAGTCCAGTACCATGGGGGCTCCTCAGCTACTGGTGGTCCAGAGTTCATGAATTACCACTAGTTTGGCTGGTCATCTCTGTACATTTTCCCATCATGATCTCGATGTTCCTTGCTCATAGAATCTTTTCTTGCTCTCATCAATTGGACTCCTGGAACTCAGCCTGGTTGGTATGTAAAATGAATAGAAAATCTCCTAATAATAATAATAATAATAATAATAATAATAATAATAATAATGAAAAAAAGGAAGAGAGGCTGGAGACTGACGAACATGATGCATCTTCTTAGTAGTAAACATACAGTGATAAATGCAGAGTTGATGGTGCACAGCAAGATCATGCATTAAGGAGAAGCCTTCCCAGCCAAGAAATGAGGGTTTGCTTAACTGTGCATATGGCCTCCCTGCTTCTCTGCTCTCCACTAAGTCAAGGTCAAGATAAACTACACTTGAACCTATAGAAATTGATAGGGCATAAAGGGAAACTGAGGTAAAACACAATGAGAAGATCTTATTCCTCTCTTTAGTTGGAAATAATTGGTCATTGGAGTCCTAGTTTTAATCACAGGTTTATCGTTAATTATTTCATGTTCTAGAGTTGGAGGGAGAATCATAGTTTTATATTATTTTATTTTATGACTATTGTTTTGCTCACATGTATGTCTATATAGCACATTCATTCAGTGCCCTGGGAGGCCAGAAAAGGGTGCTGGATCTCCTAGCACTGGAGTTAAAAATCATTGTGAGTTGTCATGTGGGTGTTGGTTCCTGAACTAATGACCTCTGGAAGGATAGCCAGCACTCTAACTGATGACTATCTCTCCAGCCTTGAAGAAAAGATTTTTATTGAATTCACAAGGATCATTACTCACCCTACATACTGAACAACTAGGGAAATATTACTACATATCAGAATTAAGAGACGAGATGAGGGCTTGAGTGAAAACAAAATCTCCAAACCCTAAATGCAGTGAAGCATTTAAGTGGTTGGATAAAATAGAAGTTATAGATTTTTGTCATGAAGGAACTACAAGAGACATACCCTTAAAGGCGCTTCAAGGAGATTTAAATGATTCAGTTGATAAAGACACTTGCTACCAGACTTCAGAAGTGAGGTTCAATACCAGTGAATTTATAGTAGAGTGTAAAAACTGACTCCCTAAAGTTGTCCTCTGATCTTCACAAGCATACTGTATTTCACACACACACATACACACTTATAATAAAAATGCTTTTAAAAGATTCATATTTTATTCTGTGTATGGATGTTTTTCCTAAATGTATTTATGCATACCACAAATGTGGCCTAGTGTCTATGGAGGCCAGAAGAAGGTGATCTATCTACCTGAGCTAGAATTTCCAATGATTATTACACCATGTGGGTGCTAGAAATCCTACTTTGACCCCATGCAATATTAGCAAGTTCTCTTAACTGCTGGGCCATGTCTTCAGCCTCATGTAATAAAATACTTTTTGAAAAAAGCAATGTTATTTATGTATATTGACACCAAAACAGTTAGTAAATATATAAACTAACAGTGCTGATAGGTCATCATAAACTGATTTTACATTTATTTGTATTTCTGATGAGTGTTTTTTAATAATTATTTAAATGAAACAACTCCTTATAGAAATGTTGTAAGTAAAGAAACATTTGAGTGTAACAAGAATTGAAGCCACACTATAAAATTTGCTGTGGCTCTTTTCAACAATGGCACCTTACTAAAACCTAATACAATGCAGAAAGGACTTTCTACCTGCTCTTATACCATCTAAAATTTTGAAAATTGTATAAATATGTCTTTTGTAATAAAATCCTCCACTGACAGAGGTAGTCTGAAGCAAAATGTGCAATATTCTGTTCTGGATTGGGAAATCTGAACACCACCCACCTGAGTTCCTAAGATAACCCAGGCTTGCAGCTGTTTTCAGACCTGGCCAAGCTCTGCTTATGTGCATGTGTCCAGTGCATTAACTCAGAACTTCTTAATAGTCTGGTCACATCCTGTCCAGGACTCAGTTATTGTCAGGTCACAGCAGAGACTTGAAGTCTCCCTCTCAGCTTCTGGTGGTTCTGCCATTCTGGATCCAAGTAAGGAAGGATGACTAGGGGAATTAATTTGGCCTTTTATAATCAGTGCTACCTGGAACTTCAGAGAAATCTTTTCTATCATGATTAACCATGTATATTGGTTGGATGTTTCCAATCACAGGCATGATATGTGAAATCCAGATGACCAAATCTCCATCCTTTTGTCTGCATCTCTTGAAAACTGTTACCATTACATTCAGGGTGACTGAGAGCATTGGTAGTTTGCTAGCCTAGTATCAGCAGAAAGCATGGAAAGTTCCTACACTCCTAATATACTTTGCATCCAGGTTGAAATGTGGGGTTTGTCAAGGTTCAGAGGCAGTGGATCTGTTACAGATTTCACTCTCACTATTAGCAGCCTGCAGTGTGAAAATGTTTTCACGTATCAATGTCAACAGCACTGGAGTACCCCTCCCATAGTGATGCAATGACAAACTGCTGAATCAGGAAGCAGAGTCTCCAGATGTCACTCTTGTTGCCTCTATCCGCTGTTTTTTTCTCAAATGCAACAAGGCTGTGAAATCACTTTATTAGGGTACTTATTTCCTTATTTAATTAATTTTTGCATTGCTTTAATTAATGTCTAGTTTGATTGTTTTGTAGTTACAAAAGATACAAAATATAATTGTATTTTTAATTTTTAAGATATATCTTGTGGTGTACCATACTTTATATTTTGGACTATAATCCTTTTGCAAAATGAATAAGGTATTTTCTGAAACTAACATGTTAAAATACTGCTGTTGGTATATTTTGGTCAGTAGTGTTCACTTATTCTGATTTTGTTTCTTGATGACCAGTTACTGAAAGTGAAGTGATATAGGACCTTCTTTTATTGTATAGGAACCTTTGCCTCACAGTAGATCCTGAAATATTTTCCTTATTGTCTATTTTACTGTTAATAAAAGTTTGTACCTATGCACAAAAATAGTTTAGGAGTGCCCTGTAAACTTGCTATATTAACTGCTCTGCTGTAACAACTAAGCAAAATGTACCAGTTCTCCTTTCCCAGTAGTCTGCAGAAAAATTCAAGTGTTTCCTTTCAAAGCCTGTCTTCATGTGTTCTTTATGTAATGCAGGTGACCCATTCTTGGTTATAATTATTATTATACAGAAAAATTCATGAGTTATAGTCCAGTCTTTTTCAGTTCTTGTCTTCTATGTTCATTATTTTTGAAGGAACATGTTACTCATATAAGAAAGCATTGATTGGACACTTGCATGTTTGATACTTATTTCCTATCATTAATGAACAGAAACCCACATTTCAATATCAATCAACAGAAATATTTAAGGGAAAGAGAATTCCTACTTAAAATTAGCAATAGAGAGGAGGAAGAGATGGATAAATATGGGGAGAGAGGGAGAAAAAAATCATTTAAATAAATGACAGTGGCAGCTCTTATTTTTTTTTTTTTTTAAGAAATGGCTTCCTGATGGAGAATGACCAACCTTTCACTGAAGTCATGATGATAGGTGTCTGTGGATCTCTGCACAATAACTGCATAAAAAGAGAAAATATGAAAATAGAAAGGAGACTAATTGAGAAGAAGAGAGGCGTCAGATTTTTGTGAACATATTAAGATGTTAATGGTAAACTGGTATATATGTGTGTAATTGTTGAGAGAAGAATGACAGGGACAGAGACAGAGATGATAGATGATGATGATGATGAAGATGAAGATAGATAGATAGGTAGATAGATATTTTTTATTTTATTTTATAATTTAATTTAATTTTACATATCAGCCATGGATTCCCCTGTCCTCGCCCCACCCCCCCCCCGCGACTTCCTCCCCGCCCACCCCCCATTCCCATCTCCTCCGGGGAAAAGACTCCCCTGGGGATTCAGTTCAACCTGGTAGATTCAGTCCAGGCAGGTCCAGTCCCCTTCTCCCAGGCTGAGTGAAGTGTCCCTACATAAGCCCCAGGTTCCAAACAGCCAGCTCATGCACAAAGGACAGTTCCCAGTCACATTGCCTGGGTGCCTCCCAAACAGTTCAAACTAATCAACTGCCTCACTTATCCAGAGGGCCTGATCCAGTTGGGGGCTCCTCAGCTATTGGTTCATAGTTCATGTGTTTCCATTAGTTTGGCTATTTGTCCCTGTGCTTTTTCCAATCTTGGTTTCAACAATTCTCTCTCATACAATCCCTCCTCTTTCTCGCCAATTGGACTCCTGGAGCTCCACCTGGGGCCTGGCCCTGGATCTTTGCATCCATGGTATGTACTCACTCATAGGATACTAGATGTAAAACAAAGATGACTAGACTGCTACTCACAACTCCCGGGAGGCTACCTAGAAAACAGGACCCTAATAAAGACACAGGGATCACCCAATGACAGAGAAATGGATGAGATCTACATGAATAACCTGGACGTGATTGGGGGTAATGAAGGGCATGGTTCTAGGGAAAGAGGGGAGCAGGAGATCCCAGGTGGATTAAGAACAGAGAGGGAGAACAAGGAATAAGAGACCATGATAAATGAAGACCACGTGGGAATAGGAAGAACCAAAGTGCTAGAGAGGTCCCCAGAAATCCACAAAGATACCTCCACAATAGACTATTGGCAATGGTTGACAGAAAGCCCGAACTGACCTACTCTGGTGATAGGATGGCCAAACACCCTAATTGTAGTGCTAGAAATCTCATCCAATGATATATAGATATTTATTCAAGGGAGCAGAGAGACCATCTGAAAAAAGGCTCCTGGAGACCTCCAGGACAATGGCTGATGCCTTTTCTGCTCTTGCTTACACAGCAAGAACCAGGACAATGAATAATTGCTGTCCAACTAGATTGTATGAGATAACACACTGTCATGAAATGAGACACCATGAAGATACTACGGTACTTAAACAAATCAAATGGCCTTGTAAGAATATGAAGTACATTGCGTCTACTAAACCTTGTCACCATATGAGATCAACTTGAAAGCAAATACTACTTCTCTAGCTGTAAGAATGTATAAGTGAGGCCTGCATCAGTCCATACATCTGCTCCTGAAGTCTGTTGCTTGTGAATCTTCTCTCATGGGCACTGTAGGGGGCTGCTGCAAAGTTGTCACTCTTTATTCCTTCTTAGAAGGCACCTAGTCCATAGTGTGCTCTCACTCACCAACGTGTCATCTCCACGTGTAATACCATAGCAACCGAGGAAGAAGGCTCCTCCACAGATTGAGAAACAGTGAACAAACCTGATAGGACTGTGGGAACTCTGATGTCTGCCCCAAAATTGCTTTTCACATGAAAGCAGGTAACACACAAGACAGGAAGAACCATATCTCAGTAGGCAGATCACTGGGACAAATGCAGGCTTTGAAGATGTTAATTACAATTAAAAAAGAATTATAGAGATCGTGACAGTATTCCCACTGTGTACTAAGTATAGCCTGCAGTAGCTTGGTCAGGTCATAGCCATATTTCCAGGAGAAACTCTTTCATTACAGAATGTAGAGAGCTGCGTGCAGCCGCGCCTCCAAGATGGCACTGGCCTCCGCCTTCCATCTCCTGATGGTGAGTGCTCTCTGAAAAACAACTCTGAAAAACAACTCCTTATTTGGCTAAGGCTGGGATCTGGCTTGCTTCCACGTGCCTGGCCCTATCTGCGGTACCCATGTGGCAGACTGGGGTAGGCTACCCAGAGGCTATTTAAGTTGTGGGTTGGCTCTCCCCAGGGTCAGAAGATTGTTTCAAGGTACCTGAATAAACTGCTTGGAGAAGAGCCTGGTGTTGCATCTTCCTTGCTGGTCGAGGCGGACGCGACAAGTGGTGGCCCGTATGGGGACCCTTTACCTCTTCTGTCTCTTGAAGGCTCAGAACTCTTTGCAGTCAGGGCAGTGCACTGGTAAGTCCCCAGGTAAGGTGGGGATCCGTGACGAATGTGGTGATATTGCTCTTCTCTGTAGACAAAGAGAGAGTGAAGAAAGTTCGCGGTGAGGCGAACCAAAAGTAAACAGGTTGCGGATGAGTGAACCAAAAGGTAGATAAATTTTAGAACTAATTATGGGCGCCTCTTCTTCACACCCAATTTTTTGGCTCTTAATGAGCTGCTCAGATCAAAGAACTTAAAGGTTAAGAAAAGTACTTTAGGGAGATTCCTAGAGGAGTGTGACGTCGTATCTCCCTGGTTTGCAGTTTCAGGTAGCCTCACCATCCCGTCCTGAGAGAAACTTGGCAGGGACTTAGACTTCGCCTTTGAGCAAGGAACACTCAAAGCTGGTGTCAGGCCTGTATGGAAGCTGGTTCGCGGGTGCCTAGAGGACCAGCGATGCAATGAAGCCATAGAAAATGGACAGGCAGCTTTAGAGAGTTTGCAGGAGGAGAGATCAGAAAAGGCAAATAGTGAAAGAGCAAGTAGGGAAGGGAAAAGTACGGGACGGAAGGGCACCCCAATTACATTGTACCCAGACCTCTCGGAGCTTGAAGGACTGGAGATGTCCGATTCGGATGAGATGACTTTTGTAATAGAAATGAAGGAGAATGTGGACCTAAGCAGAAAAGAGAAAACGAAAGAGAAAAAGGGCCCCGATAAGGTTGAGAGAGAAGAGTGCTGTATGCATGGGAATTGTCAAGCCCAGCCATCGGCCCCTCCTCCGTACATGGATGGAGGAAGTGGAGGGTCTGGTCATTCTTTTAGTCCGGGAGTTTGGAGAACAGTGAGAACAGAGCTTTGATTGGCTTATCCAGTGTTCCAAGACCCACAGGGGAATCGATATGAGGAACCTCTTGACTTTAAGGTCATCAAGTCTTTAGCAGAATCCGTTAGGACCTACGGCACCACCGCTTCTTTTACCTTGGCCCAAGTTGAAACATTGAGCAGGCACTGCATGACCCCTAGCAATTGGGGTGGGTTGGCTCAGGCTTGCCTAAGTCCTGGGCAATATCTCGATTGGAAGGCATTTTGGATTGAGTTTGCCAATGAAGAGGCTGAGGGCAACCAAGCCAGAGGGCAGCCGGCTTGGGGCTTGGATATGATCCTGGGCCAGGGGAGATTCGCCAATCAGCAAACTGGGTACCCATTACAGGTTTATGAACAGATTAATAAGATCGGTATTAAAGCCTGGAAGTCACTCCCAAACAAAGGTGAAGTCAGTGGCAATCTTACTAAGATCTTACAGGGCCCTACAGAGCCTTTTTCAGATTCTGTAGCTCGAATGGTTGAGGCTGCAGGCAGAATTTTTGGGGATCCTGACACAGCCATGTCCCTGATTAAGCAACTTATTTATGAGCAATGTACAAAACAATGTAGGGCTGCCATAGCCCCGTATAAGAACAGGGGGCTAGAGGTATGGATGAAGGTTTGCCAAGAACTAGGGGGCCCCCTGACTAATGCTGGTCTAGCAGCAGCTGTAGTTCAGCTAACTCAAAATAAAAGAGGAAGTTCAGGTGCTTACTTTAAATGCAGCAAGACAGGGCACTTGAAGCGACAGTACCCTGAGAGAGGAAGTACAGCTGAGGCAGGAAAAGGACAACGCCCTACGCAACCCGGGGTGTGTCCTCGATGTAAGAAAGGAAAACACTGGGCAAATGAATGTCGATTAGTAAAAGATGTAAATGGTCAGCCGCTAGTTTTGGCCTCCCTAGGAGCCCATTCAAAAAATGGACAGCGGGGCCCCCGGCCTTAGGGCCTGCAAATATATGGGGCAGTCGAGAGTCAGAACAAGGGATGGAACCAAGAACAGTGGCCAACCCTCAGACACCCTGAGAACCACGGAGAGCCACTGCGGGCTCAGCAGGATTGGACCTCCGTGCCACCACCAGGCTCGTACTAACCCCACAGATGGGAGTCCAATTGATAAATACAGACTTTAAAGGACCTCTTGAGCCTGGCACAGTGGGACTGTTAATAGGAAGATCCTCCACAATCTTGCGAGGTCTTAAAGTTCATCCTGGAGTGATTGACACGGATTACACAGGAATAGTCAAGATAATGGTTGAGTCGCTGAGAGGAATCTCGGCTATTTCCCTAAGTGACAGGATTGCCCAGTTACTGATTTTGCCTAGCTTACATGGCCATTTTGCAGCACAGCCAAAAGAAAGGGGAGAGGGAGCTTTGGGGTCCTCTGGAATAGATTTAACATTTTTATCTTTAGATATGGATCAAAGACCAATGTTAGAGCTCACAGTGGATAATAAATGTATTCTGGGGCTATTGGACACTGGGGCTGACAAAAGTATCATTGCTAAAAAAGACTGGCCAACAGGATGGCCCATCCAACCCTCTTCTCAGACATTACAGGGCCTTGGGTATACACAGGCTCCAGATGTAAGTGCTAGACAGTCATCGTGGAAAGATAGGGAGGGGCATTCTGGAACTATGCAACCTTATGTGTTGGACCTTCCTATATCCTTGTGGGGCAGAGATCTACTAAAGCTCATGGGTTTTAAATTGACCAATGATTATTCCCCTGTGTCCATTAATATGATGAAAAATATGGGATATCACCCAAATTATGGGCTTGGAAAATTCTTACAGGGTAGGAAGGACCCCATTACAGTACAACAGGGAAATTATAGACAGGGTTTGGGTTTTTCCTAGGGGCCACTGTGGAGGGAATCCCCATACAATGGAAAACAGAGGAGCCAGTGTGGGTTCCTCAGTGGCCTCTCTCCTCTGAAAAATTGGAACCCACTCATACTTTAGTGCAAGGACAATATTCTTTAGGACATATAAAACCCTCTATTTCTCCTTGGAATATGCCTATCTTTGTTATAAAGAAAAAATCTGGGAAATGGCGATTGTTACATGATTTGCGAGCCATTAATGATCAAATGCAAATCATGGGCCCTGTACAGCGTGGGCTACTGCTCCTCTCCTCCTTACCAGCCTTTTGGCCTATAATTGTTATAGATATTAAAGATTGCTTTTTTTCTATTCCGCTTCATGCAAAAGATAGTCAAAGTTTTGCTCTTACAATCCCTTCCTATAATCATGAGGAACCTGATCAGAGGTATGAATGGGTAGTTTTGCCTCAAGGCATGGCCAATAGTCCTACTATGTGCCAACTTTATGTAGGGGAAGCCATTGCCCCCCTTAGACAGAAGCATCCAACCCTGAGGTGCATTCATTACATGGATGATATTTTATTAGCAGCACCTAAGGAATAGTTGCTGGAAACAGCTTATATAGATCTGATCAAGATGTTGGAGGAAAAGGGATTAGTTATAGCCCCAGAGAAAGCACAGAAGGATACAGTAATCCAGTATTTGGGATCAAAAGTAGATAATGTCAAAATTACTCCACAAAAGGGTGCCTGTACCTGTTGATGCCTCGCATGCTATGACCTTGTTCAGGAATAAGAGAGACTTTGGTATTACTGCTGCTATCATTACCGCTATTTCCCTCGCGGCTGCAGGGGCAGCCACAGCCGCCATAGCTATGAGTCATACAGTGCAAACAGCACAAATTTTGAATAATCTTTCTGCCAATGTGGCCCAAGCCCTGGATCTCCAAAAGGGCATAAATGCTCAGCTAAAAGGAGGCCTGATGATCGTAAATCAACGCATCGATCTGGTCCAAGAACAGATGGACGTGCTTTGGCAGCTCGCCCAATTGGGGTGTCAATGGAAATATGCTGGCCTGTGTGTTACTAGCATACAATATCACAATTTCACATATGCAGTGAATTTATCTAAAGAATTGTCTAGCTATCTTTTAGGCAATTGTTCTGGAGAATTTGACAATATGATGGAGCAATTGAGGATGGCCATTGTCACCATGAATTCTACCCGAGTGGACGCTGGACTGGCGGAGGGACTGTCCTCGTGGATCTCGATGGCCATGAATCATCTTAAGGAATGGGCGGGCATAGGGGCTTTAGCTGGCCTTATGGTGCTGGTTTCTCTGGTTTGCCTATGGTGTATCTGCCGGCTTAGGATTTCTCAGCATCACAATGCAGCCATGATCATTCAGGCCTTACAGCTGTCAAGGTGGGGCAGTCCCTTCAAGCATGGTTGGTTGCCATGAAGCATTAAGCTTCCTAGCTCAGGATGCAAGGCTTAAGCACTGCACTTGGGGCCCTTTGCATATCGGACCCCAAGGAGAGCACGCCTGATTGCATGTGGGTCGATACCTCATGTCCCACCTCTGTGAAAAGGGTATCGAACCGGTCTGGCACTCCTCGGGTGGCTGACGCCTAAGTGAGAGTCAGTACAATGTCCCTGATTCAATCTTACAGAGATCAGGCCTCTACTCTTGCCTGTTGCAATAAATAAAAAAGGGGGAAACTGTAGAGAGCTGCAGCTGCGCCTCCAAGATGGCGCTGGCCTCCGCCTTCCACCCTCCTGACGGTGAGTGCTCTCTGAAAAACAGCTCTGAAAAACAATTCCTTATTTGGCTAAGGCTGGGACCTGGCTTGCTTCCCCGTACCTGGCCCTATCCGCGGTACCCACATGGCAGACTGGGGTAGGCTACCCAGAGGCTATTTAAGTTGTGGGTTGGCTCTCCCCAGGGTCAGAAGATTGTTTCAAGGTACCTGAATAAACTGCTTGGAGAAGAGCCTGGTGTTGCGTCTTCCTTGCTGGTCGAGGCGAACACAACAGAAACCATATATAAAAATTCTAGAGCCAACAATTATGCGAGATTCAGACATGTCAATGTAAAGACTTAAGCAAGACTTTGAAAGGCCATAAAACATTATCTCTAAATCAATATACTAAATGAATAAACCAACTTTCCTGTTTCATGTCCCTTAGATAATAAAATATACATAATGCTTTAAAAATATTCAAAATATCAAGTCTACTTAGGAAAATAAAAAAGAATATGGATAGACATCTCAGCATTAAGAAGCTAAATAAGAATTTTACAAACACACATCATTAAAAGGAAGTATTAAAAATGAAGTTCAAGAAATTAAAGAAAAATTTTAAATGTTTAAATTTTTCAACAATAAAATAAATTAAGGAGATGAAATTCTTCTGATGCAGAGACAGTACCATTGCTGTTACAGCTTAAAGGCCCAGAAATTGGTGTCACTTGAGGTCTAGCCAAACCATTCGTCCAGTGGAGGTCTCAGCTACAAACAATTGCCCAAATTCCCTTGTGCCTGCCTCTCACAGTGATGCAAAGTGAACTGCTCCTGTCCAATCAGGCAGCCCATTGCAGCTGGGCCTCTCCAACCAAGGAAGTTTTTGTTAGGGTCTGTATCATTGTGTGAGGAACATGTGTACCTTGGAGGCAGTAATAAACTCCCACATCCTCAGCCTCCACTTTGCTGATTTTGAGAGTGAAATCTGTCCCAGACCCACTGCCACTGAACCTATCAGGGACTCCAGGGTCAAGTATGGACACCTGATAAATTAGACGCTGTGGAGACTGTCCTGGTCTCTGTAGCAACCAATTCAAATAGGTTTTTCCATCACTATGTAAGAGGCTCTGACTTGACTGGCACGAGATGGAAGCTGACTGTCCAGTGGAAACTGACAAAGAGAGTGGAGTCTGGGTCAGCACAGCATCACCACTGGTTCCTGAAATTAGAATAGAGGAGTACAAAGTCATTTGCAAATTTTCTGAAATCCTTTATGTTATCCATTTCAACTGAGACCCTGGTATTTTTTCTGGTTTTTAAAACATATCAAAAATAGTGAGTTGGAGGTTCTTAAGGTCATAGTCTACACCACTCCATCCCATCCAAGTCAGAATCTTCCTCTTAGCACAGATGTTGTCTCTTTAAATTCTCATTATCACATAACTAAACCTCACATGCCCATCCTGGAATACAGGATCTGCCTCATCACACATAGAGAGCACACATAGGCAGCCAGAGCTCATCTCCATCCCCATTCTCCATTTGCATCTCCTTCTATCCTTACCCAGAATCCAGAACATTAGCAGAAACAGGGACTGGACAGGACACATCATTTTGAGGAGATGAATTAAGGAGTCAGTGAAGGCAAGAGCACATTTGAGCTTTTATCTCATGCCAGGAAGCCAAGGAGCTCCCTAGGGAGCAATATGCAAATACTCTGGTCTGCACAGCAGTGTACATAGTGGAGAGTTATCTGGGCTTCTTACATTTGAAGAATGATTCAAAAAGGTCTTCTTCTATATCAAGAGTAAAAGTAATTAAATAAAATATGGTGGACTAGCAGAATGCTGAAAAACTGATGATATAGTTCAAATAAGTTGTCAATATGGATTAACAAAGAAGTCTAGTCTAATTTGAAATTTACTTAGATTTTATCTAAAAACACACATCTAAATTGCAGAGAACTAGGAGAATGTAGTTAATACCCACAGCTAATTATCCTCAGGGATGAAATGAACTCCCAGAACTTTGTGTTCATAGTCTCTAGTACACTGCAAGATTACAAGATGGAATTAGATTATTCAACATTCTAGATCTTTATTTATAATCAAGGTGACTAAGTTAAGTGATCAATGTGCTTCCAAAAAAAGTGCATACAATAAGAACTACCATACACACTCAAACACACTATTGTTTCACAAAGAAATGCACACATATAAGCATTACCATTCATACCATATATAAACACACACATCATTTTCATAGCATTGAAATGGTTTTTAGATAAAATTCTCTTAAGCTTACATGTCAGACAGACTGAACTTTTTGCTGTCACTGCAGATTATGAATTATTTTCATTCTCTAATCTCATTTGAATTAAATCATACACCATATATCCCTCAGTGACTAAACTTCATTTTCATAGTACAACTGTTTCTTTAAAGATTCCCTCATGTTCTATGATAAATAAACAATGTGTATCTATTGTTGGATCTTCTAGTAATGAAAATATTTATTCTTTCATATACTTTTTTTGTTTGTTAGTTTGTGTTTTTATTTTCAAGACAGGGTTTCTCTGTGTAGCTTTGCGCCTTTCCTGGAACTCGCTTTGTAGACCAGGCTAGCCTCGAACTCACAGAGATCCACCTGCCTCTGCCTCTCGAGTGCTGGAATTAAAGGCAGGCACCACCACCGCCCTCATATACATTTTTACCTTGAGAAATTATTAATTAACATACTATGAATGTCTTTGTATCAGATTATAAATGAATATATACTTATTTATCTTGAACTAATACATCAGAGTGTATTTGGCACCCTCCATGTCAGATATAAAAATGAAACCAAATATAGTTCATTAGCTATAGATTTCTTTGCAAGGCGTTGTCAATGTTTTGTAATGTTCGTCCTTCTCCCTGTTACTGTGACATTAACTTATATTTGCAAGAGACACTTAATCATTTCATTCTTATTTTAATGTTTTGTTTTGTTTCCTGGTACAAGGGAGATATTATGCTCCAAAGTATAAATGTAAATATATTTCTTGTCCTTGGTACACAGTTCTCCCTATATTTTTCACTTTTATTTTTATGTTTTTTCTTCTTGGTTATTGACTGCTAAGCATGAGCATCAGTGGGATGTTCTTGCCTTCCAGATCTTTTAACAAAATTTGGTCAGTGTTATTAAGTAAATGACAAGATATAAAATGTACTTTCCTGTAGAAAGGTGTTGGTTACTTATGGCAACTGACAAAGTCACATTTCCTATGTTAGCAATTATTTTCATAATTATCTTATTTCAAATATGTAGAAACCAAAATAACAGCACAGGGAAGCCACAAATTCCACCTCTATTAGGTAAATGAAAGACAATAAGCAAATTACAGCCCCCCCAACAAATGACAAAATAGCGCATATCCATAAAAAATACCACTACATGTGTGCACAGGTAATCCAACCCTCACAGAAAATAACTGAAAATTATTACAGAGTTGAATGTAAACATAAAACTAGAACATCTTAAAGTATAATGAAGGACATTCTAGTGAGCCTGTGGTTTTCAGATGACTTAACACCAAACTGATGATCTATGAAAGAAAATGTTTTAGACAGACTTTAATATCATGCCACATATTTATCTGTGGAAAACACTGACAAGAGACAAGGATGGTTTCAAGAATCTCCTTCTTAAAGGAACTCCAGTTCAACTATGAATCCAAACAATCATTTTATTCATTTTTGCATAATATATTTATTTTTAAAATTATAATTACACCAGTTCAGAAGATAATGCAGTGTCCTCAAACTGCACCTCATAAAAGAGGATGCACGTTATATCCTCATTATGTCTCACACAGTATTTACATATTACAGTTTTCATATTGTTGCATTATATACATATGTAACAATAATAATAATAGAGAGACAATGTGAGAGTTGAGGTCTATAGGAAGGTTTCACGTCAGGTAAAGGGTGAGAGAATGTGATACAGTACATATATTACCTCCCTTGAAAAATTTGTGGTAGTGTCTTCTGTTGCTTGTTGATGAACTGGGGAAAAAGGCAGTGGATCCATGATCCTGCCTCTTGAGCCACCTCAAGAGCTAGACCCCTGGTACTGACAGACCTTTGTTGGTACTGCTTTTGCAGCCTCAATGCCAATCTCAATTACTCAGATCTTCTAGAGACCCTCCTACTTCACTCATATAGAACGTTTACCACATGGGCTTAGGAAAACCAGTTATCCGCCATACTGGTTATGAGCTCCTTACTGAATTACCTGCTTTTTTAACTCTTCCATTGAAAAAAGACCTATCCAGGCCAGTTGACAAGTATCAAGCATCACATTTCTCATACTTATTTCTAACACTAATGTTTATTCATTGTCTGACAGTCTGAGTTTACTGGGGACCTTAGATAGTAATGACAAAACCCACAATTGTTCAAATGAGTCCACCCATCAGAAACTAACTCCCTATTTTACCTCTGATTATGCCACTGTTGTCTCAAAGAAATAGATTACATATATCATTAGCTTCACTGGCATCACTGACATCAAACCATCTCCTGAATTAAAGCACCTTAAAGTCACACTTTTCCACTATTATACTTTTATGCACTGGGGAGTGGTAAAGGATGCAGTCTTCAGTGATGAAATCTGAGTTTTCTCATGTGAACTTTAGGTCAAACCTTGGGCCTATCCTTTATCATTTACATCTTCCTTTCTCATTTCCTTGGTTTGGTGTGGTATCCAGGTTTGATAGTGTGAATGAGATGGCCCCGTGGACTCATATGTTTGATTAATGTATCCCCCTTTGTGAAACGGTTTGAAAAGTATTAGGAGGTATGTCCTTTCGGGGAGAGGATTATCATGGGGATGAGCTATGGAGATTCAACACATGTTACCATTTTCTGTGTTCTCTTTGGCTCCTTCTTGTGGTTCCTGATGTGAGCTCTGAGCTGTTAGCGCTGCCAGGCTTTTGCTGGCCATCATTAACTCTGAAATCATAAAGTCAGTTAAAGTCTTTGTTGCATAAGTTGCCTTGCTCAAAGTGTTTCATCACAGCAAAAGAAAAGTCACTGAGACATTTTGATTCCACATGAGATCAGGAATCTGATAATTAAATACAACCTTTGCTTTCAGAAGTGAATACAAGAAGGAAATATAAGTGGTGACAGAGTCCTTGCTCCCTGTTAAATATTTTGTCAGTTAGCACTGACCTGTAGGATCAGCATCTCCCTGGTTTCTTTTCTCTCTCAGTGAAAGAATTTCTCATACATAGCAAACACAGGGGACAAACCAAATAAGGAAACAAATGCTGATTTGTTTATTTTCCCAGTTTGGGTTTTATTGAGATATAGTTTTGATGTTGCTAGCTCAGACATCTCTAAAACTTCTTAGGATCCCAGGCTGACCTTGAAGTTACAATATTCCTGTTTCAGATTTCCAATGTAGATATTATAGAGAACCCCTATAAAGCTCTTCATTGTACTTTTGATGTACGTACATAACATATATATACCAAATGAATACCTATGTATATATATATACAAACGTATTTTCACAATAATTAGGAAATACAATCATTCATCAGTTGACATGTGGCTAATGAAAATGTGGTACATATATACAGGGTAATTTTATTCACCTACAAAGAAATCTGAAATCATGAAATTTGCAAGACAATGTCTGGTAATGGAAAATGTACACTGAATGACAAAAACTAATGTGATGTGTTCACTCTCATAAGTGAATCCTAATTTTGAAATGTTAGACTTGAATGGTAAATCTGGAGTCTGTTAGGTTGGAGTTAGAAAGATCTGATGAGAGAAGAACTGATAAGAGATTATAAAGAGGGAAGGTGAGAGTAGAATAACCTGATACCTAATGGAGAATATTTTTAAGCACAAACATAGAATTGTCTTGAATTTTAAAGATCCCAAATATTATGTCCTTAAGTTCACATCTTTAAAAGTTAGTGAACATTGATAATTAAATATATTTTGTTTGTTTTTTTAGTGTTGTGGACTTGCCTATTGTCTTATATATGATCAGACTCAGGCAAGGGTGATAGTTGAGGAGGCTCATGAAAGCCTATCATTTATTTGTTTGTTATTTTTTTTTTGAGACTGGGTATCACTGTGTAGTCCTGGCTGTCCCAGAACTACCTCTGTAGACTAGCCTGACCTCAAACCCTCAGAGATTCACCTGCCTCTGCTTCTCAAATGCTGGGATTAAAGGCATGCACCACCAACACCTGGTGAAAACTTATCCTTTATTAAAGGTATTATTTTACACAGTATAATGAAATTATTTTAAATAGTATTTCAGACTTCTAGGGCATAATTAATAATAAATGAACATCAGTTTGACATCTGAAACTATGACTGTGTGTATCTGGGACCTTCTCCGCTGTCAAATAGGTAGAGATCTGTGCCAAAATTCCCTAAAGACATGTAGAGTGCCTTACACTAACTAGTAAGCTACAGAGCACAGTCCCAGGTGTGACATGAGGCCCTAGGAGCTCCAGAAAAAAAACACTGTGTCACAGAGGGAACTTGACTTTATCAAACAGATCTTTATACATGTCCTTTTAAGGACCCATTGCAACTAAGAAATGATAATGGTCTCTCTTCTACTAACAAATTATTTAATAAATTTTAATATCATACATGTTACTGAACTCCCTCCCTATCCACAAACTATTATAAAATATTGCCATCAAGTACATAAGGGGAAAAAAACAAGGGGTACATTCACCCACCTAAATTGCCACACACTATACTACATCTAGCTGTACTAACTTTAATTTTTTACATTAATAGATAATGCTTTTTTCTCCTGCCCCCAAACATTTTTCCCTAAAGGAGACACAGACTAAAATACACGTTGAATGAAAGGATCTAAAAACTAATCAATGGAAAGGGCACAATGCTCTTCTAATACAGAGACAGGATTATGATTATGTCTTTTCAGCAAATAAACAGTCTCAGATTGCTCCTGATCTGGAACTCCTGATCTTAAAATTACCATGGAGACCACCAGAGAAATGAAACATCTGAAGGCAGATGAGAAATCCATAAAAAGGAGACACCCCAAGAGTGTGAGTAAGCTGATGAGTTGGGGAGATATCGAAATATTAACTCATCAAGCAGAGACTATGTGGAAACTATACTGCTGACCCCAAATAATAATGCTATGTTACTGACTGTATTGCATGTTAATTATCACCTTGTTAATACAGTATTCTAATGATTTTTACAAGAAGGATAAAAGACAAACCTGTAATGGGAGACAGTATCATGCTGTTTAGCCATGATAAGGATTGTCTATATCATTTGGGACCTGTTGTCTAGATAAAAAAAAATGGTGTACAAATATTTTGTCACATAAATGAGAGATATTTTGGAAAAACTAAATATTCTATCTCATCAGTTCAAAAGCAATAATATGCATTTTAGCATAATTAAGTACTATTTAGATAACTCTGATACTGAAAACTACAGTAGTATGTAGATGAAAAGGGGAATATCTGATATATTGCTTCCTAAAGTTGATATTGTTGTACCTAGAACAGAGCTATTTGTTACCAGAGGTTTAAAAAATAACCACTACATTCATTTGGTACATGGCAGTAAACAAAAACAACCTTGTATATCATAGGACACTCATCTACTCCAGGCTCTTAAAAAGAAATTTATATATATGAAATCACTCAAAACACACACACACACACACACACACACACACACACACACACACACACACACTCATAGTCACTCATATGCATTAAGGATAAATAACAGGGGGAAACAAACCACCTTAAACCATACTCATAGAGCTGCTTCTGATATTCCTGTCAATGGAAAATGATCAAAAATAACTTCAAAGTTATAAATATGTTGTAAATATTCATGATGGCAGTACATACACCACTGAGTACTTTCCATGCTACCTATTCATTTAATTTGATACTTGAAATTTCACTGTATATATTCATTACACTTGAAAGCCATATGTTGTACATTGAAGATAAACTCATATTCATCTAAACTCCCTTTTTATTGATTCATTCCTAAAAATAATTTAGACATTTAAATTAGTATGCTGTATTATAATTAAAATTGCATTTAGTAAAATTAAGGAGAGTGAAAAATGGTAAGTTCAAGGGTGAGTTGAATTCTCTTGTTTAATATCTTCTCTTGTTTGTACTGTACTTAATGGACAAAACCTGAAATATTTGTTTTTACTATGGATTAGATTTTTTTTGACTTCTAGAATCTCTTATGACATGAATTCTCTGGATGACTACATTTTTAGAGCACTTTTGTGTGAAAATATGGAAAAATTCCTCATTTGTGATGCCATATGATAGGGACAGGTGTCTATATTTCCAATATCTAGACTGGGGGCAATAAATTAGTGATGGATCTAAGAGTAGGAAAATATAAATTAGTTATGCTATTCATTCTATTGAACAAACATCAATCATAAGTGTGTGACCATCAGTGTGAATACGATACTTTCTATGACATTGTTTTACATTTTGACTATGGTTGAAAAAGAAATGCATCTATTCTTTCAGTCCTTGACCAAGTTTAAAAAATGTGTTTTCTTTGTCAGAATGGCTAAGATCAAAAACACTGAAGACACCTTATGCTGGAGAGGATGTGGAGCTAAAGGAACTCTCCTCCACTGCTGGTGGGAATGCAAGCTTGTACAACCACTTTGGAAATCAATATGGTGCTTTCTTAGAAAATTGGGAATCCATCTCCCCCAAGATCCAGCTATACCACTCTTGGGCATATACCCAAGGAATGCTCAACCACACCACAAGGGCACTTGTTCAGCTATGTTCATATCAGCATTGTTTGTAATAACCAGAACATGGAAACAACCTAGATGCCCTTCAACTGAAGAATGGATAAAAAAAATGTGGTACATATACACAATGGAATACTACTCAACAGAGAAAAACAATGACATCATGAGGTTTGCAGACAAATGGATGGATCTAGAAAAAATCATCCTGAGTGAGGTAACCCAGACTCAGAAAGACAAACATGGTATGTACTCACTCATAGGAGGATACTAGATGTGGAACAAGGATGACTGGACTGCTACTCACATCACCAGGGAGGCTACCTGGAAAACAGGACTCCAAGAAAGACAAGGAGATCGCCCAATGACAGAGAAATGGAATGAGATCTACATGAACAGCCTGGACCTGAGTAGGGGTAGTGAAGGGCGAGGGTTGAGGGAAAGAGAGCTTGGGGGAGCAGGAGATCCCAGCTGGATCAACAACAGAGAGGGAGAACAAGGAATAGGAGACCATGGTAAATGAAGACCACATGAGAATAGGAAGAAGCAAAGTGCTAGAGAGGCCCACAGAAATCCACAAAGATACCCCCACAACAGACTGCTGGCAATGGTCAAGATACAGCCCGAACTGACCTACTCTGGTGATGGGATGGCCGAACACCCTAATTGTCGTGCTAGAAACCTCATCCAACTACTGAGGGATCTGGATGCAGAGATCCATGGCTAGGCCCCAGGTGGATCTCTGGGAGTCCAATTAGGGAGAATGAGGAGGGTTTATATGAGCAAGAATTGTTGAGACCAAGGATGGATAAAACACAGGGACAAATAGCCAAAGGAATGGAAACACATGAACTATGAACCAATGGCTGAGGGGTCACCAACTGGATCAGGCCCTCTGAATGGGTGAGACAGTTGATTGGCTTGATCTGTTTGTGAGGCATCCAGGCAGTAGGACCGGATCCTATGCTCATTGCATGAGTTGGCTGTTTGAAACCTGGGGCCTATGCAGGATCGCTTGGCTTGGCCTGGGAGGAGGGGATTGGACCTACCTGGACTGAGTCTACCAGGTTGATCTCAGTCCATGGCGGAGGCTTTGCCCTGGAGGAGGTGGGAATGGGGGGTGGCTTAGAGGGAAGGTGAGGGGGGTGGGAGGGGGGAGAACAAGGGAATCCATGGCTGATATGTAGAACTGAATTGTATTGCAAAATAAAAATTAAAAAAAATAAAATAAAATAAAATAAAATAAAATAAAATAAAATAAAATAAATGTGTTTTCTTATTAGTTAGCTTCTGTCCACTATATATTCCTTAATAAGGACACAAGGGTTGTTTATTGTGGTGTTCTTTTTCCACTTCATTGACTAACTTTTCCAACATGCTTCAATTACAGTTTGTGTCACTGGCTTCTTTTTTAATTTAAGTTATTTATTGTCTTATCTTTCAGTTACAAAAATACTGAATTTGCTAAATCAGTTCAAGTAACAAAAATAACACATACAAAATATAATAGTGTAGGTTGTTTCCTAGGGCCTGTGACTTTGCTAACCACAGGTTCTTGCCCCCTATTCTTGTGAAAGTTATGCATTTTATTTAATGGAATGGGCCTTAAATCCAACCAGAAAGTAGTATTGGTTTATACCCATGATTTTCATACCGTACTGTACTAACAGGCTTATTTTATAAGACAGGTAATTATTGTGGCTACTCAGAGATCAAACAGTATGTAAGATGTTACTTTAATTTTCCTATATTGTTGAGATTTGCTTTGTGTCCTGTTGTGTTTAATTTGGGAGAAAGGTGTGTGGGCTGCTTAGAAGGCATATACTTCAGTGTTTGCTGGAATGTTCTGTAGATCTATACTACATTAATTTATGTTGGATAATATTTGGTTTATATTTAAAATTACCATCTACTGATGATAATATTGTGTATTATAAAGCTGAGGTATGAAATGCTCTATAATAATCATTAGTTCTAGGTCACAGATATTGCTGATGTTCATTATTCTTAAAAAAGAATAATATAGACTACCACAATTTGCCCACCTTGAACCCAATCCAAGTTAGTGGTGCATGCCTTTAATCCCAGTACTGGGGACCTAGAGGCAGGTGGATCTCAGTGAGTTTGAGGCTAGCCTGTTCTAAAAAGAAAGTTCCAAGACAGCCAGGAATGTTACATAGAGAAACCATGTCTTAAAAAAAAAAGTGAAATAAAGTGAGTGGAGACATGGGGCAGAGGACAAAAAAGCAGCAAGATCAAATGAAAGAAAGAAAATAGTAAGGAAAGAAGAAATGTGAACATGAATGAGGGGAGGGAGTAAGGCATGACAATATTATTGCACACTAGAAAGAATGTACATAAAATTAAATACTGGTAAAAAGGGAAAAATAAATATAGAAATCTTTTCAGAAATGTTTTCTTAATTTTCAAGAGACTCATATACAGACACAATGAAATATGATCATATCTTCTTCACAGTTTCTTGCCTTAAAAATCTCTGCATCTGAACATCACAATGCTCTGTCTTAATTCCATGTCATTCTTTTATTATCATTTTTTTGATAACTCACTAAGTCTACTTAATACTTCCCATGGGTATGGAGCCATTCCATAGAACATAATGAACCATGCATTGACCACATTTTAAAAGAAGAATTATCCTGTTGCCTACAGCAGGTATCCGCTGCCAAAAGCTACTTGGTACCAAGTAGAGCCTAGAGATCTTCTAACATTTCTACAACAGGGTTTAGCTATCAAGATCTTGTGTAGGTTTGTGTAACTATTCAGCTTCTGTGATATCCATGATTGTGATGGCCATGTTATGTTCAGAAGACACACAGCACTGCTTCCCATTCTCTATATCCTAATTCTTTCCACTTTTGGCTGAGGTTTCACAGAATTATGAGCTTCCATCACTGAAGAGACACATGGTAAGTGTGATTGAGTGTGTTGCAACTCTGGGGGAAAGGTATCCTGACTGTTCAGGAGTCAGGTGACACCTTGAGCTTCTAGGACCGCTCTGACAGCTGGAGCTGCAATGTGACAGCTCAGCCCTAGAGGGGAAGGTATCCTGGTTGCTTGGGAGAGTCAGGCCTAGAGCTGCTGGGACAGCTCAGCTCTGGAGGGCAAGGTATTCTGATTGCTCAGGAGAGTCAGACAAGACCTGGAGCTGCTAGGACAGCTCAGCTCTGGAGAGAAAGAGACAGGCTTGGAGCTGTTAGGCCAGCTCTGCAGAGAAAGGTATCCTGACTGTTCAGGAGTCAGACTATACCTGGTGCAGTTGGGGATGGTCTCCCTGCAGGATATAGCAATCCTGCTGCTCTCCTGGACAATGGCTACAGTTGAGCTTTGCTCAGCCCCAACTTAAGGGGGCTTCCCAGCAGAGCTCTCTGCTTCTTCTCCAGCCCAACATGTTGCTTCTTTTGCTTCACTCTGCTAAAGGGAAAACCACTGCAGAAATGTAGCAATCTCCTATGGCTCCTGTGAAAAGTGGTTACTTTTTCTGCTCCACCTGGCTTAGCCTGTTAAGGGACCTCTCAGCAAGGATATTGTCTTCAGATCCTCCTTGTTCAGTTGCCCTAAGGGAATGTCTCTGCAAGGGTTTTTCTGTACAGTTCATTAAGTGATGTCTTAGCAAGGTTCTTCTTAGCTGCACTGGCAAATGATCTTCACACCCAAAACTCTTTTGAGAAAGAGATTTCTTTGGGAAGGAGGAGTCCAGGAGAGTGGCTGCTTCTACCAGGGTAAGAAAGAACAGCCAAAAATTGAACAGGCTGGCTGGTTTATATAGCACCTCTTGGGGGCAGAGTTTCTCCAGAGAGAATTTCTGTCCAGGCATTGGTTAGTTTTTTTCTGCTCAGGGATTGGTTAGTTTTATGGGTTAGGGGAAGAGAGGGCCTTGATTTCAGAGTCAAACTGTGTTTCTTTCACTGGCCTTTCTTAGCTTTGTGGCTCTAATTCTATGGCCAAAGCATATTTCTTTCACAGGCTCTGATTCTAGGGACAAAGTTTCTTTCTTTGGTACTGATTTCAGAGTCAGAGCATGTTTCTTAGGTTCTGGGTATGGGGATAATATGTTTCTTTCTCTGGCTTATGTCCCAGATCCAAGATGTGTTTCTTTCCCTGGTTCTGGGCTCCAGGGTTAGGGCGAAACTCTTTAGCCAGTCCCTTTTCCCTACAGTAAGTCCTGAGAACCAGGCTTGATTTCCATTGAGGGATTCTTTGTGGTCTTCTCTGAGAAGATGGGAACTCTCACCTAGGAAAGGAGATAACAAAAGGGTGCTGTTGTTGTTAAGGTATGGCCACCAGGAACAACCTGGTCCACATTCACTTCTCTACATGGGAATCAGAGAGCATGGCTGTAGAATCTTTCTGTAAACCTCCCCCAGTCTTTAGAAATAGGTCCCACTTCTCTCAAGTGAGCCCTGATTCCCTGCAGAGATTTACCCCTCCATGATGGCTGTCTCTGGTGTGAGGAACTAAACTCTCCCTGTATCTCCCCACCATGCTATTTCCCTTGGTTTGTCTGTCCAGAGCATTAAGAACTGTTATAATACATACCTTGGTCCTCAGTTATCCATCTCAGTGTCTTGTAAAACCATGACACCACATACAAAACCAAAGTTTTATCCTCTAGAAAGTTCACTTCTATTTTGTATCATATACACACATGTGATTATATGTATCTATATCTAGTCTAATTAACACAAATGAGAGTAACAATGTAATAGTTGTCATTCTGATATCTACTAAACCCAAGTAATATGATGATCTTCACTTGCTGTCAGTTTCCTGAGATCACTCTTACTTCATTTTCTTTATTGTTAAAAAATTCATTTCTTTATTTGGATACAAAGAAAAAGAAAATCATAAAGTTTCCAGGTAAATGGATATAACTAGAAAAATTTGTACTGTGTAAGGTTTAGAATTGAGTATTTAATTTGGAGTAGCTGTTGAATCTGGAAAACCATTGTGCTGAGGAAGGGTATGTATTTATGCCATGCTGGTTACACTACTTTACACCCAAAACAAGGAAGTTATAAGGCAGCTTTGTACCTCAGTCAGGGAGGTTTTTGTTCAGGGATGTATCACTGTGGGAGGATTTTCTAGCCACTGCTGACAGTAATAAACACCCATATCCTCAGCCTCCACTGTACTGATTTTCAGTGTGAAATCTGTTCCTGACCCACTGCCACTGAACCTGTTTGAGACTCCTGAGGCAAGGTTGGACATTCGATAGATCAGGAGCTGAGGAGACTGGCCTGGTCTCTGCAGGTACCAATCCAAGTAAGTGATGCCATTGCTATGTAGAAGACTCTTACTAGACCTGCAGGAGATGGAAGTTGATTCTCCAAGACTAACAGGATTGGAAACTCCAGGCTGGGTCATCACAATATCACCACTGGCTCCTGAAATAAAAGAAATGAAAGGTTATATTTAAACAAAATGACACAATAAATAATATTTCCTTCCTTTATTTGCTTCCTACTTATTATGTCCATGACTCATTCATAGTCTATAAATATTCAACATAAAATATTTATGTAGAGAGAGCATAGAGACTCTCTAGAAATCACCTGGACCATCTGCTTTGATACTTGACAGAGTTGCCACAAGAGCACAGGTTCTCCTCTCTTCACCCTCTAAACTTCGAAAGCCCATTCATGGAGAACAACACTGGCAATCTCACATTGGACAGAACATGTATTTGCATTAGCAGGGCCCCAGAAATCTCTAACCCCTCCACAATATCCTTCTTCATCTTTGTTTCTACCTTACCAGGGAGCCAAAACACAAGCAGCCCCAGGAGCTGAGCAAGACACTTCATTCTGAGAACTTGATATGAAGAGTCCAGAGTAGACAAGGCAGAAAGAGGACCTAGCTTTTGTCCTGTACTTGCAAGGAGAAGTTTACCCTAGGGAGCAATATGCAAATCCCCTGGTTGATGCAGCTGTGTGAAAAGAACCAAGGGTGTGAAAAGCCCACCCTTAAGAGCAAAGTGACATAAAGTGTCTCCTATGATTGTAGAAAAATGGATTCATTCCCTACTGCATATAGCAGGGGACAGTTGGATGCCACTGTGTAAGCTTGCATAAATGAAGACATATAGGATCTATAAGCACCATGCATCCCAAGATAGCAGAACCAAGAACCAAGGTAGTCTTTTTAACACACTTCGTATTTGCTAATATTTTTTCAGCATAGCATCTTTCTGATTAAGTGAACCTGACTCTGTTTGTTTTAGTTTTGTCATATTGGAAACCCAATAAAGAAAACTAGGGAGAAAAGTAATCCTCATTTTTACATGATAAATGACTCCCTAATGGCAGCTTACTACAAAAGTGTTGATACATTAAAGATAGAAAAGGAGAAATGAAGTTGTGAAAACATGCATATAATTCCCAATAGACTGTTATTACTTGGACAAATACTTGGTTAGATGAATAGATTTCTATCATTTAATTTAGGACTCATATAGACAGATACAATACTCCAATTCAGAGTGGGAAGGGATAAATACTACTTCTTCTATACTAAAACTCAAGCAATGGGTTTCTGTGACTCAAGTACTTAAGCCTTAGCTATAATCGTAACTTTGTGCTTATTGTATAAGTAAGTAAAAGCGTGTGTCTCTAGGTTGCTATAGAAAACATGTTTCATCACATTGGAAAATTTGGAGCATGGAGAGAGAACACATCACAAGTGAGTTAGTGAGGTCTGACGATATTTTCAGTCAGGCCTGGGAGGATTTTTCTCCGTTGATAATTTCATATATGTGCAAAATGAAACATGATCATATCCATCCTCCATTTTTCACCTCCATGTGCTGTTCCAATACCTCACCCACCTAAAATTATGTCTTCTCTTTTTGTTTTGTGTTGTTTCTTGATAACCCATTATGTTCAATTATTAAAATTCATATGGTCATGGGTATAGGCCCATACACTGGATCATGAGAAAACTACCAGTGACCACATCCTAAAAAGTAGTAATTCTTCATCCCTCAGCAGCTATCAACTGCCAATATCTTCTCTAGAATGGATGGCAGCTGAAGAGCACTTCATAAATCAATGCCTAAAATTTGGTTTCCTTGATCAAAGCGAATGTAAGAACAGCAGCTATGACTTCAAGCTGTTGTTATATTGCTAAATAGTTGTGCTAATAAACTGCTTCTGGAATACTTACACTTATATCCACTGACTGGGATTGCCTGAAACCTTGGTCAGAGAAGCTTCTTTTGCAACAGGCAGGAGTCAATGTAGAGATGCATAATTGTTCAATAAGAGACTGAGTGCCAGGATCTAAATGTCACATCTTTATCACCACCACTCCTCCATGCACATACACATTACCAAGGCTAAGAAACATATACTTTTCTAATTGAAAATAGATTCTTCTCTCATACAATGCATCCCAACCACAGTTTCCCCTACCTCAACTCCATCTAGCCTCCCCCAACTTCTCATCTCTCCAAGATCCACACCTTCTCTGTTTCATTTCCAGAAAAGAGCAGACAGCCAAGACATGACATCTAAAATACAATAAGATAAGGCAAAAGCCCTCATATTTGGGCTGGACAAGGCAATACAGTAGGAAGAAAAGAGTCTCAAGAGCAGGCAAAAGGGTCAGAGATACACTGATACACTCACTCCCACTGTTAACAGTCCCACAAAAACACCAAGCTAACAACCATAACACAAATGCAGAGGACCTGGTGCAAACCCATTAAAGTTCCAATGCTTGCTTTTTCAGTCTCTGTGAACCAATGTTAGTCCTGCCTAGTTAATTCAGTGGGCCATATTCTCTTACTGTCCTCCATCCCCTCTGACTCCTACTGTCTTTCTTTCCTCTCTTCCACAGGGTCCCCAATCTCTGAAGGGAGAGACCTGGTGGACACCTCCAATTTAGACACTAACTGCACATATTAATGACAAAATTACTGCATTTCATCCAACTCATGTCATATTTACTTTTATAACTAGAAAATATGAAATAATTTTATAAAAGAAATAGAATAGTTTTGAATAAGGTAAAGATTTTCCTATGCAAAATATTGAATAATAAATGTTTCTCATGCAACAAAGGAAGAAGGAAAATCCCAGTGGTGAGGTTCACGTAGACTGTGGAGGGAGTATTCAGTCTTTAAGAGGCAATGAGACAATTGACCTTGGGCAGTCACCAGATACACCAGATATCAGGACAACTAATTACAGTTGTTTACTTAATCTTACAAATGAAAAAAAGAAATATTGAAAGAGTGTAAAGAATATGTTTCAAAGCAAATGAAGACAGATCAGGAACATACTGAAGAGGTTGTAACTCTCATCATGCCCCATCCTTCCTCACTATCTGAGTGAACAATCAAGATACTCAACTCTGATGTTTTCAAGGTTATTTTTTCCACTTGAAACTATCTTATGTTGGAAAAAAATCTGTGAGAGTTTCCCTCTGTGGTAATTAATATACAGTGTCATTTCATAAACACATTTATTTACTTATGTACAAAATGCATTGTAAAGAAAAAAAGAACAAAAATAATTGAGTACTGATTTAACTTTTCATGAACAGATATGGTGACATCAGTAGGAGATATCATTAATTCTGATATAAATCTGTATGCCCAACATTCAAATACAGCATGAGAATTATCATTGTATAAGTACTCAAAAACATGAAGGAAAGCCATTCTCTTAAAACTTTTAATAGGATAGTGATCCAATATGTGGAAATTCTGAGGTACAAGGGAAGATTTCAAAATTCAGTTTTACATCTCAAAGATATGGGGGAGGACACATTCTAAGACCTTGGTAGCAATAAAAGATGCTCTCAAATCCATGGTCATTGTTTAATGATATGATTTCTCAAATTTCTGACCAAGAATCTCTTATTGGACAAGTGAAGATTCTTTTTTTTTTTCAGGGCATAATTTCTTAGTGTAGCCCTGGCCATCCTGCAACTTACTCTGTAGATAAGGCTGGCATCAAACACAGTGTTTCACCTCCCAGACCATCCCAGTCCTAGAATTAAAGGCATGTACTACCACTGTCCAGCTGAAGATTCTTTTTTTTTAAATTTTTATTTTGTAATACAATTCAGTTCTACATATCAGCCACAGATTCCCTTGTTCTCCCCCCTCCCGCCCCCTTCACCTTCCCCCCAGCCCGCCCCCCATTCCAATCTCCTCCAGGGCAAAGCCTTCCCCACAGACTGAGATCAACCTGGTGGACTCAGTCCAGGTAGGTCCAGTCCCCTCCTCCCAGGCCGAGCCAAGGGACTCTGCATAGGCCCCAGGTCAGCTGAAGATTCTTATTCTCAGCCTCCTCATTCTTAAAGTCCTGTCCTACTCTGGAGACTTTCTAAGATGATTCTGTTTTCTCACTCTTATAACTTGCTAAGACCAGAATGTCAGGATTCACTACAAAACCAAAACACAAAACAAAAAGATATCATGTGTCAATGATAACCACATGATTTCTCTATGAGATATTCTACCACAAAGACCACTTAGAATCCTTCTAGCTAATGGGTTCTGAAAGGTCACAACATATAAAGCCAGAGAAGGAAGAAATAGCTCCGTCTCCAAAATATATCTATTTTCTTTGAAAAATCACTATGTGTAAAATTGCAACAAAGGTATGAAACAGTGTTGTGTTTCAGTTCTACCTGTGTGTGTCATGGGTGATCCAGACTCACCCATATAGCTTGGGTAATGAACACCTATACATATGTAAGAATTAAAATAACATGATATTTTCCTGTTTGTCTTTGTAATGGTTAGAGCTAGCATTTCAGTGTTATTATATGTTGTGAGAAATACTGGGGATTCCATGACAGTAATGAAGTGCACTGTCTTTAGAATGTAGGTGCTTATGGTGAATATGAAATCTGATGTGGTTTCTTTACCACTGACCATGAGAGGATTTCAGACAAAGACTGTACAGAAATCTGTGTGTGGATTTTGGAGCCTGATTCAGATTCAGCTTGTGCCTTAACTGGCCTGAAGATGATGGCAGCACTATCTCCAGGAGCCATAGACAGAGAGGAGAGACTGGGTCTACACAATTGCATTACTGCAGACTGAAACCAAATGTGAAACAAGAGCAGAACATGATTGTGGTGGAGCCTGCTACTGTCAATCTATTAAAAATAAGCTTCATTGTCATTCTAATGCTTTAACAGATTTATATTCAATATATGAGGAATTGAAGTCAATAACATAATGAAATATTACTTCACAGTAATTATTAATTTAATTACAGAATAAATGACAGACACATTATCTGTGGAAAAATCATAAATTGTTGCATTGTTACTGGGTATGGAAATGAGGTTCAGCCCCTAGACAACATGGGACCTGATGAAGTCCCCAGGGATATGCCTGCCACTTGGCTGATCATTTTCACTACAAGGTACTCCAAGTTCAGGAGAACTGGAGCCTGAAAGTAGTGTAAAAGTTTGCACTCCCCTGTCCACATCAGCATTATTCAGAATAGGCAAAGAGAGTATAAAGAAATTTTGGAAACCACACAATGAATTATAGCAATATCAGAATACAGTCAGACCTTGATTAATTAATTCTGTGTAGTGTATCATGAGATAATTTTGTAATTGTGTAAATATCACAAAGAAAATGTATATAAGCCTAGATTATAAATCATTCTACCTACTAAGGCTTTTGTTATATGCCATTATTCCTAAACAAGGCACTCACAGAGAAGATGAACATATTCACTATTGGACTCAGTAATAACACAATGATAGGTAATTATAGACTTAAACATGCTGAAACAATTAATAGATATAGTAAAACTGCATTATTAAAAAAATAAAATATAATACACCTATAGAGTACACACGGGTTTTTTTTTGTTTTGTTTTCTTTTCTGTTTTTGTCCTCCAGCTTACAGTTACAACAGGAAATAACCTGCAACTCTGGGATTCTCCACTGCAAACACAACTCAGCTTACATCTGGTTCACCATGCATCACTGAAGCATTCCAGCAACAAATATGAGTCACAGGCTGAGTGTGTGAACAACTGACTCCTAAGTGGGCACTTCATGTTCTCTTTACTACCTTCAACTAAAGTCTTCATACTCTTTTATTTCCTTGATATTGATCCAATTTTTTGTTATCTTTTATTTACTCAAATTATGTTGAATAAGACACACATTTCTATTCTGTCCAATTCTGACACTCAATTTCAACATTGGAATTCACATAATAGACATCTTATTTCAGCATGTTGTGAATGATATTGTCCTAAACCTTTTGATGCTAGCATTTTGCTTTGATCAATTTTACAAAAGTTTATCTGGTAATGTGAAAAACAAGATGGACAGAAAATTCCTCTTTTAATGGCTTGAGGACAGGAGAATCCAGTGTTGTGTGACTTTTAAACTAAAGAACAGAAGAAGTTAAGAGAATATGCATGTTGGAAAAGGTAGACTGGAAAGTGTTTTTTTTTTTTTTAAGAAAACTTTATGAAGGGAACATAGGGAAGTCTTGGAAGTAATTAATATGATTTATAAAATGAATATTTTTTTTTACAATATACAATTGTGACATCACATTGGAGACTGTGACACTATATTAGAGAAAACTGTCTTTCCCTTTGCCACCAGTTATCAATTGCTAATAGCTTCTTGGTTAAGGATGGGACTTTGTGTTCATTTCCCCTTATTCTTTCTAGGATTTTGTCTGGTTTAAAGTTGTGCAAGTTGTGTGTGCTATCACAATCCTTGTGAGTTCATATGTGTATCAGCCCTGTAGTGAATGGATGAAGCTATTTCTTTAGAGTCACCTACCACCCCTGGCCTTTATAATCTTTCTGCCTCAAGAGGGAAGTTTTATCAACAAAGTTTTCCTGCTGCATGTGTACAAATTACTGATCAAAATACTCTATCTCCAAGAATACAATAATGTTACTATATTAAAAAATAACTTATGAAGGTGATATAGGAGTTTGATACGTGGCAAAAAAAAAAAAAAAACTTAATGAGTAAATATCTCCAAGTTTGAACTCTGGTATCCATAAGATAGAAGGAAAGAACTACTATCCATTTGTTCTCTGACTTCCATGTGTATGTTACCTCACACATGTGAGTGCACATGCATACATACATGCGTGTGTGTGTGTGTGTGTGTGTGTGTGTGTGTGTGTGTGTGCTGTATGATGTGTTTTAGGTGCCATGAGTCATCCACATCCTTATTTACTTGGCTGTATTCATGGATGATTTTAATTGGAGCATGTGCACAAGTTTAGGACAGAAAGGAAAACTAACCAGCCTACTACCCTTCTTTCATGTCTGGCTGTTCTGAATTGCCCTTGGCACCACTGCACTCTGCTGCTGCTTGTGGCATGTAAACAGTGTATCTGTTGACAGAGAAACCAGGTAACTGCAAGGCAACCTGGAAAATGCAGAGGCTGTGACTTGTCCTCCTGTGTGACTCAATATTTACCTCTTATAGGATCCTGGAGGATCTGCTGTGCTGCTCTCCAGAGAAACACGTAAGGGCAGCTGACTCTTCCAAGCACAAACATTTTCATTTGAAGTATACCACCGTTAGAGGAAGATGTGTACCTTGAAAGCAGTAATAATTCAGCAAATCCTCAGGCTCTGCCCTGTTGATTTTGAGGATGAAATCTGTCCCTGCCTTACTTCCACCATATCTGTGTAGGACCTCAGAAAATTGGGTGGAAAACTTATAGATCAGGAGCTGTGGAGACCTGCCTAGTCTCTTCAGGTACCAACTCAGACAGGTGTTCGCACTACTAAATAACAGGCTATGACCAATGCTGCAGGAGATGGAGACTGGCTCTCCAAGGATGATAGCCAACAACAATGGAGACTTGGTTAGCACAACATCCACTACTGGATCCTAAAATTATAAAGGCAGAAAATACATGGGATTAAATATAAACACAGTAGGATATTTTTATAATTTCCCTTTCATTATTTTATTCCTTTGTACCTTTTTAGTTACTCTTCTGAAAATATGCAATATAAAAATATGTTTACAAAGGAATAGGGACTCTAGATTTCTTTTATGGTAGTTATCACCATTTATGATTGCCAGAGTACAGCTGAGAACATGTGTCCTGCATTCTTCTGAAATCTCCTTCACTTTAATAGAACTATTCTGATCATACTCATTCTGAAGGTAAACCCCACATATTTCAAATGTAAACAGGACACTCACGGAAAGCACAGGGTCAAGAAATATGACATACCCATTGATTCTCATTTCACTTACCAGGGATCCAAAGCATCAGCAGTCCCAGGAGCTGTCTTGACACCGCATGTTGTGTAGCAGCTGAGGAGTCTTTATCAGTCAGGTTACAAAGAGATCGGAACTTTTATCTGAGAATGTGATAGAAATGTACTCACTAAGAAACAACATGACAATTCCTTGCAGGGTTCAGCAGTACACAAAGTCAAAGTGAATTAAGGCAAACTTTCTTTAGGAAATGGTCAAATGTCTCCTGTGATTGGAGGAGAGCAGTGCAGTCTATACTGTTACAGTAATGAGAAGGACTTCAGGTTAAGAATGTTGTTCTGTGGAAAGATGTGATGCATTCATCCCTTCCATCCTGAGACAGCATCAGACTCAGCAATATAGACTTGGATGCTCACAACAGTCCCTGAGAGGATCATGGCCACTCTGTGTGGTTCCCAGCTATTCTAGACAATAATAAAGCACTCCCACACAAACACAGATGTTTACATTCATATGTTATATTGAACAGCAGTATGGACTAGGCTCATTGAAGTATGGTCTAATATTTTGTTACCTGAATAGTTACTGTAGAAGGTTCAATACTTGTTAAAAAAAACTGTCTATTCTTTGGACTTATAACTATAACAACACAGGAGAACTCAAGGACAAAGAACAAGAGAGGTTTACAGATGAAGAGCTCACAGCCCTTTTCAAGGCAAGAGGCACAGCAGATATTATTTCATCCCACAGAATTTGAATATATATTTCATGTAAAAACTTGAACAATATTACACTCTGCCATACTTCTTCATTTTGTTTATATGTAATGAATACATCAAAGTACTTCTTAAGCATTCTTTCTAGACAAGGATTTAGAATAAGAAAGAAAATTTTTACTGATTTTGTTTCTGAGTAGTGTTTCTTAGTGGTCTTCATATAGAATCATGTGGTTTACTTAATTTCTTGCCTAATGGAAGAAATTCAGTCTCCCATCTACTCTCTATGTGGACTAGCACATCCAAAAATCCACAGTTCATGAAGGCTATATAGTATTTTAGCAAAGGAAATAGTAAGTCCAAATATTTTTGGTGTGTGTTTGTAAAATTTACTGGGAGAAATATCAAGTAGTGAGGCTAGAGCAAAGCAGAAAATTTCTATTCAGGCCTCAAATGTTGTATGATAACATTCTTAGCTTTGAGTTACAGGAAGATAGGGATTAGTTCACATTTTTGAAAATCAATTAATTAATAGTCACAGGGATGTTTGGTCACATACAGAATTAGACAATAATTGGCTGTGTAAGGAATTAACAGGAACCAAGATAATCTAGTGTTCAATCTGTCACATTATTCCACCGCACAATCATGAGAATTCTAATCAGAACCAATGCCTGACTACCTATCACAGGATGATATGGGGCTATATCCTTTCTAGCAAATTGTACCACTATTAAGTCAGAAGGAGCCAGAGGAATTTCAATTCTTACCAATCTCATAAGACCTTTCCTTATCTATTTTCAATACATTCTTGCAAAGTTGTTTTTAATACAAACTATAATGCTGGAAATGTTAGGCACTAGATCCTCTTGGTACCTCTGCCTCAGAGATCATGCCACACTCTTCTGCAATCTCTCTTCCCTCTGCGTGCTGCTGCTAGAATGAATTGACAAGCTATGTACTGCTCTGGCAAAGAGTCAACACCCCTGCCTCTGTCTTCTGGGAATGGGAGACACCTGATGGCAAATATGTAGTATAGATGCCATACTAACCAGGGCTGCTGTCCTGAGGTGTAGAACATCCCTCTCCCTATGAAACATTTAAGAGTTGGTACCCTGCTTGCCTGAAAGAACTGAAGCGATCTCTCCCTACTTCCTCCCCCTCTCTCTGTGTCTGTGCTGTATGGTGTTAAAAAATCTTAATAAAACCTTTGCCTTAAAGGATGCTCCATTTCTGCATCCTTCTCCCTCAAAGCCCTTCTCTTCCTCCCTAAAATCTAAAATATGATAGACAGTATGTCTTCCTTCTTACATGCTGAGTTAAGTTAAGCCTCTCCTTCTTTAAGTTGCATTCACCAGTGTCTTTTGTCATGGTGACAAGAGAACATAACTAATATGCATGTTAAATATATGCATGCTTAAAATGTATCATGCTGTCAGGGCTCAGCTGATTGGTTCTATTGAAGGCAACCATGCTAATCTCCAATCTTTGATTAGTTTGATTTGAGAAAGAAACCACAGTAACAATAAAAACTTGGGGTAATGAGAAAACCCTGAGTCCAAACTACATGAACAAATAGAGATCTTCTACATTGTGACACAAAATTTATTTTTTTAGATCAAATTTTGCCTAGATAATTCCTCACATTACAAAAAAAGTCTTACAATCTGTAATAGTTGATATTGACTATTGACTGTTGTCGAATATTAATTGAAGATGTGTTACATTTGTTTATGCTGTGGAACATTTTTTTAATGATGCAAAGATGTGTTGCATTCTTTTATGTTGCATTTGTTTAACTCTGTGAAGCTGTGTTACTTTGCTTGTCTAAAACACAATTGTAACTGGCAAAATTCATGTTGGGACATGGTGATTACAATGTACTATCAAGTGTTAATTTTCATTATGAAAATTATTCTTGAAGCACATGATTCACTTGCCTTTTGCACTATTTGTTCTCCTAACAAGATGTTCAATGAGAGACCTCTGTAAGATTTAGAAGAAGAAAACCCAATGCTATTCCATCAACATGGAAGGGAGGGCCTATGATGAAGATCGATAATTTCCAGAGAGTTGCTCCAACCAGCTGAGCCATCAACTCAGTCACATTTGGCCTTCTTAGCCAAGTCTACACGCTGCAGACTAGAGACTTTAGATCTTGGGTGGCAAATACATGCTGGCCACTAGTGAAGAATGAGATAATTACTCCATTATTAGTATTTGCACTTTGTATTTTCATACTCCCCAACTTTGGGTAGGTAACAGAATAATCATTTTAAATTTTTCACTCTCTCTTTGTGATGATCTTTCCAAAGTTTGGGAATGCAGCCCACTCTCTGTTCCAAACCCCAAGTCATGACCACTACACTGTGCATGGATTATTGTCCAGGGCTCTTGATAGAGTTCATTTCTCTGACAGTTAAGAATTAAAAAGCAGGAAAAAAATCTCAGGTGAAAACAAGTAGAAGAAGGGAAAATCTCAGACACAGAATATACAATTAGTCAATGATGAAAGGTTTTCATTGGGAGTGAATCTCACACACAGCAAAGCCCACAGAGAAAAGACCCTCTGCAGAGCAAACGGCAGACTTAGAAATCCTGGTGTCTACTTAAGGGTTGTGAATTTTAAGAACGTTTGAGGGGTCTTTCTCCCCTAGTCTAGAATTGGTCAGCTTTCACTAGGACAGGGAGGCTGACAGGTCCACAACTTTGGGGCAAATGTGTCCTGATCCAGCTTGAACTTCAAAGACAGTCCTGTGGCAGGCTCTTCTGCTGTGAAACGCTTCAGTGGAAATACTTGTGTTCATGGCGACCCCTGCTGGAGATATGATCAAAATGATGAAGTATCAGCTGAATAACCAAACATTTCTGAAATCTGTGTCCTTACAGCTAATTAATGGTTCTTTTATTTTCACCAGTGTTCACAACCCTTTTCCCTGGGACTTCTTATATCTACTAACAAAACATCATCTCACCTCTTTTATCTTTTTATAATTTTTCCGGCATTATGTGTAAAATGGTCTCTAGAAACCTGAGAATAAGAGGCTAAAATCTGGAAGAACATATTTGTCATTTCATCCATTCATGTGCAGACCCTTATAAGCTTACTTAAGTGTCCAAGTGTACTGGATGAATTTTGTCATCTTGACACAAACATAGACATCCGAGAAGAGGGTACTTTGATTAAGGAACTACCTCCATCAGATTGGCTTGTGAGCAAGTTTGTTCTTCATTAATAATTGATGTGAGAGGGCTCAGCCAATTGTGGGAGTGTCCACTCCTGGATAGGTAGTCGTACATTGAAGTCCATTGTCTCTGCTTCAGTTCCTATATCCTGGTTTCTGCATTGAGTCCCTGCCCTGACTCAACTCAATGATAAACTGTAAGCTGAATGAACACTTTCTACTTCAAGTTAATGGTCTCCGTTTTTTGATCCTCCTCCAGCTGACCTGTCCCTTTCAGCTGCTGCCACCACCTGTCTCATTTACCCTAGTTTTTCTGTGGTATGTGCATGAAAGTTTTCAGTTAAGTTTGGAACCCTGAATAGCCAGGCACAATTTTCTTGGACCACTTATTTCCCTTAATTATGTCCCTGATTGAAAATTTATGATAGTTTTTATCACACTTCCAAAAAATTACCATTTTCAGTTAAAAAAAATGAACATGGAATGTCACACAGAACGGCTGCATCTTTGAGGCACAGAAGCTTTGCTGGAACTAACTGTTATTCTTCTGTGGCAGGTTATGTTTGGACATTTCAAATAACCAATCATTCTAGGGAGATATCTGACTGATTGTAGTACAGCTGAAAGAGAAAGAGATGTTCAATGCTCACCATTAAGAGATGAGTCAGAAGAGCAAATTCCTTCCTCTGAATATTTTCCAGTTGAACTGGAGATGGAAAAAAATGTCTGAGATGCTTTCAGAGGCAGTACAGAAAAGACTTGCATGAAAAAGGAAAGGAAAGATGGAAGGAATGTGTGTGTGTGTGTGTGTGTGTGTGTGTGTGTGTGTGTGAGAGAGAGAGAGAGAGAGAGAGAGAGAGAGAGAGAGAGAGAGAGAGAGAGAGAGAGAGAGAGAGAAACTGCTTTTAAAGTCTTGTGGAAGAAAACAAAGAAATCCCAAGCCAGGGATTTCTACATGGATGAAGGTGCCAGTAACAACACTTTTGCCAAGCATGAGGATCTGAATTTGGTCTCTGGAACATAGTTAAGGGAGAGACCTGACTCCAACAAGAATTCCCTGATGTCCACAATAAAAAAATAATGTAAATATGAATTTATTTTTAAGTGAATACATGAGGATGGAGAGATGTCTTAGTGGTTAAAAGTATATGCTACTTTTCTAGAAGACCCGTGTTTTTGGATTTCTAGAACCCACATTGGTGGCTCATGACTACCTGTTACTTTGCTGCAGGGAATCCAGTGTCCTCTGCTGGAATTCGTGGGT
Organism: Peromyscus eremicus; assembly: GCF_949786415.1. Taxonomy (NCBI): domain Eukaryota; kingdom Metazoa; phylum Chordata; class Mammalia; order Rodentia; family Cricetidae; genus Peromyscus; species Peromyscus eremicus. The sequence continues at coordinate 81,223,935 of NC_081418.1, read as the reverse complement.
TCTTGCATACATGGGGTATGAGTGCACACACACACACACACACACACACACACACACACACACACACGAAGACATACATTAAAATATAATGAAGATTTAAAATTAATAAAATGATGATCATTTCTCAAATTGTGTTTTTAACTTTTTCATTAAAAAAAATAGACAGCCTACTTCTAGCCTATCTAGTATATTCATTACTCTATGTCTTTCTGTTATGCAGCCTTGCAATGTTTAAAAGTAAGGCAGACCAGGTCTCCTCTTTTGTTGTTGTTATTGTTTTGATTGTTTGTTTTCTAATGCTCAAAATTATTTTAGGTACTCAAACTGTATTTTGATTACATATGATATTAGACTATTTTAACAGTCTAATGTTAGTGTTCATTTTCCAGAGAGAAATGGATTTAAGGGGGAACAGGTGGACTATACATTAACATACCCCCAAGTGTTCAATAATGAGGCTTATATCACTCTTTTAGAGATTTTAATATGTGTTGGTTTTATTGATTCTGGACCTTAATTGGTATCTTATTTAGGTTTCCTATGGCTGTGAAGAGACACCATGGCCATGACAACTCTTACAAAGGAAAACATTTAATTATGGTGTCTCACATTCAGTTCAGAGTTTCAGTTATTATCATCATGGTGGAATGCAAAGTAGCATGCAGGCAGACATGGTGCTGGAGCTGAGAGTCCTTACATCTTGATTCACAGGTGACAGGAAGTAGTCTAATTCACTGCATATGGTTTTAGCTTATGATACCTCAAATCTGCCTCCACAGTGACACATTTGCTCCAGCAAGACCACATCTACTCTAACAAGGCCACACCACCTAATAGTGCCACTGCCTTTTGGGTCATTTTCTTTCAAACCTCCAAAATGAGGCAGAACATCATGATGGTATAAGCACGTGACACGTGCTATTAAATCCAGGACACATGAAAGGCACTGAGCTCAGGAATTAGTCAGACCAACATACAGCTCCCAAGAATATACCCCCAAAGTAAGAAAAAGATGTTCCCACCAGGCCAAGACTTCTACACTTTACCAACTCTCCATGATTCCTTAATATGATAAAATATTTAAAGAATTACTCCACTAATTAGGGTAGATCTCTCATGATCGAGCCATCTGTGGAAATGCCCTCAGAATAATTATGGAAGGGAAATTTTTGTTAAATTTCATCTTTCTCTAGTTTCCTGTACAGTTACTCAATAAGATCCTTCCCAAAACTTGATGTCAAGAAGAGGATTTTCAACATTCATCAGCATCAGTGGTAAAACATATGAGGTGAGAATTGAGCTTCTCCTGTGATGTGCTTCACAAAGTTTGAAGCTTCAGCATCAAACTCCCTTGGACTTCCAAACTTGTCCAAGGACCACATGATTAGGCACTTTATTCCATCTGTTATGGTAGATGCACACTGAATGTTGGCAGAGAACCAGAGAAAAATGTTAATATTCAGATATCTGGGTGCATTCTAATAAAACCACTTCTTGACACACAACCATTCTGAGCACATAGACAAACAAGGGGGAACAGCTGGGGCAGCACAGCCTCCAACTTCCACTCCCCTGGGTGGTTTATGTCATGGCTTATATCATTATATGATGGCTACCATAATGCTGTAGACAAAAATAAGTTCCAACATCTTCAGGCTCCATTTTGCTGATGGTTAGAGTAAAACTTCTACAAGAATATTGGCCACCAAACCTTTATGTGACACCAGATGGCAAACTAGTTGCAAAATTGATGGAGGTTGTGAGAGCTTGACCTGATTTCTAATGGTGACAATTTAGCTTATTGCCAATCCTCTCACTTGCCAGTCAAGTGATAGTCACTCTGTCTCCTGTAGATGCAAATAAGGAGAATGAATATTGAATCACTTGAATGTCACATCTGGTACCTGACAGTAGAAAAATAAAACAAATATCATATTCTTCAGGTGAAGGGCATCTAGTTTGTTTTCAGGTTCTGGTTATTAGAAATAATACTGCTATGAACATAGTTGAGCATGTGTCCTTGTGGTATGACTGAGCATTCCTTGGGTATATGCCAAAGAGTGGTATAGCTTGCTCTTGAGAGAGCTTGATTCCCAATTTTCTGAGAAAGTGCCACACTGATTTCCAAAGTGACTGTACCAGTTGGAATTCCCACCAACATTGGAGAAGTGTTCCCCTTGCTCTACATCCTCTCCAACATAAGCTGTCTTCAGTGTTTTTTATCTTAGCCATTCTGACAGGTGTAAGGTGGTATCTCAGAGTCGTTTTGATTTGTATTTCTCTGATGACAAAGGATGTTGAGCAATTCCTTAAATGTCTTTCAGTCATTTGAGCTTCTTCTGTTGAGAATTTCCTGTTTATCTCCATAGCCCATTTTTTAATTGGACTGTTAGGTATTTTGATGTCTAGTTTCTTGAGTTTTTTATGTATTCTAGATATCAGCCCTCTGTAAGATGTGGGGTTGATGAAGATCTTTTCCCATTCTGTAGGCTGCTGTTTTGTCTTATTGATGGTGTCCTTTGCCCTGCAAAAGCTTCTCTGTTTCAAGAGGTCCCATTTCTTAATTGTTGCTCTCAGTGTCTGTGCTACTGGTGTTATATTTAGGAAGTGATCTCCAGTGCCAATGCATTCAAAACTACTTCCTACTTTCTCTTAATGGATAAAGAAAAGTGGTACATATACACAATGGAGTACTACTCAGCAGAGAAAAACAATGACATCATGAGGTTTGCAGGCAAATGGATGGAACTAGAAAATATCATCCTGAGTGAGGTAACCCAGACTCAGAAAGACAAACATGGTATGTACTCACTCATAGGAGGATACTAGATGTAAAGCAAAGAATAACCAGACTGCTACTCACAGCTCTAGGGAGGCTAGCTAGTAAAGAGGACCCTAAGAAAGACACAGGGATCTCCCAGCGATGGATAAATGGATGAGATCTACATGAGCAAACTGGGGGGTGGGGTAATGGAGGGCAAGAGTTGGGGGAAAGAGAGCTTAGGGGAGCGGAAGGTCCTAGCTGGATCAGGAACAGAGTGGGAGCACAAGGAAAGAGATACCACGATAGGTGAAGACACTATGGAAATAGGAAGAAGCAGAGTGCTAGAAAGATCCCCAGGAATCCACAAAGATGACTCCACTATAGAGTACTGGCAATGGTCAAGAGGGTGCCTGAGCTGACCTACTCTGGTGATCGGATGGCCGAACCTCCTAACTGTCATGATAGAATCCTCATCCAGTGACTGATGGAAGCAGATGCAGAGATCCATGGCCAAGCACCAGGCGGAGCTCCAGGAATCCAATGGATGAGAGACAGGAGGGATCATATAAGCAAGAGATATCAAGACCATGATTGAAAGAAGCACAGAGACAACTAGCCAAACTAGTGGAAACACATGAACTGTGAACCAAAAGCTGAGCAACCCTCACGGAACTGGACTAGGCCCTCCAGATAAGTGAGACAGTTGTTTAGCTTTAACTGTTTAGGGGGGCACAGGCCTTGAGACTGGGACCCGTCCCTAGTGCATGAACTGGCTTTTTGGAACCTAGTGCCTATGGTGATACTCTTTGCACAGACTTGGAGCAGGGAGGAGGAGATTGGACCTGCCTCATCTGAATGTACCAGGCTCTGCTGACTCCCCAGGGGAGACCATCCTTGGAGGAGGTGGGAATGGGGGTGGGTTGTTGGGGGAAGGTTGGGGAGTGGGAGGAGGGAGGACCGGGGAATCTGCGGTTGATATATAAAATGAATAGATAATCTCTTAATAAAAAAATCATAATTAACAATGCTATAATAGGACATCCTTTATTAGAAAGGAATTGCTTACTACTGTTAGTTGAATAAATTCTCTATTTTTTAAACATACCTAAGAGCCAGTGTAGCCAAATTGCCAGCACCTAAACATCAACCTTCATGGCCATGCTGTGTCCTGAGTGGGACTGACTGCTGCAGGGTGTGTGACAAGCCAGCTAAGAATCTGTCAGTTAAGGGGGATATGCTCTGGGCTCATGCAAATCAGCAAAGTATGTCAGGCCTACGGACAGCTACAGGGTTTGCTCAGCTCAGTAAAGCAGGAAGTCTCATTGTCTACAGGGACCCTCCACCAGACCTGGGAGACTTGCTACTGAGAAAGTGTTTCCCCCGGGGACTACTGGATGTAATTAGTCTAGAGTCCTTTGAGTAGAGTGTCCTTTTGCTCATTTTGTGGATAAAGTCATCCTTTTCTTCTAACTTTGAATATATGATGAACAGTTGAAGATTTAACTCTTTAGAAACTCTTCATGTTGCTGCTTCTTCTATAATGAAATAATGTAGGTGTTGACAGATGCTTCCTAAGGTAAAGTCAATGCTGTTTTTGTCTCCTAGTCTCATGTTTAATCTACTCCTCTCAGTGTTTCTGTATGATCCTCCTACACATACTTGGGAAACCTGCTGTACTGTTCCCGAAGACAAAGAGCACATGAGGCAGCTGGGCCATCTGTAGCAAGAATTTTCGGGAGATTGTGTCACCTCAGTAGAAAGAGATAGAGTATGCATGCAAATATACACTTCAAAATATTCAGGCTCCACTCAGCTGATTTGCAGTATGAAATTCACTATTGACTCACTGCCACTGAATGTGGTTGGGATGTGAAGAAACTGTTTGGGAACTCTATAGCTTAGGGGCTAGAAAGATGTGTCAGCTTCTGCAGGTAGCTAAGTAAATAATGTGTTTCCATTACTCTGTGTGAAGGCCTGACTTGACTTGAGGATATGAAAACAACCTCTCTAGCATCAACTAGCAGAGTGAGCCGTCTGTGTTGTCACAGTATTTACACGGATACTAAAAGTATAATAAGAGAGAAATGATATTTAATATAAAGACATAGAAAAATATTTTAAAATTACTTCGTATTATTATATATTTCATGCTGTGGTAATTTCAATGTAATTCCCTCCCCCCCCCCCAATCACATAGGGAGTGAAACTATGAGGAGGTGTGGTTTTCTTGAAGTGAGTATAGCCTTGTTGGAAGAAGTGTGTCACTGTGGGGAGGGGGGCTTTGAAGTCTCCTATGCTCAGGATATGACCAAGTATATAAGTCTACTTCCTGTGGCCTGCATATCAGATATAGCCAGCACCAAGTCTGTCTGCATGCTGCTATGCTCGCTGCTGTGCTCCCTGCCATGATGATAATTGACTGAACCTCTGAAACTGTAAGCGAGCCACCTGAGTTAAAAAATTTTTTTTATAATAGTTGCCATAGAAATAGTGTCTCTTCACAGCCATAAAAACCCTAACTAAGCCAGAAGTTGGTACCAGGTATTGGGTTATTGCTGTGACAGCCCTGATTATGTTTGTGTTTTGAGAAATTTGGACACTGGTACTTTGCATTTGGAAAGCCATGGAAAGGGGGCTTGTGGGTTACAGGGTCTGATGGGGGATGGTGGTAGTATGACCTGCCTGCAGAAGGTCTGCCTGCTCACTGACCTGTAACTGGGACTGCAATGGGTGGTGGTGTGGGGGCACAGGGTTGTGCCCCTGGGCCCAAAGCTTAGGGCCTGGGGTGTTCAAGTGTTAAGATAAAGACTCACCTCTTAGTCCAATCGGGTGCTGGCAGGCTCTGTCTCAGGGAACAGTTGCAGTCTAGGAGGGTGGATCTAAGCACTGCTTAATGGGTCATACTAGTAGGAGCATGGAAGACAGTGGTGCTGAATGTGATTTGATGAACTGTGGGGAACAAGAAGTTTCAGAGAAGAACTTTAGTACATGGCCTAGAGATTTGGTCTTATGATATTTTGGTGAAGAAAGTCACTGCTTTTTTCCCTCATGTGAGGAGTCTGCCTGAGGCTAAAGTGAAGAGTTTTGATGTTTTGGATTAATTTCCTTGGCAGAAGAACTCTCAAGACATTCTAGTAGAGGCTCTGTGAGATTACTAGAGGTAACTCTAATGAAGAATTAAAATGAAAGGAGCAAGCTAAGCAGGCTAAATTACAAATGTAAAGTTTAAGGAGAAAAGGAACACCAAAAAGTAGAATGGAACTAAGTTCTGTGTTCAAGGAGATAAGCATATTAAGAAATGGATTAAAAGAAGTATTGACCTCAGGGCAAGATCCCAGCCAGTTAAGTTTCCAAAGAATATCTTAGAGCCAGGTGTAGTGGACACACCTTAAATCCCAACACTGGGAAGGCAGAAGCTGGTGGATCTCCATGTTTGAGGAAAGCATGGTCTACATGGCAAGTTTCAGGACAGCCAAGCTTAGGCAGTGAAGGACAGAAAGCTGGTGAATGTAGCTGAACAAGGGAACCATGTCCTAGCCCCATTAAGCAACAGAACTTGGCAGCTTTGGTCATGTGTTTCTGGCTTTAGAGTCAAGCATGGAAGAAAGCGATTATGAAATTTACCCCCACACCTAAAGAAAGATGCTGAAGCCAGGCATGTATCAGAGGTGTCCCTAAAAGGAGGCCTGGTAGAGAAGCCATTGCATGAAATTTTGAAGTTGACACCTGGATTTCCTTAGAGAATTCACGATGTTAGAGATACCAGAGTTGTGGGATACCAGCCAAGAAGAGCTGCTAACAGGGAATCAGCCCAAGAGAAAGAAGCATGTTGCAGTTAACAAAGCTGAACAGAGTCGGAGATCTGAAGAGTATTTTGGCATCAGACATGAAGCTGAGAGTTTGGAGTTTGCTCCGCTGGTATTCAATCTTGCTTTGGTCTAGTATTTCCTCACTAAGCTTCCTTCCCTATGTTTTGGAATGGTAATTAATAGCCTGTGCTGGATATATGTTGGAAGTATTTGATCTGTTTTTTCATTTTGATTTTACAGGGGATTACAGTTAAGAGATTGCATGGATCTCAGAAGAGATTTTAAACTTTGGACTTTTAAACATTGTTGAGACTGTAATAGACTATGGGGACTTTTAAAGTTGGACTAAATGCATTTTGCCTTATGATATTGTTTCAAGCTTATGGGGACCAGGGAGTGGAATGTAGTAGTTTGAATGTAATTAGCCCCCATAATCTCATAGGGCATAGAACTATTAGTAGATGTAGCTTTGTTGGAGTGGGTATAGCCTTGTTGGAGGAAGTATGCCACTGTGAGGACAGGCTTTGAGATTTCCTATGCTCAGAATACTACTGAGTGTGTCAGCCAGCTCCCTGTGGCCAGCATATCAAGATGTGGTCAGCACCACAGCTGCCTGCATGCTGCCATGCTCCCCACCATGACGATAATGGACTAAACCTCTGAAAATTTAAGCAAGCCACCCCAATTAAATATTTTCTTTATAAGAGTTGCCCTGGTAATGGTGTCTCTTCACAACAATAAAAGCCCCTAAATAAGACACATGCTAATTGTATTCACAGCTTTGGTACATATTCTAAAATGTAGTTCATTAACAACAAAAAAAAGATATTTACAAATCATAACGAAGGCCCCAGAATTCACCTGTACCATACTCTTCCATCTTTGTCAGATTTAGCACCAGAACACAAATCCTTGTTCATTGTAACATCCCTCTCAGTCACTTATCTAAGCCCACAGGGCCATGTGTAGCACAACCGCAGCCATCTCACATACTGACAGATCACAAATGACCAGTGATGGAGTCTCAGAGTCCACTCACTCTCCACAGTCACCTTCATCTTCCTCCTTCTATATAGGACAGTGGTTCTCAACCTGTGGTTCATGAGACCCGCAGGGGACACATATCAGGTATCCTGCCTAACATATATTTACATTATGATTCATAAAAGTAGCAAAATTACAGTGATAAAGTAGGAACTAAATAATTTTATGGTTTAGGGTCACCACAACATAAGGAACTGTGTTAAAGGGTCACAGCATTAGGACATTTGAGAATCCCTTTCTTCGTTATTTTTAAAAGATTTTCTATTCATTTTACATACTAACCACAAATTCTCCTCTCCTCCCTCCTCCTGCCCCCCACGCTTCCCCCCAAAACCCACTCCCCATTCCTACTCCTCCAAGGCAATGTCTCCCATGGGGACTCAGCAGAGCTTGGTACATTCAGTTGAGGCAGGTCCATGCCCTTCCTCCCTGCACCAAGGCTATGCAAAGTGTCCCACCAGAGGCATAGGCTCCAAAAAGCCAGCTCATGCACCAGGGGCCAGTCCTGATCCCAATGCCTGGTGGCCCCCTAAACAGTTCAAGCTAAACAACTGTCTCGCCTATCTAAAAGGCCTAGTCCAGTAAGTACCATGGGGGCTCCCATCATGACCCCGATGTCCCTTGCTCATAGAATCCCTCTGCTCTCTCATAGATTAGATTCCTGGAGCTCGGTGTGGCACCTAGCCATGGATCTCTGCATCTGCTTCCATTAGTCACTGGATGAGGGCTCTATGATGACAGTTAGGGTATTCAGCCATCTGATCACCACAGTAGGCCAGTTTAGGAACCCTCTGGACTATTGCCAGCAGTCTAAGATGAGGTCATCCTAGTGGATTCCTGGTAACTTCCCTAGCACTGTGTTTCTCCCTGTTCCCATGATGTCTTCATTTATCATGGTATCTCTTTCCTTGCTCTCCCACTCTGTCCCTGTTCTAGCTTGAACCTCTGGTTCTCCTATGTTCTCATCTCCCATCCCTTGCCCTCCGTTACCCCACCTCACCTCCTGTTTACTCATGTAGATCTCCTCTATTTCTCCTTTGCTGGGTGATCCATGTGTCAGGCTGTAGAGATGGCTCAGCTGTTAAAGGCTAGGCTCACTACCAAAAATATAAGAGAACCACTTTTATAGGGGATCCAAAGTATTAAGGAAATACTTAGGAAAAAGATATGGAAACCAATACTATGAAGTTGAGCTAAGGAGTCCTAGTCAGTCGAGAGGAGATTAGAAATGAACTTTCATCTCAGACTTGTGAAGATGAGCCTCCAGGGTAAACAATACACAAATTTGCAGGCTAATGTAGGGAAGGGCCAAGAAGAACAAAATGACTAAAAATTTCATTGGTTCTTGTAGGAACCTTGGTACAGCCCATGTTCCTGAAGTACTAGACAAAAACTCTAACTGGAAGATTTTGTTCTGTGCAGAGAACACGTTATCAGAGGTTCCTGCCACCCCTCAAAAATACCTGGGACACCACATACTGAGGTATATAAACATAGTCAATATCCATGAGGGGCATGACTTTCATCCTTGGGCCCATTGCAGCTAATTATACAAAGGCACATCACACACTCACACAAATATGGAAGATACAATGTTTTATTCAGTAACAGCATGGGTTTCAGGTCAGTAAAATGTGCCACATAACACTTTTAACCAAATTTTATGTTTAGAATTACTAACAACAAGTGTTAGAAATTGTGGTTCTCTGCCATCTAATATAGTAATCTGAAAAAAGACCACTATGATTTATGTAAAAATATGTAGTAGTATTAAAAATAATAATAATAAATAAATTTTTAAAACCTGACAGGAAGAAAAAAAAGTTCCTTACAGGAAATTAGCATATGCTTTGCAAAGCAAGAGAAAATGGAGAATTTTTTATGCTTACAAATAAATTCTTTTGCCTACAAAATTACATGTATGACTTGCTATAATCTTGTGAATATCCTTGACATGGTGGATGCATGAGAACTCCATCCACTGAAGGAAAAATGACAAGACCCACCATGTGTGTGGAAGACTAAGTTTCCACACAGATAAGTAGGATCTGATTTAGATCTGTGCCAGATCCACTGTCATATAACTAGGACATGCTGGCCTATGAAGCAAGGCTCCTCGCTGAAGTGTAATCTCATATCTCTGTTATCAAAGGAGCTGTAATACTAACAATAAGGCTTCTCGTGCAATTTGGTGTTTTGTGTTAGGGTTCCTTGTGTCCCCTGGTTTCCTGCTTTCAGTTTTCCAGGCATTAATCAGAAATTATATGTGGCCAAACTGTCACAGATGATGCCCAATATGGTGAAGTACCCCTGGAGAAGATCAGGATATAAGTAAGATGGAAAATTGTGCATAGGGTACTCTCAAGGATGCCAGGAATTCAACTAAGGGATGAAATGAAACCAGGCAGGAAGATTATTACATTTACTTGGTGCTGTTTTCCATAGGTCTGGAGTGTGCACATCTGAACAAGTTTGTAAGAATTCATACAAATATGTCAAGAAATATTAACTCCCTCCCCAGCGCTCCCTGAGAACTAAGGAGTGCCAGCAGGTATTGAAGCCATTGTAAGTCACATATGTATGGGGATGTGTAACCTGTAAAAGTCTTGTCTCTTTGGAATCTTTCACCTTAATGTTCAGCCAATTCAAACCACTCTTGCCCTATTAGATTAATATGTAAGTGTTTTTGTTTCTTATGGTATTAAAATTTTTATCAATAAAAATTTTATATATTTATCAATATGGCTAGATATAATTACAGAAGTTTCATTCTCTAAATACTTCCCCAGCCCTTTTTGTGCTTGCTTACAAAGTATGTTCACACTCAAGGTCATCACTATCTCTGAGGCTCTTGCTAAAATGTGAACTTTCTCAAGATCTATAAAAACCACAGGGTAGTGTTAAAAAGCTGTAAAATTTTAAACAATAAATGTTTGTTAAACTTACAACAAAAGTCAATAGTCCAAAGTACATGTAGAGGTGATATTTGGTATAGCAAGTATACAGGTTGGACTTAACTCTTGTTTAGAGAAATAAAATAAAGAGGAACAATAAATATATATATTAAATATAAGATTGTTAAATGTTAAACATATATTAAATATAAGATTGTATTCTGGGAAAATTTGCATGAGAAGTTTTTTTATATGATAAAATGATATTCTGTCTTCAAAATAAATTACAGATGAGAACATAAACCATAAATGCCAAGTCTCAAAAGACCAAAATAAAAGTTATACACATTTATGTAGGATGGAAGTTAATAATGATATAAATTTGGAATAGGATTTATAAATTCCTCAGGTTATAGCGATTTGTTCATGATAATAAAACTGACTTAAAAATGTTTCATCTGCTGGGCAGTGGTGGTGCATGCCTTTAATCCCAGCACTTGAAAGGCAGAGTCAGGCGGATCTCTGTGAGTTTAAGGCCAGCCTGGTCTACAGAGTGAGCTCCAGAACAGGATCCAAAGTGTCACAGAGAAACCCTGTCTCAAAAAAACAAAAAAGAAAATGTTTCATCTAAGTATTCACTTATGTCTTTGTTAAATTTAACCATTTGAAAATAACTAGTTGTAACCAAACTATGGAAAGACTCAGTATATACCTTTTTAAGTCCTATAAATGCCTCCTTATAAAAACCAGTTTTACTGTTTCTCCACATAATTATATTTTTATGACAAAGTAAACTACTTAATATAAAATACTATAAAATTGACTTAGAACTTGTGAAAATACACTACAAAAAGTTCAAGAAGATAAAATTGCCAGTTTCTTCATGCATTCATTGTGTTTATGATTTAAAGTCTACTTGAAGTGAAGACTAAACTTCTCTCTGGGCATATGTAAAAATACATAAACATTATGATAGTTTAGTAAATTAGTTGTTGCAGAGTCTTTTCCAATTAAAGATAACTTCTCTTGTGATGGCTAAAGAAACTCCACTTCATGATGGACTGTGATGTCAACTGTAAACGGACCTCTTTCCTTCCCAAGTTGCTTTTGGTCACAGTGTTGATCACAATAGAAAACCATCTAGGCATTCCTAGCAGAGTTATCACATGGCTCCTTTATCCAATTAGTAGGATAGGCTTCTTAGGAGAAAAGGTCTCTTAGAAAACTAGGAAAGAATGAACAGGAGCAGTTTCATATTTTCTCCTTTTTGATTTTTAGGAAAACTCCCTATTAACCATTTTTCTACATAAGGAAAACAAAATTCTGTTAGATTCTTGTTAACTTTGAATGAGAATCTCTCCCTCTTATAAGCCACTGTTTAATGTAGCCACATCAAAGGAGTCTAAGTTCACAGAGAACTCCATCTAGGGGAATAAAACTAGATCCACCCTTTTAATACCTCACGGTTATCTGTGAATGTGACTCCCTGTCCCCTGGGTCTTCATTTGACAGTGGTCACTAGGACTATGATGGAGGGTCAGAGCTACTCAGCAGAGTTAGTCATCTGGTGTATCCTCACCAAATGAGGAGAACATGTTAATTCCTTGATACTCAAACCCATGCTGGACACTTTAATTGAATAAAACTTGACAGTATCATTAACTTCACATGGCTTAGAAGGACAATTACTGGATTGCAACAATGATACCAGATTATACAAAGAGTAGTATTTAACTCTGGTAAGTACTGGACAATTTAATACAAAAGTATAAATTAATTAAAGCAAAAGTGAGCTAGCCTATACAATTTTAAATGTGAAAAATAAAAAGATCATGTTTTAAATATGCATGCTTAATAACTTGATTTATTGTATAAATTGTCTATTTTGTGATTGGGACTCAAATAAAATGTTTAAAATATTTAAAGTTTTAAAAAATAAATGTATGACATTTCTTGTCCCAAATGATTCGTCTGTTTGTTTTGTTTTGTTTTTCTTGAGACAATGAGACATGAGCTGTCATCAAATTAATGATCTCTCTGCATCTGCCTCCCATGCTAGCAATTTAGGTATTTGCCACAATTTGTGGTTTTCTAATATTTTTAATTAATGATTTCCCTAATTGGATATTTTCCCAATTCCATTTTCCTTGGATATTTAATTGTGCTATGGAATATCAACTCTTCAATAATACCACTTCCGGTATTATTTCCCTATAATTTCATGTAAACAAATCTATATTGCAATTCACACAGTGGGATTGAAAGTCACATGAGAGTGGTTTAATTTTGTTTGATACTTATAAGTGGAACAGTGTACATAGGAGCCAGAAGAATCTTATGTGAACTGCTACAGACAGCTGAGGTTTTCAATACCCACAGCTGCAATTTCAAGGCATAACAGAAGATCACAGTTAGGCAACTTCTCCTTTCTCTGACAAATGTACTTTAGCTTTTGAAAGAAAACCAGGAATCCTTTCTGCTGTCAGCTTCTTTCAGTAGTATTTCCCTGCCATTGAAATGCTGGTGCTTAGAATCAAATTCATTGCATATAAACTTGGAATGTCCACAGAAGCTTCTACTCTTCTGTAGAGTTCTAGATGGTGATAAAACACAGACTCCTTACATGGAGCCACTGTGTCCTCTGTTAACGTAGAAAAGATATTGGTATTCTGGATGTCTGAAAATGAAGAGGAAAGAAGATAGTTTAGGGTACAGAGAGGACTGTTTAGCCTCTTCTGCAAAAAAGAAGTCTCTCTGTGATTCTTTTTAAAAATCTCATGACATCTGAGAAGCAGTTTCATGAGGAGGATCAGCTGTGGCATCCTCTCACTTCTGCTTCCATAGAGGTTTATGTTATGACTTGTGTCACTGTGGGAGGAAGATTACTACTCTGTAGACAGTAATAAGTTGCAATATCTTCAGGCTTCAGGCTGCTGATGGAGAGAGAATAATCTGTCCCAGACCCACTGCCACTGAACCTCGATGGGACCCCATCTGCCAAGCTATTAGTATAATAGATCAGGAGTTTAGGAGCTTTCCCTGGTTTCTGCTGGTACCAGTTTAAATTATTGTAAATGCTCTGACTGGCCTGACAAGTGATAGTGACTCTGTCTCCCAGAGATGCAGACAGAGAGGATGGAGACTGAGTCATCTGGATGTCACATCTGGCACCTAGGAATGGAGACATAATAAACATCCAAATAGTTAAGCATGATAAGAGAGAACCTCCCCCAAATTTCAGTCAACAATAATCACAGTGTAACAGTGAAATTCTCACTATAGTCATTTTTTACCTGGAAACCAGAGCAGCAGAAGCCCGAGGAGCTGAGCAGGGGCCCTCATGTCCATGCTCAGTCCTGACTGCAATGACAACTGTACAGGGTGTGACTGGTATATGAAGAAGTCCTCAAGGCTGTGCAGCGAGTGCATGCAAATCACTGGGAACCAGTTAGGGTGGGGCACAGCTGCAAGGCTTGCTCATCTCAGTAACTGAGCACAAGTCCTGTGTCCCCAGATGCCCGAGGTCAGACCACACATATGCCTTCGGAAAATGCATTTCTTTTTTTAAGTTTTAAATTTTGGAGGTTTTTGAAATTTTTTACTGTATGTAAGCTCATTTTTAATAATATATTTCAAATATATATTAGCAGTAATATAGACAAATATCTGACTATCAATGAATATACAACAGAGGAGGGACTATTAAATTTTTAACTCATTCATATAATTCCTATGGATTAAAAAAATACTGTGTCAAGCCTGGCAGTGGTGGTACATGCCTTTAATCCCAGCACTCAGGAGGCAGTGCCAGGCGGATCTCTGTGAGTTCGATGTCAGCCTGATCTACAGAGCAAGATCAAGGACAGGCACCAAAACTACACAGAGAAATCCTGTCTCAAAAACCAAATATATATATATATATATATATATATATATATATATGTGTGTGTGTGTGTGTGTGTGTGTGTGTGTGTGTGTGTGTGTGTGTGTGTATAACTGTAAGAACACACAGGCCTAAAAATAGAAGGTAGTATAAAATTTGACAACAGGAATAAAATAGCATTTAAAGATAATTTGCTAAATTTTTTCACATGCACTTATTATCTTTGAGGTAATTTCATACTATATCTCCTCTGAAGTCCCTTATCTCTCCATTCCCATGAGTCTTGTTTCTACAAAAAGTTGATGTTTGAATCTAGTGGCAGCTTTATAGGAGCTCTCTAAATACTCATGGATACTGACAGGTGCTCTACAGGGACGTTGAAGATGGGAGCTCTCACCAGGGAAATTAGATAAAATAAAATGATTCTGGTCTTAAGGTATTAGCAGCAGGCACATGCTGGTCCTCACTCTCTTCTTTACCTGGGAATCAGAGGTTGGCTGTTTGCTCTTTCTGTAAACCTCCCCAGTCTTTAAAAATAGGTCCTGCTTCTCTCATGTGGACTCTGATTCCCTAAAGAGGCCCTGCCATGGTATTTGTCTCTGGTGCTCAGAATTAAATTCTCCCTGCAACACTCCACCATGCTATTTCCCTTGGTTTGTCTGTCCACAGCATGAATAATTGTTATAATAAATGCCTTAAACCTCAGTTATTCATCTTAGTCTACTCCAAATCCATATTGCCACACCCAAAACCTGAAAGTTCATTCATACAGAAAGATTCATTTCTAATTTGTGTCAAATGCATGTCATATATATAATGATAAAACAAATGAGATTAATCATGTGGTAGTTGCTGTTCTGATATCTACTTAATTCAATTAATATGATTATCTTCAGTTGCATTCCTGCAATCACAATAACCTCTTTTTCTTTATTGTTAAAAAATCTACTTCTTTATTTGGATACAAAGAAAAGAGTAATCATAAAATTTCTAGGAAAACATATATAGCTGGAAAAGATTGTATTGTGTAAGGTAAACTATAGAGCTGTGTGCTTAATTTGAAGTACTGATGAATCTGAGAAATCATTGTGGTGGGGAAGGGAAAGGAAGATGCTAAGTCGGGGAGATAGTGCACAAGTGACATGAAAGAGGAAAAGAAATTATTTGATAATTTTCATACGTATTCTTACTAAAATAAAAGAGTTTAAATAGAATTAGCCTACACCTGGCATTATGCTCATTCCAGAAGCTGTAGGTTGCCAAATAAAAAAATCCCTGAGCCAGGTTTGAGACACTTCTCTTCAATATATTGATCGGAGGTATACTGAAGATCCTCAAAACAGTGATGGTGATTTTCGTTGTTCTTGGTTGCTGTAGTGGCTTAAATGAGAATGTACCCCAGAA
This sequence comes from Peromyscus eremicus, assembly GCF_949786415.1. Lineage (NCBI taxonomy): Eukaryota > Metazoa > Chordata > Mammalia > Rodentia > Cricetidae > Peromyscus > Peromyscus eremicus. The sequence continues at coordinate 81,208,137 of NC_081418.1, read as the reverse complement.
GTTCAAGTGCTTGAATACTTGGCCCCAGTTGCTCTCACTGTACATATTGGAGGTGTAGGCTTGCTGAAAAAAAAAAGTATGTTACTGTGGGTAAGCTTTGAAATTTCAAAGCTGTACATCATTTGATTTTTTTCTTTACTTCCTACAAGCAGTTCAAGAATTGAGCTCTCACCTGCTGCTCCAACCACCATGCCTTCTCTCCACCACCATGGATTCTAACTTTGACCTATAAGTCAAAATAAACCTATTCTGTAAATTGCTTGTGGTCATGATGTTTATCGAAAACATTGTATACAAACTAAGACAGTTTCCAACCAGATTCTTATGGTGAGATGCAAATTCTATAGACACTACCTACATTTGTAAAGTATGTGGAGCAATCAAGTCAGTATTTACAAGAGAGAAGGGAGACCCTGATATATAGTTCCCTGTACAGAATGATGTATGAGCTGCAAAGGAGTGAAGAAAAATGGACATTCTTAAAAGCTATAAAACCTGTGTATTGTTATAATGACATATATTAGTGCATCCTTCAGACCTCATTAGAAATGATTCCTTTTACAGTGGATGGCGGCTGAGACAGAGACTCACAAATGGTGAAAGTGCTGAGAAAAAGTGTTAGTGCTATGTGCAACCACAGATAGGGAATCTGTATTGTAGCTAGAGTTTTCCTGCCTGGTTCACAGTCAGGACAAATCTCTCTCACCTGCCAGTCCCACAGCTGCTCAGACCCAACCAAGTAAACACAGAGACTTATATTGGCTACAAACTGTATGGCCGTGCCAGGCTTCTTGCTAACTGTTCTTATATCTTAAACTAATCCATTTCTATAAATCTATACCTTGCCATGTGGCTCGTGGCTTACCGGCATCTTCACATGCTGTTTGTCATGGTGGCGGCTGGCAGTGTCTCTGACTCAGCCTTCCACTTCCCAGCTTTATTCTCCTCCTTGTCCTGCCTATACTTCCTGCCTGGCCACTGGCCAATCAGTGATTTATTTATTGACCAATCAGCAACACACTTGACATACAGACCATCCCACAGCACTGTATTGTATCTCATTTGCAAGGTTCAGGGAACATTACAGAAGAGGAGGCAGATAGATCATAAGAACAAAGGGTGTTTATTATATTTTATTTGTATTTTATTTTTTGAGAATTGCCTGTTTATTTCATTAGCCCATTTGTGGATGGGGTTATTAGATTTCTTGTTGATTAATTGGTTGGTTGTACTTTTAGTTCTTTATTTTAGATAATAATTCTTTGTTAAATATATAAGTACCACTTTTCTGAGGACTCAGCTACTCCTTAGTTTGAATCTTTGAGCAACTTCCTCTTACAAAGTCTCAGAGAATCTCCTGTTGCTACATAATGTGGGATCATATACTGTGCCCCAAGACTGACTGATCAGCCTGTCTTCAATAAGCAAAATTTAAAGTAAAAATCATAAAATGAAAATTTTATTCAATGTGGCCACTTTGTAAAGTGGGACAATTATACCCATCGAACTATGAGTCTTGTGAAGTCCTGAAATGAGATTAAAGATTACAAATTTGCAAAAAAATATGCATACTAAGTGGTTCTGCCCAAGATGTGGTCCTGTCTACTACTGTCCCTAACTGACTGCACTTTTAGCATCCAAGCTGCTTCCACTCCTTCTCCCAGCATGCATTCTCCTGAAACCCCCCTCTCCCAGGGATTAATTGTTGCAATAGCTGAAAATCAGAGTAAAACAATTGTCTCTTAAGTATATCTTCATCTATGTTGACTGAACCATGTTGTACCCAAAACAAGGAACTTGAGACAGCTTCATCACTTCAAGCAGGGAGGTTTTTGTTCAGGGATGTATCACTGTGGGAGGATTTTCTAGCCACTGCTGACAGTAATAAACACCCACATCCTCAGCCTCTACTCTACTGATTTTTAGAGTGAAATCTGTTCCTGACCCACTGCCACTGAACCTGCTTGGGACTCCTGAGGCAAGAGTAGACATCCAATAGATCAGGAGCTGAGGAGACTGGCCTGGTCTCTGCAGGTACCAATTCAAGTAAGTTTTGCCATTGCTGTGTAGGAGACTCTTACTAGACCTGCAGGAGATGGAAGCTGACTCTCCAAGAGGAACAGGATTGGAGAGTGCAGTCTGGGTCATCACAATATCCCCACTGGCTCCTGAAATAACAGAAATGAACGGTTTTGTACAAACAAAATAATTCTATAAAATAATTTTTCCTTCCTGTATTTTCTACTTACTGTGTTTTTTACTTTTATTTATATTCTAAAATTTTTAACATGAAATACCTATGTTGAGAGAGCATAGAGACTCCTTAGAAATCACTCGAACCATCTTCATTGGTACTTGGCAGAATTGCCACAAGAGCACAGATCCTCCTCCTTTCACCCACTAAACTTCACAAGCACATTCCTGGAGAATAATACTGGCAATCTCATACATGGACAGAACATGTATCTGTACCAGTGGGGTCCCTGAAATCCTCATTCCCCCCACAATCTCCTTCTTCATCTTTCTTTCTCCTTACCAGGGATCCAGAACACAAGCAGCCCCAGGAGCTGAGAAGCACACCTCATTCTGATAACTTGGTTTGAAGAGTCCTGAATAACCAAGGCAGAAAGAGGGGCTAGCTTTTGTCCTAAACTTGAAAGGAGAGGTCCTCCCTAAGGAGCAATATGCAAATCATGAGGTTACTACAGCTGTGTGAAAAGAACCAAGGGAAAGAAAAGACTTAAGAGTGAAGAGTAAAGGCACACACCTTTAATCCCAGCACCCAGGAGGCAGAGGCAGGCAGATCTCTGTAAGTTTGAGGCCAGCCTGAGGTTCAGAGTGAGTTCCAGGAAAGGTGCCAAAGCTACACAGAGAAAGCCTGTCTCAAAAAAAAAAAAAAAAAAAAAAGAAGAGACCTAAGATGTCTCCTATGTTTGCAGAAAAATGGATACAGTCTCTGATGCCTATAACAGGGGAGAGATAGACTCCACTGTGAAAGCTTGGATCTGTGTGAATGGAGACATACATGGTCTAAAAGCCCAGAACATGCCAAGACAGCACCAAAGAACCAAAGCAATTTTTTCAACATTCTTTGTTTTTACTAATGTTTTCAGCATAGCATCTTGCTGTCTAAGCCTATCTGATTTTGTTTGTTTGTTTTAGTTTTGTCAGAACCTGATAAAGAAAGCTTAAGAGACCAGTAATCTTAATTTCTTCAATGGATACCTCCAATTTAGTCTCTATCTCTGCATATCTTAATAAAGAAAATACTGCACTTCATTTAACTCATGCCATATCATTATTATAACTGGAAAATGTAAAAGAAGCTTTGAATAAGATAAAGATTTTCCTGTGTAGAATGTTCAATAGTGAAGGTTTTTCACATAACAAAGGAGGAAGGAAAATCTCCAAAGTGGTGGAGATTCATGGAGGCAATGGGGGAGTTAGTCCTTAGGAGGCAATGAGCAGATTAAATTTGAGCTGCCATCAGATATCAGGACCACTAATTACAATTAATTTTTACTTAGTCTTTGAACCGGGCATGGGGGCATTGGAGAAAAGTAAAAATGTATTTCAAAGCACTTGAAGATAGATATGAATATACTGAAGAGGATACAACTGTCATTTTACTCCATCCTTTTTCAACATGAATGAACAAACAAGACAATGAACTGGAATTTTTTCTAAGTGATTTTCTCACACTTAAAACTATTCTATGAAAAAAATTCACTGGGAGTTTTTCCTGTGGCAATTAAGACAGTGTCATTTCATAAACATGTTTATTCACCTTGGTACAAAAATGTATTGAAATAAAACAAAAGAACAAATGCGGTTGAGAACTGTTTGTAACTTTTCATGTACAAATATGGTAACATCTGTAAGTAGATGGCATCAACTCTAATATAAATATCCAAACCCAATGCTCAGTTGAAGCTTAGGAATTATCATTGCAATAAATAAGTACTCAAGAACATGAAGGAGAACCCTTTTTTGTTCTCTTAAAATCATTAAAAGTATAATGATCCTGACATATTGGAATTGAGTTAAAAGGGAAGATCACAAAATGCAGTTTTACATCTCAGCGAAATGAAGAAGAACACATTCTAATGACTTGATGATTGTGGGAGCCCACAAAGATTCCAGCTTGTGGTTTGTTTCCAGGTTTGAGAATCAGAGTTTATGTTATTCCTCAAAGTTGCATAATAGGGTGCAAAGGCATGGTTAGCAGGTGTCTTATATTTCAAGACCTAATAACAAGCTGCTTTGCCACGGATCATGGATACCTGTTGTTTTGAATCAGGTCTACACTTCGTTGTACCTTGTGCTTTGATCTTGAAATATGGGTGTCTTTTGCCTCTCTCCTTGCTAGTGCATAAAAAGCCAATTAGAAATAAACTTGAGACTGATGAATATTGAACCAGGACCCTCCTGGAGCTATTCCATATCTCTTTCTCTCTGTCTATGTCTGTATTTCTTCCTATTATTTCTCAATTACTCATTCCCCACTTTAGGGATCCTTTGATAGGTTGGGGCTGGATCTCAAAACTGGGCCCTGATAGTTGATCAATGGAAGATGCTCAGTTTTAGGGGCAGGTTGTTCTACCACACTTCATTTGTAAATCATCACATAAAATGAGAGGTTCTTTCCTCTCTCAAATCCATAGTCACTGATTAGTGATCTTCTTTCTCAATTTTTGGGCAAGAGTCTTTCATTTGCCAATAGAAGTTTCTTGATTTAAGTATCCTTAGTCCTAAAGTCCTATACTGCTCCCTAGACTTTCAACAGAGGACTCTGCATTCATTGAACTTGCTCAGGTAAGAACAACACTGTTGACCACAAAATAATGTTGTATGTGTCTATTGCAACTGTATCATTTCCATATAAAATACACTACCACAAAGGTCTTTTTGAAAACTTCTAAATGATGGCTTCGGAAAAGACACAATGTATAAAACTGTAGAAGGAAGAAATATATTTATTTTCAAAATATATCCACTTACTTTGAAAAATCGAATTGGTTAAAGTTGAAACTAAGGTATGAAACAATGACTTGGTTTTCAGTTCCAGGTAACCTGTCAGGAGTCATCCAGACTATCCCATATTGCTTAGCTCATGGCCCTGTGTGCACATTCAAAAATTAAAAGAACATGGAATTTTCATGTTGTGTGATATCTTTCTGTATGCTGTGAATATGTGTTGCTCTGACTGGTTGATAAAACTGTTTGGTCAATAGTGAGGCAGAATGAGGTTAGGCAGTACAATTGAATTAGGGAGAGAGGAGAAGAAAGGAGAGTAGAGGAGATGCAAGCAAGCCACCCAAGGAGCAACAAGATGCCACCACACCAGTAATGCCATGGCTACATGGCAAAAACATAGATTAATAGAAATGGGTTAATTTAAGATAAAACAGCTAGCTAGCAAGAAACCTGCCACAGGTGATATAGTTGGTAATTAATATAAGCCTCTGAATGATTATTTTATAAGTGACTGTGGAACCTCAGGGCTAGACAGGAAACAGGAATAGGAAAACTTCTATTTACATTTTGGTGTTCAACATGGTAGCAAGAATTTCCTCCAAAACCTGAGAAAGGTTTGATAAAGGGTTCTAAAATGGATCAGCTTCCTAGTTGTGTCTCTCAGGCAAGCCATGATACAGAGATGACTCGTCATTGGGGCTTGAGCTACCGTTTGATGGATTCGAGATGTGTAGCCTTGACCTAAAGCAGGGTGGATTCTTGCCACAATACACAAATCACACACACAAAAAGGTTTCTGGCAGTAAATGGTAAAAGTACTTCCACCACTATATGGTCTAGGGGAGAGATGAAGGTCAGCAAATCAGTTTATGGAGAAGACTGAAGAGAAAAAGGCCTCTAAGGATTACAAATGTATGCATGCCTTGCCAATGGTGAGTTTCCCTGCCAAGGAAAGGTATCTGTATCATGTCCTCAAATTGCCTGGCTTGTTTATACTAATGGCTTGACTAGATGTGCCTCCTCCAACTCACTGGGAAGTCACACCCCCACTCTAAGTATGCTGCTCTATGTTATGCCCCAGGTACATGAACATAATGGAAAAGAGGAGAGAACTCATATTGGCCTTGACTCAAAGTTAATGAAGGTCAAATGGGCCTCAATTCTGGTTCCAATCCTAGTAGGAGCAAGAATAGTCAGTGCAAACACCATAGGCACCTCAGCCTTGATTGTTGGGAACCAGTACTTTAGGAAACTCGGTTCTCAGATGGACTTAGGTTAGGTCATTTGAACAAATCTATTTCCAGGTTGGAGAGCCAAGTTTACTCCCTTGCAAAAGTAGTCATAGAACTGGAGGAGATGGACCTCCTTTTTATGAAACAGGGAAGAGAAATTTTCCCTAGAAGAAATTTACTGTTTCTATGCCAACCAGTTAGTAGTAATTAGTGAAAACCTTGCATGGTCAGTTAAAAACTACAAGAAGAAAGAAAGGAGACCTAAATCAGATAGTTCACAGTGGTTCTTCATATTGTGGTGACCCCAATAAAACATTTTTTGTTTTAAAATTACTGTTATGAATCATAATGTAAATATCTGATACTTTTCCGATCATTTGACCCCCAAAAGGGTCATGACCCACATAATGAGAACCACTGGATGATTGGTATTAGTCTCTGTTAACCTCATCCCCATGGCTGAACACCTTATTGTCAACATTAGCTGGACTGTTGGTTCTTTTTCTGATATGGCTAACAGTGGGAACTTGTATCCTCAACTGCATGGCCACCTATATCAAACAGAGAATAAACTCAGTCAAGCTACTGTTTCTTAGCAACTACTATGCTCCCCTAGGACAGGACAAGTCAATGATTTGACTTATGCCCATAGAACCAGTGGGGAATGTGACAGGGGGAGACACTGCAGAGGTTCCTCCATCTTGTATTCTTGCTGAGGCCATTTCTGGTTTAACTAGAATTTGATCTCCTTGATGGAAAATCCCACGGAAAATTACACACCTTTATGCTAGGAACCTGACTGAGGTCATGATGCCCCAGCCAACTTATCTTCTGTTAAACTGCCTGTTTGTGCTAAACCTCCCCTGAAGCTGCAGAGTTTGTTATCAGGTTGTGTTTTTTGTCTTTAAAAATCCCTCCTTCTAAATGCTTGTGGTCATACTTAGGTCCTGCATACCTGAGTGTAGTCCCAGCCAACCGGAACAAAGACTTTCAATTGGCTGCAAACTGTGTCTGAATGATCAGCTCTGGTGGGCTTCCTATAACAGTACGGGACATCATTTATCTAGTTTTGAGGTAATTGTTTTTAGTTAAAAATTAAAAAATATATAACTTATGTTTCATTAAATAACCATGGGAAGAATTTCAAAATGTAGAGTAAAAATATAAACCTTTTCTAATGTCTTCAGTTTCTGAAGATTCTGAAGAAATCAAAGTGAACGGGAGTTTAATTCAGCTATTCTGTCTGTCTTAATTAGACATGGGTTCCAGAGCAGGAGAAAGAAAAGAGCTATAGGTGACAGTCCTGGTTTTGGAATATTGTGCCTCATAAAGAGAGGTACTAATATCAAAAGCCATTAAGAAATAAAGGAAATACTAATATAATTTCTTTCTTTCTTTCTCTCTCTCTTTCTTTCTTTCTTTCTTTCTTTCTTTTTTTCTTTCCATCTATCTAGCTATTTATCTAGATACATATACATAGAAAGAAGGAAGAGACTAGATTCTTATGAAATTCTCCTTAAAGAAATGCAATTCCTATGCTTATTACTGCTTTCTGTATGATGGGATTTGTTTCAGGGAAATTGTCTGTACAGTGAATCCACTGTGCCATTAAAGCAACTTTGAATCAAAAAAAAAAAAGTACTTCCACCATGTTGGGAAGCTGAGGGGGGTGGAGTCAACAGCCAAAGTCACCATGCAGCTTAACAATTTAAAATTTCTCCTTGTCAGAGAAGGATTATATTCACATAAGACAAATTCAGATGGAACAAAACTCTAAATGGCTTACATTGTGTGTAAAAAGACACATAGGCTTGAGTGAGAAGAGAGAAAGGATATAGTCATAAAAATAAAATAAAGTCTTAAAAAATAAAATAATATATAAAATATAATAAGCCATGTAAAGATGAAAATTACACAGAGAGTCTGGATTATGTTGTCTTTGGGATTTTTAACTGGAGTGAGACATTTGCATGTAAAGGCTGCTGAGTTAAACATATATATATATATATATATATATATATATATATATATATATATAGTATCTTGACTTCAAAATTTGGGTCTAAGAATATGTTGCTTTGGAAAGGGGGCTCTGATTTTGTTTCCATGGGAAGCAAGAGGCTGTGGATTTGTTCCAGGTTAAGATGGATCAGATTTGATCAGGTGAGACCTCCAAACCTTGACAGATGGTATCTATCAGCAAAAGTTATAGATGGTCTTCCTAGGACTTGACCATTATTTTGAATTTTCTCAGGATCCCCATTAGATTTACAGTGTACCCAGTCAGCAGGAAGTAGCCTAAAGAACTACACCCACATTGCCCCCCAAAAAAGTGGATTATGTGTGCTTGTCTTTATTTAGAGGTTGGTTACAAATTTTTGTTGCTCATAGTCAATCTCCTTCTAAAAGAAGAAAGGAGGGTATGATATAGAAATGATAGGATAAAAGGGTAGATTATTGAATCTACTTTAATCTAAAAAACAACTATTAATCTTACATATTTTATATTAGTATGGATTTTGGTTTATTGATACAAATTTAAAGTTAATTTTGTTGCACTGTATATATATATATATATATATATATATATATATATATATATTCTGTTTATGAAACTCATTTAAAATTGTAATGTATAGTTAAGAAATACAAATCAATAATTAGTTATCTATGATAATCAAACTTATAGTCATGTTATTTAAGTTTTCTAGGTATACATAGATATATTTTAATTAGGTAGGTAATTTTCAAACACTTCAAAGACCTACAGAATATGGCATTTAAAATGTTTTAAGAACTTTGACTTTTCTGTACATTGAGACAAGTCTGCTCCTGGCTGCACCAATCTACTTCAGAGAAGATGATGGACATTGAAGAAATTCCATATGGAGTTTGGTTTCTTTATGGCAAAAGTTAGCCATTTGGGCAAGAAACTGCTCTTGTCTGGACTGCTTGACAGGATGTTGTATAAACTGGACATACAGGACTCATAGGAAAATGACCACTGAATTTTGCCAAAACAAGGCTAGATCGTCCTTCAGTTTGCTGCTTCACAGAGGAGACTGCCAGATATTTTACAGGACACAGGGAGAAGCAACTGAGAAACTCTAGGCCTATAGGCTTAAGATGGATGTCCCAATGTTGTAGAGGAACTTTGGGTGACTATCCAGGCAGCCAAATGTCTCTGTCATTTCTAGAATTGTGGAAGTTGTTTGCAATGCACATCCTCTTTACTTAGGTAATATTATATCCTTGTTGGGTCTTTGATGGACTTGAAGACTAGATAGTTATAATTATAATTTTACTTAGTTATGATAAAAGATAAATTAGTTATGAAACTTTAGACTCACAAAAACAGGATAGATGATAGAATATTTTTTTTAATTTTGCCAAATATTAATGGACTAGATAGTGTAACTGTAATTTTTGCTTGATAACTGTTTGTTATATGTAATTTTACTATGTTAAAGTTAAAACCTTCCTTCTTGATTAAGTAGAAAAGGGGAAGTTCTGTAGGATGTCTTTCTGTATGCTGTGAATGTGTGTTGCTCTGACTGGTTAATAAAGCTGTTTGGCCAATGGTAAGACAGAATAAGGTTAGGCAGTACATTTTAACTGGGGAGAGAGGAGAAGAAAGGAGAGTCCAGGAGATGTGAGCAAGTCACCCAAGTAACAGTAAAATGCCAGCAGACTGTTAATGGCCATGTGGCAAAACATAGATTAATAGAAATGGGTTAATTTAAGATGAAAGAGCTAGATAGCAAGCCTGCATAGGCCATACAGTTGGTAATTAATATAAGCCTATGAGTAATTATGTTATAAGTGGCTGTGGGACTTTAGGGCCAGGTAGGACATGGGAAAACTTCCAGCTACATTTTCTGGTTTATCATTCTAGCAAGTTGAGTTATATTTTGTGTAGGGCTATAGATGTTGTGAGAAATACTGGAGATTTCATGACAGTAATGAATTGTAGCATATTTAGGATCCAGGATGCTTAAACTAAACATGAAATCTTCAATTATTTCTCTTCCACTGACCATGAGAGGATTTCAGAGAAATCCTGCTGGCACCAGTGACAGCTTATGCCTTGACTTGTCTGAAGAGGATGGCAGCCCTATCCTCTGGAGCAATAGATGGAGATTAGAGACTGGGTATTCACAACTGCACAACTACAGCTGAAGTAAAATATGAAACACAAGCAGATGTAACTGTGCTGGAGGTTGCTTCTGCCAACATACAAAAGAAAAAAAAAGGTTCATTTTCATTCTAATTCCTTGACAGATTGGTATTCAATATATAAGATATTCAAAATCAGTATCATAATGAAATATTACTTCACAGTAATTAATAAGAAAATAATGGAAAAATAACAAACATTGCAGTTGTGGAGAAATCATAAATCATTGAGTTGTTAGTGGGCATGGATATGATGTAGGGCCCATAGAATCCCAGGATATGCCTAACACCTGTATGACCAGATCCACTCCAAGGTACATATTCAGGAGAAGTGAAGTTTGAAAGTAGTGTGAAAGTTTTCACACTAATGTTTACATCAATATTTTTCAATATAGACAAAGAAGTGGTAAAAAATATGTAATAGATTATATAATGAGTCATAGAAATATCAGTATATATTTGTACATTGCTTAATAATAACCATGAATTGTGTCTAATGAGTCATGAGATAATTTTGTAATTGTGTAAATCACAGAGGAAACTTCTATAAGCCTAGAATATGAAGCCCACTAACCACACAGGTTTTGGTCATATGGTCAAAATACAGGCTATTGGGACTTGGTAATAACATAATGTTGATAACTATAGGTTTAAGCATGTCTAAACAGTTACTTGATACAGTGGTATTTCAATATTAAAGGTAAAATATAGCACACCTGTAGAATGTACATTTTGCACATGGACGTTATAAAAGTTCTTCTGAGAAAATCAGTGAGTGGCTAGAGGCTGAAGGTGAAGGTTTTTGCCACCCAAGTCACTTCAGAGGAAAATTCATGTGTGATGTGTCACCTGTCCCTGAACTAATAGTTGTAGGAGTAAATAACTTGCAATTCTGGGATTCTCCACTGGAAATACACCTCAGCTTTTTCCTGATTCATCACTCATCACTGACTCACCTGCTTCAGCAATCCAATGTGTGTCTTAGACTCAGTGTGTGGACAACTGACTCCCACATGTACATTCCATGTTCTCTTTACTACCTTCAACCAAAGTCTTCAAACTCTTTGTTTTCCTTGAGATCTATCCAGTTTTGTGTTACCTTTTATTCATTCCAGTTCTACTGAATAGGTCACTTGTTTCTGTTCTGTCTCCAGTTTACTTCCTTATCTTGTCTTTTTTCAGCTCCAACATTGAAATTCATATAATAGCCATTTATTTCAGCATGCTGTGACTGATACTGCCCTAAACATTTAGACACTAGGCTTTTGCTTTTGAGAAAGTTTAATGACTTATCCTGAAATGTTAAAACCAAGATGGACAGAATTCTCCCCCTTTGCCTGAGGACAGCAGAATCCAGTATTGTACCTCCTCCATACTAGAGAAGGAAGAAAGTAAGAGAATATGGAAGAAAGAGGGATGGAGTGGAGAGGAAGATTTTTTTCTTTTTTTTTTTTTTTGCTTATTTATATTTTTGTTTTGTTTTGGTTTGCTTTTTATAGACAACTTTGTAAAGGAAACATAAGAAAGTCTTAAAAGTAATTAGTAACTGTTGATGAAATGCAATTTTTTTTTTGCAATATACTATTGTGACAGTACAGAGGAGACTATGACACTACAATGGAGAAAATTTTTTTCCTTTGCCAGCAGGTATAAATTGCTACTAGCTTCTCAGTTAGGGACAGGTCTTAGTATCCACTTATAACTCTGGTAGGATTTTGTCTGGTTTGAAGTTGTGAAGGTTTATGTGTTCTATCACAATCTTTGTGAATTCATATTTGGGTTTTTTTTTGGGGGGGGGTGTTTTTTTTTTGGTTTTTTTTTTTTTTTTTTTTGGTTTTTCGAGACAGGGTTTCTCTGTGTAGCTTTGCGCCTTTCCTGGAACTCACTTGGTAGCCCAGGCTGGCTTTTTTGTTGTTGTTGTTGTTGTTTTTTAAGACAGGGTTTCTCTGTGTAGCTTTGCACCTTTCCTGGATCTCGGTTTGTAGAACACGCTGGCCTTGAAATCACAAAGACACACCTGGCTCTGCCTCCCAAGTGCTGGGATTAAAGGCATGTGCCACTACTGCCTGGCTGTGAATTCATATTTGTATCAGCCGTATTGTGATTGGATGACGCTGTTTCTTTGGAGTCACCCACCACCTCTGGCCCTTACAATCTTTCTGCCTCAATAGGGAATTTTAACTGCTTCAGGGTATTTGATCACACTATGAACACCAAGATTGTGTTATTTCCTGGAAAAACATGCTTCTAGTTGCAGTGTGGCTCAACCCTGTCACACACCCTTAATCCAAGAGCTTTCTGCTTGAATATTATAAATGGGATTAAATAAAATCAACTATAAGTCAAGAGGCAGAGCAAGCAACCTGTTTATAAGAAATAACCATAGAGATTAAGAGGGAATCAGGAAGACTGAGAGAGAGAGATACACAGGAAGTAGAAGGGAGGGACATTCAATTCAAGGAATTTTGCTTGAGATGGATGGGAGAAAACTCTTTTTTTTGAGATGATGATGGAGGAGGAAGGACAGTTTGACGCTTTCTCTGTCTCTCTAAACTAGCAGACTTCCACTCCAGCATCTGGCTGTTGGTTTAATGCTACAAGTGAGATTTTGATGAAAACAACATTTAACAAAGGTTCCCTGCTACATGTACACAAAATACTGTTCAGATTACTCAACCACTTAAAAAAAATACACTAATAATAATAAAAAAAATAAGTTACGAAAGTTGATATATGAATTTGACAGCTGACAAGAAAACTTAGTGATTAAAGTCATCCATTTCCAAGTCAGATAACCTGAATTTGAATCCTGGTATTTTCTTGAGGGCCAGAAGTTTTAACATACTTTGAGGAATTTTCATCCCCTAACTTAGGATTAGTTAGCTTGTTCAAAGACAGGGAGGCCGATAGGCCCAGAACTTCAGAGCCAATGTATTATGATCCAGCCTTTAACTTGAAGGACAATCAGGAGGTCTGATGACAAAAGAAAAAGCTTCCCACGTCTTTAGGCCTTTGCCTAAAGTCACATCAGGCACATATGAAGGGGACTGGAAGTGTGCTATCTTTATCATGATTAAGTTTGTCATCTTTATTGTCTATTTGTCAACACTCTTCCTATCTTTCTGTCTATCAGGGATCTGTCTAAATCCTAACCCCTCACATGCATACATAGGTAATCTGTATGTGCCAATAAAAATCCTTTCAGGATGCTTTGCTATAGACTCTCATTCCTTTTTCTCCTCCTCCTCCTCTTCTTTCTTTCTTTCTTTCTTTCTTTCTTTCTTTCTTTCTTTCCTTTTTAAGTCTCATTTGATTTTTTTCTTTGCTGTCTATATCCAAATAGATGTCATGATCCATATAAATCTCAAGTACTGAAATGTATCTTTACTAAATCAGGATTTAGTTGTTATACCTTTGCTTCTAGAGCAGAGGAAGAGGAGGAACATTCCTAGCCACTTATTCCAAAGTCACTCAATGCAATTCAAAGTTCAACTTCATCTGAATAATGATCTCAGCAGATAGAGGTACCAGGAGGAGCTGCTGAGGCAACCCAGGCTCACACTTCTGGTTTGCTGAATGTTATGACTTAATCCACTGTGGGTGGGAAACTGTTGTACTTTTCACAGTAATATGTTACAATGTTTTCTGGATCCACAGTGCTGATGGTGAGGGTAATATCTTGACTAGACCCATTGCCACTGAACCTACCCTGGAATTCAAGGAGGTTGTAACATGAATCAGGAGCTGGGAGAGGACTGTTTTTTGTTTGTTTGTTTGTTTGTTTGTTTAATTTCACTATGTATTGGCAACCTTGGAAAGAGATATTCTCATCAGAACTTACTGCAAAGCTGGGATCCAGAAATATCTCGTTAGATGATAAAGGCTATAACAAAGTTAGAAACCACGCCAGAACCACTCCAATATGCTGGAAACTGGCTTCACTCTCAACACCGGCCTAGTTCCAGGGTCTTCATGGCTTCCTCCAGCTTGAGCATTCCTCTCTCCTGGCGAAGGCGGTACCTCTCAGCCATGGATTGAAGCATCCATTTGGCCCGAAGCTTGTTGTTGTGAGAGCCATAAACTAAGACCTCGGTGAGTTCGGAAGATTCCAGAGTCTTCAGCACAAACATGACCTGGCTCACCTGCTCTATGTAAGGGATTCGAGATCCTTGTGGGCCAAACAGAGAATTTAGCAGCGGAGTCAGTACTTGGAATACTTCTGGATCTTGCAGATCTTCGGGAATTTTCACCCATGGCGGGATATCTGTACGGGTCAGGTAGCTTTCCATCTCCGTTCGTCAGAAGCAACCAGTTTCCAGCGAAGACTGGAGGACTGTGGTTTTTGCTGATACCAGGCTAATGCCCTGCCAATGTTCTGACTGGCTTGACACTTTATAGTGACTGTGTCTCTTGGTGATGGAGCCTGATGTGAACACTGACTGGGTCACCTGGAACCTGTGACAGGGTGGCAGGCACACAACAAAAACTATATAAAGCTGCCTTCAAAAGTCAATTTATAGGAATTTCCCTACAAGCCAGTCAACAATGACCACACTGATATAAGCACTGGTGGTCTCCATACCCGGGATCCAGAGCAGGAGCAGCACCAGGAGATAAGCAGGAACCCTAATGTCTGTACTGTGTCCTGATTGAAACTGACTTAACAGGGTGAGACCAGCCTATTAAAAAGTTCTCAAAACAGGGGGCTCTTCTATGGTTACATGCAGATTAATAGGGTCTAGATAATATGGGCGCAGTTGCACAGCAGTCTTCACCTCAGGAACTGGCCCTGTATGAGCCTCTGGACCCCATGTCTGCACCATATCAGGGTATTGTGGGGTTTTCTGAAGAAAATTTGTTTCTTTCTAGGACTCAGAGGACAGACTGGCTCTGCTGTCCTGAGAATGGAATGATTTTCTATACGGATTGTAACATGGATTTCTTGCTAGCCTTACATATTTGCCCATCATTCATAAAGGCAATTCCAGAAAGTAAAAGAGTGTTCTATTATTAATAAAACCTCAATAGTCAAATATCAGGTTGAAAACTTGGTTAATCACAGAAGCAGTGGAGAAGTGACCAGTGACCTTCTCCCTCTCACCTTCTCTGATCCAAAAGGGCCTGTGTATCTTTCCAAGCCACTCCCGACTACTTCCTGTATCTATCTTGGGTCCTTGGAAACATCTATGACTAATTCTGGTCAGCCAAATGCTGAGTCTTCTCTCATATTTAAGGTAAACTTTATTGATAGTCTTAGAGTGCCAATGCAAACAAACAGCCCACAATATTTCCCACTTTCGTCTAAATAAAAATGAAAGGTTTTAACTCTAACACACAAAATTATATACAGTAAGAACAATTATTAAGAAGGAATTACATTCACAAATTTCAGCCCATTTATAGTTGGCAAATTCAGAGAAAAATACTCTACTATCTATCCTATCTTGGTAAGTTCAAAGTTTTGTGCCTATTCACTTTCTATCATACCTAGGAATATCTTTTTAGACCTTAAAACATTTTCTTAGATAACTTAAGCTTTTATATCTCTCAACCATATACATTTTGCATCTCTTTTTTGAATTTCTTTTTTGAGTGTGTTAACAAGGAAAACTGTAACTAGGAAAACTACCTAGACTTCCACCCCATAAGAGAGCTTGGAAGGAAAAAATATTACCTGAGTAAACAGAAAGTGCAGAGCAAACAACTTCCAAAACCGTAGAAATGGCAGAGATATCTGGCCGCCTGGACAGTCATCCAAGTTTCCTGTGTAAGGTTAAAGCATCCATCTTTGATCTACATGCCTAGAATATCTGACAGATTTATCTGTGAAGCAGTAGTGTTTGAAGGACTGCCCTACCTTGTCTTGGCACAGTTTGGCAATTGCCTTCTTTTCTGTCCTGCTTGTTCAATTTGGACAGCATTCTGTTAGCAGTCGAGGCAAGGGCAGTTTTTGCCCATTGGCTAACTTTGCCACAATGAAAGCAAACCTAATATGGAGGTTCTTCAATGTCTATCATCCTTTTGTGAAGTAAATTGATGCTGCCAGGAGCATACATGTCTCAGTGTCATGAAAGGCCTTATGTTATTTTAAAAAATCTTAAATGCCATATTCTGTAGAACTCTGAAGTGTTTGAAGACCATCTATCTACCTAAATTATAACTGTTTGACCTTGAAAACATCCCTAATATGACTATATGTTTGGTTGTTATAGATGAGTACTAATCTGCATTTCTTTATTTTCCTAAATAGCTTTCAAGGACTAGAACTTTCCTTTTTTTTTTTTTTTTTTTTTTTTTTGGTTTTTCGAGACAGGGTTTCTCTGTGTAGCTTTGCGTCTTTCCTGGAACTCACTTGGTAGCCCAGTCTGGCCTCGAACTCACAGAGATCCGCCTGGCTCTGCCTCCCGAGTGCTGGGATTAAAGGCGTGCGCCACCACCGCCCAGCAGAACTTTACATTTTTAAATGAGCTGCATAGGCACAATACCTTAAACAAGAGTAGGAACATATATACAGTATGTTCTCACAAAAATAACTTTAAATTTGTGTCAATATACAAAAATCCTTACCAATATAAAATATTTAAGATTAATAGTTGATTTTAGTTTAAAAATAGATTCAATAATCTACCCTTTGTCCTATCATTCCTATATCCCCACTTTTCCTTTTCAGAACAAAATCCCTGAATATAATACCTTTTGCTTAGTTTCCTCCCTGACCGTGATGAATAACAACTTGCAACCAACCCCCCTAAATAATGATAAACATCCAAAAACCACCAGCAGACCAAAAACCACCCACCCCACTTCTTGGGAATATGGATATCATGTTCCTAAAATTATTTCCTTTTGCCTGGGGGTGATGGTATCTTTAAGAGATCCTGAGAAAACTGAGATCATGGTCAAGTTCTGGGAGAGCTAGCTGTTGTCCAGTCTTGATGTGATGGCAAAGTGTAGGGCTTATTTGAATTCCTGGCTGAAGTAGATTATGAGGCTGAACCATTTAGCTAATGGCTTTAAAGTTGTCCTGAGCAGTTTGTAGTCCAAAATTCATCTTTGGGTGGTGTTTGACAGCTTAATGTTGTTATGGTAGTCCAGGTAGATTTGTCATTGCAGGGTTCCATCTGCTTCTTGGGGACCTCCATGGCACATGTCAGGAATGGTCACAGTTCACTATAGAAAATTTAAACCTGTTCACTGCCATATGCAGCAGATCTTAGAGAGGTTAAAGGATCACAATTTTTTAAATGCATCTGGGATACAAAAACATAGTTCCTAGTTACCTGTTTCAGACACAAGCTCAAAAATCACATACAGGAAGCTAAATGAAGCCTATTTCTAGAATTAGTTAGTACTCTATATGCCCATAAATATCACAACAGAAAGTATATATATATATATGTCTTATAAATTTTGAGATAATACTTATACCTTAAAAAAGTTTTAAAGAATCAAAATAAAACCAAAGATTATGAGATTAGTGGCAATAGGATAGTCCCTTAATTTTGGTTTTTCTTCTGTCCCATACCAGATGGCTCTTCTGACATGAGACAGAGATCTTTGATTTTTATTTAATAAACATGCTTGGGTTTAGAAAAGAAGAGAGTCACACTACAATTCCAAAGCTAGCTTTAATTTTTAATTGAATTGAGACTACAAAAAGACCATTTGCCTTATATGTCTATAGAGAACAGCAAAAGCAAACAGTTGGGAAGATGTATGAAAATTTATCCTGTTGGAAGTGTGCTATACTAGTAGGCCAATTTATTCTTTTTCATGGAACATTTTCCTTGATGTTTTGTCCTTCTTCCAATGTCTCATTTGCTCAGTTGTCTTCCAATTCCTTATATGAATCCTTTTATTTTCCTGGAAACACACACAAAAAAATCCTGCCCAACCCTAACTTTTGGGAATTCATTTTTGGCAGGTTATATCTGATTAAATAAAAAGCATTTGTTAGTTTCTTAAGTTAGTTTAGATTGAGTGGCCAAACTGTTTGATGAATTAGTACCCCTTCTAATGAAGAGGTCTCTCCTGTTCAAATCTAATCTTTATCAATCTTGATAGTATCCATATCTTTTCTTCTTCCATAGAAACAAAAGCAAAACCTCTTCCCCAACATACCACATAACCTGTTTTCTATTCTGAGGCCAACTCATCTTTAAAGTATACAGGATAATTTAATTCAACAGTGTTTTTCTACTATCCAATGTCTCACCATAGCTGTCATTCCTTTCTCACTAGCACTTAAAAAATTTAAAGTCAGGTGTGGGAGAGCTGGCATGGGCTTAGGAGAGCTAGCTCTGCCCCTCACATGAGAGGGTGGTCCCAACGGTCCGAACTGAACACCTCAGCTACCACCCAGACCCCACATCCTGGGCCTTGGATTGACCCTCCTAACTCTTTCTACAGTATGCTGGAGTATTCAAGTGGGCTGGTCCTGCAGAACAGCAACTATACAATTTCCATGACTTAAGGCAACAACAGGATATCCTAGAGAAGTTTTGATGAGGTCCCAGTGATGATGGTGTGCTAGAAAGAAGAGGCCTTAAACCAGATGAATGAATCATTGCTGTGAACATTTTGTGGGTGGGGCTGATTGAAAAAAAGGGGTATAGTGAGTAACAAACCACAGCTCAAGATGCCACTATGATGAATGAAGAAGTATTCAAAAGATGTAGGAGCGCGGTGGGTTTTTGATTGTTTGTTTTGTTTTGATTTTAATTAATGTGGGGGGAATAGTGCAGGTGCAAAGGACAGTTATGGAGAGACTGGGAGGTGCATGGTGTGAAATTTCCAAAGAATCAATAAAGAATTATGTTTAAAATTTTAGAAAAAAAAATCAGAGAGAAAATAAATAAATAATTTAGAGTTACTAAAGCTACCAAAAGGGGCTCCTTCCTATTTAACCTGTGCCTTTATTGCCTTGCTGCTCTGCCCTCTCATTGGCTCTTAGCCCAGCTACTTCACTTCCTTTTTACTGCTTGTCTGTACAGACCTCCAGGTCTCTATGGTTGGCACTGGAATCAAAGGCGTGTGTCACCGCACTTGGCTATTCCCTAGTGTGTCCTTGAACACATAGAGACCCTGCCTGCCAAGTGATCAGATTAATGGCATGTGCTACCACTGCCTGACTCTTGCGTTAATGGCTTGCTATTACCTCTGATCTCCAGGCAAACTTTATTTATTAACATAAAAATAAAATATCAACAACACAGGATGGAAATAAAAAGAACTATTTTTTTCCTCAGAGAAGAAACACTTCATGAGTAAAATATAGTCTGAAATTAGGGAGCCAATGAACCTACTTATATAAACATAAAGCAAACTGGAGTAGAATGGGCAATATTTATATTAATAGAATGGAATTTAAGTCAAAAGCATAAAATGTGGCAAATGAAGTAATTATATAATAAAGGAAACAGTTTAACTAAGGAATATTTCTCAGTTTCCTGTCTACTGAATAATTGTGAATGATGAAGGCAGACAAGGCCTGTTGTATCAGAGTGGGTTTTCACTCATTCTTTATCCCATCATTTCTCCTGCTGAGAGGGTACCTGTTCACCATTCTCCTGAGGCAGATACAATGTCATAGTTGTTGCAGCTGATAAGGGCAGAAACGGATGACCAGTGAGGTGTTAATAACCAAGGAGCCCATGCCCCAAGGCCCTCAGCTGCAACTAATACTCCAGAGATCTTCAGAGCTTCTCTCTAACACAGATAAGTAACATATGTGGCAGCTGGGGCACCCAAAGGAAGCATGTTTTTGTTAGAGTCTGCATCACTGTGGGAGGATAATGTGAAGTTTGGAGGCAGTAATAAACTCCTACATCCTCAGGCTCCACTCTGCTGATCTTGAGTGTGAAATCTGTGCCTGACCCACTGCCACTGAACCTGTCTGAAACCCCAGAAAATCTGTTGGAAACCTTATATACCAGGATCTGTGGAAACTGGCCTGGCTTCTGCAGGTACCAATGCAAATATGTGTGTCCACTACTTAGTAGGAGGCTCTGACTAGACCTGCAAGAAATGGAAGTTTGATCTCCAAGGCTAACAGGCAGGGAGGTTGGAGTTTGGGTCATCATAACATCACCTCTGGAAGCTGAAATAAAGACAGAGAAGTATAAAGTTAAAGATATACTTCATGAACAATTTTTTGGATTCTTTTTTGATATTTATTTCAACTGAGATATTTATTTTACATATAATTCTTTATACACTAAAATTCTCTTTTTGACAAACAAGTGAATTGAAATCCTAAGAATAACTTAGACCATCCCATTCAATCTGTGTCATACTCTTCATTATAGAACAGGTTCTTTCTAATCTGAAACCTTCCTCTCACAGATGTAAACCCCACAGGTCCCATCCTGGAGGTTAAGACCCATCTTCTCATACATGGACAGAACACATGTGATTATTAGTAGAACCCTGGGCTCATTCTCCCTACCCATCCTTCTTTCTCACTTTCCTCTGTTCTCACCAGGCATCCAGAGCAACAGCAGCACTAACAGCAGAACAGGCAACTTCATTTTGAGGAGGAAGCCTGAGGAGACTGGTAAATCACTGCAAGATGATGACTGAGCTTTTATACAAGAGTAGCCAGGGTGTGTCCTCCCTAGGAAGCGATATGCAAAGGATGGGTCAGTGCTGTGATATAGAGGGAAGACTCTGCAGATTTTTCATGCTTTCAAAAACCACAGAAAATATCTTCTCTGTCAAGGGTGACAATAGTAAAACAAAATATGGTGCTTGGTGGGAAGATGCTCAAAACTGTCAATCTGGAAGACAATAAACACAAGTGTTCTATTACAGAAACCCTGGAAGGAGTGATGAAGAGATGTATGCAACTGTTCTCTAGGAATAGAAAAACTATGCTTTTGCTCCTCTTTTGCAATTTTTCCTAGAAATATTTGTCTTTTTATGAATGTTAAATGTAGAAGTTAGAAGCTGTCTTTCAATGGTTTATTGAATTTTCTCTATGGAGGCACAGAAATAAATAAACATACTAGGAAGGCATATGGTGTATTTACCATGAAAAATCTAAAAGTGGCAGATATTAAAATAATTGTCATATGAAATATGGTCTACGAAAACTTAGGAATGGAGGAGGGTCTGCAATACAGATAGAGGGAAGAGGTGTTGTTGGCTAATGATATTCCACAGGCGAATTTCAACTCATTTGTGTTATATGAATTAAATGTGTATAACTTTTCATTCGCCAATTATACCTTAGTGAAATTATATCTTTACACACTTATTTATTAATTTATGTGTTTGTATGTATGTGTGGGTGTGTGTGTGTTCATTCCATGGCACACAGGTAGAGGGTAGAGGACAACAAGTAGGAGTCAGTCCTCTCCTACCATGTTGGTTCAGGGAAAATATCAAGTTGTTTTCCTTGATGGCAGGAACTTTTATTTGTTGAGACATCTCACCAGCTCCCTCAGTGAACTGATTTTAGCACCGTAGTTTGAGAGTATAAAAATTTCTCCAGGGGTTGATAGATTGCTCAGCAGTTAAGAGTACTTGCTGTTCTTCTAGAGGAACTGAGTTTAGTAAATAGCAGCTGTGCTGAGGGGCTTACTATTGCCTATAAGTCCAGATCCAAGTGATCCTACACATACTTCTCTTCCTATATAGGCACCCACATGCATGTATGATTACATACAGAAAAAGACACCAAAAGATGCACATTTTTAATTTTTTAAAAAGAAAACTCTCACAGATAGAAAGCTAATAGTTCTATGCAAACACAAGAATAAAGGAAATGATTTATGCCTCCGAAATAGAATATGGAGTTTAGGATAGCCTGTTATTACAGTCTGATGAAATTCCTTGTCCTGATTGTTTTTGTCAGCTTGATACAAGCTGTGGGGCATCTAGGAAGAGGGATCTGATTGACCTCTAGACAATTATTGTCTTGATTAATAATGGATTTGAGAAGGCCCAGCCCAGTGTGAATAGTGCCAACCCTAGGCAGAGGATCCTAGGTGATATAAGACATTAGGCTGAGCAAACCATGTGGAGTAAGTCAGTAAGCAGCACTCATCCATATCCTCTGCTTCAGTTCCTGCCTCCTGCTTCACGACCTGTTTGATGAGTTCTGTTCTGTTGAGTTCCATTCATGATGGACTATGATGTGTAACTAACTATAAACTGATCTCTTTCCTCCATAAGTTGTTTTTGGTCATGGTTTTTAATCACACACACACACACACACACACACACACACAAAAAAAAAAAAAAAAAAAAACACCAACGACAGTCTTTATGAGTTATCACATAGCTCTTATATACAATTAGTAGGAAGGGCTCTCTTAAGACCATAGGAAAAAATGAACAGGAGTACTTTCATATTTTCTCCTTATTGAGTCTTAGAAAAACCCTTCTCATCCAGAAAGGAAAATGAAATTCTATTAGATTCTTGTTAACTTTGTATAAGAAAATATTTCCCTCATAGGCATCTGTGTTCTGTAGCCACAGCAAAGAAATCCAAGTTCACAGTTGATTCCTTCAAGGTGAACAAAAACTAGATCACTCTTTTAATGTCTCTGGGTTATCTGTGAATGTCCTGTCCCTGTCTCCTGGGTCTTCATTTGGCAAAGGTCACTGGAGATTTTGATGGTGAGTCAGAGCTACTCAGTAGAGTGAGTCTACAGCCTTACCCTCATCAAATGGGGAAAACATGTTAATTCCTTGATACCCAAGCCCATACAGATATTTTCAAACTGAATAGAACTTGACAATTTTGTCAACTTCACATGGCTTGGAAGGACAGTTACTGGATGGCAACCATAATAACAGATGAAACAAATAATAGTATCTAACTGTGGTCAATAATGAATAATTTAATTGCAAAGTACAAATTAACTGAAACAAAAGTGAGCTAGCATATACAATTTTCAATGTGAAAAATAAAATGGTCATATATTCACATATATGCTTAATTTATTGTGTAAAATATAAATACGTAAATAAATAAAATAATAATAAAATATACTCGAATATATTGTGTAAATCATGGTTTTTGTGCTTAGAACTCAGATAAAATGGTTAAAAATATTGAAAAATGTTAGAAAACAAATATATGACAGTTCTTGTCCCCAGTGTTTTGCTTGTTTTGTTTTATTTTTTTCTTGAGACAATGAGAAATAGGCTATCGTCAAGCTAATTATCTTCCTGCCTCTACCTCCTAGAGCTAGCAATGCAGGTATTTGCCACAATTTGTGATTCCCTGTTTTTTATTTAAAGAATGATTTCCCCAGTTGGATATTTTCCCAATTTTTAAATTACCTCCCTTTTTCCTTGGATATTTAGTTCAAATTGATTCTGAATGTGGATTAACAAATTACTTATTTGATCTAGTCTGTGATTTCCCTTAATTTTTCTATAGATGCCAAACTAAAGTGTAGAGAACCTAAGGGACCTGCTGAATGACACACAGCTTTCAATCCTCAGGGGTGAGGCAAGATCTCAGAAGCATTGCCCATAGAGTTCCTAGTGCACTGCAACAATAGATGATATGAAATAGTACTACTTAACTCTTGAACTTACTGTTTTTCACTCTTACTCAACTTACTAAATGCAATTTTAATATAATGAAGCATACTGATTTAAATATCCAAAGTACTTGTATAAATTAATACATAGAAAGTATGTGAAGGTGAATATGGTGATATATGTTCAAGATACAATGTATGGCTCTTATGTATAAATAATTAATATATACAGTGAAATCTCAAACATAAGTTAAATGAATAAAAATCTCTCAAACTAGAATGGAAAGCATTCATGTTGTACCTACTGCCTTTATGAAATCTAAACTATACTTACAACTTCAAAAAGTCATTTCAGGTGAATTTTCATGAATGTACTTATGATAAACTTGTTATTTGTATGAACTTTTGTTCAGACAAATCCTGAATAACTTATTTGCATTATGAATTTTATTTTCTTTATTTCTAGGCTGTCATATGACATGAATTCTTCTGTGGATGACTATATTTTCATAATATGTTGTGTAAAAATATGGTAACATTCATCATTTCTAATGGCATGATTGTGACAGAGATCTATATTCATAATACTGTAGGCTATCAAATAGTGATGAATATATGAGTAGGGAAATATAAATGAGTTTTCCTGCTCCTTGTATTAAACATACATCAATCATAAGAGAGTGGCCATGATTGTAAAGGACATTCTTTCTTAGAAATTATTTTCCAATAATTAAGATATAAAAAAGACATACATTTATTCTTTCAGTTCTTGACCAAGCTACAAAATGTTTAATTTTTATCATTTTCATTTTTGTTGTTAAGAATTTTTTTCATTTACACACCAATCAGAGATCCCCCTCTTTCTTCCTTCCAACCTCCCAGCTCCCTCCAACTGATCCCCCATCCCCCCACACACAAGAAGGCAAGTCCTCCCGGGGGAGGCACATCTAGTAGAGGCAAGTCCAAGCCCTTCCCCCTGCCTCAAGGCTGCACAAGGTGGCCCATCCTCAGTAGTGGGCTCCAAAAATCTGATTCTACCGCCAGGGGGTCCCCAAGCAAATCAGGCTACACAATTGTCTCACCATGTAGAGGGCCTAGCCAGTCCCATGCAGGCTCTACAGCCGTTGATCCAAATTTCATGTGTTCTCTCTAGTTTGGTTTGGCTGTCCCTGCAGGTTTCCCCATCATCACCCTGATGCACTTGCTCATAGAATCCCTGCTCTCTCTCCGACTGGATTCCTAGAGTTCTGCTTGGTGTTTGGCTGTGTATCTCTGCATCTGCCTCCATCAGTCACTGGAGAAAAGCCTGTGATGACAGGGTAGTCACCAATCTGATCACTGGGGCAAGCTAGTTCAGTTCAACCTGCCCTCTTTTATATATTATCTTGTGAAGGCACTCTTACTAAAGACACAAGGTTTCTTTGTTACAGTGCTTGTTAACTATTTTGTTCACTACCTTTTCCAAGTTGCTTCATTTGCAGTCCCTATTAGAGGATCTATGATTTTTCTATATGGTGATATTTTATTTGTATTAAAATGTTATTTGTATGTTAATAAATAAAGTTGCCCGGGGGTCAGAGCTATTATCAAGCCATAGGAAAGCAGGGCAGTGGTGGCATACACTTGTAATCCCAGCACTTGGTAGGCAGAGCTAGGTGAGTCTCTGTGTGTTCAGGGATATAGCCAGTATTGGATACACATGCCTTTAATTTCAATACCAATCACAGAAAACCTGGAGGCCTATACAGACAGGCTGCGATGAGGCAGTCATGTGGTTGGGTTTACAACCAATGAGAAGGCAGAACAGGAACTCTATATAAAGACTTTAACACAGGGGTAGCTCTGGTTCGGAGAGGTAGGACCACCACAGGAGGAAGGGTAAGGTTTTAGCTCTTAGCTCTGACCTCTTGGCTTTCTTCTTTGCATTGGTTCTGTGTTTCTTATTTAATAAGAGGTTGGTTACATCTACATTTCTAGCTACAGGTTCTTGGCTCCAATAATTGTGTCAGGTATTAGTTTTGTCTTATGGAATATTAATTTAAGATGTGTTACATTTGTTTATGCTTTGAATATTTGTTTAATGATTCAAAGATGTGTTGCATCATTTATGTTTTATTTGTTTAACTCTGTAAAGCTGTGTTACTTTGCCTGTCTAAAACACTCAATTGGCCTAATAAAGAGCTAATCAACCAATAGCTAGGCAGAAGAGAGAAATAAGAGGGCTGCCAGGTAGAGAGTATAAATATGAGGAGAAATCTAAACCCAAGAGAAGAAGAAAGAAGAGAGAGGAGCAAGAAGAAGAAGAAGAGAGGATACTAGGGGCCAGCCATCCAGCCACAAAACCAGCCACAAAGTAAGAAGGAAAGAAAGGAATATAGAGTAGAGAAAGGTAAAGGCCCAGAGGCAAAAGGTAAGCCAAATAATTTAAGGTCACCCCTAGCTCTATAAAAGAACACTAATGGCAGTTTCCCCTTCCTTCTGCCCACTCCTTCTGTTGAGCACCTTGAACACACAAGCCTAGCAGGCTAGTAAAACAGGCAAGAGTCAGCCAACACACTTTGATAATCCAGAAAGAAAACTAGAAACCAAGGAATAAAACTCCCACCCAACCAGGAAAAACCCAGAAATCAGCACTTACACCTAGAATCACAACAAACCCAGATGCCTAGATGCCAGCAATAGAATACAACCAATAACAATCAAGGCACTATGTCACCACCAGGGACCATCTATACTACCACAACAGGCTCCGAATATTCCAACATAACTGACACACAAGAAAAACACCTTAAAACCAACTATATGAAGATGATGGAAGTATATAAAGAGGAAATGAATTAATCCCTTAAGGAAAATATAAATAATTGAAGGAAATAAATAAATCCCCTTTTAAAAAGCCAAGAAAATATAAACAATTGAAGGAAACAAATAAAACTGTTCAAGACCTGAAAATGGAAATAGAAGCAATAAAAAAAGCACAAAGTGAGTAAATCCTGGAAATAAAATATTTAGGAATGAAATCAGGAAATACAGAGGCAAGCTTCACCATCAGAAAATAAGAGATGGAAGAGAGAAGTTCAGGAATAGAAGATACAATAGAAGAAATGGAATTATGGGTAAAAGAAAACTATAAATCTAAAAAATTCCTGACATAACACATCTAGGGAATCTGGGACAATACTAAAAGACCCAATATGTGAATAATAGGGATAGCGGAAGGAAAACAATCCCAACTCAAAGTTCCAGATAATATTTTGAACAAAATCATAGAAGAAAATTTTCCTAGCCTAAAAAGGGAGATACCTATACAGGTACAAAAAACATTAAGAACACCAAATCCATGGTAACAGAAAAGAAAGTCCCCCACCATATAATAATCAAATCACTAAACAGATAAAACAAAGAATTTTAAGCTGCAAAGGAAAAAGACCAAGTAACATATGAAGCGTGACCTATTAGAATTATACCTGACATCTCTGTGTAGACTCTAAAAGCCAGAAGGGCCCAGACAGACGTGCTGCAGACTTGAAGAAACCACAGATGCCAGCACAGATTGCCACACTCAGCAAAACTTTCAGTCACCATAAAAAATAAAATAAGATATTCCATGATAATGTCATATTTAAATAATATCTATCTAAAAATCCAGCCCAACAGAAGGTGCCAGAGGAAAAATCCAAACCAAGGAGGTTAAATGCACCTATGAAAATACAGGAAATAATCTCACATCAGCAAAACCAATGTAAGGGAATCACACACACACACACACACACACACACACACACACATCTTTTTCTTCTTCTTGATGATCTTCTTCTTCTCCTCCTCCTCCTCCTTCTTCATAACAATCACAAGGAACAACAACAATAAAATAACAGGAATTCACAATCATTGTTTATTGATACCTTTGAATAACAATGGACTTAATTCCCCAATAAAAAGACACAAATTAACAGAATGTATTCAGTGACATTGAAATATGTAAACATAAAGTTTATCTTAGCACCCAAGGACTCCACTTGTTTGAGTTATGTACACACACTCAAATGCACTTGGGATCCTGAGACCCTTTCCAGAATGTGTTATGTGCATAGCTCACACTGAAAAATGCAATTAACAATCTGCTACCAGTAGAAGAAGCTGAATGAATACCTGGTTCTGAAGAGTAGAATAGATTTCTCATCCCCTTAAATACCTCCAAACATGGACAGGTTTTATGCGATCTTACTCAGATTATGAGCATTAGGCAGCCTGACTTGGTTTAGATAATAAGGAAATTTGTGTCAGGAATCAATAAATGTTAATTTTTCTTTGGTGTTTTGGTCGCTGAAATACATAAACAATTAATATACCAGTAATGAGAGATGATCTTTGTCCTTGTAATCAGCACCACCACAGAGATTGTGTTTAGTAACTAAAGGAAAGAAACAATGCTCATCTAAAGAGTTTTAATAACATTGTCCCATTTCAAATATTATTGTGCTTCTAAATTAGTTTGAATGTACAGTAGAACATTGGAGGAAATCTTTTTCAAATGGGTTTGAGACAAATCATATCATGAAGATAAAAGCATATTAAATTTTAATTTTCTAAGTTATACTCTTAGCTTCACTAATTATAGAAATGTGATCTGTGTATACAGAGATCACACAGAATTTTTAGCCTTCAGATGGGCTCTAAAGCCCTGAAAAGACACAGTGTATGAAAGAACATAAGAAGTAAGAACAGATTTTGTATACATACATGACATAAGGGAGCTAGATATATTCATTGATATTCGCTACCATGGAGTTTAAAAAACTGAAAAAGAGTCAATTAAGACTACTATATAACAGGAAGGAGTGAATTTCAATAGAGCATATTTCTCAATTGGCTGTGATGCTGTATAACTTTATACAAGTGAGACATGTTGGAGGATGAAGGTTTATTTCAGTTGGTCTTGATTGCTGAGAGGTCCTCACACACAATCATCCTGTTGTAGAAGCAATTACAAGGCTGTGGCTATTGACTTGTCTGGAAAATGGATGCCATTTGAGAAAACACTAGTGGTCCAGAACCCTCTGCTTATCCTTAGTTTTCCAGGATCTCACATAATGCAGTATTCTGTGCTCCTCATCCAACAAATTACACATTTGTCAGCTGGACCCATCCCATGTAAAGATATTTTGTTAGTGTCTGTGTCACTGTGGAAGGATTGTGTGTATCTTGAACATAGCAATGAACTTCAATATACTCAGGCACAACCCTGCTGATTTTGGATGTAACATAAGTTCTGATCTGCTGCCACTACATGTATCTGGGATCCCCTGCAGCTCACTTGGAAACTTTATAGATGAGGAGCTGTAGAGATTGGCCTGGGCTCTGCAGGTACTACCCAGATAGCTATCTCTGTTGCTGTTTAAGAGGCTCTGACTAGCTCTTGACTCAGAAAAAAAAAGGAGCTTCCAGTCCTCAGTGTCCTGTTACACATGTATGTGAAGTTTACCTGAGTATGTTTTAGCATTGCCAAACAGAGAATGTTAGATTTGCCGCAGCTGACAGTTTGATTGGGCTAAACAGTGGTCAGTTTTAAGGAGGAAGTGGCAGTTTTAGTATTGGACCCTAGCAGATACGATGAGCACCTTAATTTACTTGGAGATACCAGTAGAAGAGTCTAAGAGTATGTAATAAAATTGTCCTCAGTGTGAATAAGTGTTTTCTCATCTTCATGTCCTAGTGTAGATGACTAATGTAGCTGAAGTTTTTTTCCCAATCAAACAGAAGTTCCAGCAAATGAATGGCTAATGTTCACAGACACGAGCTTCATGGAGATGGGGGAGTGGCTGTGAAGTTACTTCTGTGTACTTCCCAGGTTAAATGATGCTGAGGTGGGGAGTTGAATCAAAACGTACAGCATACTATGAGAGAATGGCTCACACAAAGTGGTAGATAAACTGTCAGATGCCCTGAGGAAGTTCCTCTGACAAGGCTCAGCCCAGATGTTGACAAGACAGTAACTTGACACAGGAAATGAAGGGTACTGGACAAGTGGATCCTGTCTCTAGCCACTGTGAGCATTAGGAGGTATAAAGGTTAAGCACTGGGGATTTCATTGCCTGAGGCTTTTCTGTTGCTTAGAAATATGGATGAGGTTTCCTTAGTATATAAACCAAACTATGCCTAAATAATTAATGGTCAAATTTAAGGACATTTGTAAGCAATAACTAGACCTGTATATTTTGAATTTTATAATGGTAATTTAGAAATAAGTCAACTCAAGGCAAATTCACACAGGC
Organism: Peromyscus eremicus; assembly: GCF_949786415.1. Taxonomy (NCBI): domain Eukaryota; kingdom Metazoa; phylum Chordata; class Mammalia; order Rodentia; family Cricetidae; genus Peromyscus; species Peromyscus eremicus. Next base: position 81,177,978 of record NC_081418.1, on the reverse strand, counting down.
AGCTTTGGCTGGTTTACATAACATTACTGTGCACTGGATAAGCTTGGTTAAGTGGAATTTGTGCACCCAAACTGCCCCAAACCACACTGCTTTAGAATTGAATAGATATTCAAATTCATTGTCACCATCTCTGGACTCAATGAATGTTATCTTTAAATTAAAAAGAGAGTTTTTGTTTGATTAAGAAAATCAATAATTAAGGGAGTGACAGAATGAATGTGAGCACAGGAAACCTTTGGAAATAAGGTCTGGATTTTGACATAGACAGTAGTGATGGCTTCATGAACTTGTACACTGTCCTCCAAACTCCATCACATTGTGAACTTGACATATATAATGTCTACTCATGTAGCCACACTTCAGTAAAATGACTTTCAGAAGATGGCAAAGAATTCCAAGGAACAGAGAGAGATTTGATAATTGCAGGTTGGTGGAACGCATTCTGGGTTCTAAGCAACTATGAAAAAAGCAGGTGGCCTATTCTAAAAACTATAAATCTTTCTTCTTTTTCCTATCATGGTAAAATTTCCATTTAGCGGCCTAGAGAAATGGGTCAGCAGTTAAGAGAACTGTATTTTCTTCCTAGAACCAACCTGATAGCTTATGACCATCTATAATTTCACATCCAGAAGTTCTGGCACCCTCTTCTGGGCTTCACAGGTACCAGGCACTCATGTACTGCACATGCTGGAAGAATACTGATACACATAAAACAATTTTATTTGTTTGTTTATTGATTGATTGATTGATTGATTGATTGATTGATTTTTCAAGGCAGGGTTTCTCTGTGTAGTGTTGATGACTGTCCTGGATCTCGCTCTGTAGACCAGGTTAGCCTCGAACTCACTGAGATGCACCTGGCTCTACCTCCCCAGTGCTGGGATTAAAGATGTGTGCCACCGCCACCCAGCCTAATTTATTCTTAATTTACAGTAGTATTTATTTTACTGTCTCCCATAGGTTTTTGCATTTGTCATTATTTTATATAGCTTATAGAATATTAGTATTAATTATTTTTAATAAAATCTCTACACAATAATTTTATTACGCTTAAAATAATAAGGGAAAAGTTATGTAATATATATAGGAATTTTTAGAAGACAGCTACTCTTGGTGGTACTCTCTGTATTGAGACAAGAGTGCAAAGTACTTTAAAGGAACGTGTCTTGAAAAGCAAGAAAACAATACTGACCACCTCAAAATTATATTCTGAATTTTGAAGTTTTCAATTACTGAATTAGATAAATACTACTTATTTTGTTAGATTTTTTTTCAGGGCTGAGGACCAAACCCAGGGCCTTGTGTTTGCTAGGCAAGCACTCTACCTCTGAGCTAAATCCCCAACCCAAGATTTTTAAATAATTATTTGAAGTTTTTAAATTTTATTTTGCCAATTCCACTGTAGACTAATTGCATTTTTCCTAAGATTAAATATGAGATATTTAATTATTTGCATTTATAATTATAATTTACTTTTTATTGTAGTTACATAAAATCAATTTTTTTAACTTTGAGTCAAATGATTTTATATTCTCTTGTTGATTCTAATAATTTAATTATAGATTAATTTGCATTTTTCATATACATAATCCTTTCACCTGTGAAGTATGATAGTTTCCCTCTTCCTTTTTTATATTTGTCATTTGTAGTTAAAGCTACTCTATTATCATGGCATGAATACCTTCAAAGATATCTGTTCAAATATATTTGATTAAAATATCCAAGTATTACAGAGAAAATCTTGTTAGTAAATTTCTCTTGACTATGGAACATGTCTATATATTCTTACTAATCTTGTAAAATTTCCAAGCTCTTTCCCCCTTTTTCTTTTGAATGAACTATATTTAGCTATTCATTATGTCACATGTCAAAAACTTCCAAATGTCTATCTTCCTCCTAAAGTGTCATTAATCTCCCTTGTGTTAGTTTCTACTTCTATGAAACTATGAAAATAGTAACACTTATTTAGTGGTATACTTTTGTAGTTTTCAAGTATCTTTGATCCATAGCTGTGGTGGAGGTCATCATTCTAATGATTTTACTTTAATTAACAAATCATACAGGCTTTCAATCTTGGATTTTCTCAAGTATCTTCTTATTAATGTACTGTCAAAATTCTATCTTCAGAAAGTGACATGTGACATTGTCCTCCTGTCTTACACACTCTTCACTAAGCTTTTTATTCTTACCGTTCACTGATTTCTACCCCAGGGCTTATGTTACTGAAAAGTGACCATTGTCATTCTGGTGTATACTTAGTATGATTTCCTCAAACAATTCCCTTATGATTTTATCATATATTACACTTAAGGGCAATTCTATAGCACAATGTTTCATAAAATAAGGCTTTTTATAAACCACTGATATAATAAATTTAACTTTGCTTATTCATTGGGCCACATTCTGACGAAGCCTCTAAATTTCTATCATCCCCCATTAATCACCTTAATGTATTTAAAGAGTCATAACAAGGCACGTAATGACATAAAATTTAATAACAACCTGTAGCAAAATGGAATAGAAAAACTTAGCTTGTTTTCCATAGATTAATTTTGTGTTTTTCTTTATGGATAGATAGTTGGATGGACAGAGAGATAGACTTATCTATCTTTCATGTAACTGTCTGTCTAACTAGTCATCATGTGTGTAGTGGAAGTCCCAGAACCTGAGGGTTACTAATTTAAAAAATAGCTATGTTGTCTCTAGGCTTACCAACTTATTTCCATAATAAATATCATAACTGTAATGATGGCTACCACATTGCCCTAGCTTTGAAAATAGCTAAGGAATTAGTTAGCACAGCAAATTAGAAGAACAACAAACATTCTCTGAAATGGAAACAATGGAAGAAGTAAAGGCTCATATTGTGATCCTCTTGCTGTTATGGTTAAAGACCACAGGAAGTGCACACAGTAAACAGAAACCAATATGGCTCCCCTTAGAGATGAGCAGATATCATTACTATACCCTCTGACACCATAGAAAAATGTTGTCATTTTATTTAAAATATCTTTTCTACTAAAGTAGTTTGATGTGTAGTGAGACAGGGATGTAACGGAAAAGAAGACATTTTATTTTAGTATCTCTTCCTCATTTTTCTGCTCCGCCCCTTCCTCTTCCGATTCTCCACCTTTACCACCTTGTTTACCTGTGGTGTATCATGGCCTAGTTGAATATATTACACAAGACAAAGGACATATTAACATTATACAATGTATTCACATAGTTCATTCTTCTGAAAATTAAGAATTGTATAATTATCTCTATAGTGTCTTAAAAACCATTTTTATGTGAGTGTCTTAGAGTTTCTATTTCTGTAAAGAGACACCCAAATGACAACAAATCAAATGAAGAAAACATTTAATATTGGTGGCTTGCTTATAGTTCAGAGGTTCATTCCATTATCGTCATGGCAGGGAGTATGGTGGCATGCAGGCAGACATGGTGCTGGCTACAACTTCATCAGAAGGCAACAGAAAGTTGACTGAGCACATTATCTTGAGCATATATGAGACCTCAAAGCCCACCTCCACACTGACACACTTCCTCCAAGACCACATCAACTCCAATATGACCACAATTCTTAATAATGCCACTGCTTTGGGGGGCCATTTTCTTTTAAACCACCACAGGAGTAATAGGTAGTCATGATAAATCTCTAAAGAAGCAAAGCATAGTGACAAAATTATCTTACTCTCATGTGCTGTCTATAAAGCTCAGAAAAATATAACGCCCAGTTTAAAAAAAAAAAAGTTAGGCATTTTATAAAAACAAAACAAAACAACAACAACAAAAAATATCAAAATGTCTGCTGTCACCATTTGTATCTAAACCAATAGCACCAATAGCACAATATATGAAATGTGGGGGGGGGGTCATGCCCCACTCTCCAGACAAGCGACCTGGGACCAAGGAACGGTATGTGCACCACTTGCCCTTTCCCTAGCCTCCCTTTGTCCCCTGGGAGACAATCAGATGCAACTGAGCCAAGTCAAGCAAGGACTCATTAGGCCCCGGGTGGAGCTCTGGGAGTCCAATTAGTGAGAAAGAGGAGGGTTTATATGAGCAAGAATTGTTGAGACCAAGGTTGGATAAAGCACAGGGACAAATAGCCAAACGAACAGAAACACATGAACTATGAACAAATGGCTGAGGGGTCCCCAACTGGATCAGACCCTCTGAATGGGTGAGACAGTTGATTGGCTTGATCTGTTTGGGAGGCATCCAGGCAGTGGGACCGGGTCCTGTGCTCATTGCATGAGTTGGCTGTTTGAAACCTGGGGCTTATGCAGGGTAGCTTGGCTTGGCCTGGGAGGAGGGGACTGGACCTGCCTGGACTGAGTCTACTAGGTTGATCTCAGTCCGCGGGGAAGACTTTGCCCTGGAGGAAGTGGGAATTGGGGGTGGGGGGGACAAAGGAATCTGTGGCTGATACATAGAACTGAACTGTATTGGAAAAAAAAAAAAAAAAAAAACAAGCTCTTTTTAAGCATAAAGAAAAGAAGGCTGGGGGGAGTAGATGCCCTGTTGGGCCAATCAGCTTAAGGGTTACCCAATCATGTGCCTACTCGAAGGTATTTACAGTGTTGCCCATGGGGGAATCATGTACTGACATCATCTTTCTTGACCTGAAGCTCAAATCATATCTTTTTGTAAACAACTTGGGTTCCACCCTCTACACTTTCCCTCTGAGCCATCTTTTCTAGCACCTGAATCCATAGGCCCCCTCCACAAAATGTAGTAAGAATTGAGCAAGGAAAGACATGAAATAAAATATTTGCTAATAAGTTTAGTAAACAAATTAATAAAAAATGGAATCTCAACATAAATATTTAAAGGTGATTGCAAAAAAAAAATCTCTACATACACCAAGGATAGCCAAATTACCCTATATATCAGAGATTATACAAGTGAATAGAGAATATATGTGTGTTCATAATATGAACCAATTCTAAAAAATATTTTATATGTCTCCATGCTTGCATGTTTTTAAGAGCATTCTGTGCTTGTCTGGTGCCCTCAGAGGCAAGAAGAGGGTGCTGGGTCCCTGGGAACTTAAGTTAAATATAGCTGTGGTTCACCATGTGGATGTTGAGAATCAAACCTAGGTCCCCCTACACACTGGAAATTTTCTCCAGCTCAACAAACCACTTTTAAATGTATATTCTCCAACTGGCATATAAACTCAATGTAACACAACTGATATTCCTGAAGGGGTTTCTAAGGTTGATTAACTCAATATAAAATTTATCTAGAAAATCAGACAGCATAAGAAAAAAATCTGAATCTGTAAAAGTGGTATTATATCTTCTCACTTGATTGTTTTGTTTTATATAAAACTACAGGAATTAAGTCTGTAGGGTACTGTAGACATATAGATAGGTATGTAGCTGGATGAGACATCATGAAGACACAGGGAATAGATCCTACACCCCTAAAAAAAAAGAATAGAGTATAGATCACTGTTGTAGTGTTGTTTCTAAAACTATGTTCTGAAATATCAATTATTCATTAATATCATTTTGGAAAGCATGTGAAAGACAACCCTTTCCAACACTTATAATGTTGTATAGACAAATCTATATTCTACTTCATGCTGTGGGATTAAAAGCCATAGGAGTGTGGTTCAATATTATTTGATTCTTGTAAGCTACCAGTGGACATAGGAACCATTAGAATTCTATGGGAATTGCTGCAGAAAGCTGAGAGCATCAACACTCACTGCTGGAATTTAAAGACACAGCAGAGGATCATGATTAGACAGCCTTCTCTTTCTCTGACATTTGTGCTCTAGCTGTTCTGGGAAATCCAGGAATGCTTTCTGCTGTCAGCTTCTCTCTATAGTATTTCTCTTCCCTTTAAATACTGGCAATTAGAAACTAATTTTCTGTATTTAAATAATGTATTCTGGAATGTTCAGAATAGTTTCCACTGTTCTATATGAGTCCAAGCTGGAGATACAACTCAGATTCCACAGGGAATGACTGTGTGCTCTGTTAAAGCAGAAGGGCATTGGTACACTGTAGGGATGGAGATGATGAAGGAAGATATTTATTGTACAGAAAAGACTGTTTAGCCTCTTCTACAAAAACAAATGATTCTCTGTGAACTTTACTAAAAATCCTGTGACATCTGAGAAAAAGTTTCAGTGAGTGATTCATAATGAGGAACAGCAGCAGCCCAGCCTCTCACTTCTGCTTCCATGGAGGTTTATGTTATGACATGTATCACTGTGGGAGGAGTATAACCTTGTTGACAGTAATAAGTTGCAATGTCTTCAGACTCCAGGCTGCCAATGATGAGGGAATAATCTGTCCCAGACCCACTGCCACTGAACCTCGACGGGACCCCTTCTAACAACCTATTTGTATAATAGATCAGGAGTTTAGGAGCTTTTCCTTGTTTCTGCTGGTACCAGTTTAAATAATTGCTAATGTCCTGACTGGCCCGGCAAGTGATGGTGACTCTGTCTCCCAGAGATGCAGACAGGGAGGATGGAGACTGAGTCATCTGGATGTCACATCTGGTACCTAGAAGTGGAGAAATAATAATTTCCCATATAGTTAAGCATGAAAAGAAAGAACTGACCCCAAATGCCAATCAACACTAATCAGAGTGTAACAGTGAAATTCCCATTATAGTCCTTCTTTTACCTGGAAGCCAGAGCAGCAGGAGCCCGAGGAGCTGAGCAGGAGCCCTCATGTCCATGCTGAGTCCTGACTGCAATGACAAATGTACAGGATGTGACCGTTATATGAAGAAGTCCTCAAGGCCGTGCAGTAAGTGCATGCAAATCACTGGAAACGAGTTAGCATGGTCACAGCTGCAAGGCTTGCTCAACTCAGCAACTTGGCAAAAGTTCATGGTTCCTTGATACCCAAGGTCAGACCACATTTAGACCTTCAAAGAAGGGAGATACTGTAGAGAAAATGTTACAATCAGAGAAGTAAGATCATCTCAAAATAATCCCGACCTCAGCCAGTACATGACCTAGTAATATTTAGAGCTGCTTCCAAATAACATTGCAACCATTTCTTGAAATGTTTGTAGGGAAAAAGCTTTTGTGGGTACCTAAAAAAAGGCTCTATGATCATCTTAACCCAGCCTTGGTCCCTCTTCATACAAGGGAAGTGTATGGTGGCTGTGAATATTTGCCCACTAAACCCTTCTCCTAAAACTCTGCAGCATTTTCAGCTAAGACTACTGGGTTTCCCCTCCCCTAATGGCACCTTAGCTGTTCTTAACACAATGAGAGTCTGAGTCAGTAACATGCTCCATCAGCAAGTGTACCACTGACAGACAGACCCACCATCATCCAAACTGCAGGACTCTTTCACACTCAGGTTAGGAGGACTTGGTTTAGATACCACTCCAATGTTGTGGGGTATTTGATCACACCGTGAATTTGTGTTAATTAAATAAAACCTTGGGTCAGAAGGTGGAGCCAGCAAGTAGTTGACAGGAAGTAGCCATACAGAGTTAAGGCAGTCCAGAGAATGGATAGAGAAACACACAGGAAGTCATAGGGAGGAATTTTGAGTTTGGCCATCTTTTTTTGGTTTAGTACCATGGAAGAGAATACTTCTTGCTGGGTCACTATCTAAGGAGAAAGATAACTAATTGTTTTTCTAAATGCATAAGATCACTCTAAAAATGCTTAATGTGCACTTAACAATCGCTTATTTTAAATAATATTTTTAATAATTCAAAAAGATTTTCAGTCTATTTCTCGGCCTCTCTCCTCTCTCTCTCTCTCTCTCTCTCTCTCTCTCTCTCTCTCTCTCTCTCTCTCTCTCTCTCTATGTGTGTGTATACCTGTGTGTCATGAAAAGACCATCCCCCCCCACTCTTGATCATCTGTATCTTATAAACTTTTCTCCCCTCTTCCTTGGTGTTATAGCTGGATAGGAGATGAATAGGACTATTGATTGCTTTTCTCCACTAGGAGCTTTTCAGTGAATTAAAACAGAAATTTATTTTTAATCTCTCCAAAAGGGGGAAGCATTTAGCAAGACGCAACAATCTGTGGAGGAATGATAAGAATACTCAGCCCCTGCAACAAATAGATCAAAAGCCACAAATCACATTCATCCATCTTTCATACATATTAAAATCCCACATGATTTTTCAAATTATTTTATTCTTTAGAGAACCTTTGTCACATTAAAAGTTGAAGGAGATATTTCTTTGATGAGGGGTGATGTGAGTATAAGGAGAAATATTGAAAATGTGGTTAGGGATAACACTGGTTTAGTTAAGTGCAAATTGTTATGTTCTCCAAGGTGACCTAAGTAGCTCCAGGAAGTTGACTAGGTTTCCACTACCAGATATGGTTTCCTTTTTGTTTAGTGGGCCTTATACTCAATTAAAAAGCTGCTGGTAACCTCCAAGGTATGTGGACCACCACTATACTGCACCTGTTTTAGTTCATAGTCATCACAACTGATAGGACTATTGGTGGCTTCCCTTCCTTGACAGCTTGCTTAGCACCTTCTGGAACCATGAACACAAATAACTTGGAGGAGGCTTGCTATAATTATATTTTAATTTCAAAACAAGTGTTTAAGCTGAAGAAAGAAATCTATAAAATCTCTATCACAAAATATATCTATGACAACGTTTGAAAACTAGGAATACTGCATTTCAATTAGTATTAAATTATAATATAAAAAGGAATTTGGTATATAACATAAAGTGGTTTCATATTTTGAACACATAGTTAAGATCAGTATACTTATGAGGTCCTCATACAACTGGTGGAGAATTGTCACCATAAGGTCATTGAAAAGGCATGTTGTAGTGAGGAAAAGGGACCTTAGAACAGAGTTTGGGGAATCTTAGAGAAGAGAAGGCAGAAACTAATTCTTTTATGAGGGCATTCATCTTGGTCTGCTTTTAGCTCAGAAACAGTCCTGTACCCAAGAACTATGAGATCATCACTTTGTGATTCTGGAAGATGGTGAGGTTGTAGTCATTTATCACAGAAGATACAGAAAACAGATAAATTAAATGTCCTTTTCCTCTTTGTTGGAACCCATTTGGTTTCCTAGTGGCTTTACCCAGCAGGTCTGCATAGAGAGGATGATTGGACCACGGACCTGAATGCAGGTGTCTGAGATGGCCTGCACTTGGCTGTGCTGGGGGGGGGGGTCTTTTGCTCCACCCCTTGGCATTCTTTTAAATACCCTAGGGCAGAGACAGTCAAGGCCTGATGGATTAGGGAATCCAGCCTCTCCCAAGTCTATCCTGTGTTTTCTATCTGTTTCTCCCCCTCTATCCTTCCATCTAATATTTCCTGATGATCCTACTCATGAGTACTCTGGAGAAATGTGGGGGTGAGAGATAAACCCCCACAGCTGGCATCATTGAACAGAGACTAAGAAAATAATAATAATAATAATAATAATAATAATAATAATATCCAGAGTTTGGTGAAAGTAAAAGATAGGGTCTGCTAGTTGAAGAGGTACCAGATCAGTTTTATAGTGAAAAAATTTAAATAGGCCAGGGGGTTTCATCCTCAGCAGAAAAGGAAAAAAATGGACTAAAAGAATGTCTGAAGCTACAGCATTGAATCTTCTCTATCAAGATTTCTCTCTTTTGGTCTCTATTAATTTTTATCTATGAAAAATAAGGAAGAAATAGAGTAAGGTAGTGTAGAAAAATTTAGTAAAATACCATAAAGGAAACTTAGGATGTAACAGAGAAACTAAGTCTATAATTTTCTAGCTTTGGGGCTATGAACACAAACTGGGAAAAACCTATCCTCTTTGAGCTTAATGGGCAAAAAAAAAGCTCTTCTTTGAGCTTATCCAGGAAAAAAAAAGATTCCTGTGGGAAGCTTTTGGTCCCAAGCAGCAGAAGAAAGTAATTCTCCCTGAAGCAAAATGTGGGTGTAATAAGCTGAAGTTGGAAGTTTTGGAAAAGCTTGGTGGTCTTTCTCTCAAACAAAAACTTTCCTAAAAAAAAAAAAACTTAGTCTCCCTATTAAAAAGTAAAAAGCCTTTCAGAACCTTCTCTCTCAGAATTTCTTTCTGTAAGGACAAAAATAAGAATCATCTGGAAATATTAGTATAGGAAATCAACTGTGATTAGCTCTAAGAAAAAAAGAAAGGCCTCTTGATTAAAATGGGGCATGAAAATAGTATGCAAATCTTCAAAGAATCACTTGTAGAAAGATTAAAAATAAAGGAGTTAAGGTGGAACTACGACAAGTACAAAGGTTCTTAAAGTTTGTAGAGGAATTGTGTCCTTGGTTTTCTGATTATAGGAAGCTGAAGGAAGATTCCTGGGAGAGAATTGAAGTTGAAATGAAAAAAATATTGTGGAGAGCATGGGCCTGAAAAAAGTCCAGTGGAATCCCTTGGCCTGTGGGCATTGATTCAGGACAATTTAGATCCAAACCTTGAAAAGCAGGAGGGATCTTTTCCTAGGGTAGACAAGGCAGAGACAAAACCTTCCGCTCTGCCAGCAGAACCTGATAACCCTTGTACAACGCTGTTTAAACAGAGTTTCTCTTGGTCATGAAGCTAAGTTCAAGGAAAGAAATCTTGGGATAAGACAAGGGGGAAACTGAAAAGCTTGAAAAGCTTAGTAACTTCTTTCACTCAAAAAATAGAAACACTTCAAGTCTCTCCTCTTCCCTCTGTATGGGTGGAATTAGACTGACCTGGGGTGACATCTTTTTGAATGGAAAAGCCACCTGTAATTGCCCTAACACAAGGATCCTCCAAAGCAATATGAACCCTCTCTGTTGACATTGCATCTCCTCTTCAAGCTAGCCTTCTGGAAGCTGCTAGTAAGGGGGAAGAAATTCAAAGCTTTCAAATGTTCCCTGTTCTGGAAGAGCAGGATGGCCAGGGTAATATTACAAGAGAGCATGTTCCATTTCCTTTCAAATAGCTTAAGGAGTTAAAAACAGCATGTAGTCAATATGGTGACACAACCACTCCTTTCACAACAGCATTGTTAAAAAGCCTTGCCTTAGATGTTTTGCCCCTGGGTGATTGGAAACAAATGGCTCAAGCATACCTATCTGGAGGTGACTATCTGCTGTGGGAAAGTGAGTTTGTGGAGCAGTGTCAGGCCACAGCTGAAATAAATTAGGCACAACAGATTCCCATCACCTTTGATATGCTTGCTGGGGAAGTCCCTTATGGAGAGACAGATCAATAATCAAATTTTGATATACCAGTGTATACTTAGGTTAATGCCACTGCCAAGAGAGTTTGGAGTACTCTTCTGTCATCAGGAAGACAAACTGAGGATCTGTCTAAAATAGGAGAAAGGCCTGGTGAGTTATTCTGAGATTTTGTTTCCAGATTAATGCAAATGGCAGGCAGATTAATTAGTGATTCAGAAGCTGAACTTTTACTTGTAAAACAACTTACATATGAAAATGCCAATGCAGCATGCCAGGCCACAATATGCTCTTTTAGAAAGAAGGGAAACATCTCTGACTATATCCAACTTTGTTCCGACATAGGGCCAGTAGCTGAAGTTTTTCTGTGTCCCCGCCTGCCAGCAGTCAGGACAAATCTCTCCCACTCGTGTCCCCCAAGTAAACACACAGAGATTTACATTACTTATAAGCTATATGGCTGTGGCAGGCTTCTTGCTATCTGTTCTTATATCTTAAATTAACCCATTTCTATAATTCTATACCTTGCCATGTGGCTCATGGCTTACTGGTATCTTACATCATGCTTCTCCTTGTGGTGGCTGGCAGCATCTCCTTACTCAGCCTTCTTTCACCCAGCATTCTCCTCTCTCCTTGTCCTGCCTACACTATCCTTCCTGCCTGGCTACTGGCCAATCAGTGTTTTATTTATCAATCAATCATAGCAACATATATTCACAGCATACAGGACATCCCACAGCAAGGGCCATCAGATAATCAAGGGATAGTCTGTAGCATTACAAGGAAAAATAGTTAGGGATGTTCTGTACCAGCAAGGACATGCCAATTCTAGACAAGAGAAAGTCTCTCTGAAGGAGCTGTAGGAAAGCTTTGCTTTAAGTGCTTTTGTTTCTTTTCACTGTCTGGCTGAGGCAAATGAACAAGCCTTGAGGTAATTTTAGAATCAGGGATGCCTACCTCATCATGCACTTATAAGGCAGGTGTGATCTGGGACCAGTGTTGGATGAAAGAGAAACACCTATTGAGGCCAGCTCAGGGAGAACAGAAATCTTTTGACTCAAGAAACCTCATGTAGTCAAGAAAAAAGCTCATTTACTCTTGACTTTTCAATACAAAAGCAAACCTAAAAGGGAACAGGAAGTTTACTCCTGGACCTCAAAAGAACTATGGGAAATGGAGTCCAAAAGGTAGCTCTTAACAGCAGGCTGATATAAGAGAAATGCATTCTAGGAAAGGTAGTTTTTCTGCTAAAGATGGCAGTGTTGCCTGGAAAAACGTTTCAGCTAAAAAAAAAAAATGTACATAGTAAACTTAAAATATAATTTTTAAAAGATTAAGAGGGAGGAAAATTGTTTGAAAGTTTGTTGAACGTCAGTTCCTACAAAAAACTGTAAGGAAACAGTTTGGAACTGTGCAGCTTTTGACAATTCAGGTTCCCTTGAGAAAATACCTTATATTGTCTAATAGCTGCACAAGAAGTTTTTGCAAAGAGCTTTATAGCAATTCAATATGAGACATTCACCCTCATCCTGAAGTGAATCTTTTTTGTAGAGCAAAGTGAAAGTTCTGCTGTAACAGAAATGTTTGTCTGAATTATTGCACAGGGAAGCTGTTATGAATTTGAGTAAAGGGACAGCCTCTAGTTAGAAGCTGTTTGCTGCTGAGTGCATTCTCTGCTGGTTTCAGAATGACTGAGAGAGCCTGGCAAGAAAGAAACTGGAAAAAAAATAACTTTACCACAAAGATTACAGCCTTCACAATAATACTATATTGTATCAAGAGCTAAGTCACTTAGAAATACATTATGCCCCTTAGAAGGCATTTCTTCTCATTCTCTTTTCTTCTCATTCTCTTTTTGGTTTTGAAATGAAGTCCAAAGGAATTTACTCTCTGTCTTATTGGAAGATAATATAAATGTTAAGAAATCTTTATGTGTTTGCTAAATTAGTTATGTGCTAATGGTAGCCCTATAGAGAGTTTGCTTAATATAAGTTTGTAAAATAGATCTATAGAATTTCTTCAAGACATGTAGTAATAAGCTTATTAGAAGTAAAATGTAAGTTTAAATAAGTGGAGTATAAGAAGTATATTTGCAAAGGTAGTCTTATAGAATTTCTCTAAGAATATAAGCTTGTATGAATATAAGTATATTTGCTAAGGTAGTCATATAGAATTTCTTTAAGAATATAAGCTTGTATGAATATAAGAAATATATGTGCTAAGATAGTCCTGTAGAGTTTCCTTAAGAATATAAGCTTGTAAGAAATATAAATAAGTGTAAATGTTGAATGTGAGTCTATGCTTAATGTAACCTAGGAAGCAAAAAACAGTGTTCATAAAAGACTGCAAGCTGGCAGTCTAAATGGCTTCAGAAGCTCCAAAGGCTGGCACCAGAGCCAGGACAACCACAGCCAGGCATCCACAGCTGAGACTCCCAGAACATCAACACAGAGCAGAAAAACCTAAGCTAGGAGCAAAAATGTTGCAGTTTCTATTTGATAACTAAAAGAAAATCTCTTTAGAAAGGTTTTTGCCCCAACCAGCTCTTATGGAACTAATAACTTTCACCCTGAAAAAAGCACCTCTATAAAATGGTACCATAACTAAAAATGTCTTTGACTTGAGAACAAAAGTTGCAGAGATGCTTGTTTGAACTAAAATTGTTAACTGCAAAAAAATTTTGGTTGTAAAATGTTTCTTCATATTTGGACATGGAAGTCTAGTACCAGAATTTATTTGAACTTTTTGAACTTAAAAAAAATGTGGTAAAACTACAAAAAGATTTTCATTATGAATTGCTCCATATTTGGAAGGCTGGTACCAGAATTTATTATTTGAATTTTGGGACTTAAGAAACGTAATGTACAGTATCGATTTCATTACAATGGGACAGTTTGAATTTACTTATACATATAGACTCTATCCAGAATGATGACCTAGAAACTGTTTTATGAAATTATTTATGTTAAAAATGGAACTGTTTAAATGGAGAAATTCATTTTTATACCTAGGCTCAAGATGCAGTTTTGTGTATGCATATATGCTTTATTGACTGTGGTGATTCATGAAATGTTTTGTGTTAAAAATAAAATTATTTTATGTATAAGAATGAAACTGCTTATGGAATTGGTTTTATGTTACAAATGGAACTGTTTAAATAGAATCTTTTTTCTAAAAAATTATAAAGAAAAAGGGGAGTGTTAATATTCCTCAGTCTATTTATCTTAAAAAATATTTTAGTGTTACTTGAGTGAATTAATGTTATGTTTTGTATAGTTCTATTAAGAAATTGTTTTTATTTGTAGGTTTGTAAGAAAGTATTAAAGGTTATTTTGAGAATACAGCTTTTGAATGTATGTTTGTAGGAATTATAATGGCATATAGTAATGTTTATGCTAGAATTATTACGTTAACCTATTGATATAAATGCATCATGGTTTGGTGAAGTCAAGGAAGTATTTAAGTTTGATGTGAATATATCAGAAGTTTATCCTATGTTTTGTTAGCAAGAAATTCAAATAGCAAGAAATTCAAATTAAGAGTTTGCTTTAAGATGTAAGATTAAGATCTTGCCCCGGACTTCCCTTCTGGGGCACAGGTGAGTCCCCTAGCTTGCCTCGGACCCCAACCCTGGGCACCAGCCACTCCGGGAAAGACCTGCCCAACTTGGCCCCAGGTTCTGGCCACCGGGCAGGTATCCATCTAGCCCCACCGGGAAGGATCCCCTTCTCCAAGACCCCTGGAAAATCCTGCAGTATCCACGCCCTGCCCCCACGTCCATCCACCCAAGACCCAAGCCTCTTCCTGAGACTTAGAGGATGGCCCCCAGCTCCCATCTTGCCCCAGACTTCCTTTCTGAAGCACAGGTGAGTGCCCTAGCTTGCCCAGGACCCCATCCCTGGGCACCAGCCACTCTGGGCAAGACCTGCCCAACTTGGTCCCAGGTTCTGGCCACCAGGCAGGTTCCCTTCTAGCGCCACCAGGAAGGATCCCCTTCTCCAAGACCCCTGGCAGACCCTGCAGTCTCCATGCCCTGCCCCCACACCCATCAGCCCAAGCCCCGAGCCTCTTCCTGAGACTTAGAGGCCAGCCCCCAGCTCCCATCTTGCCCCAGACTTCCCTTCTGGAGCACAGGTGAGTCCCCTAGCTTGCCCCGGACGCCATCCCTGGGCACCAGCCACTCCAGGGAAGACCTGCCCAAATTGGCCCCAGGTTCTGGCCACCAGGCAGGTTCCCTTCTAGCCCCACTGGGAAGGATCCCCTTCTCCAAGACCCCTGGCAGACCCTGCAGTCTCCACACCCTGCCCCCACGCCAATCCGCCTGAGCCCCAAGCCTCTTCCTGAGACTTAGAGGCTGGCCCCCAGCTCCCATCTTGCCCCGGACTTCCCTTCTGGAGCACAGACTTCCCTTCTGGAGCACAGCTCCCACCCTGCCCCAGACTTCCAATTTGGACAAGAGAGCTCCCATCTGGACAAGAGAGAGAGACTTCCTGAATCTGTCAGCTCTGTCTGAACCAAGTGTGCAGATAAGGCCAAGAATGAACCAAAAGGAGATGGGCAGACGTCAAGGCAGAAACACATACAACAAAATGAATAGCAATACACCATCACCAGGCTCTAGCCCTCCTCCAACACCTAGACCTGAACACCAGAAATTGGAAGAAACAGAAGAAAATAGACTTATGAATGACATCATGAAGAAGCTAGAGGCTTGTGTAGAGGAAAAGACAAAAAAAATGGGAAGAACGCTGTAAACAACTAAAGGAAAGGGCAAACAAATTAGAAGAAATCAATAAAGTCCTGGAAGAAAACAATAAAGTACAGAAAGAAAATCAAGAAAAATCAATGAAACAAATGAAGGAAACAGTCCAAGACCTGAAAAGGGAAATAGAAAAAATGAAGAAGACCAAACAGAGGGAATGCTGGAAATACAAAATCTGAGAAAACGATTGGGAACTTCAGATGCAAGTATAATCAACAGAATGCAAGAGATGGAAGAGAGGATCTCTAGCGTTGAAGATACAGTAGAAGAAATAGATTCATCAGTCAAAGAAAACACTAAAGCCAACAAAGTCATGAACCAAAATGTCCAAGAAATTTGGGACACCATGAAAAGACCAAACCTATGAATAATAAGGGTAGAAGAAGGAGAAGAATACCAACTCAAGGGCACAGAAAATTTATTCAACAAGATCATAGAAGAAAACTTTCTCAACTTAAAGAAGGAAATGCCTATGAAGATACAAGAAGCCTATAGAACACCAAACAGACTAGACCCCCCAAAAAAGTCCCCTCGCCACATAATAATTAAACAACTAAATGTACAGAATAAAGAAAGAATATTAAGAGCAGCAAAGGAAAAAGGCCAAGTGACATATAAAGGCAAGCCTATCAGAATAACACCCGATTTCTCAATGGAGACTTTGAAAGCCAGAAGGACCTGGACAGATGTAATGCAGACACTAAGAGACCATGGATGTCAGCCTAGACTAATATACCCAGCAAAACTTTCAATCATCATAGATGGAGTGAACAAGACATTCCATGACAAAGCCAGATTTAAACAATATTTATCCACAAACCCAGCCCTACAGAAAGCACTAGAAGGAAAATTCCAACCTAAGGAAGTCAGATACACCCTCGAAAACACAGGCAATAGATAAAGCCACAGCAGTAAACCCCAATGAAGAGAATTACACACACATCACCACCAAAAAATAACAGGAATGAACAATCACTGGTCATTAATATCCCTCAATATCAATGGACTTAATTCACCTATAAAAAGACATAGGCTTACAGAATGGATACGAAAGCAGAACCCATCTTTCTGCTGCATACAAGAAACACATCTCAAATTCAAAGATAGACACTACCTAAAAATAAAAGGCTGGGAAAAGACTTTCCAATCAAACGGTCTTAAGAAACAAGCGGATGTAGCCATCCTAATATCCAGCAAAATAGACTTCAAACTAAAATCAATCAAAAGAGATCAAGAAGGGCATTACATACTCATCACAGGAAAGACCACCAAGATGAAGTCTCAATTCTGAACATTTATACCCCAAACACAAGGGCACTCACATATGTAAAAGAAACATTACTAAAGCTGAAATCACATATGAAACCCCACACATTAATAGTGGGAGACCTCAACACCCCACTTTCACCACTGGACAGATCTCCCAAATTGAAACTTAACAGAGACATAAAGGACTTAACTGATGTCATGACTCAAATGGACTTAATCGATATCTACAGAACATTCCATCCTAACAAAAAAGAATATACCTTCTTCTCAGCACCCCATGGAACCTTCTCTAAAATCGACCACATACTTGGCCACAAAACAAATCTAAACAGATACAAAACAATTGGAATAACCTCCTGTGTTCTATCAGACCACCATGGTCTAAAGTTGGATTTCAACAACAACAAAAACTACAGAAAACCTACAATCTCATGGAAACTGAATAATACCCATCTGAATCACCAATGGGTTAAGGAAGAAATAAAGAAAGAAATTAAAGACTTCCTAGAGATCAACGAAAATGAAGACACCACATATCCAAACTTATGGGACACTATGAAAGCAGTACTAAGAGGGAAATTCATAGCACTAAATGCCCACATAAATAAGTTGGAGAAATCTCACACTAGTGACTTAACAGCACACCTGAAAGCTCTAGAACAAGAAGAAGCAAAGTCTCCCAGGAAAAATAGATGCCAGGAAATTATCAAAGTGAGAGCTGAAATCAATAAAATAGAAACAAAGAGAACAATACAAAAAATTAATGAAACAAAGAGTTGGTTCTTTGAGAAAATCAACAAGATAGACAAGCCCTTATCCAAACTAACCAAAAGACAGAGAGAGAGCATCCAAATCAACAAAATCAGAAATGAAAAGGGGAACATAACAACAGACATTGAGGAAATCCAGAGAATCATCAGGTCATACTTCAAAAACCTCTATTCCACAAAACTGGAAAACCTAAAAGAAATGGATAATTTTCTGGATAGGTACCACATACCTAAATTTAATCAAGACCAGATAAAGTATATAAATAATCCAATAACCCCTAACGAAATAGAAACAATCATTAAAAGTCTCCCAACCAAAAAAAGCCCAGGACCAGATGGTTTCAGTGCAGAATTCTACCAGATCTTCAAAGAAGAGTTAATACCAATACTCTCTAAATTGTTCCACACAATAGAAACAGAAGGGACATTACCAAACTCCTTCTATGAAGCTACAATTACCCTGATTCCTAAACCAAACAAGGATACAACAAAGAAAGAGAACTACAGACCTATCTCCCTCATGAACATTGATGCAAAAATACTCAATAAAATACTAGCAAACAGACTCCAAGAACACATCAAAACAATTATCCACCATGATCAAGTAGGATTCATTCCAGGGATGCAAGGATGGTTCAACATATGAAAGTCTGTCAATGTAATACACCATATAAACAAACTCAAAGAAAAAAACCACATGATCATCTCACCAGATGCTGAAAAGGCATTTGACAAAAATCCAACACCCCTTCATGATAAATATCTTGGAGCGATCAGGAATACAGGGAACATACCTAAACATAATAAAGGCAATTTACAGAAAGCCAACAGCCAACATCAAATTAAATGGAGAGAAACACAAAGCAATTACACTAAAATCAGGAAGGAGGCAAGGCTGTCCACTCTCCCCATACTTATTCAAAATAGTACTTGAAGTTCTAGCCAAAGCAATAAGACAACATAAGGAGATTAAGGGGATACAAATTGGAAAGGAAGAAGTCAAGCTTTCTCTATTTGCAGATGACATGATAGTATACTTGAGCAACCCCAAAGATTTCACCAAGGAACTGATACAGCTTATAAACACCTTCAGCAACATAGCAGGATACAAGATCAACTCAAAAAAATCAGAATCCCAGCACTCGGGAGGCAGAGGCAGGCGGATCTCTGTGAGTTCGAGGCCAGCCTGGGCTACCAAGTGAGTTCCAGGAAAGGCGCAAAGCTACACAGAGAAACCCTGTCTCGAAAAACCAAAAAAAAAAATCAGTAGCCCTCCTATATACAAAGGACAAAGAAGTGGAGAAGGAAATCAGAGATACATCACCCTTTACTATAGCCACAAATGACTTAAAATACCTTGGGGTAACACTAACCAAGCAAGTGAAGGACCTATATGACAAGAACTTTAAGTCCCTGAAAAAAGAATTTAAAGAAGTCAGAAAATGGAAAGATCTCCCATGCTCATGGATAGGCAGGACTAATATAGTAAAAATGGCAATCTTACCAAAAGCAATCTACAGATTCAATGCAATCCCCGTCAAAATACCAACACAATTCTTCACAGACCTGGAAAGAATAATACTCAACTTCATATGGAAAAACAAAAAACCCAGGATAGCCAAAAAAATCCTGTACAATAACACAACCTCTGGAGGCATCACAATCCCTGACTTCAAGCTCTACTATAGAGCTACAGTAATAAAAACAGCTTGGTACTGGCATAAAAACCGACATGTGGACCAATGGAATCGAATTGAAGACCCTGACATTAATCCACACACCTATGAACATATATTTTTTGACAAAGAAGCCAAAAGTGCACAGTGGAAAAAAGAAAGCATCTTTAACAAATGGTGCTGGCAAAACTGAATATCAGTTTTGCAAATAGATCCATATCTATCACCGTGCACAAAACTTAAGTCCAAGTGGATCAAGGACCTCAACATAAATCCAGCTACTCTGAACCTGCTAGAAGAGAAAGTAGGAAGTAGTCTTGAACGCATTGGCATAGGAGACTACTTCCTAAATAGAACACCAGTAGCACAGACACTGAGAGAAACAATCAATCAATGGGACCTCTTGAAACTGAGAAGCTTTTGTAGAGCAGAGGATATGGTCAACAAGGCAAAGCGACAGCCTACAGAATGGGAAAAGATATTCACCAATCCCACATCTGAAAGAGGACTGATATCCAGAATATATAAGGAACTCAAGAAATTAGACATCAAAATGCCCAACAGTCCAATTAAAAAATGGGTTATAGAACTAAACAGAGAATTCTCAACAGAGGAAACTCAAATGGCTGAAAGACATTTAAGGAATTGCTCAACATCCCTAATTATCAGGAAAATCCAAATCAAAACAACTCTGAGATACCACCTTATGCCTGTCAGAATGGCTAAGATAAAAAACACTGAAGACACCTTATGCTGGAGAGGATGTGGAGCTAGGGGAACTCTCCTCCACTGTTGGTGGGAATGCAAGCTTATACAACCACTTTGGAAATCAATATGGCGCTTTCTTAGAAAATTGGGAATCCATCTCCCCCAAGATCCAGCTATACCACTCTTGGGCATATACCCAAGGAATGCTCAACCACACCACAAGAGCACTTCCTCAGCTATGCTCATATCAGCATTGTTTGTAACAGCCAGAACATGGAAACAACCTAGATGCCCTTCAACTGAAGAATGGATAAACAAAACATGGTACATATACACAAAGGAATACTACTCAGCAGAGAAAAACAATGACATCATGAGGTTTGCAGACAAATGGATGGATCTAGAAAAAATCATCCTGAGTGAGGTAACCCAGACTCAGAAAGACAAACATGGTATGTACTCACTCATAGCAGGATACTAGATGTGGAACAAGGATGACTGGACTGCTACTCACATCACCAGGGAGGCTACCTGGAAAACAGTACCCCAAGAAAGACACAGGGATCGCCCAATGACAGAGAAATGGAATGAGATCTACATGAACAGCCTGGACATGAGTGGGGGTAGTTAAGGGCAAGAGTCGAGGGAAAGAGAGCTTGGGGGAGCAGGAGATCCCAGCTGGATCAACAACAGAGAGGGAGAAC
Organism: Peromyscus eremicus; assembly: GCF_949786415.1. NCBI lineage: Eukaryota > Metazoa > Chordata > Mammalia > Rodentia > Cricetidae > Peromyscus > Peromyscus eremicus. Next base: position 81,156,949 of record NC_081418.1, on the reverse strand, counting down.
AAGGAATAGGAGACCAGGGTAAATGAAGACCACATGAGAATAGGAAGAAGCAAAGTGCTAGAGAGGCCCACAGAAATCCACAAAGATACCCCCCACAACAGACTGCTGGCAATGGTCGAGAGACAACCCGAACTGACCTACTCTGGTGATGGGATGGCCAAACACCCTAATTGTCGTGCTAGAAACCTCATCCAACTACTGAGGGATCTGAATGCAGAGATCCATGACTAGGCCCCGGGTGGATCTCTGGGAGTCCAATTAGCGAGAATGAGGAGGGTTTATATGAGCGAGAATTGTTGAGACCAAGGTTGGATAAAGCACAGGGACAAATAGCCAAACGAACGGAAACACATGAACTATGAACCAATGGCTGAGGGGTCACCAACTGGATCAGGCCCTCTGAGTGGGTGAGACAGTTGATTGGCCTGATCTGTTTGGGAGGCATCCAGGCAGTGGCACTGGGTCCTGTGCTCATTGCATGAGTAGGCTGTTTGAAACCTGGGGCCTATGCAGGATCACTTGGCTCGGCCTGGGAGGAGGAGACTGGACCTACCTGGACTGAGTCTACCAGGTTGATCTCAGTCCGCAGGGAGGCTTTGCCCTGGAGGAGGTGGGAATGGGGGGTGGGCTGGAGGGAATGTGAGGGGGGGTGGGAGGAGGGAGAACAAGGTAATCCGTGGCTGATATGTAGAACTGAATTGTATTGCAAAATAAATTTAAAAAAAAAAAAAAAGATGTAAGATTAAGCCGGGCGGTGGTGGCACACGCCTTTAATCCCAGCACTTGGGAGGCAGACCCAGGCGGATCTCTGTAAGTTCGAGGCCAGCTTGGGCTACCAAGTGAGTTCCAGAAAAGGCGCAAAGCTACACAGAGAAACCCTGTCTCAAAAAACAAAAAAAACAAAAAAAAAAATGTAAGATTAAGAGAATTGTAACTATTAGCAATATTTATGTTACAATTATGTTAATGTATTAATGTTAATGATGAAGCTAGGGAGTCTGAGTTTGATGCAATTGCATCAAGAATTTTTTGGTTTAGAAAGGGCTTGATGCAGCTAAGACATGTTTTCACCTTAAATACATTTCAAAAAAGAAATGCCATCCTTATCATCCTCTACTCCTATACTGGGAGGTGTGACAGATATGGAGATTGTTGTGAGCCTTTAATGGGGAGCTGTATTTTTATGTTAAGAAGGGGGGACTTGTTGGAGCACATTTGGGTTTCCTAGTGGCTTTACCCAGCAGGTCTGCATAGAAAGATGATTGTACCACAGGCATGAGTGCAGGTGTCTAAGATGGTCTGCACTTGGCTGTTCTTGGAGAAGGTCTTTTGCTCCACTCCTTTAAATACCCTAGCATACTCACAAAAATATCTTACTTTCATGTATTGTCTATATAGGTTAGGTAAATAGCATAGTCATAATAAGTGAAAGAACATAGGGCATTTTTATCTCAGATTACACAAAAAAACAAAATGTCTACTGTCACCACTTGTATCTAAAATAATAGCACAGATACACCAATTATATTCAGAATTGAGCAGTGAAAGACATGAAATAAAATTTCTGATAATATTTCATACAAGGTCATAAATAAGAAATCTCAAAATAAATATTTAGAAATAATTACAATAAAATCTGTACATACACAAAGGGTAGTGAAATAACTCCTGTATGTTAAAAGGCATACAAATGAATACATTGTTATCTGTGGCATAACATGAATCATTTTTTAAAGTATTTTTACATGCAGAAGTGTTTTGTTGGCATGTTTATAAGAACATTGTGTGCATGTCTGGTGACCTAAGAGGCCAGAAGAAGCTTATGGATTTCCTGGAACTGAAGTCAAAGTAGCTGTGGGTCACCATGTGGGTCTGAAAATCAAGCTCATGTCCTCTTCAAGAGCATCAGGTGTTCTTAACCACTGGTCATTCTCTCCAGCTCCATGAACCACTTTTAAATGTATATTATCCCCATTTTTGCACATAAACTCAATGCAATTCAACTAATATTCTGGAAGTAGTTTCTAAAGTTGATTAACTCAGTCCAAAATTTATGTAGAAATTCCAAAAACAGCAATACTTTAAAAAAAAAGTGAAGCCCAGGAATGTCGTATTGTATCTTGTGACCTGCTCTCCTGCTGTGGGATGTTCTGTATGTCACATGTGTTGCTGATTAGTCAATAAATAAATCACTGATTGGCCATTGGCTAGGCAGGAAGTGTAGGGGGGACAAGGAGGAGAATAAAGCTGGGAAGTGGAAGGCTGAGTCAGAGAGACACTGCCAGCCGCCAAGATGACAAACAGCATGTGAAGATGCCGGTAAGCCACGAGCCACGTGGCAAGATATAGATTTATAGAAATGGATTAATTTAAGCTGTAAGAACAGTTAGCAAGAAGCCTGCCACAGCCATACAGTTTGTAACCAATATAAATCTCTGTGTTTACTTGGTCGGGTCTGAGTGGCTGTGGGACTGGCAGGTGAGAGAGTTTGTCCTGACTGTGGGCCAGGCAGGAAAACTCTAGCTACACTCTCCTTTGTTCAAAATCATAGTAATTAAGTCTGTGTGTACTCTACATGCACAGACAGACACATATATGAATGAGACATCATTAAAAAAAAAAACATGGGAAATAGATATTACCCAACACAATGTAAAAAAAAAAAAAAAAAAGACTTGGAGATAGATCACTATTGTTGGGCTGATGTTTTGTTTCTAAAACTATGCGATGGGATATAAATTCTTCAATAATACCACTTCTGGAGGCATGTTCAAAACAGCCCATTACTCTCTAAAATTTCATAACAACAAATCTACAGTGAACTTCTCACAGAGGGATTGAGAGTCTTATGAGGGTGATTCAATTTTTTTTTGATACTTGTAAGCAGACCAGTGGGCATAGGAGCCAGAAGAGAAGAATCCTATGTGAAGTGCTGCAGACACCTGAGAGTATCAACACCCGTGGCTGCAATTTCAAGGCACAACAGAAGATCACAGTAAGGCAACTTCTCCTTTCTCTGACACATGTGCTCTAGCTTTTGTGAGAAAATCAGGAATTCTTTCTGTTGTCAGCTTCTCTCAGTAATATTTCCATGCCATTTAAATGCTGATGCTTAGAAGCAAATTCATTGAATTTAAACTTAAGTGTGCTTAGTATGTCCACAGAAGCTTCTACTCTTTTGTATGAGTTCCAGCTGGTGATACAATGCAGACCCTCACAGGGAATGGCTGTGTTCTCTGCTAAGGCAGAAAAGGCATTTTTACTCTATAGTGCTGGAAATAAAGAGGAAGGAAGATGATTAAGGTACAGAGAGGACTTTTTAGCCTCTTCCAGAAAAACTAATGTCTCTCTGTGAGATTTTGTAAAAATCCTGTAACATCTCAGAAACAGTTTCAGTGAATGAGTCATGAGGAGGAGCTGAGGCAGCCCAGCCTCTCACTTCTGCTTCCATGGAGGTTTATGTTATGACTTGTATCACTGTGGGAGGGGTACTAGCAACTTGCTGACAGTAATAAGTTGCAATGTCTTCAGACTGCAGACTGCTGATGGTGAGAGAATAATCTGTCCCAGACCCACTGCCACTGAACCTCGATGGGACCCCATCTGCCAAGCTATTTGTGTAATGGATCAGGAGCTTAGGAGATTTCCCTGGTTTCTGCTGGTACTAGTTTAAATAATTGCTAATGCCCTGACTGGCCCGGCAAGTGAGAGTGACTCTGTCTCCCAGAGAGGCAGACAGAGAGGATGGAGACTGGGTCATCTGGATGTCACACATGGAACCTAAGAATGGAGACATAATAAATGTCCACATAGTTAATCATAATAAAACAGGACCTTGCCCCAAATCTAATCTTCACTAATCACAGTGTATAAGTAAAATTCTCATTATAGTCACTTTTTACCTGGTAACCAGAGCAGCAGGAGCCCAAGGAGCTGAGCAGGGGCCCTCATGTCCATGCCGAGTCCTGACTGCAGTGACAACTGTACAGGGTGTGACTGGTATATGAAGAAGTCCTCAAGGCTGTGCAGCGAGTGCATGCAAATCACTGGGAACCAGTTAGGGTGGGGCAGCTGCAAGGCTTGCTCATCTCAGTAACTGAGCGCAAGTCCTGTGTCCCCAGATGCCCGAGGTCAGACCACACATATGCCTTCAGAGAATGCATTTCTTTTTTTAAGTTTTAAATTTTGGAGGTTTTTGAAATTTTTTACTGTGCATAAGCTCTTTTTTAATAATATATTTCAAATATATATTAGCAGTAATATAGACAAATATCTGACTATCAATGAATATACAACAGAGGAGGGACTATTAAATTTTTAACTCACTCAAATAATTCCTATGGATTAAAAAAATACTCTGTCCTCCTTGTGAACTGTTTGTTTGCTTGGAGTGATCATTTCTACAAATTAAAATAATAATTTATCAGAACCATTTAGATTGCATTCTTCTTTCATATATTATATCTCAACCACAGTTTTCCTCCCCTCCTCTCCCCTCAGTCCATTCCCTTATCTCCTCTCTTCCCCAGGTTTATCCCCCCTCTTCATCTACCCTCAGAAAAAAGCAGGCCTCCCAGGTTAATCAACCAAACACAGCATAATATGCGACAATAAGGCCAGGCACGTACCATCACATCAAGGATGGAGGAGGCAACCAAGTAGGAGGAAAAGTACCACAGGCAGCCAAAAGAGTCAGAGACAGTCCCTGCTCCCACCGTTAGGAATCCCACAGGAACACCAAGCTACTCAGTCATCACATATATGTAAAGGAGCTTTGTAAGACCTACACAGGCTCCCTGATCTTTCTTAGCCCTCGTGAGTCCTGGTCAGTTGGTTCTGTGGGCCCTGTGTCATCACATGTATGTGAAGAATCTATAAGATTCATACAGGCTCCCTGATCTTTCTGAGCCCCCATTAGTCCTAGTCAGTTCATTTGGTAAGACATGCTCGTATGGTGTCCCTGAATGCTCTGATTTCTCTGATTTGTTCTCTCTCTTCCACAGGACTACCAGAGCTCTGCCTAATGTTTGGCTTTGAGACTCTGCGTCTGCTTCATTAGTTGCTGAATGAAGTCTCTCTGGTCTCTTCGATGACCTGTGAACTGCAATAGTGGCACAGATATTATGCATAAGCATAAGATGGTAAATAGGAGATTCTCCCTAAAAGTTCACTTAGGGGAGAATCAGCCTTCTTGCACATAGACTAACAAGAGATGGTTCAGACCAGCCCATCTCTCTTGGCTTCTGGTTGTGTTCCATCAGTGTCATTAAGGGTTTTCTAAGGGTAATAATTTATTTCAGTTGTTTGAAACAGGTATATGTGCAACCTGACACAAGTGGAAGGTCTCAGGATGGAGGAAAGAACTAGAGAAACTCTGGATATGTGCCTCACAGAGGGCAAGGTGTGGGAGGAAACAAGAGATGGCAGCTTCAGTGAGCATCCCAGCTTGTCTCTGACTCCTCAGCAATGAACATCTCACTGGTCTGTCCACAGGGGAAAGGTAATGTGTCCCTTTCATAAAGCTTAGGCTCAGTGGGAGGATATGTGGTGATGTCACTATGGTGAGTCACTAATCATGATGTATCCTTTGTCAGAATTAGTAATAATATGTTATACAAACAATAAAATAATCATTTAATATAATAATTTAATAGTTGCTTATATACAGTGGGTCTAGAATTTCTTTTTTTTTTTCCATAATTGCTATCCTCCCTAAGTGAAACACACTTGAGCTGAGACCTTATTCTGGCAGGGTATTGTTTTCTGACTCTCTTTGTCTTTGGACCTTGAAGATCAGTGAGAACTAAACTTTAGAGAGCAGGGTCAGCAGAACTGCACACACCTCTGAGGTGCTGGTTCCCACCAAAATATGTAAGCCATAGTCTGAGTAATAAACAATGCCAGACTATGTGTATTCCGTGTTCTCACTAACTAAAACCTTTCCAATTTTTTGATTGATTTTTTTCGTAGAAATATATACTTTTTTCTATTGCCCACTAAAGATGTTTTTTATTTAAAAAAAAATTTCATTCATTTTACATACCAATCGAAGATCCTCCTCTTCACTCCTCCTGCCCACCCAGTCTCTCCCCTCAACCCACCCCCCACTCTCCTCACTAGAAGGCAAGGCCTCCCATGGGAAGGCACATCCAGTAGAGGCAAGTCCAAGTCCTTCCCCCTGCCTCAAGGCTGCATGAGGTGTCCCATCATAGGTAGTAGGCTCCAAAAAGTCCTCATGCACCAGGGATGGATTCTGAATCTATCACCTGCCCCCCGCCAAGAAAATCCAGGTGCTGACAAGCAGGGAAAACTCCTTCAGTCAGGCCCCCCATCAAAACCCCCCATCAGACCCTGCAATCTACAAGTTCCACGCCCTACCCCAATATCCATCTGCCTGTGACCACTAAAGATTTGATGCGTAAGTCTGATTACTCATTAAAATTACAGACTTGATTTTTTGTTTTTAAAATCCTTCTGGGAAATTTGAGAAAATGCACCTTTTTATATTAATATATTGTGGTTGAGAATATTCAGTTTTTTGACAACAGTTTTTTTGTAACTTTTTAAAACTCCAATGTCAAAAAACACTTTGAATATGAACAGTTGTATGTAGTGGTGAAAGCACCATACTAAAGAATTACATGTGCTATGAGAAAATAGAAGTAGGAACTATAGTGTGTATAATATGGAAGGAACCAGGAAAATTTGCACTCTTTTCTTTGGATTTGAAGTCTTGTTAACAAAATAATTTTAAAACATACTGGAAAGAAGTCTTGTTAGAATTGGAGACTCAAACAATACAGTAAGTAAATTGTGTATCTCAGAAGCTGACAGAAAAGAAATGGAAAAGAGGTGGAGAGGAAGCCAAACTTTTGAGTTACCATGGAGGTCAGTAAGTAGTGGCCGAAGGAGAAAAGGAACTTCAGACAACAATGAGAAAAGCCAATGAGTGAATGGAAGAATGCTTAGGAAAGAGAAAGAGAAAAGGGCAATTTTCACTTTTCTTAGCAGCTAAGAAAAGACATCAGGCAACTCCGTGGTGACCTCTATAGGAGATTTCACAGTGGGCAGTCTGGGAGAGACAAAAATACATTGTCCCATTAAGGAGCAGTCCCTCCTTCTGTGTTCTCCTTGTTCATGTCTGCTGTTATATCAGCCATCCAGAATATCAGCAATCTCAGAAACAAGGCTGAATTCCTCAATCTTAATATTGGAACTGAAAAGCCATGGACAGACAAGGTAAGTCTACAACTGAGCTTTGGTCTCAGACTTGCATGGATGGATCACCCTAGGGAAAAACTATTCAATGTTCACACATATGCAGCTCTTTGAGAAAAGCAGAGCATTAATAAGGACCACCTTTCTGAGGAAATTAATGTAAAATATCTTCCTGTCTCCAGCACTAGACAAAAAGGACATCAGTGTGAAATTCTGGATTAGTGATGGGAGCACTAAGTACACAAAGCAATTGCTTTCTAAGACAGTACCAGAGACATGGGCATTGGACAATGGAAAGGCTATGGAAAATCTGCTTGGAGTGCTCCTAACCTACAGAAGTACAAATCACACACCCTCTCTCATATTGATACTCAAGATTTTATGCATTAAAAACATGAACTCTAGCTTTAAAAAGTTTCTGACATTTGTTTCTCCCAAGATAATCATTCAGGGATATGATCAACAAATCTCAGAAACAGTTATTCTGTGAGACATATTAAATCTAACTGTAAGAACACACAGGCCTAAAAATAGAAGGTACTATAAAATTTGACAACAGGAACAAAACAGCATTTATAGATAATTGGATAAATTTTCATGCATACTATATTATCTTTCATGTTATTTCCTACTATATCTCCTCTGTACTCCCTTTTCTCCCCATTCCCATTAGTCTCTTTTCTACAAAAATGTGATGTTTGAATCCAGTGGCAGCTTTAGAGCAGCTCTCTAAACACTCGTGGATACTGACAGGTGTTCTATAGGGATGTTAAAGATGGGAGCTCTCACCAGGTAAATGAGATAACATAAAATGATGCTGGTCTTAAGGTATTGGCACCAGGCACATGCTGGTAGGCACTCTCTTCTTTACCTGGGTATCAAAGAGGTTGGCTGCAGGCTCTTGCTGTAAATCTTAGCAGTCTTTAAAAACAGGTCCCACTCCTCTCACATGGGCTCTGATTCCCTGTAGAGACCCTGCCATGCTGTTTGTGTGTGGTGCTGGGAACTAAATTCTCCCTGCAGCACTCCACCATGCTATTTCCCTTGGTTTGTCTGTCCACAGTATTGATAACTGTTAGGATAAATACCTTAAACCTTGGTTATTCATCTAGTCTACTCTGAAACCATAATGCCACATCCAAAACCTAAAAATTTGTTCATATAGAAAGTTTCATTTCTAAATTGTATCATATGCACATATGTGATTATATGTATCTATTTAAAAATAATAAATACAAATGAGAGTAAAAAATGTGATAGTTCTCATTCTGGTATTCACTTAATTCAAGTATTATGTTACCTTCAGTTGCATTCAGTTTCCTGCAATCACAATAACTTGATTTCTTTATTGTTAAAAATCCATTTCTTTATTTGGATACAAAGAAAGGGAAATCATAAAATTTCTAGGAAAATAGATATAGCTGGAAAAGATTGTATGGTGTAAGGTAATCTTTAGAGTTGTGTGGTTAATGTGGAGTAGCTGATGAATCTCTGAAACCATTGTGGTGGGGAAGTGAAAGAAGATGCTAAATTGTAGAGATAGTGCACAGGTGACATGAAAGGGGATAAGAAATAATAGGCCGTGTGATCTCTGCATCCAGATCCCTCAGTAGTTGGATGAGGTTTCTAGCATGACAATTAGGGTGTTTGGTCATCCCATCAACAGAGTAGGTCAGTTCGGGCTGTATCTCAACCATTGCCAGCAGTCTGTTGTGGGGGTATCTTTGTGGATTTCTGTGGGCCTCTCTAGCACTTTGCTTCTCCCTATTCTCATGTGGTCTTCATTTACCATGGTCTCCTATTCCTTGTTCTCCCTCTCTGTTGTTGATCCAGCTGGGATCTCCCACTCCCCTAAGCTCTCTTTCCCTCCACCCTCGCCCTTAACTACCCCCACTCATGTCCAGGCTGTTCATGTAGATCTCATTCCATTTCTCTGTCATTGGGCGATCCCCGTGTCTTTCTTGGGGTCCTGTTTTCCAGATAGCCTCCTTGGTGATGTGAGTAGCAGTCCAGTCATCCTTGTTCCACATCTAGTATCCTCCTATGAGTGAGTACATACCCAATTAGTGAGAATGAGGAGGGTTTATATGAGTGAGAATTGTTGAGACCAAGGTTGGATAAAGCACAGAGACAAATAGCCAAACGAATGGAAACACATGAACTATGAACCAATGGCTGAGGGGTCCCCAACTGGATCAGGCCCTCTGAATGGGTGAGACAGTTGACTGGCTTGATCTGTTTGGGAGGCATCCAGGCAGTGGGACCTGGTCCTGTGCTCATTGCATGAGTCGGCTGTTTGAAACCTGGGGCCTATGCAGGATCACTTTGCTTGGCCTGAGAGGAGGGGACTGGACCTACCTGGACTGAGTCTACCAGGTTGATCTCAGTCCCTGGGGGAAGCTTTGCCCTGGAGGAGGTGGGAATGGGGGGTAGGCTGGGGGGAAGGTGAGGGGGGTGGGAGGGGGGAGAACAAGGGAATCCGTGGCTGATATGTAGAACTAAATTGTATTGCAAAATAAAAATTTTAAAAAAAATGAAATAAAATACCTTAGACACATTTATAATTGATGCTTATTTTGAAATTCTTTTTCACAAAATCCAAAGAAATAAAGGTGGATATTTTTCAAAATGTAAAAAAAAAAAAAAAAAATAGGCAGTGTGAAATGTGGAGATGCATGGGAGGATGGGGCTATTGAGGGAGTTAGGGAAGGGAAAACTATCATTAAGGATATTGTAAAAGGGCATAAAATAACCTATTATTTGATAGTTATCATACATATTCTTACTAATATAAAAGAGTTTAAGTAGTTAGCCTACACTGAGCATTATGCTCATCCCAAAAGCTATAGATTGCCAAATAAAAATCCCTGAACCAGGTTTGGCACACTTCTCTTCAAGACATTAATCAGAAGCATACTGAAGATACCCAAAACAGTGAGGGTGATTTCCATTGTCCTTGGTTGCTGCAGTAGTTTGAATGAGGATGTACCCCAGGGGTTCAAGTGTTTGAATACTTGGTTGGTCACCAGTTGCTCTCACTGTACATACTGGGTTTTCGGGTTGCTGAAAGAAGTATGTTACTGGTAGCAAGCTTTGAGATTTCAAAACTATACATCATTCAATTTTTGTTCTTTACTTCCTACATGTAGTTCAAGAATTGAGCTCTCACCTGCTGCTCCAGCCACCTACTCTCCACCCTCATGGATTCTAATCTTGAACTGTAAGTCAAAATAAATATTTTCTATAAATTGCTTGTGGTCATGATCTTTATCACAGATATTGTATTCAAAGTAAGACAATTTCCAACCAGAATTTTATGGTAAGATATTATTTCTATAGACACTACCCACATTTGTAAAAGGATGTGGAGAAATCAAGTCAGTATTGACAAGAAAGAAGGGAGACCGTGAGGTTAGCTTTTGCTGTAGTGCAAGGTGTTATATGAGCTGCTGAGGGGCAAAACATAAATGAACATTCTTACCAAACTGTGAATGCTGTGAACTGCAGTAATGACCTGGATGTAAGACTTGATTATGTGACCAATGGTGGCACATATGTTATAAGTTATCCAAAGTTTTTTTTTTTTTTTTTAAATTTTTATTTTGCAATACAACTAAGTTCTACATACAGGCACAGATTCCCTTGTTCTCCCCCCTCCCGCCCCCCTCACCTTCCCCCCAGCCCGCCCCCCATTCCAATCTCCTCCAGGGCAAAGCCTTCCCCACAGACTGAGATCAACCTGGTGGACTCAGTCCAGGTAGGTCCAGTCCCCTCCTCCCAGGCCGAGCCAAGGGACCCTGCATAGGCCCCAGGTTTCAAACAGCCGACTCATGCAATGAGCACAGGACCCGGTGCCACTGCCTGGATGCCTCCCAAACAGATCAGGCCAATCAACCCACTCAGAGGGCCTGATCCAGTTGGTGACCCCTCAGCCATTGGTTCATATTTCATGTGTTTCCGTTTGTTTGGCTATTTGTCTCTGTGCTTTATCCGACCTTGGTCTCAACAATTCTCGCTCATATAAACCCTCCTCATTCTCGCTAATTGGACTCCCAGAGATCCACCTGGGGCCTAGTCATGGATCTCTGCATCTAGATCCCTCAGTACTTGGATGAGGTTTCTAGCACGACAATTAGGGTGTTTGGCCATCCCATCACCAGAGTAGGTCAATTCGGACTGTCTCTCGACCATTGCCAGCAGTCTGTTGTGGGGGTATCTTTGTGGATTTCTGTGGGCCTCTCTAGCACTTTGTTTCTTCCTATTCTCATGTGGTCTTCATTTACCATGGTCTCCTATTCCTTGTTCTCCCTCTCTGTTGTTGATCCAGCTGGGATCTCCCACTCACCCAAGCTCTCTTTCCCTCGACCCTCGCCCTTCACTACCCCCACTCATGTCCAGGCTGTTCATGTAGATCTCATTCCATTTCTCTGTCATTGGGCGATCCCTGTGTCTTTCTTAGGGTCCTGTTTTCCAGGTAGCCTGCCTGGTGATGTGAGTAGCAGTCCAGTCATCCTTGTTCCACATCTAGTATCCTGTTATGAGTGAGTACATACCATGTTTGTCTTTCTGAGTCTGGGATACCTCACTCAGGATGATTTTTTCTAGGTCCATCCATTTGTCTGCAAACCTCATGATGTCATTGTTTTCTCTGTTGAGTAGTATTCCATTGTGTATATGTACCACATTTTGTTTATCCATTCTTCAGTTGAAGGGCATCTAGGTTGTTTCCATGTTCTGGCTATTACAAACAATGCTGATATGAACATAGCTGAACAAGTGCTCTTGTGGTGCGGTTGAGCGTTTCTTGGGTATATGCCCAAGAGTGGTATAGCTGGATCTTGGGGGAGATGGATTCCCAATTTTCTAAGAAAGCGCCATATTGATTTCCAAAGTGGTTGTACAAGCTTGCATTCCCACCAGCAGTGGAGGAGAGTTCCCCTAGCTCCACATCCTCTCCAGCATAAGGTGTCTTCAGTGTTTTTGATCTTAGCCATTCTGACAGGCGTAAGGTGGTATCTCAGAGTTGTTTTGATTTGCATTTCCCTGATGATTAGGGATGTTGAGCAATTCCTTAAATGTCTTTCAGCCATTTGAGTTTCCTCTGTTGAGAATTCTCTGTTTAGTTCTATAGCCCATTTCTTAATTGGACTGTTGGGCATTTTTTTTTTTTTTTTTTTTTTTTTTTTTTTTTTTTTTTTTTTTTTACAGTCAAGAGTTTTATTGTCTATTTTGTATTTCTCATATTGCTTGTTTACCCCTCAAAACTTCAGAATGCAAGTTCTGCATTAGTTAGCATTACCCTTCACCAGAAACACACCTTTGCATAGAGAGGTTGTGGCAGTGACTGAGTATCTGAAATGTTTCTTATTCAACATAGTCATAGTCTTAGCAATTCCAACGACAATAAAAAGATTGATGATTTAATAAAAAGCTATTGTATTTTTCCTTTTATAACCCCAAAAGATACATTTCTGTTAAAAAAATCATGTGCGTTGTTAGGGCAACCTCAAGAAAATTTAGAAAACTAGGCATTATTTCAATTGAGTTTTCTGAAACAATCTAGTGTCCCACCTTTAAGATATAAAACTGTCTATCTGTAGACAGCCCAGACACCAGCTACCCGAGTTCACTAGAGAAGTAATTTAGTCTTCAGGAGAAAGCTCCAGGAACATTAAACTCAAGGTGAATCTGAAACGACTGTGTCACATTGAAACTGAAACCTCATTGATTGGTATCTGCCAACTTGTAGGTCCATGTGCCGCTGGGGACAAGGACCTGCCTCCTGGCTCGTTTTACCTCTTGGAAGCAGTGTAAGAGCATTGCACCCAAGTGTGCTTTAGTTTATTGGAAATCTGAGTAAACACAAAAGATGAACTCCTGAAAATGTTATCATTTACTACTAAAGAAGTACAATGTTTGGAAAAGACTTCAGAGGATCTTAAGGGAAGGCACCAAGAAATTATGAATGCTCTCCTCTGGCTTCCTCATCCCAGAAGTGACAGGTCATAAATTCCATGGCGCATATAAGGAAAAAAGAAGGAGAAACAGCACTTATGGTCCTCTTCTTGTAATTACTCAGCAAACAATAAAAGATAGAGTGTTCTGTTTAGCAACCAAAAACAGAGAGGGAATATAGTAAGCAAGTAGATTACTGTAGTTGCTGGGGGCTTGCACTGGTTGGTTTCTGCATATTGGTTAACTATTACAGCAATGTTGAAGTCTGAATTTATTCATACTCAATATTTGTGTCAGGAAAATTATCAAACTTCTTGGCTAGGAAACTATTATATGATTATGAAAGTAATCCCTGCCCCATAATTAAGTCTTTCTCACTCGTACAATGAAAAGAATAACAAATCTTGTGTCACTCTCATGACTGCAATAAGGAAGATTCAAATTCAATAATTCATAAGACTTTCTGGATAAATGATTCTTCTTTTTTTTTTTTTTTTTTTTTGTAGTTCTTTTTTTTTTTTTTTTTTTTTGGCTCAGAGGTTAAGAGCACTGCTTGTTCTTCCAAAGGTCCTGAGTTCAATTCCCAGCAACCACATGGTGGCTCACAACCATCTGTTGGGCATTTTGATGTCTAATTTCTTGAGTTCCTTATATATTCTGGATATCAGTCCTCTGTCAGATGTGGGATTGGTGAATATCTTTTCCCATTCTGTAGGCTGTCGCTTTGCTTTGTTGACCGTATCCTTTGCCCTACAAAAGCTTCTCAGTTTCAAGAGGTCCCATTGATTGATTGTTTCTCTCAGTGTCTGTGCTACTGGTGTTCTATTTAGAAAGTGGTCTCCTATGCCAATGCGTTCAAGACTACTTCCTACTTTCTCTTCTAGCAGGTTCAGAGTAGCTGGATTTATGTTGAGGTCCTTGATCCACTTGGACTTAAGTTTTGTGCACGGTGATAGATATGGATCTATTTGCAGCCTTCTACATGTTGATATCCAGTTTTGCCAGCACCATTTGTTGAAGATGCTTTCTTTTTTCCATTGTGCACTTTTGGCTTCTTTGTCAAAAATTATTTGTTCATAGGTGTGCGGATTAATGTCAGGGTCTTCAATTCGATTCCATTGGTCCACATGTCGGTTTTTATGCCAGTACCAAGCTGTTTTTATTACTGTAGCTCTATAGTACAGCTTGAAGTCAGGGATCGTGATGCCTCCAGAGGTTGTTTTATTGTACAGGATTCTTTTGGCTATCCTGGGTTTTTTGTTTTTCCATATGAAGTTGAGTATTATTCTTTCCAGGTCTGTGAAGAATTGTGTTGGTATTTTGATGGGGATTGCATTGAATCTGTAGATTGCTTTTGGTAAGATTGCCATTTTTACTATGTTAGTTCTGCCTATCCATGAGCATGGGAGATCTTTCCATTTTCTGACATCTTCTTCAATTTCTTTTTTCAGGGACTTAAAGTTCTTGTCATATAGGTCCTTCACTTGTTTGGTTAGTGTTACCCCAAGGTATTTTATGTCATTTGTGGCTATAGTAAAGGGTGATGTGTCTCTGATTTCCTTCTTCGCTTTTTTGTCCATTGTATATAGGAGGGCTACTAATTTTTTTGAGTTGATCTTGTATCCTGCTATGTTGCTGAAGGTGTTTATAAGTTGTATCAGTTCCTTGGTGGAATCTTTGGGGTTGCTCAAGTATACTATCATGTCATCTGCAAATAGGAAAAGCTTGACTTCTTCCTTTCCAATTTGTATCCCCTTTATCTCTTTATGTTGTCTTATTGCTCTGGCTAGAACTTCAAGTACTATATTGAATAAGTATGGGGAGAGCTGACAGCCTTGCCTCGTTCCTGATTTTAGTGGAATTGCTTTGAGTTTCTCACCATTTAATTTGATGTTGCCTGTTGGCTTGCTGTAAATTGCCTTTATTATGTTTAGGTATGTTCCCTGTATTCCTGATCGCTCCAAGACCTTTATCATGAAGGGGTGTTGGATTTTGTCAAATGCCTTTTCAGCATCTAGTGAGATGATCATGTGGTTTTTTTCTTTGAGTTTGTTTATATGGTGTATCACATTGACAGACTTTCGTATGTTGAACCATCCTTGCATCCCTGGAATGAATCCTACTTGATCATGGTGGATAATTGTTTTGATGTGTTCTTGGAGTCTGTTTGCCAGTATTTTATTGAGTATTTTTGCATCAATGTTCATGAGGGAGATCGGTCTGTAGTTCTCTTTCTTTGTTGTATCCTTGTTTGGTTTGGTAATCAGGGTAATTGTAGCCTCATAGAAGGAGTTTGGTAATGTTCCTTCTGTTTCTATTGTGTGGAACAATTTAGAGAGTATTGGTATTAACTCTTCTTTGAAGATCTGGTAGAATTCTGCACTGAAACCATCTGGTCCTGGGCTTTTTTTGGTTGGGAGACTTTTAATGACTGTTTCTATTTCATTAGGGGTTATTGGACTATTTAAATAGTTTATCTGGTCTTGATTTAATTTAGGTATGTGGTACCTATCCAGAAAATTATCCATTTCTTTTAGGTTTTCCAGTTTTGTGGAATAGAGGTTTTTGAAGTATGACCTGATGATTCTCTGGATTTCCTCAATGTCTGTTGTTATGTCCCCCTTTTCATTTCTGATTTTGTTGATTTGGATGCTCTCTCTCTGTCTTTTGGTTAGTTTGGATAAGGGCTTGTCTATCTTGTTGATTTTCTCAAAGAACCAACTCTTTGTTTCATTAATGTTTTGTATTGTTCTCTTTGTTTCTATTTTATTGATTTCAGCTCTCACTTTGATAATTTCCTGGCATCTATTTTTCCTGGGAGACTTTGCTTCTTCCTGTTCTAGAACTTTCAGGTGTGCTGTTAAGTCACTAGTGTGAGATTTCTCCAGCTTATTTATGTGGGCTTTTAGTGCTATGAATTTCCCTCTTAGTACTGCTTTCATAGTGTCCCATAGGTTTGGATATGTGGTGTCTTCATTTTCGTTGATCTCTAGGAAGTCTTTAATTTCTTTCTTTATTTCTTCCTTAACCCATTGGTGATTCAGGTGGGTATTGTTCAGTTTCCATGAGATTGTAGGTTTTCTGTAGTTTTTGTTGTTGTTGAAATCCAACTTTAGACCATGGTGGCCTGATAGAACACAGGAGGTTATTCCAATTGTTTTGTATCTGTTTAGATTTGTTTTGTGACCAAGTATGTGGTCGATTTTAGAGAAGGTTCCATGGGGTGCTGAGAAGAAGGTATATTCTTTTTTGTTAGGATGGAATGTTCTGTAGATGTCGATTAAGTCCATTTGAGTCATGACATCAGTTAAGTCCTTTATTTTTCTGTTAAGTTTCAATTTGGGGGATCTGTCCAGTGGTGAAAGTGGGGTGTTGAGGTCTCCCACTATTAATGTGTGGGGTTTTATATGTGATTTAAGCTTTAATAATGTTTCTTTTACATATGTGGGTGCCCTTGTGTTTGGGGCATAAATGTTCAGAAATGAGACTTCATCTTGGTGGATCTTTCCTGTGATGAGTATGTAATGCCCTTCTTGATCTCTTTTGATTGATTTTAGTTTGAAGTGTATTTTGCTGGATATCAGGATGGCTACACCTGCTTGTTTCTTAAGACCGTTTGATTGGAAAGTCTTTTCCCAGCCTTTTATTTTTAGGTAGTGTCTATCTTTGAATTTGAGATGTGTTTCTTGTATGCAGCAGAAAGATGGGTCCTGCTTTCGTATCCATTCTGTAAGCCTATGTCTTTTTATAGGTGAATTAAGTCCATTGATATTGAGGGATATTAATGTCCAGTGATTGTTCATTCCTGTTATTTTTTGGTGGTGATGTGTGTGTACTTTTCTTCGTTGGGGTTTACTGCTGTGGCTTTATCTATTGCCTACGTTTTCGAGGGTGTATCTGACTTCCTTAGGTTGGAATTTTCCTTCTAGTGCTTTCTGTAGGGCTGGGTTTGTGGATAAATATTGTTTAAATCTGGCTTTGTCATGGAATGTCTTGTTCACTCCATCTATGATGATTGAAACTTTTGCTGGGTATATTAGTCTAGGCTGACATCCATGGTCTCTTAGTGTATGCATTACATCTGTCCAGGACCTTCTGGCTTTCAAAGTCTCCATTGAGAAATCGGGTGTTATTCTGATAGGTTTGCCTTTATATGTCACTTGGCCTTTTTCCTTTGCTGCTCTTAATATTCTTTCTTTATTCTGTACGTTTAATTGTTTAATTATTATGTGGCGAGGGGACTTTTTTTGGGGGTCTAGTCTGTTTGGTGTTCTATAGGCTTCCTGTATCTTCATAGGCATTTCCTTCTTTAAGTTGGGAAAGTTTTCTTCTATGATCTTGTTGAATATATTTTCTGTGCCCTTGAGTTGGTATTCTTCTCCTTCTTCTACCCCTATTATTCGTAGGTTTGGTCTTTTCATGGTGTCCCAAATTTCTTGGACATTTTGGTTCATGACTTTGTTGACTTTAGTGTTTTCTTTGACTGATGAATCTATTTCTTCTATTGTATCTTCAACGCTAGAGATTCTCTCTTCCATCTCTTGCATTCTGTTGATTATACTTGCATCTGAAGTTCCCAATCGTTTTCTCAGATTTTCTATTTCCAGCATTCCCTCTGTTTGTGTCTTCTTCATTTTTTCTATTTCCCTTTTCAGGTCTGGACTGTTTCCTTCATTTGTTTCAGTGATTTTTCTTGATTTTCTTTCAGTATTTTATTGTTCTCTTCCAGGACTTTTTTGATTTCTTCTAATTTGTTTGCCCTTTCCTCTAGTTGTTTACAGCGTTCTTCACATTTTTTGGTCTTTTCCTCTACACGAGCCTCTAGCTTCTTCATGATGACATTCATAAGGCTATTTTCTTCTGCTTCTTCCAATTTTTGATGTTCAGGTCTAGGTGTTGGAGGAGGGCTAGGGCCTGGTGATGGTGTATTGCTATTCATTTTGTTGTATGTGTTTCTGCCTTGACGTCTGCCCATCTCCTTGTGGTTCGTTCTTGGCCTTATCTGCACACTTGTTTCAGACAGAGCTGACAGATTCAGGAAGTCTCTCTCTCTTGTCCAGATGGGAGCTCTCTTGTCCAAATTGGAAGTCCGGGGCAGGATGGGAGCTCTTGTTCAGAAGGGAAGTCCAGGGGAGGATGGGTGCTCTCCTCTCTCTCTCTCTCTCTCTCTCTCTCTCCTCTCTCTCTCTCTCCTCCAGATGGGAAATCCGGGGCAAGATGGGAGCTGGGGGCCAGCCTCTAAGTCTCAAGAAGAGGCTTTGGGCTCGGGCAGATGGGCGTGGGGTCAGGGCGTGGAGACTGCAGGGTCTGCCAAGGGTCTTGGAGAAGGGGATCCTTCCTGGTGGGGCTAGAAGGGAACTTGCCCAGTGACCAGAACCTGGGGCCAAGTTGGACATGTCTTCCCGAGTGGCTGGTGCCCAGGGATGGGGTTGGGGGCAAGCTAGGGCACTCACCTGTGCTTCAGAAGGGAAGTCCGGGGCAAGATGGGAGCTGGGGGCCGGCCTATAAGTCTCAGGAAGAGGCTTGGGGCTCAGGCGAATGGGCGTGGGGGCAGGGCGTGGAGACTACAGGGTCTGCCAGGGGTCTTGGAGAAGGGGATCCTTCCCAGTGGGGCTAGAAGGGAACCTGCCGGGTGACCAGAACCTGGGGCCAAGTTGGGCAGGTCTTCTCCAGAGTGGCTGGTGCCCAGGGATGGGGTCGGGGGCAAGTTAGGGGACTCACCTGTGCTTCAGAAGGGAAGTCCAGGGCAAGATGGGCAAGTTTTTTT
The DNA here is from genome assembly GCF_949786415.1 of Peromyscus eremicus. NCBI lineage: Eukaryota > Metazoa > Chordata > Mammalia > Rodentia > Cricetidae > Peromyscus > Peromyscus eremicus. The sequence goes on along the minus strand of NC_081418.1, from coordinate 81,138,009 downwards.
TTTTTTTAAATTCAGCTTAAGGCCTGCCCCACAGGAAGAAACACATGCCTGATGATGCAAATCTGCCCAAGATCCAAATGTTTCAGAGCTCACAGGCCTCAAGAGCCAACCAACTATTATTATTTTTCTAAATAGACTCAGTGTCAAACTATTTTCCAAATTTATATGTATGTACATATATACTAGTGCATCTTTCAGACCTCAGTAGAGATATTTCTTCTTACAGTAGATGGTGACTCAGACAGAGACTCACAATTGGTGAAAGTACAGAGAATAAGTTTCAGTGCTATGCTCAACTACAAATAGGGAATCTATATCAGATCTCATTTCCAAAGTTAGGAAAACATTACAGAAGAGGTAGAAGAAAGATTATAAGAACAGAGGTTGTTTATTGTTCATTTGTATTTTATTTTTTGAGAACTGTCATTTCATTCAAGCATTTATGGATTGGGTTGTTAGATTTCTTGTTGATTAATGAGTTGGTTGCCCTTTTAGCTCTTTGTCTATTTTAGATAATAATTCCTTTTTGAATATATGAGTACCACTTGTTCTGAAGACTCAGCTACTCCTTAGTGGAAACTTTCAGCAACTTCCTCTTACAAAGTCTCAGAGAATCTCCTCTTGCTACATAGTGTTGGATCATGTACGCTGCCCTGAGTCTGGCCTAGAAGCCTGTCCTCAACAAGCAAACTAGAGAGTAAAAATCAGAAAACAAAATTTTATTCAATGTGGCCACTTTGTTAAGTGGGACAAATATATCCATAGAACTATCTGAGTCTTTTGCAATCCTGAAATGAGATTAAAGTTTAAACACAGGGCCAAAAATATTCACACTGTAGCTTGGCTGACCAATTCTACTCAGAGGTATATATTCAGAAGAAATCACGTCTGAAGTCAGCAACAAAGTTTGTACCCTACTGTTCACATTAACATTATTCAGAAAAGGCAAAGAGAGAATAAAGAAATTCTGGAATAAAGCACACAATTGTAGAAATTATCAGTGTACAGTCATACCTTGATTAATAATAACAATGAATTCTAATGTATCATGAGACAATTATGTAATTGTGTAAATATCACAGAGGAAATTTATATAAGCCTAGATTATAAAGTCCTCTACCTACCCAGGCTTTTGTTATATGCCATTGTTCCTAGGCAAGATACCTATAGAGAAGATGAACTATTGGACTTAGTTATAACACAATGGTAGGTAATTATAGATTTAAGCATGTCTAAGCAATTCATAGATACAGTACAATTACAGTATGGAAGGTAAAATATAGTACACCTATAAAGTGTGCATGTTGTAAATAGAAATTGTAGGCTAAGAGTTCCTCTGAGGAATGCAATGAGTGACAAGAGACTGAACGTGAAGGTTACTACTACCACAGTCACTAAAGCCAAAGTCCTGTGTGATGTGTCACCTGTCCCAGAGTTTACAGTTGCAACAGTAAATAGCCTTCAACTCTGTGATTCTCCACTGGAAATATACCTCAGCTTATATCAGATTCATCACTCATCACTAAAACACCTGTTTCTTTTTTTTTAAGAAATATTTTATTCATTTTACATACCAATCAAAGATCCCCTTTTTCCCTCCTCCCACCTCTCCAGCCTCCCCCTCTCAACCCACCCCCCATTCCCTCCTACAAGAAGGTAAGGCCTCCTATGGGGAAGTACTTTTAGTAGAGGCAGGTTCAAGCCCCTCCCCCTGCCTCAAGGCTGTGTGCAAGGTGTCCCATCATGAGTGGGCTCCAAAAAGCCTGATCATGCACTAAGGATGGAATCTGATCCTACCGCCAGGGGGTCCCTTAAGCAGATCAAGCTACACTACTGTCTCACTATGTAGGGGGCCTAGTTCAGTCTCATGCAGGCTCCACAGCTGTTGGTCTAAAGTTCAGGAGTTCCCACTAGTTTGGTTTGGTTATCTCTGTAGGTTTCCACATCATGATCTTGATGTCCTTGCTCATAGAATCCCTGTAGCACGAATCTTAAAAGTTCTTATTAATAAAATCAAACCTGGAGCCAGGTATTGGGGTGAACGCTGGGAGATCAGAGAGACAGAACAAGCCGCAGCCACCTCACCTTGCCAGTTCCTCAGCTGATCCTGTTTCCTCAGACTGGAAGCCTCTGTGTCTAAATGGATCTCAGCTGAACTGCTGCTAAAAGCCTAAAAGCTTATCCAGCTCTAGTTCCTTGTCCTCATGCCTTAGATACCTTTCTGCTTTCTGCCATCACTTCCTGGGATTAAAGGTGTGAGTAACCATGCCTGGCTGTTTCCAGTGTGGCTTTGAACTCACAGAGATCAGGATGGATCTCTGCCTCCCAAGTGATAGATTAAAGGTGTGAGTGTCACCATTTTCTGGCCTCTATATCTGTCTAGTGGCTCTTCTGTTCTCTGACCCCAGATAAATTTATTAGTATGCACAATATATTGGGGGACATAATATATTACCACAAAACCCTCTTCTCTCTCTTCACTGGACTCCTGGAGGTTGGCCTCGTGTTTGGCTGTGGATCGCTGCATTTGCTTCCATCAGTTACTGGAGAAAGGCTCTATGATGACAGTTAGGGTATTTACCGATCTGATTACTAGGGTAAGCCAGCTCAGGTTCCCTGTCCACTATTGCTATTAGTCTAGGCTGGGGTCATCCTTGTGAATTCCTCAGCACCCAGTTTCTCTCTATCCCCATGATATCACCCTCTATCATGGTATCTTTTTCATTGCTCTCCCACTCCATCCCTGTTCTAGCTCAATCATCCTGTTTCTTGATGTACTCATCCCCCATCCACTACCCTTCATTGCACACCCCTCATCCCCAGTTTACTTATGGAGATCTCATCTATTTTCCCTTCCCTGGTCAATCCATGTATCCTCTTGGGGTCCTCCTTATTAGCTAACTTCTCTGGAGCTGTGGATTATAGTCTGGTTATCATTTGCTTTATATCTAGTATCCACTAATGAGTGAGTACATACCCTGTTTGTTCTTCTGTGCCTGGGTTACCTCACTTAGGATGATTAATTTCTAGTTCCATTCATTTACCTGAAAATTTCATGATGTCATTGTTTTCCTCTGCTGAGTAGTACTCCTTTGCGTATATGTACCACACTTTCTTAGTCCATTCTTTGGTTGAGGTACATCTAGATTGTTTCTAGGTTCTGGCTATTACAAATAATGCTACTATGAATGTAGTTGAGCATGTGTCCTTGTGGTATGATTAAGCATTCCTTGGGTATGTGACCAAGAGTGTTATAGCTGGGTCTTGAGGAAGATTGATTCCCAATTTTCTGAGAAAACTCCATACTGATTTCTAAAGTGGCTGTATAAGTTTGCACTCCCACCAACAGTTCCTCTTGCTCCACATCCTCTCCAACGTAAGTTGTCTTCTGTGTTTTTGATCTTAGACATTCTGACAGGTGTAAGATGGTATCTCAGAGTCATTTTGATTTGCATTTCCCTAATGACTAAGAATATTAAGCAATTCCTTAAATGTCTTTCAGCCATTTGAGATTCATTTGTTGAGAATTCTGTTTAGCACTGTAGCCCATTTTTAATTGGATTGCTCATTATTTTGATGTCTAGTTTCTTGAATTCTTTATATTTTGGAGATCAGCCCTCTGTCAGATGTAGGGTTGGTGAAAATCTTTTCCCATTCTGTAGACTGTCATTTTGCCTTATTTACATTTTCCTTTGTCTTACAGAAGCTTCTCAGTTTCAGGAGGTCCCATTTATTAATTGTTGCTCTTGGTATCTGTGCTACTGCTGTTATATTTAGGAAGTGGTCTCCTATGATAATGCTTTCAAGACTACTTCCTACTTTCTCTTCTATCAAGTTCAGTGTAACTGGTTTTATATTGAGGTCTTTGATCTACTTGGACTTGAGTTTTGTGCATGGTGACAGATATGGATCTATTTGCAGTCTTCTACATGTTGACATCCACTTATGCCAGCACCATTTTTGAAGATGCTTTCTTTTCTCCATTGTACAGATTTGGCTTCTTTGTCAAAAATCAGGTGTTCATAAGTGTATGGGTTAATGTCAGGGTCTTCAGTTCTATTCCATCGGTCCACATGTCATTTTTTTTTTTTTGCCAACACCAAGCTATTTTTATGACTATTACTATTGCTCTATAGTAGAGCTTGAGGTCAGGGATGTTGATGCCTTCAGAGGCTCAGTGTATGAACAAATGACTTCCACATGTGCATTTCATGTTGCCTTTACTACAATAAACCAAGTCTTCAAATTCTACTTTTTTTGAGATCAATCTAGTTTTGTATTACCTTTAATTTTTTTGCGATTCTGTTGAATAAGGCACGTGTTTCTATGCTGTCCAAATTTGACATTCAAATCCATCTTTGGAATTCACTTAACAGCCATTTTATTTCAGCCTGCTATAACTGATACTGTCCTAAACTTTTGACAACAGGCATTTGCTTTTGAACAATTTCACCAAAGTTTATCCTGTAATGTGAAAAACAAGATGGACAGAATTTTCCTCTTTTGATGATTTAAGGACAGGAGAATCCAATTTTGTGACTCTTCCAAACTGAAGAAGAAAGTTAATAGAATGTGGAAGTGAGAAGGGTGAAGTGGAGAGAAAGCTTTTTTTTCTTTATATTTAATAAAATTTTATGAAGGTAGCATAGGAAAGTTTTAGGAGTAATTAATAATGATTTATGGAATGAATGTTGTTTTTCCAATGTATGATTGTGACATTACATTTGAGATTGTGACACTATATTACAGAAATCTGGTTTTCTCTTTGCCATCAGGTATTAGTTGCAAAAAGCTTCTTGGTTAGAGGTGGAACTTTGTGTCCACTTCCCCTTATTCCTGCTAGAATTTTGTTTGGTTGGAAGTTCTGCAAGTTTGTGTGCACTATGCCAGTGTTTGTGAGTTTATGTGTCTATCAGTCACATAATGGGATGATGCTCTTTCTTTGAAGTCACTACCATCTCTGGCCTTACAATCTTTCTGCCTCAAGAAGGAAGTCTGAACAACAAAGTTGTCCTACAGCACATAAACAAATTACTGACCAGATTTTTCAACCTCTAACAATACAATAATATACTAATAATAAAAAATGACTTATAAAGGTGACATATGAGTGTAACAGCTGGCAAGAAAACTTAGTGAGTAAAGTCATCTATCTCCAACTCTGATAACCTGAATTTGACCACTGGAATCCCTATAATAGGAGAGAACCAACTCTCTCCATTTGTGCTCACACCACACACACACACACACATACACACTATTTTAAATATGTGTTTTGGGTGCCATGAATCATCTACAACCTTGACTACATTCATGGATGATTTTTATCTGTGCATGTGTTCAAGTTGAAGACAGAAGACTGATCAGTTTGGTATCCCTTCCTTTATTCCTGGTTGTTCTGAAAGGAATTTGGCACCACAGAACAATGCTGATTGTGGCACGCTGACAGTATAGAAGTTGACAGAGAAACCAGGTAACTGCAAGGAAACCTGGAAAATGCAGCAGCTGTGACCTGTCCTTCAGAATGATCATACTTCACCTCTTATAGGAGTCTGAAGGTGCTGTGGTACTCTGGTGTGGTGCTCTCCAGAGAAACACGTGAGGTCAGCTGACCCATACAAACACAGAAGTTTTTATTTAGAAGGGTAACACCATGAGAAGATGTGTACCTTGAAAACAACAGTGAATCCTCAGATCCCCAGGCTTTACCCTGCTGATTTTGAATGTGAAATCTGTCCCTGAGCTACTGCCACCAAATCTGCCTAGGTCCTCAGAAAATTGGGTGGAAACCTTATAGATCAGGAGCTGTGGAGATATGCCTTGTCTCTGCAGGTACTAACTCAAATAGGTGTTTACACTGCTGTGTAGCAGGCTCTGACCAATGCTGCTGGAGAGTGAGGTTGATTCTCCAAGGGTGATGGCTAGCAACAGTGGAGTCTGGGGTAGCACATCCCCTACTGGATTCTAAAATTATAAAAACAGAAAATATGTGAGGTAAAAAAAAATAAACACAGCAAGATACTTTTATGATTTTTCTTTCATTATTTTCTTCCTTTTTATCTTTATTTACTCTTCTGAAATTTTTTAATATAAAAATATGTTTACAAATGAAGAGGACCTCTAGGTATCTTCTATGCTGGCTATCACCATCTATCAGTGCCAGAGTATACCCCAGAACATGTATCCTGGGTTCTTCTGAAAGTTCTTTTACCTCAATAGATCTACTCTCTACGTCCTCCTTCTAAAGGAAATACCCCACATATTTCACATGTACACAGAATGCCCACTGAAAGTGAAGGGTCAAGAAATATGAAACATCCACCCATTCTCATTTCACTTACCAAGGATCCATAACACCAGCAATCCCAGGAGCTGGCTTGGGCACCTCATCTTGTGTAGTGCTTTATCTGTCAGGTAACAAATAAAGAAAAAAAAATAGAAGGAAAAGTCCTCCCTATCAAACAACATGCCAACCCCTTAGGGGAGGGGCAACAGTATGCAAAGCCAAAGAGAGTTAAGGAAAGCTCTCATGAGGAAATGGTCAAATGTCACCTGTGTTTGGAGAAGACCAGTGCAGTCCATAGTGCTACAGCAGTTGAAAGAAGGACTTCAGAGTAAGAGTGTCAATCTGTGGGAGGACATGATGCACACACCCCTTCCATCCTGAGACAGCACTAGACATAACAATACAGGCATGGACACTCATGTCAGTCAGTCACACAGAGGAGAATGACCACCCTGTGTGCTTCACAGTTATTTTTCACTAAGATATAACAACCACACACAAACACGAGCTATTGATGCTTCTGTTGAACTTTCATTGAGCCTTATTATGGATTGAGCTTGTTGAAGTATGATCTGATATCTTTTGTCATAAGGATAATTATTTTAGTGTGTTCAAAAATGTTTAGAAATTGTCTATCCATGAGACTTCTAAATATAACAATTCAGGAGAATTCAGTGACAAAGAACTTGAGAGATTTACACATGGAGAGCTCACAGCTTTTTACAAGGCAAGAGGCACAGCAAAGATTATTTTATCCCACAGAATTCAAATATACATCCCATGTAAAATTTGAACAATGTAACACTCTGTCATACTTCATTGTATTTGTATGTAATGAATACTTTCAAGTACTTCTTAAGAACTCCTTCTAGAAAGTGATTTAGAATAAGTAAGAAAGTTTTTACTTATTTTGTTTATGAATAGTGCATCTGAGTGGTCTTCATGTAGAATCATGTGGTTTAGTTTATTTTTCCTGCCCAATGGAAGAAACTCAGTCTCTAATCCACTCTCTGTGTGGACTAGCTATATCCAAAGGTCCACAGTTCATGAAGTTTGTGTAACATTATAGCAAAGGAACAAGTAAATCCACATTTTTGGGGGGTGTATTTGTTAAATGCATTGGTAGAAATATCAAGTAAGGAGGTTATATCAAAGTAAAGAAAGTTCTGTTCATGACCCATATGCTATATGATGATGTTCTCAACTTTAGGGCTAGCGGAAGCTGTGCTTCTATTAATACATGAAAATTCATTTACATAATAGTCATAAACAAGTTAGGTCACAAAAAGAATTAGACAATAAATGTCTGTCTAAGGGATTAACAGAACCCAAAATGATCTAGTGCTGTATCTGTTATATTCTACCACCCCACAACCATCAGAATTCTGATCATAACCAAAGCCTGACTACCTATCACAGGATGAGATATGGCTGCATTCTGTCTAGCCCAATAGTTCTGTAATTAAATAGGAAGGAACCAGATGAATTTTGAGTCTCACTAATCCCATAAGCCCTTTCCTATCTATTTTCCATGCATTCTTACGAAGTTGTTTTTAATACAAACTATATTACTGGAAATGTTAAGCTCTAGATCCTCTTGGTGTCTCTGGCTCACAGATCATGCCACACTCCTCTGCAATCTCTCTCCCCTCTGCGTGCTCATAGAATGGATTGACAAACTGTGCACGGCTCTGACAAAGAGTCAAATGCTCTGACTCTGACTGTCTTCCTGGAATGAGAGATACCTGATGGCAGACATGTAGCATAGATGACGTACTAACCAGGCATGCTGTCCTGAAGTATAAGGTACTTAAAGTGTAGTACATCTCTCTTCCTAAGAAACACTTAAGAGTAAGTACCCAATTTTGGGACAGGGACTAAAGTCTCTCTCTCTCTCTCTCTCTCTCTCTCTCTCTCTCTCTCTCTCTCTCTCTCTCTCTCTCTCTCTCTCCCTTTCTCTCTCTCTTTCTCTGTCTCTCTGCCTTTCTTTGTCTATATCCCTTCCTCCCCCTCTTTCCCTCCTTCTCTCCCTCCCTCTCTCTCTTACCTTGCCTGTGTTGTCTGTGGTGTTAACAACTCTTAATAAAACCCTTGCCTTAAAGGATGCTCCATCTCTGCATCCTTCACCCTCAAACCTCTCCTCTTCCTCCCTAGAATCTAACACATGATAGATAGTATGTCTTCCTTCTTAAATGTTGATTTAAATTAAGTCCTTTCTTTAAGTTGTTTTCATCAGTTTCTTTTGTCATAGTAATGAGAGAACATAACTATTATGCATGGTAACAGGTATGCATTGTTTAATTATTGTTTTTTAGAACAAATTTTGATTCACAATTAGAAGATTCATGATAGTTCTTGTAGTTTAAACTCAGAGTTTGCTCATTATCCCAAGTTGTCATTGTTAGTTTGGTCTCTGTTGAATTAAATAAATCACAGGTCAGAGGTTGGCTTGGTTACCATTTATAGAACTAATCATTTGAGCCCTGACAGCATTCCAAAATTACTAAATTCCAAAAATTACTAAAACCACTCTTAAATAAGCTGTTAGTGTTAATGTCGACTGTTAACATAACAGAATATAGAAGCACCAAGGAGACACTTTTGAGCACATATGCGAAGGATTATGTAGACTGTTAACCTCTGGGCATGGCTGTGGGGGATTTCTTTGTAGGTTAGTTGAAGTAGGAAAACCTACCTTAAATGTGGCAGGCTCATCCTGTGACTTGGGATGTGCACTGAATGAAAAGGAAAAAGTGAGTTAAACACAAGCCTTCGTGACTTGCTGGTGCCTACAGATCTTGCTACTGTGTTTTTCCTGGCATAAAAGACTGTGAGTTCCAACAATGAACCCAGATAAGCTTTCTCTCCCTTAAGTTATTTCTGTAATTTTATCACAGTAGTAGAGAAAGTAACTAACCTATCGAAAGCATGAAGCTATAACCATGAGAAGTGATCATAAATCTGAACTTGCATTATTAGAATATTTAATTTTGTACTTTTAGAGAATGAAGTAAAATGTGTTTTCAACATGTGGCCTGAAATATATTTCCTAAAACTTTCATTAGGTAAAGTAAACATCACCTAAAGTACAGCTGCTTAAACCACCAGTGAATTCTTTTTACCTTGCTTAAGTAGAAATTTTCAATCACTTGGTGTAAGTAGGTCTCTGCTTATATTTGTAGTGATCAACATTTAATGATTCTGCTATTTTAATTGACTTTGGTACACAAATATACATAGAGAGAAAGTATGTTGTTAGCTTCATTTAACTTTTGGGTTTAAAAATTTATTGTATTAACTAAAATAAAGGTCACACTCCTCAATTTGTTTGCCAAATGATTACTATTTGTGTTTGTAGTAACTTCTCATTATTTTATTTATTGTATGTCAATGAACTTTTTTTGATATTATGCCAGAATGGTCAATAAAATTTGGAATACCTCATCCTTACATTTCTGTTGCTCTAGAACTTCTGTTCCCAAATTTGGTATTAACCAAAGTTCTCTAGAGAAACAGAACTGATAGAATGAATATATATGTGCATATACGTATATATGTTGTACATATATTTGTTATACGTGTGTGTGTGTGTGTGTGTGTGTGTGTGTGTGTGTGTGATTTATTAAAATGGATTACATGCTGTGGTCCAGCTAGTTCAACGATATCTCTCTTTTGAGAGTAAGTAAAAAAATCCAATAGTTGTTCCTTCAATCCATGAGGCTGGATGTCTGGCTGGTCTTCAGTATACACCGTCATCCTAAAGAAGTATACTCAAACAACAGAGAAAAAATTAACTTGCTAGCAACAGTGCAGGCAAACAGGTAGAGAAAGAGCTTCCTTCTTCCATGTCTTTATATAGGCAGCCACCAGAAGGGTTGACTCAGATTTAAGGAAGGCCTTCCCACCTCAAATGATATAATCAAGAATTCCTCACAGGTATACCTAGAAGTTTGAGGTTTAGTTAATTCCAGATGTAGTCAAGTTGATGAAGAAAAATAATCATCACAAGTTTATCTTGGTTTATCATTTAACTGCCAAAATTCATGCTGGGACATGGTGATCACAAAGGACCATAAGGTGTTAATTGCCACCATGAAAATAATTCTGGAACCACATGTTTCACTAAATCAGAATTTACCTTGTTGGCCTTTGCTTCTAGAGTCTAGGAAGAGGAGTAAACTTCATAGTCTCTTATTCAAAGCCACTCAGAGCTCTTCAATGCCAACTTCATATGCATAATGATCTCAGCAGGTGGAATCACCAAGAGGAGCAGCTGAGGCAGCCTGGCCTGCACTTCTGTTTTGTTGAATGGTTTATGTTAGGACTTGTTCCACTGTGGGTGGGTAACTGCTGTAATGTTGACAGTAATAAGTTCCAATATCTTCTGGCTTCAAACTGCTGATGGTGAGAGTAAAATCTCTCCCAGACCCACTGCCACTGAACCTGGATGGGACCCCAGGATACAAACTGGATGCAGCAGAGATCAGGAGCTTAGGAGAGTTCCCTGGTTTTTGCTGATACCAGGATAATGCTATACCAATGCTCTGACTGGCTTGACAGTTGATGGTGACTGTGTCTCCTAGTGATGCAGTCTGAGATGGAGACTGGGTCATCTGGATGTCACATTTGGAACCTAGCGTTGAGAAAGAAGGAAAAATGCAACACACAACCAAAAATATATAATGCTGCCTTTAAAGGTCAATGTGTAGAGTTCCCAACAAGCCAGGCAGCTCTGACCGCACTGAGATAAGCACTGCTGTTCTCCATACCTGGGATCCAGAGCAGCAGAAGTCCCAGGAGATGAACAGGAGCCTTCATGGCTGTGCTGTGTCCTGAATAGTACTGACTCCTACACAGTGTATTATCAGCCTATTAAGAAATCCTCAGAAGTGTGGGATGTTCTGTTACATGCAAATCAGCAGGGTCTAGATGATGTGGTCACAGCTGAAGGATTGTCTCTCCTCAGGGACTAACTCTAGGCCAGCCTCAGGACCCTATGTTCTGGGACAGATCAAGACATTGTGGGATTTTCTACAGAAATTTTGTTCTTTCCACAACTCAGAAGAAAGACTAACTCTGATGTCCTGAGAGTGAATTAATTTTTGTTTCTACATGATTTGTGACATGAATTTCTGGCTAGCCTTACATATTCGTCCATCATTCACAAAGGCAATTCCAGAAACTGGAAGATGGTTTAGAAGTCATCTTCATTTGGACATGTGGATATTCTTGAGTCCAGAGAGAGCTCTTTAGACCATATTCCAGAATTCTGTACTATGTTTACCCTTGTATACTACCAATCAGTGGTGAAATATGAGATAAAAATATATTTTTAGCCTGGTGCTAGTGGCTCATACCTTTAATCCCAGCACTCCTGAGGCAGAGGCAGGCAGATCTCTGTGAGTTCGAGGCCAGCCTGGTCTGCAAAGCAATTTCCAGGACAGCAAGAGCTGTTACATAGAAGAACTCTTCTCACAAATTTAAATTTTGAAAAAGATAAAAGTATGTGAACAAATAATATATGCAAAATTCCCAGTGGGGACCATCTATAGAGCATATACCACTATCAACACATTGTCTTCGAACTATGGTAGTTTTCCTCCCTTTTTAATGTTCTTTCCTCTTCTTTTTTTTCTCAGCAAGTGTTCAGCTGTACTAGAATATACCCCATTCCTCAAAGCTATCCATCCTTCTGTGGCCATCCTTTATAGTTCCTACTAAAAAATAGTTATTCATGCCTGGATAAAGCATGTGACCACCTCACTTGAAACTTGCAACTGTTCACAAATATAAAATATTATGTAAAGCAGAGGAATCCCTGAGTTAGTGAAGTTCTGTGTGAATGTGTATTGTTTACACGGGTATGGTCAGACCTTGAGCTCGTGAAACATTGGCAAAGCCAGTTCCTGATATGGGTCAGGCACAAGAGGGTTGGCAAAGATCCTTTTGGGAGTCCAAGTGTGAGACTTTATGAACAATTGAGCAGTGTGTGAAAGGACTTCCTACCCCTGGATGTTCATAGCCTGAGGCTTCTGGCCTACAGAAATGTCCTGTGGAGACCAGCTAACTCCTCCTTCTATACTTTACCTAATAAATATGCTGAGGTTCTTGGTTGTGGAGGGAAGCAGAATTCCATCTGTCTGTTTGTCTGTCTGTCTGTCCTTTCTTCATTCTCTCACTGCCCCCAGTCAGGTTCCAGGACCCAAACTGTGATGGTCTAGCACGTGGTACAGGGTACTGGAATGAAGACTTACAGGTGTGTAAGACATCCTCTCTATGACATGGGCAGAAAAACAGATCGTGAGATGTGAATATGAAGCAGCAATGGGATGAATAGAATGCCTCTACATGGCAGTAGGGCATATAGGGACACCATCCACTCAGTAGTAGAAGACTGAACATTGGAGAAAGAGGATCAGGGCATTTATAAAGCACAGAATACCCTTCTTCACTGTATAAGAACAAGATATTTATTGCCAATGGACAAGACAACCTTGTCCTGGGGATGAATAACATCCATATGTTAACCATGATCTGAAATCATAGGGCTCATTGACAACAACTGCCAGTGGGCAGAGTCAATTCTTGATTTAAGAACATGCTAAATCCCATATCACTACTGCCATTTCTCTTAGTATCCTACAATCCACTAGTATGACTTCAATGATTATTGATGGTCTATCTGTATCTTTGTCACAATAAAATCATGATTGCAGTATAAAGGAATGAGCATGAATTTTAGAACTAACCATGTTTAGTCCTGGAAAGGGAAATAGAGATGAACATGGTGAGCCTCTGAATTTAAATTTAAAGGTTTGGGATTCTAGAATAACACCACTGTTCTAGAAAATTCTATTTGAATATCCTCAAGAAGATCAAATTTATCATCTTTCTCCACTGCACCTAAAGGTGCAGCTTTGAAACTATGCCTGGATTGTGAGGAACAGAAAGCTCTGATTCAGACATGTTCTCCTGAGAAGCAGCTATCCAAAAGGTCATTTGATTCTGAAGCCATTTGCACAACAGCAGAACAATGGTTTAAAACTGGACATCAAGATGTAGAACATAACTAGAATCCTAATCTTCAAGTGCTGACCTCAAACGTTTCCTAGTCTATGCTGTCTGTGCACACAATGCACCAAACGTTTGAGGTTTTAAATTTATTAGTAATAGCTCCACCTAAAAGTAATTTATTTTCTCTTAAGAAAGTCCTATATATCTCATGAAGAAGAATGTACTGAGAAATGCTTATGTTATATAAAACATTGCTATGTCAGCCCCAATAGACCATTGTTATTAGCAATTTTGCTCTGATTTTTATCTAAAATATTTGTGTATGCTCAAGTCCATTTCATTCTACACTGATTGTATAGCAACTTCCTGTTTAAGTGAGTGATGTGGCAGAGACAACCGTTTGCGATTAAAAGTCAGGCTAAGAGGACCTAATTATTTCAAATCTCAAATCTTTTTTGAGAAAGATTTTCCATACATAGGAAATACGATTATATACAATTTTGTCCTGGGTTTTAAGTAATAACCTAGACTAAGGGTTGATCTATTTTAAAGCATGGCTCTTCCATGGTCTTTTTTGTTTATCCTGTAGGATGAGAAATTAAATGGGGATGTTCCCAAGCTCATAACCAAAATATACTCACTTAAATCAACACACACTCAACAGAGACCCACTGACAATAGCACAAACCTCAACGTACATGCATTAAAGAGATTACTGAAACCAAAATTAATTCCAGAGAGAAAGTCTTCAAGAAAGCTAAATCCAAGCCATTCTTGTATTGCTGTAATTCAGTTCCTCCCCATGTGTATACCCTCTCCCTGTTTGTGTTCACTGACTGGCCCTTCAGCTCCGGGAACCCTTAACTGGAAAGACATGTGTTCATGGTGACCCCTGCTGGACAGACTGGCAAAGGGATGGCAAAATCAGCTCATTATCCAAGATTACCTGAAATCTATGTCCTTAGTATTACTTACTTGTCATTTTATTTTCATGCAGTGTTCACAAACGTTTTCCATGGTACTTCTTATATCTACTAACAATATATCTTCTTACTTCTTTTATCCATTTCAAATTTCTCCAGCATTATACATAAAATGGACTCTAGAATCCTGAAGCAGCTATAATATTGAAGAATGTATTTATCATTTCTTCCATCCATTTGTAGACATAAGCATATTCAAGTGTCCCAGTATACTGGTTGTTTTTTTGTCATGTTGAAACAAATGTATAGATAGATAGATAGATAGATAGATAGATAGATAGATAGATAGATATAGATAGATAGAGATAGATAGATAGATAGATAGATAGATAGATAGATAGATAGATAGATAGATAGATAGATAGATAGAGATAGATAGATAGATAGATAGATAGATAGATAGATAGATAGATATGAGAAGAAGAAAATTTGGTTGAGGAACTACTTCCATCAGATTGCCCCAGGAGCAAGCTTGTTTTTCATTCATGATTGATATGGGATGGTTCAGCCCACTATAGGCAGTGTCATTGCTGGATGGGTGATCATAGGTCAGAGTCCATTGTCTTTCTTTCAGTTCCTGCCTATGCATTTCTGCACTGAATTCATGCCTTGACTTAACCCTATGGTGGACTATAAACTGTAAGCTGAATGAACCTTCTCCAAAATAATGGTGTAGGTTTTTGAGCCTCATGAAATGACAAAGATGTGACTTCATCCAACAGAGGAAGGCTTGAGCACACTTGTGGTAGGTAAGGTGGTGGTTGGGAATAGGGGATGCTGAGTGCTCCTTGCACAAGTTGATCCAGCCTCATCCTTCCCAACCCAGAAACTCCCCCAGAACTGACTCTCCTGTTTCAGCCATTGCCATCTCTCTGATTCATTTATCCCAGTTTTTCTGTGACATGTGCAGGAAAGGGCCTCAGTTAAATTTTGGAGTCCAATTATGCCCCCTTTTCTGGCACCATTTTTTTTCCTTTACTATGTCCCTGATCATCAAATTTATGATAGTTTTGATCACACCTCTCAGGAAATATTTCCTATCATTTTTTACTTTTTAAAAATGAACATGGAAGGTGGTACAGAATGGTTGCAACTGTGAGGCATAGAAGTTTAGATTGTACTAACTGTGGCTCATCTGTAATGGGTGTCGTTTGGACATCACAAATATCAATTCGTTCTAGGGAACTCTGTGATTAGTGGCACCAAAGTAGAAAGAGGAAGAGATGTCCAATGCTCACCATCAAAGGTCATGCCAGAAGAGCAAACTCCTTTCTTTGGGTATTTGCAGCTAACCTGAAGATGGAAAGAGATGCCCAGGACACCTGATGAGGCAGTCCAGAAGAGTTGTTCATTAAAAGGGAAAGGCGAGAAGCAAAGGAAACCTAAAGCTTTCCCTGTACTTTTAGAATCTTGTCTAAGAAAAATATTATGTCCTGAAGCATTTCAATTTTGTTTTCTCTTGTTATTTTCATATGTATCTTAGGTATAAGTCCTCATTGTGATATTTAGTAAGTTGCTTGTAAATGCTGTTTTCCTGACAACATTCATTTAAAAACTAAACCAAAAAATGAACACACAGAGCAGCCAGCCAGCAGGTAAGAGATCTGCCTATAGGCTGCACCAACACTACTAGCATCCACTGGATTTTATCCCCCCAAGTCCCATTCTACTGCCCACCCCACCTGCCTCATCATCTTCCCCATGGTCAGCCACCCCCTGCAACTCAGGTAGGTTCCATAGACACAGGCACAACCTACAGCAGTTAGGAGAATAGGTGAGTGTCTGGCCTCCCAGCTGAACTGCCCCAACCTCCAGATCCTAAGCCACATGGCACATCCTGTCACTCTCCCTCCCACCTCAGCACCAGCAAGGCAGCTTGGCTCTGCCCCGGACTCTGGTTGAATTCCACTACTCTGGTGCAGTCCCCAGTAGCTGGCCAGAAGGTGAGAGACCTGCCTGCAGGCTGCACCACCACCGCCACTATAATCCATTGGATTCTGTTTCCCAAGATCCACTCTGCCACCCAATCCCAACCATCTCATCATCTTCCCAATGGCCAGTCCTCCTAAGAACTTCAGCATACTCCATAGGCACAGGCACAACTCAGGGCAGTTGGAAGAACAGCCCACATCAGTTAGAAGAACATGAGGATAACTAGATCTAGGCACCCAAACACCAACAAACCTCAGCTGAGATAAACCTACTGGACCTGAAGACTTGCCAATTACCAGAACTTTTGGCCATTCAGGCCAGAAGACAATAAAGAAAACAGATAATAAAGGAGCAAAGCACCTATCTAACAAAGACATCACAAGACTCAACACTCATACCTATAATTATCCCAAACCCGGATGCACAAATGCCAGTGTAAGAAGATATTCAACAACAGAGAAGGCAATATTGCACCACCAGACCCCGGTCATCCTACAACAGCAAGACCTGAACATTCCAATGCAGCTGTATCACAAGAAAACAACCTTAAAAATAATTTTATGAAGATAATAGAGGCCCTTAGAGGAAATGAGAAAAATTCCCTTAAAGAAATTGAAGAAAATACAAACAAAAATTTCAAAGAAATCAATAAATCCCTTAAAGGTAGCCAAGGAGAAAACAATCAAACATATGAAGGAAACAGTTCAAGACTTGAAAATTGTAATAGAAGCAATAAAGAAAACACAAACCAAGGGAATACTGGAAATGGATAATCTGGGTAAGTGAACAGGAATTACAGATACAAACATCACCAACAGAATACAAGAGAATATAGAGAGAATTTCAGGTGTTGAACATACTATAGAGGAAATAGATTCATTAATCAAATAGACTGACCAAAACAAAATCTCCTTGCCACATAATACTCAAAACACTACACATGCAGAATAAAAAAAAGAATATTAAGAGCTTCAACAGAAAAGGGCCAATTAACATATAAAGGCAGACCTATGAGAATTACATCCAATTTCTCAATGGGGACTCTAAAAGCCAGAGGTTCTAGTCATATATTCTGCAAAAACTAAGATACCACAGATGCCAGCCTAGACTACTCTACCCAGCAAAACTATGAATCACGATAGACAGAGAAAACAAGATATTTCATGACAAAACCAAATTTAAACAACACATATCCACAAATCCAGCCCTACAAAAAGTATTAGAAGGAATACTTTCACCAAAGGAAGTTAGGTTTATCCATGAAAACATGACCAACAGATAATCTCACATCAGCAAAATACAAAGAAGGGAAACACACACACACACACACACACACACACACACACACACACACACACTACTAACAACAACAACAACAACAGGCATTAACAGTCATTGGTCATTAATATCTCCTAATCTCAACAAACAATTCACCAACAAAAACATAGGCTAACAGAATGGATGTGAAAACAGGATCTATCCTTCTGTGTACAGGAAACACACATCAACATCAAAGATAGACATTACCTCAGAGTAAAGGGTTAGAAAAAGTTTTTCTAAACAAACACACCCAAAAAGCAAGCTCTTGTAGTGATTCTGTATCTAAAAAACAAAGACTTCCAACCAAAATTAATTAAAAGAGATGGAGAAGGACACGGCATATTCATTAAAGGACAAATCCACCAAAATGATGTCTCAATTGGGAATATTTATGCCCCAAATGTAAGGACACCTGCATTTATAAAAGACACATTACTAAATTTAAATCACAATAGAACCACACACATTAATAGTGGGAGAGTTATACCCCACTCCCACTAACGGACAGGTCATCCAGAAAGAAAATAAACAGAAATAATGGAACTAACAGACATTATGACTCAAGTGGACTTAACATACATCTACAGAATATTTCACCCAAACGCAAAAGAATATACCTTCTTCTCAGCACCTCATGGAACCTTCTCAAAAATTGACCACATAATCAGTCACAAAGCAAATCTCAAAAGATAAAAAACAATTGGTATAGCCCCTGTATTTTCTTGGATCACCTTGGATTAAAGTTAGAGTTCAACAACACAAACTACACAAAGACTACAAACATGAAAGACTGAACAGCTCTCAACTGAATTACCACTGGGTCAAGGGAGAAGTAAAGAAAGAAATTAATGATGTTCAGAATTCAATGAAAATGAATGCACAACATACCAAAACTTATGCTAAGAGGAAAGTTCATAGCACTGAGTGCCTATATAAATAATTTGGAGATATCTCATACTAGAGACTTAACAGCACACCTGAGAGTTCTAGAACAAAAAGAAGCAAACTCATCCAGGAGGAATAGACAGCAGGAAATAATCAAACTCTGGGCTGAAAGCAATAAAATAAAAACAAAGAGAACAATACAAAGAATCAATGAAACAAAGAGTTGGTTCTTTGAGAAAATCAACAAGATAAACAAACCCTTACCCAATCAAGCTAAACAGCAGAGAGAAAATACCCAAATTAACAAAATCAGAAATGAAAAGGGAGACATAATAATATAATAAATATATAAATATAAATATATTTATAATAAAATAATAATAAATATAAAAGAAATAGACAATTTTCTTGGTAGATACCACATACTCAAAAAAAAATCAAGACCAAATAAACAGTTTTAATAGAACTATAACCCCTAAGGAAATAGAAGCAGTCATTAAAAGTCTCCTAAGCATAAACAGCACAGGGCCAGATGGTTTCAGTGCAGAATTCTACCAGAATTTTAAAGAAGAGCTAACAGAAATACTCCTCAAATTATCTCATACAATAGAAACAGATGGTACATTTTCAAATTCCTTTTATGAGGCTACTGTTATCCTGATACCCAAACCACACAAAGATACAACAAAGGAAGAGAATTACAGACCAATCTCCCTCATCAACATTGAGGCAAAAATCCTCCATAAAATACTGACAAGCCGAATTCAAGAACACATAAAAAAAATCATCTACTATGATCAAGTAGGATTCATCCCAGAGATACAAGGATGTTTCAACATCCAAAAATCTGTCAATGTAATCCACCATATAAACAAATGGAAAGACAAAAAACAAA
The DNA here is from genome assembly GCF_949786415.1 of Peromyscus eremicus. Lineage (NCBI taxonomy): Eukaryota > Metazoa > Chordata > Mammalia > Rodentia > Cricetidae > Peromyscus > Peromyscus eremicus. Next base: position 81,118,694 of record NC_081418.1, on the reverse strand, counting down.
ACAAAACAAACAAACAAAACACATGGCCAACTCATTAGATGCTGAAAAAGTCTGAGACAGAATCCTACAGTCCCTCATGATAAATGTCTTGGAGAGATCAAGGATACAAGGAGCATATCTAAACATATTAAAGTAATATACGGCAAGCCAACAGACAACGTCAAATTAAATGGAGAGAAACACAAAGCAATTACATTAAATTCAGGAACAAGACCTAGCCTTCTACTCTCTCCATATCTAGTCAATATAGTACTGATATCATGGTGAAAGCTGAAAGATCAGAGAAGCAGAACAGCCACCCACTAGTTCTTACCTCTACAAAATCCTCAGTTTAAAGAGAGTGAGTTCCTGTTTCCTCACCCCTTATAAACCTTTTTCTGTCCTGCCATATCACTTCCTGAGATTAAAAGCATGTGTGCTTCCCAAGCAAAGGCTTGAGATCTCAAGTGCTGGGATTAAAAGTGTGTGCCACCACTACCCGACCGTTATGTCTAATCTAGTGGCTGGCTCTGTCCTCTGATCCTCAGGCAAGTTTATTAGGGTACACAATATATCACCAAACTGTACAGTTTATTTTGAATGCTGAACTCAATATCTATATCTAAACTACATTCTTTAGATTATTTAAATTATTCTTCCTTTTATTGTCATGAAATGTTATATATACTTAATGAACAAGGAAGAGGAGTTTGCATTCCCTTCCTCAATATTTAAATTTGTCTGTTTTTGCTGAAGGAATCATCTGATAAGACATTTCTGACATCTGAAAGCTTCACATACCAGTGCAAGAGCACTTGAAGGGTATTACTGAGACTATTATAATACTGCATATTGTCTTCTAATCAGAGAATACCAATGAGCCAAAATTACCTGATGAAAAGAAAGGAAGGGCAGAGGTTTTAGTGTGTAACATTTGAACAGGTGTTTACTCATCAATAAAAAGACTCACGTGTTCACGGCAACCCCTAGTGGTCATACTGAGAAAGTGATGGCCAAATAAGCTGTATCCAAGTTTACCTGAAATCTGTTGCCTTTTAATTTTCATCCAGTGTTCACAGCCCTTTCCCACGGTACTTCTTATATCTACTAATAATACATTCTCTCACCTCTTTTATTCTTGTATAATTTCTCCAGTGTTATGTGTAAAATGGATTCTAGAAGCCTAATGGTAAGCAGCTACAATCACGGAGAATGTATGTATTACTTCTTCCGTCCATTTGCAGACCTAATCACACTCAAGTGCCTAAGTGTACTGGTTATATTTGTCAACTTGACACAAACATAGATACATTTGAGAAGAGGGAAATTGTTTAAGGAATTAAGTCCATTAGATTGTCCGGTGAGCAAGTTTGTTCTTTATTAATGATTGATGTGGAGGACTCAACCCACAGTGAGTACTATCACGGCTGGACAGATGGTCTTAGGTTGAAGTCCATTGTCCTATCTTCAGCTCTTGCTCACAGGATTCTGCACTGAATTCCTGCCTTGACTTAACCCAATGATGGACTATAAACTGCAAACTGAATAAAAGCTATCCTCTCCAAATTAAAGGGCTAGGGTTTGTGATCCTCATGAAATAACAAAGCTGTGACTTCAGTGAATAGAGGGAGTCCTTCGAACACTTACAGGTAAGGTGATGATAACTAGGGAATGCTGATTGCCCCTTGTGCAAGTTGAGCTAGCCTCATTCTTCCTAACCCAGAAACTCTCCCAGAGCTGACTGTTCCCTTCAGCCATTGCCTTCCCTCTGATTCATGTACTCTAATTTTTTATAGCATGTGAAGGAATAGGCCTCAGTTAAATTTGGGAGCCCATTTACTCCCCTACTTTTTTGGCACCATTTGTTTCATTTAATATGACCTCGATCATCAAATTTATTATAGTTTTGATCACACTTCTCAGAAAAAATTCCAATTATTTTTATTTAAAAAAATGAACATGGAAGTAGGCACAGAAGCTTTGATTGAATTATCAGTGACTCAGCTGGGGGCATGTTTATTTGGCCATCATAAATATCAATTCATTCTAGGGAATTCTGTGATTAATGACACCAGAGCAGAAGGAAGAAGAGATGTTCAATGATTACCTTCAAAGGCCAAGTCAGAACAGCAAACTCCTTTTTTTTTTTTTTTTTTTTTTTTGAGCTGAGGATCGAACCCAGGGCCTTGTGCTTGTTAGGCAAGCTCTCTACCACTGAGCTAAATCCTCAACCCCTGCAAACTCCTTTCTCTGGGTATTTGCAGGTAACTTCAAGATGGGAAGAGATGTCCGGGACACATGCTGAGGCAGTCTAGAAAAGACATGCATTAAAAAGAATAGGAGAGGAGGGAAGGAAACATAAAGTTCTCCTTGTGCTTTTAAAATCTTGTGTGAGAAAATATAATGTTCTGAAGCATTTCAACTTTTTATTCTTTTAGTATTTCATAATTATATATCTTAAGTTTAAGTCCTTAGTTTGGTGTTTAGTAAATTGCTTGTTACTGGTCAGTTTTCCTGACAACATTTGTTCGAAAAAGACAGAAAGAAAGAAAGAAAGAAAGAAAGAAAGAAAGAAAGAAAGAAAGAAAGAAAGAAAGAAAGAAAGAAAGAAAGGAGGGAGGGAGGGAGGGAGGGAGGGAGGGAGGGAGGGAGGGAGGGAGGGAGGGAAGGAAGAAAGAAAGAAGGAAAGAAAGAAATCCTATATCCCAGATGAGAGAGGAGAGATTTCTCCTTGGAAATATTTGCAGGTAAAGACTCCTACTCTACATGAGGCCACTCTGGTAGTAGGAACCACAAGTAAATCACTGCCTACTTCACATTAATACGCTTTAAACCTAGACTATTAATCATTCCCAGAGAAAGCAATCAATGTTTAAAAAGTGCTAACGTTTCTCTCTCAAATAAGAAGGGTAATATTATAATACATAATGTTGTCAGAGAGAGAAATGTTTGTCAACCAAATAGGACCCATGGAAATGCTAAAATAAATTTGACAAGAATTGGTTATTAGTTGAGACACCAGTTCAAATCTAGCCCTCCAAAAAAGCTGGATCAGAGGATCTATAATATCACTACTGATTAATTATTTATTTAGTTATTTATGTTTTATAAAATTGATTTTTTGGTACAGAAAATTTAGTATATAAGAGAACAATTAAATGCATTAAAATATCCAAATTAGACAAATAATACATAATACATATTCATACATGAATTATTGCTATAAACTGAAAAGAAGACATTTTACATTGTGAAGTTATTCTGACATCTACAAGTATTTCTCCATAGTTACATCTTATGTAAATGAATTTGAGCTATTTCAGTTTAAAAACAGTATGAGGAAATAAGACCACATTCATGGTCCCTTCTCTGAGTTTACAGTGTGTCCCTTTGCTGGTCAATGCCAAATGTGATAGACATGGTTCTCCAGACAGAGTACATGTTTCTCCAGATAGAGGAAGTTTGAGCATAATGAACAATCTAATCAGTCTTTAATGAATGTGCATCTCTTTGAAAGAAAAGCACCTGATATACTTGACCTGGTGCAGGCTTATGTGGAATTCCTTGCAGTTCTCACATTATGGGCTGGCAAATATGTGATTAACTGAGCATTCCATAAAGAATTCCACCATGTAGCATGATAATAATACTATGTTATTTAAAAGGAATGAATTAAAAACAGCAAGGATTCCTATGTCTTAGACTTACATTCTCTAGAAGTTGGTACAGAAATCTAAAATTTGTGGACTTGTCCCACTGGAGAAGAATTTCAGATATCCAGATGTCAAAAATGTCCCTTTAACTTCTGCCAGATTTAAAAAGAAAACAAAACAAATATTGTATCTTGTATATCTTACCACTGAGAATTACTCAGAGTACTATGTGGGCAACTCATACCTAGTACATAGGATTGATTGATGTGTCACATCATCTCAAAGACCCAATTGGATTCAAAATCGATCAGAAGAGGACAACTCCACATGTTTAAGTTTTGAGTAATGGCATTTCACTTGTCCCATTAACCAACCTGCGGCACATTTGTTATATAAGGATAATGTCTTGATTAGATCTGGAATTTGTGAAATTTTTTTTTTGGTCTTTTGAGACAGGCTTTCTCTGTGTAGCTTTGCACCTTTCCTGGGACTCACTTGGTAGCCCAGGCTGGCCTCAAACTCACAGAGATCCGCCTGGCTCTGCCTCCCGAGTGCTGGGATTAAAGGCATGCGCCACCACCCGCCTGGCGAGAAATTTTTTAATCAGGAGTCACAATGTCAACTGCTGTGATTTTAGAGAAACACTATATCATCATCGTAAAAACACAAACTAATAGCTCTTTACTCAGAAAAAAATAATAGCTTCCAGGCTTCGGTGTCCTGTTAGATGTGTTTGTGAATTTTAAGTTTCAGCCAAAACTGGGAATGTTAGGCTTACCCAAGGTGACAGTTTGATTGACCTGAACAATAGTTAGCTATAAGGTGGAAGGGGTAGTTTTACCATTAGTTCCTAGCAGATACAATGGTCATCTTAATTTACTTGGAGATGTTGGTAGACGTTTTTAAGAGTTTGTAATAAAAATTCTTCAGTGTGAATACCT